>NW_022900919.1:30315091-30452807 GCF_012274545.1 Fukomys damarensis | reverse complement strand
AGGGGGTGAATGGAGGGCAGGGACAAGGGAAAAAAATGAAAACCAAGACCTGTCATGTAAAGGTACAAGATCCCAATAATGAATTTAACTGTACTGTATACCTAAAATGTGCCAATAAACTCAATGAGAAAAATAATAATAAAATAAAAACAAATACACACACAAACACACACACACACACACACACACATGATAAATGTGTGATTGGGCTTGATTCCACAAAGGGCTCCAATTCTGTCCAGGTAGTCTCTGCAGTAGATGCATCCACTACAGAAATCTAGGTTCACTGGCCAGGTCTGGGTCAGAGCTGCAGTGCTCACAGGAACTGGCAGGATCTGCAAAAGTCACTGCAGAAGTCACTGAATGAATCAGGTGAGGAAAATGATCCTCAGGCTGCTCAAGTTTAAACAGCATGCTGGACTCAGGGCTAGAAACTGTGTTCCTGGGATTCCAAGTTTCAGATCAGTGCTAGAAGAATATGCTTCCAAGTTCCCTAGAGTGTGAGATGGAGACTTTTGCAAGCCAAATTTGGTGGAGAAGCAGTCTCAGAAGAAAGGGAGTGAGGGAAGGAACAGGATAGGACAGGGCACAAAAGCAAAGCCAGGATTTTGTTGTAGGTGCAGGCTGGTGTTACGCTAAGGCAGCCCGGCAGCACTGATGGAACCTCTGCAGAGTTGGTGAGACCATGAGGTGGGAGGACCCCTTCCCAATCTTGAGTCCAGTGGGGATGTCCTGATGGGGCTGAATGGTGGGCCCCTCCCAGTCATACATCAAAATCCCAACTCTCAGTCTCTTAGAATGCCTCTGTATTTTCAGAAAGGATCTTTAAATAAATAACTAACCTGGAGACTCAGAAGAAGACTTATGATACTAGCATATGCCCATAATTTAAATCTTTAAAGAAAGAATAAATGCATCACATTCTTCAAGCTTTTTTTCATAAGGGGACTTGTTCAGATAGAAGTTCATTTAGTCCTTGAACATGCTGTATTCTTGCTCTACTATAATAAAGAGGACATTCTTTGTTATATGCTGAATTGAGTCCCCAATAATATTGATATATTGATGCTATAAACCCCAAAACCTCAGAATGTGGTAGGATCTTTGAATAGTTAGCTAAGTTAAAATGACATGTTTAAAGTGAATCCTGATCCAAAATGATGCCATCTCTATAAGAAGAGGAAATTTGGACCCAAATACAAATAGAAAGAAGACCCCATAGAGACACAGGGAGAAGATGGTCACCTATAAGCCAAAGAAAGAAGCATCAGCAAAACCAAGCCTGGTAACATCTTGATTTTGGACTTCCATGCTCCAGAAAGAAATGCATTTCAGTTGGTTATGCCCCCCGTTTTGTGGGACACACACCACTGTGTGTGTTTGTGTGTGCGTTGTTGAGGACTGAACTCAGTGCCACATGTATGCTAAGCAAATGCTCTGCCATTGAGCTACATCCCTAGGTCATGCATGCACCTTAGATCAAGGATGACTCTCTGGAGAAAGGAGCAGCTGTCCACTGTTATCTGCAATACTCAAAAAAGCTAAGGGGAGGATGCTTGGTTGCTGAATAATCTGCTGTCTAAGGTTATGCAGCTATGCCCTGGGATCTCTGCAGAGGTGCTGTATTCAAACTTTTAGAAGCCAACATATCTGGCTTCCACTATGGGGTCATTCTCAGAGGATGCAGAGGAAAATTTCTAGAAAACTTCTGTGGGACATTTTATGACATGTTAGTAACATATAATTTGTCTTATTCATTAGAAGGTTAGCTACCTTACACTTGCAGTGTGATTTTCATCAGCAACAGCAAAGTCAGTTTTTCAAGTATTAATCTATTTTACTTCCCATGAGCTGTATTAAATTGCTACCAAGCCTGAGAACATTCGTCCCTAACTTAGATAGCATACTTTGGACAAAGCCACACAAATCTTGTTGCCATAAGGAAGCTTCCATCACCCTTGTACAGACAGGCCATGATAAAAGAGAAAATGGCTTTGCTCCCTGAATAGGAAGAAAGCTAAGTGACCATTCAAATGGAGTTGAGTGTTTCCAATGTGAATAAAACTGCTTGAATTCTCAGATCTTTACTTTCTTTACAGAGGCAATTTACTATTAAGCAAGTGAAGGATTTGTGAAAGGTTTAGGGGCCTCTTCAGCTTACATTTAGGGCTTGTACCTAGTTGTGTATTCATAGATGTCCATGTTCCTAAATAGAATCACCTCCAGGTTCCCATAGCCTGGCAATACCACATACTGGGTATAATGTTGTCAAAAGAAGTGATTTGGGGTGGGTTATTTAGACTAGTTCTTCTGAGATGCCACAATGACATCCTGAAAAGGGACATGTCCAGTAAATTAACCTGCTATTGGAGTATATGAGATGAAACTCTTCCATCAATGATTTCCCAAAGTGACAATCATGTTTGGCCTTCTATCAGCTATGTAGCTGGTCTACGTCATGGATCCATCTGGGCAGCTATGTGGAGACAGCATTCCATACAATAATTTTATGGATACTTAGCCTATCCATTGGCCTAGGTTTATAACTGGGGGCAATCTTTCCCTCCAGGGGACATTTCACAATGTCTGGAGACAATTTTGATCATTATAACTGAGGTTATATTACTGGCATCTGGTGGCTGGAAGCTAAGGATGCTGCTAGACATCCTACAGCTCACAGGACAGCCACACAACATAGAAACATCTGGTTACAAATATCAGTGATGCCACAGCTGGGAAACATGGATACAACAGAAGTTAAAACTCAAACCCATATATGTGAACAAAGGCTCTTCCAACTACTAGATATTGAAGCCTTGATTTCCTCATCTGAAAGCAGGGCTAATATGATTACCTATTTCATAAGGTTATGTGAAGCTATAGAGGTAAGGTGCTCTGGTGCTTAAAAAACAGCAAGTGCTGGTTATTATTGTGTTTTTATACATTTTTAATAATAATAGATCATTACTTCCTTCTAAGGCTTAACCTCTTAAGAACTCAGTTTCTCTAACTAAAATCAGAAACGACTTGGTCAGTGGTATTGAAATTTGCCTCCAAAGAGTCAAGGAATTTAGTGGCACCATCTCTTGTGCCCCTTCCCTAGATGTGTCCCTGGGCAGAGGGAACAGAAGTGCCAAAGTGGAGACGGGTGACATTTCCAGCTCCAATGCAGATATATCACCTCAAGTTTTCTTGGTTGTACTATTGCTTTGAGTAAGGATTTAAAAAAAATAAAGACTTTGAAAAATTATTGAACTAGAAGTTTCATCCCAACTAAAACATTTTATAATTATGTGATAATTCAAAATAGTTTCAATCTGAAAGCCCAAATAAATACCTGAAGCATTTAAGTAATGGAGGCTATCTTTTTCCATGGAATTTTAACAAGTTTTTATGTGAAGCATAAGAAATTCAGACAGAAAAAGATCTCATTACAACAGGGACTGGAAGGGTTGTTCCTGCTCTGGGTTTTCTCACTCTTGGCCAGAATCGACTCATGTTCATGTGGGAAGCACCCGGTCCACATGTCTATTTATAAACACACACAGTGAGTCACTGACACACAGATTTGTTGACTTGAATGAGGAAGCTATGCTTGCATTGGGCAAACAGGAAGGTCCTCCATTGGGTCCTGATGCGCCTCTCCAGTCTTTTTCTAGAGTGAGTAAGAGAAGCACTTCTTGAGCATAACCTATGACTTTTTGGTCTCACAGTTCTGGAGTATCCTGAAATCTCTGCTCTGTGTGCCTACTATGAATAGTGGGGGCTCTGTCTATGGCTCCAGGAAGGACTAACTCTGCAGAGGCTAGTGACTATGTGACTTTCTCTTTGGAGAGATTACTGTTCTGCTTGAGGGGCTACATCCTTTCAGTATGCAATGTCTAAAGACACCCCTGAGGACAATCTCCCTCTGAGGAATGAACAGAAAAGGTGCTGTATATTTGTTTGGAACACCCCACCTCCTGGGCCCAACACTGATACCTTCCCAGCAGCACTTGCTTAGGGAGTCACTTGTCCAAAGCACTGAGCCTGTAGGTGTCCTATCCTTTGGGAACTGGCAAAAGAATACAAATGGGGGTCCCTTGGCTTGTGGCCTACTTCCTTCTCTCTTACTCCAGAACCCATCATTTATGGCTCATATCTAGATGTCCCCCTAATGCCTCATGGGACCATAAGTGATGAATGGATTATAGGAGCATTATAGCTGACTTGCTGTTAGAAGATGGGGCCTGATTAGAAGTGGATCACTGTGATTGTGGCTTGGAAGATTATATCACCCTTCCTGGTCCCTTCCTGTCCAGCATGCTGGGAGCAGCTCTCCTCTGTCATGTTATTCTGCTATTCCACCTTGCTTAGAGCAAGAAGACTATGGACTGACATGTGAGGCAAAATAAGCCTCTCCTCCTCTAAGTTGCAGGTGTCTAGTGTTTTGTCCCAGTGACAGAAAAGGTATTAAGACCGCATCCTTCACAGCAAAGTACCTTGTGCATATGTACATAGACACATGAGCCTACAAGTTCAACTCCCATCCCTGTTTTCCATAAAAAGCCACCCCTTGGCCTCACTTGGGATCTAGGGTGAGTAATTTAGCTTGATTAGCCTTAAGAGGAAAGACCAAGAGAAGAGGTCCGTGCAGGCCTTGGAAATAGGTTCAGATCTGACTGGGCAAGAAAATACAGAGGGCCAAGGCTAGAATGGAGACATAGGGTCTCTGGGTGGCCACATCCCCTGAGCTCTATGGGGCACATGCCCACTCTATGGAGAGGGTCATACTTCAAAAAGGACTCGGCAGAACCCTTGAAAGCCCAAGGCTCTAGCAAGAGAATCTCTTGCTCTAGTCCAAGGATGATACTTCATTCCAAAAATGAGATCATATTGTACTTACATTCTACTTCTTAGTCGTTTATAACACTGCAATGAAATCCCAACACATTATCTGGTATAACTCTACTTTGTTCTTTTTTTAAAACCTGGATAACTTGTCGTGGTGCGTGTGATTGTTAATTTTAAGTGTCAGCTTGACTGGGTCACAAGGCACTGAGACATTTGATTAGGCATTTTGGGGTGTGCCTGGGAGGGTGCTTATGGATGAGATTAACATTTGCATCTGTCCATTATGTAAAAGCAGATTGCATGCCACAGTGTGGGAGAGTCTCACCCAATATGTTAGAGCTTGGATAGAAAAAAAGAAGATGAGTAAAGGAAAATTCACTTTCTAATGACTGATTTGGGGTGGACACATGTGTCTTTTTCTGCCTTCAAACAGAGACTATACCTGATCCGGAGGCCTTTAGGTTTGGACTAGAACTCACAGCACTGAATTTTCTGGTTTGGGAACTATAGCACTGGCTTTTCTGTATCTCTAGAAAATTAGTAGAAGGAAAATTGTGGGACTTGTTTGATTCCATAATTGAATGAGCCAATTCCCTACAGTATCTATTTATCTATCTATCTATCTATCTATCTATCTATCTATCTATCTATCTATCTATCTATCTATCTATTGCTATCTCTCTATGTTCTATCTATCCATTCTGTTCATTATAGTTCCTTGTAGAACCCTAAGGCAGTAACGGATGCATAAGAATTTAGCTAACCATTTCTTTGTTAGTGTACATGGACTTTGTGTTTGAGTTTTAGCTATGAAAAATGCTACTATAAATATGTCTTTGCACATCATGCTATTACTTCTATGGGATATATTTCCAGGGGTGAATTGCTATATCAAGAATATATAATTTAATCTGTAATGGAAGCTGCCAAGTGGTTTGCAGGCATATGAAAAGATGCTAAATACACTAATCATTAGGGAAATGCAAATTAACCTAACAATAAAACATTACACCCATCAGATTGAAAAATGGTAAAAAGAGAATAAAAGAAAATCCTACTGGAGAAAGCCTAGTCACATTCATTGCTGTTGGAAATATGACATGTAGTAGCCTTCCTGGTAGGCAGCTTAAAAGCTTATTTATAGGGCCAGAAAAATAAAACCGAAGTTCCTCATCTTTTCATATTTCTCTCCACCTCCATCAAAATAATACACACACAGTGATACTGTGAGCCCACTCCCCTTTAGACTGTCCCCTCAGCACACAGGGAGAGCAGGAGGCTGAGGAATTACGAGCCCTGCCTGCCTTCAGCAGCTTTCCCTTGGGCTCCCAGAACCTCATCTCCTGGCTGCAGCTGATTTCATCCCTGCACACAGGTGTGAAATGAAAGTGAAGAGCCATGAAGAATGAATGGAGACCCACAAGTAAGCACTGGGGAAATCCCTTCTTTCCCTGGTTTAATACATTTTCTGTTCAGAGGTCCCCCTATTAGACTGCTCTAAAGTTCCTGTCTGGAAAGGCAGAAGCCCACGATTCTTTCCCAGAGGATTCTCCCTAGCAGACTAAGAAATTTCTAGCCACAATGTAATAGTATCTTGTATTCTCTTTTGGATCAAACAGACAGCTGGGAATCTTGACAGCCCCCCATTTCAAAGACACTATTGATTTTCAACATGGTTAATAAAACAGAGGTAAAATGTTCACTTTCTCTTTTTATGATAGATATGACCAATTAGCTATAAATGTCAACTATCCACAACTTAATTAATTCCACTTCATTTAACTACTGTAATTAGATTTTTTTTTCCCAAACAAAGAAACAGTCTGCTTCGAAGGTCATAAACTAATGCCATGAGAATCGGATGAAAAGCATCTGATGGCTGATGCCTGTGGGGGAAATGAGAAATAATTGGCAGGCTGACAAAGAGTTTGTTTGAAATGTACACATAATACACCTTTGATTAATAGCACCAATGAGGATTTGAAATTAAACCTTCAAAATTTGTAAAGATTTTTGATTATTACAGAAAGATGAAAAAATCTGACTGGAGTTTGATCAGATGGACCAAGAAGCCAGAATTCCAATTAGTTAAAAAGGTTTATTTTGTTTACTAAAAATAATTTTAAAAAGTATATTCTATTTTATATGTCAAGCTCTCAAGCAGGGCCTCCTCTCTGGGAGGAGAAATTTAATCATGGAGGGGGTTGCTTGCTTTTCCTAAAAATGAAAATCTTGAGAAAATTTGAAAAATCTGGTAGGGACTACTAGTGGGTGGGAGAAAAGTTTAAGAGCATATTTAAAAAGGGAGAAGGAGTAGGAAGAGCAGGAGGAGAAGGAGGGGAAGAAGAAGAAGAAGAAAGAAGAGGAAGAGGAGGAGAGAGGGAGGGGAGGAGGAACTGTACTGATGGTGGCAGGAAGAATCTGTAGAAACAAAAGAACTTCCCCAAGGAGAAATTATGGTAAGGAAATTTTAAAATGGTGATGGCTTTTATCCAATTTTAATTTTTCCTGTGCTACTTTCAGTCACTATTTCTCCTAAGAGTTTAGTTAAAGTCTTCCAAGTGGAGTTGAATTGTGACAGTGGCTTTGGGGTAGAGAAAGAAGAAATAGGCTGTATCCAGGGTAAACTAACATCGTGCAGAAGGGAATATGGCAGCTGTGAGGGCCACGAGAAGCTGGGAAGATGCATTAGTCAGATTTCCTGCTGCAGAGACCCAAAAACCAACACCTACACCCTAAAGGAGGAGAGGTTTAATCCACTCATGGTTTCAGCAGATTCAGTTTTAGCTGGCTCCAAAGCAGAAACGTCATGCCAGAAGCACATGGCAGGGCAAAGACAGTTTATGGAAGCCAGGAAGCAGATGTAGGGAACAGTGCCAGAGAGGGTGGGGCCAAGGGCTCGATACTCAGGGTCATAGCTCTATGATCTACCCAGACATACACAGAAACGTTTTAGGGTCTCCCAGGCAGGCAGTGCACTCTTCTGTGGCTGGGATTTTAACTCCCATTTTCTGATGTGTTACATTGTTTGTGAAAGCAATCACAGTGGTGACAGTTTCAACCAGCCCTGGGCTGTAATATTCAAATATGAGTTGATATATCATATTAAATTAGGTGACGTGTCAATGGTAAACGCTATCGTCAGAGCTAATCAGTCTTCAACAGTTTGGGTAAAGCTTTCTCCCTAAAATAGCTTGTTGTGATTGATATATAAGGGAACTTTGTCCTTGCTAGGCATTTCCAAACACAGGTAAATGGGTTCACAGCCATGACCAGAGTGGGCAAATGAAAATGCCACTCTTGATGGCTCTGCTGACCATGTTACAACTATGATTGAAGTGATAACAGCGGAATAGAATTTTATCCCTGAACAACTCCCTGTTTATAAATGTGGCAACTTAAGCTGAATTCTGAGATACCAGGATGGGTCATTAAAATCTTCTTTCATATCTGTGGCCTGTTCATGTTGACCACAGAGGTCATGACCGGAGACAAGAGACCACTTGAAAACCTCTTCTCCTGGATGTAGAAAGTATGAATATTGTAGTTCTCCTTTACCCATAAAAATTTTCCAAGACCCTAAAGTCACAGAGAGTTCTAAACCTTATATACAATATGCTATATTTTTCTTATACATATATATGTATGGTAAAGTTTAATTTATCACTGAGACACAGCAAGACATTAATAACAATAATTTAATGAAATAGGTCAATTATATCCACATACTGTAATAAAAGTTGTGTGAATGGGGTCTCTCCTTCCAAAGAATCAAGGCACCTATTAATGATTTCAGATTATGACTGATGACCACAGGAAGCCAAAACCTTGGAAAGTGAAACCATGGGTAAGGGGGAAGGCTTTGAATTGTTTCTAGTATTTGTTAATGATACAGACTGGACTATGGTCTTATGTTGGGCTCTATCTGAAGTTGATGCAGATGAAATTTTGAAGGCAAGTGGTTTGCTTAGGATGTGATTCTAGAAGCACTGGGTTGGGGTGTGCAGTGAGTAGGGCAGAGTTCCTATACATGTATGCTTCTGAGAAATTTTGTACTGTGGAGAACTGGGGCCTTTCATTGGAGAGCTCTGCAGAGCTATGGCTCAGGGTCTCCTTACACAAATGGGAGAGGAAGCTGTGGTATTTACCCATTGACACCCACACATATGAATGCTGAAGAAGCACCACTGCTCTCCAACCTTTCTATTCTGTGTGGGAACTGAGCTTGCTTCTACAGCCAGGGAAAGATCCAAGCAGAAGGTAACAGGTGCTTATTGCAAAAAAGTCACTGGTCAGTAGGGAGTGAGAGCATGTGAATGATGAGCTGTTAGAATCATATTATGGAACAGCTCTAACCCTGATTCCCTCATAAAAATAAAGATGACATGAGCTACATTTTAGGGATCTGATGAGGGTTAAACGGTGAATTGCAAAGGATAATGCCTGGTTAACAGTACTCAGAGTGGTCCCTCGACACATCCTTCTTTTTCTATTTTTCATGTAGCTATTCCATAGCTATGATAGCAGACAGTCCTGCAGATGGGCTTTCTGTTTTACAAAATTGGGTGGCAGGAGGAGCTGGAATGTGAGCAACGGGCATACACTGGGCCCAGCAATGTTGATGAATAGCAATAAAAGCATCAGGTGCAGTATTGTCTACTCCTCCACAGGGACACTTCAATGTATTCATGCACAAAGATAAGATTTCTGCAGTTTCTTCCCAGGGTTTTCCCAATGGCACCCATTTAGTGTAATATTCAATGTTTTTCACAAATGAAATTGCTGCCTGGCATTCTAAAACAGAATCTCTGCTTGGGGATTAGACAAAATATGAATAATTTGTATCCATATATCTTCTTCCATTTTCCAAAAGCTAAGTACTTTCTGTTATTAACTCAACACATTCTACACTTCCTTTTGCAAGGAAAATGTTTCATCCAAGTATGAGATGGCTCTTGTTCTTTATGTTTCTTCCATTTTATAGCTGGAGAGACCGATATTCAGTACATTCTGGTAAATAGTGTATGGAATTCCTCCTGGAAAATACAGCTTTCAGCCTCACTAATGCTAGTCCTCAAGAAACTGTATTATTCAGGCCCTCATAAAAGAAAGCACTGTGTTCAGTTTTTAAACTGGTCTTGGAGGATTAATGACATGTGGCTTTGAATCTTTTCTTGACGGAGAAGTAAGGCAGAGCAGCTTGAATGTATTTGTGGGGAGACCAGAGTCTCAGTCTGTTTTCTGCTGAAATAACTGGATGGCACATTCTGAGTAATTTAAGGGTGAGAGGTCCAATGCTGAGGGTCTTTGTCTGCTGAAGCCCTTCTTGCTATTAGGGATACTCTGCAGAGTCCCACAGCGTCCACGATGAGACAGAGCAGCTTGAGAGAGAGCTCACTTCCATAACAAAGCATCTCCTCAGCAACCCTTTAATCCATTGAGTGGCTCACCCAAGTCATAAGAGCAGTTTCCTCATGACACAGTTACCTCCCAAAGGTTCCACTTCTTGTATGGCAGTAACATGACTTTAGGGATTAAGTAGCCCATCATGAAACCTGGGCGACCACAGCAGTGGGGCTGTGCTATATTCTTTTTGATCTGTTCTGTTTTTATTGCACATGCATATGTGTGTGTGGTAAGTGTCCAGGGCTGGGAAATAAGTAGGATTTGTGACCTAACTGGTCATAACTCTTGTATCTACCTCATGATTACTAACTCTATACATTTCTCTAAATTTCTAAGGCTTATACCAACAAGGGTGAATTTCTTGCTCCCTTTATATCTCCATCAGGGTCATCCAAAAATGAGCTATGGCTCATGAATAGCTGTCTCTGTAGAATCCAGGCTGATCCACAGCCATTATCCTGAGTATTTCTATTTAATGTAGAAGAATGAAGAGAGAGCCTGGGTGGCTATTCATCAATGATTAAGTGCTCAACCTACAAATGACATACATCTCTCTTGCTCCCAGCTCACGGACCAAAGTGGGCATGTGTTGCTGATCGATCAGAAGAACTCTAGGGAATGCAGTGCTAATTCATGCCAGAAGAGGAAGAGGGGGGAATATAGGTGAGCAGCAATCATGGCTACCACAACTTGAGTTCAGGGGAGGCAGTTCAGGATTCATATTATTTTTCTTCTTTTATTTAGAAATGCCCTCATCTCAAAGACATATCATCATATTCAAGATTTAAAACCTCACTCACTTATTTCTAGACCAGAGGCCTCCAGTGAATCTTTCTGTGTTTATGGTAACGCTTTCTGCATCGTCTGTTGTGGTGGCCACTAGTCATGCTTACTCATTGGGCACTTGAAATATAGTTAGGATCACTGAGGAACTGACTTTTAAAATTTTCATTTAACTTCTTCTCTTTTAATTTTGAATTTAAATGGTGACTACCATATTGCCCAACACAGTCCCAGACCACTGTAGTCACACTTTGAATTTATTTCTTCCCCATCAGCAAGAATAACATTATCTACCCCTTGTATTGATATTGCATTCTTTAGTCTTCATAATGGTTTTATATGCACCACTTTTCTCACATAGTTCTCCCAATATACCTAAGAAGTAGATAAGAAAGGTGATTTTATAATAACTATGTTACAAATGGGAAAACCAAGACTTAGAGAAATTAAGTGACTTGCTTATGACAATGGGACTAGACATTCAAGAACTAGAAATCAGGTGTCTCAGCAAAGGTGTGCCTGTTTTGATGCCATACACCCTGCTCGGCACTATGCTCTTCTCTCAGTAAATGTTTGACCCAATACTTAAACATTCCACAAGCATGTCTTCTTTCCTAGAAGGATTATTTTCATAAGCACATCTATAGCACTTATTTTCAATATTATACCAATCGACAGTAGACTAAGCTATGGTAATCATATTCTTTCTTGAATTGGCACATGCCAGTTAATGCATAATTTCTTTTTCATCCAATGAATTGTGAGCTTTTTTAGAGCCTTACTTTCTTTGGTAATTCCTTTAGTATCCAGTGGATTGACCGGTTGTCACAGTTCACCCAGGACTGAGGGATTTCCTCAAATGCAGGTGTTCGATTCCCAAATCAGCATAGTCCCCAGAAAACTGCGACAGTTGATCTTGAGGTACCTGGCAAGTAGGAGCTCATAGTTTGAACTGAACCAAATATCAAAGTAGCAAAGACATGTTTCAAATACAGCCTTTACCATAGTCACTTCAGAATTGTAAGCAGTCTATAAATGATTTAATTTTGTGATAAAATAAAGGATAATAAATATTGTATAAACTTTCTTCTGTCCAAATAGCAAACTAAGCAACAAATTAAGCAAGTGGATTATTTAGGAAATGTGTGATGCCAGCACATCTCTATATTTTTGATGTCCAGTTTAAATGTTATTTCAAAGTCAAGAGGAGGGAGAAATTATGTTTGCTGATCTTGGTTGTAGCAGGAATTGTTAGTCGCATGTGCACACACATACACACACACACACACACACACACACACACGATGGGCTACTCTCATTGACTTAAAATATCTATTCTAAAGTTCAAAGGTTTATTTTCAAACTTCCTCATGAGATCTCTCTCTCTCTCTCTCTCTCTCTCTCTCTCTCATTTCTTGAAATAATCACAAATTTTGATCTCTCTAGAAAACACAGCCAAACTCTTGCTGTGTGAATTTTTCAAGCCTCTGCTCTTACAAGTAGCTCCAGAGCTTTGATTCTGATCTGTGGATTTGGGTTGGGAGTGGAGGACTCATTCTTTATTGTGTCTTGAGCCTCTGAATGCTTCAGCCACTATAACATATTGATTTTTTTCAACTTCTTCAAATGAGAAAGTGCCTTTTGAATAGTAATAAGGTAGCATTTTTCACACCTCCTGAATAACAATCTGCTCCTGTGTCTGTGTGCAGAATAGGAATATCTTGAGTGTTTCTCATCATATCAGGGTGCTTCTTCATATCTCATGTTACTGGTGGACTTTGTGATGCCCACAGTTTGCCCACACTTCACCCAATAGCTGTGGTTTTGAAAAGTTGAAGGTTAAACTACTTTGTGGAAAAGAACTCCTGCATGGTGGTGAGATCAAGCCAAAGGACTCCTTCCCATTTCCCACCAGCTGAGATTCTGGGAGTCTAGGTCTGTTTCTAGTCTATATTTTACTAATGAATAATTTTAGAGCTTCTTTACTTTGATTTTGAGTAGTCTTCAATTAGCCATGTCTCTTGGAACTTGAGCCTTAGTTTAGACATATCCCCATGGCAATTCCTAGAAGAGGGCCATAATTAGTAAGTGTGTCTTTCACACCTACAGGTGGACAGCTGTGACAGAGGAAGGAAAAGCATGACTTACATTGTATCCCATGACGTTGGTGGAGGCAAAAGCTGCCTTCTTTGGTCTTCCCGGGTCCTTGATCAATCTTTTAGTGTCTATAAATAGAAATTCAGAGAGGGGAAAGGTGATGAGAAAATGGTAGGGCATCTTTGCTCCAAGCCGTGCAGAATGTTCAATCAGGGTAGAGTTTTCAAACAAAATGAATTCAAGCAAGATAGGGAGTTGAACTGAGGAATAAAATTAAGACCTGCTTAAGATGCTGTAGATCTTTTGTTTGGAATTGAAGACAACGCAATCATGATTTAAACCCTTTTTTGAGATTAGTTGATGCTCAGGGTCCAACCCAAGCTACATAAGCCAGAATCACTAAGGTAGGACCCAGACATCAGTAAATTTTAATTTCAAAAGTTATTTCCAAGATGCAGGCAAGTCTGACCATCACTTTTGAGTGTAAGACTGTTGTATTTTGAATATAAGGATGTTAGAGGAAATGTAGAATTAGCTGCCAAATATGGAATTTTCTCCTGAGCTTGGTGTTTTATTTCTGATTCTCACAACAATGGATATTAGGTCCAATTCATGACCCTTCTAAATTACTTAAGTTTCAAATGTCTCTCCATTGAGAATCCTGCTGCTGTTACCATGAACCACCTCTCAGTGACCCATGAATATGCTCTCAGGAAACTTGTCCATGTTGCCTTATCCTGAGAGTATGAAGATAGTGTGGTCCAGGCTATGAACTTGAGACTCAGTGTCCCCTGCAGTAGTCTTCACTCCTGCTGTGACGTTGACTTTTTGGTGCTCTCGCACATCCCTGCATGACCATGTAGTCTTGTGGGCAGCTTAGTAATCCGTGTGTCACAGACTGATTTTCAAAGGGGCTCAGCTATGATGTTATTTTTCTAATAAATGCTTTTTAGTGAATCTCAAAAGTTCATGTTGCTTTCATGCTTTTCCTTTGTCCTCACAGCTTCCCTGGAGGGAGAAAACTGAGTCCCAACTCCTGCTTTCCCTCTGATGTATAGGATAATCTCAAGCAAGTCACTTCTTCCCTAAGCCTCAGTTTCCCAGAATGAAGGGCCTGGACTATCAGATGTTCATAGCTTTTGGATTCCATGGACTCCTTGGCCAGTTCAGTGAAACCTATGGATTCTTTTCCAAATCAATGTTTTTAAATTAATTTTTATTAGTACATTTTTGCCATACATGAGTTTACTCATTATAGAGATTTGTACCTATACATAATATATCTTAATTCTTTTTTGCCCGCTCCCCACACTTCCTTTCAATCCTTCTTCCCTTCCCAATTTACAAAACTTTGTTTTCCATCTGTTCTTCTTTTAAATCTCCCATTCTTTTCCTTCCCTTCCCCCACTCTCCTTTGTTCCTTTTCTGTCTCAACATTTTCTTCCTACTTTCCAATATCTGTCTTCCATTTTGCTCCTTATTTACCTTTTGGCTTTCCCCCACAAGAGAAACAATATGATATTTAAACATGTGTGTCTGATTTGTTTCACTTAAAATTATGTTCTCAAGGTGCATCCATTTAACTGAAAACATGTCAAGTCAACCCTTCTTCATGGCAGAGTAGTACTCCATTGTATATAAAAATCACATTTTCTTTATCCATTCATCCAATGGGCATATGGGCTGTTTTCAAGATTTAGCTATTATAAAGCATGCTGCTATAAACATGGGTATGCATATAACTGTGGTATGATCCTGTTAACTCTTTTGGGAAGATACATAAAAGGGAAATAGTTGCATCACATGGAACTTCTAGTTTTAGTTTTTTAAGGAATCTCCATACTGATCTCCATATTGGTTCTACACTCCCACCAACAGTGGAGAAGTTTTCCTTTTTTCCCACAGCCTTACCATCATTGTTATTGGTTGATTTCTTTATAACCATTGTTTCTTGAGTAGATGAAAGCTTAGTGTTGTTTTAATTTACATAACATAAATGACCAGTGATACTGAATATTTTTCATATATTTATTTGCTCTTTGTACTCCTTCATCTGAGAAGTGTCTATTTATTTCAGATGCCCATTTTTGGATTAGATCTTTAAATTTCAGGGGTCTGACTTTTTTGGAGTTCTTTATATATTCTAGATATTAGTCCCTTGAAGAATAGCTGGCAAAAAAAAATTTTCCCATTCTGTGGGCTGTCTTCTCTATCTGTTGGTGGTTTCTTTTGCTGTACAAAAGATTTTTAATATAATATAATCTTTGTAATATTTCCTGTGCAATTGGGATTTTGTAAAGTATTTGCCCATGCATAACTTCAAGAGTTTTATCTATTCTATCTTCCAACAGATTAAATATTTCGGTTTTAATATTTTGATCTATTCTGATTTTAGTTTAGTGCATGGTGAGAAATATCAGTCAAGATCAGGTGGCTTCAAGGTGGCATGGTCATAGACTAGTGAGAGATATCAGACCAATGTTTTTCTTTTTTCTTTTTTATTGAGGTTATTGGTACAATCTCGGTATACAATACAGTTACATTCATCATTGGGATTCTGTACCTTTGCATAATAGGTCTTCATTCTCATTTTTCCCCTTGTCCCTGCCCTCCCTTCACCCCCTCCTCCCCTCCCCATTTACAAACACTTTATTTCCATTTTTTCAGTTTCTCATATTTTTTCCCCTCCCTTATTACCTTTCCCCCACCCTTCCCACTTTCCTTACACCTTTAGCCCTTTACTTCCTATTTCACATTATTAATTGTCTCATTAGGATCCTGTGTACTATTATAGTTTTTCACACCAAAGAAACTATTCGGTATTTCAGTTAAAGAAATCTCTGTATGAACATTAAAAATAGGGAATCCTAAAATAAAACTAAAAAGGAAAGTAAAAGAGAAAAGGCAACTTTAACGGTGCTGCCAACTTTGGAAAAAGTCATCCCAATTTACTGTGTTGACTTGGCATTGTACAGAAATGGACAACCATATTGGTCTAGAAATGTTAATTTAATTCATTTTATTTTTTTTCCATGTGTACAGGGGTAACACATCGTACTAAATATGTAAGGTCATATCTACGTGGGTTTGATTACAGAAACTAATGAAGTATTCTCTAAATAATGAAAAAAGAATAAGATAGGACTATAAGAGGGAGAAGCAATTTAAATATGTTCAGGGACCATTTTCATCTCCAGAATTAAGACCAATGTTTTATTTAAATACATTGAAATGTACTTGCCAAGATATTACATATATATGTGTAGGTGGATCTTTGGACATATTTTTGATACAGTAATATATGTGTTTTACTCACACGTTTAGTAGCCTCCAGTTTGACAGCTATTGTGATCTCTGAGTAGACATGAGAATAACGACATCTTGAGACACCTATGGGAAAGCAGACAGGTTTTAAGGGCACAATTGAAAGTTCAGTAATGTCAGGTTGATGGTTTCCAATAGGCCATCCTGGGAGTATTTACACCATGGAAATGCGCAAACAGGACAAATCAGGCCGACTGTTTATTGTTTTTCCCTGGTGAGCTAGCTGTTAAAAACATTTATCAGCATATCTCTGATCATAACATCCATCAAGGGAGACAGCATAATTCCAGATGTACAAATGAAGACACTCCAGGTACTAAAACTTGAGGGTCCAGCAATAACTGGGTCCTGTGGCTCCCAGATTAGGGCTTTTTGCATGATCCCACACTGCCTCTCTCTGCACACAGGAGGAAATGGCTCTGCATGTCCTCAGCCAGGCTGCCCAGAAGAAACTAGATGCAAAGTCTCCTGTGTGTTTGCTGAGGGTCCATGCCCTGCCTCTTAAATTTCTCTGTCTAACACAGGCATTGTGAAATTCTAATCCCCAATAGAATAAAGGTCGCTCACTATAAATCCTAGGACACCTGGGAGAAATGCTCTTTTACAACCACAATTTGCAGTCAGCTATAAAGTACTTTAATTGCTATGCAGTGTAGGATTTTCCTGTGTGCTTTTTTAGTATGCAAAGATTAACAAGGAGCAGAGTGTTGAATCCAGGCACCTTCTGCGGCTAAGGGTGGGTGAAACCCAGATTATTCAGAGATGAATGTACAGAAATGCTAGCTGAAGACACAGCAGGAAGTCCTCGAAATAACTTTCAGAAAGCTTCTTTGATGAACAGAGGCAAGTCAGCAGCTTCTGTGCTGTGCATTTGGGCTCATAAATCACTAGGATTTGCACTGCCAGACATCTCCCACTATGCAGTTACAAAAATGCACTGTCTGCAGGCTGCAGTAGCATCAAAGATCTACTACTAGTGGTTTTGCTCAGGTGCCTTGCATCTTAAGGGACAATTTTATTTTTGCTCTTAATAATTGGGTACAAAAAAGGTTTTAAAAGGCTAAATCTCAAATAGCTCTGAAAAAAGAATTGGAGGAAAGTTATTCTCCTTGGAGAGTGTACCTAGGAAATCTTTGAAGACTAAAATATGTTCTCTAACATCTAAAATCAAGAGAAGGTAAAGCTGATTTGAACAAAGGTTGTGCATGTGAGTCACCCAGAGAGTTTTAGAAATCCCACTGCCTGTGCTCCTCCACCCCAGAGATTCTGACTTCTATGATCTGCCCTGGGGCATTTAGAATTTTTAAAGCTCTCCAGGAGTCTCTCGCACACAGACAAGTTGGAAACCACTATTGCAAATTCTTGCTACTCAAAATGTGGGCAGTCTTTGGGCCAGAGTTTCAGCATCCCCAAGAGCTTGCTAAAAGCACAGAAATTTGCAGCAGTCCCACTGACTCATCTGCATTTTAATAAGATCCCCAGGTGATTCAAGGATTGTGCAACCAAAGTTGAGGCTGTCTAGAACCTGGGAAAGAATGTAGATGCTGTTCTTCTTGAAGACAACTTACTTTAGGCGAGAGGCTTTTTCTCTCATTCCCATTTCTAGCCAGCTGCTGCGTTCTATTCATTTTCCTTCCAAAGAAAATCTCTTTTGTCTCATGCTGTTTCCACAATCTCCTGACTCAAGGCAGTTACTGCAGCAGCCTCTCTCCATCTTCCTTGCACCTTTCTGTTGGAGTAAATCCTCCTATTATCTCTGCTTAACAATGACTCCCTGTTTTCCACCCTCTCAAATGTGAATTTCTCCAAGGCCAGCCTCTACCTGACTCCCCGGACTTGTCCCAGCCAATTTCCCACTGCTTTCCTCACAGTTGCTTTGGCTCCCTTGTGTCTTCTCACTGTGTCCCCCAAGGGTGGCCTGGCCCTCTGCCTCCTGCTTCTTGGCAGCCTTTTCCTTACCAGCTTTCCTCTGCTTCTTCAAATCTTTGTTATATTTCAAGGCTGCCTCTCTTTGCTCTGGATATCTCTAGGACTTAAATTCCTAACAACTCGATCATTGGCTTCACATCATCTCACACTAGTCACCAGTTTTTCGAGGCCCTAAGACCAAGCTGAGCATGGAGCTCCAGACTGGAAAGACAGTAGCCTGAAGATGAACTGGCTCCTCTGTTCAGACTTGATCTTTGCCCAACTTCTCGGGAAGAAAACACAGGTGCAGCTGCCCTCTGACAGGGCAGATGATGACCTCTCACCAGTCCTAGTGAGTCAGGTTTGGTTCTACGGCCATTGTGGATTTGGTGTTATCCTTATGCTCAACAGACAGGTCCCAGAACCCCTGTGGGCTGACCACTATGCCAGGTGATGGTGGTGGTGGAGGTGAGTAAACATAGCTACCCTATGTGAGGGCTTTCTATTCCAGTCTCGATTCTAAGTATTTTACATATTATTTCTAAAAAGTCATTCCTGTAAAATAAAACATAGATGCAGAAAACCAAAGAATAAAATAGGACCTCATTAGCCTCCTCATATGTCATATACTATTTGTGACCACTTACTCCCCTCCACTTTCCCAAGCAGATAAGGTCTGTTATGTTACTCATACTGGCCTTAAACTCCGGGACTCCAGGGATTGATCCTCTTGCCTCAATCTCCTGAATAGCTGGAAATATAAGCTTGAGCTACTGGGCCCAGCTTGTTTTGACTTTTTAACCATAGTAAAATAGATAACAATACTCACCATCTTAACCATTATGAATTGTAAAGTTTATTGGCATTAGTTATATTCACATCACTGTACAACTATCACCACTGTCCACCTCCAAATCTTTTCCTCATGATGAAACCCAGCCCTTTTGGATGGTGATTCCTTACTCTCTCTTCCTGCCTTCCTCTAGCATCCACCATGCTTTCTGTCTCTATGAACTTGGAAAGATACTCTAGGAACCTCATCTAAGTGGTATCATTCAGTATTTATCCTTGTGTGATCATCTTACTCACTTAGCATAATGTCTCTGAGCTTTCTTTGCAAGCATGTGTCAGAATTTTCTTTACAAGGCTGAGAATATCCCATTGTATGCATGCTTCACATTTTGCACACCTGTTTACCCATTGATGCACACAGGTTGCTTTCACTTAGGCTATTATGATAATGCATCTGTGAACACGAGCATAAATATCTAGTCTTATCTTTAATTTTTATCACTCAGTTATGAATCTTCAAGTACTTTTGGTTGACTATCACTTAAAATTGATATTTCTTTAAATTTTCCTTTAACTGCAGCTTTAAAGCATTCTAACAAGCTGTCTGCAATAGGCACTCATTCCTGTCTCCATTGCGCTGATGAGGACATTAAGGTTTCACAAGGGTGTGAAGGTGATGGGTGAAGATGTGCAAGTCAACAAGAACTCTGGAGACAAAGCAGATGTAGATAAAAGGGTGACTACCACATCCGCATTGGGAACAACTATGTTTGCAGATAGGAGAAGGGAGAAGATTAAGTGTTGGGGACTAAGAAGCTATGGACAACAGCAGAAGAAGACCAGGACAGGGTGGCACCACTGACTGTGGATTGCATACTTCTTAAGGTCTACCATTCATACTTTACTTACTTTGGTTTTTAGATGCAGTGGGGTAAGTTTATTTCAGGTCATCTGTTTATAGAAAACCCTCGTGTTTAATATCTTTATTCTCTTTCACTTCCACATCTACTTCCATTTATTTTCCCTTAACTGCTAGAATTACCTCTGGAAATAGTTAAAGCATTTGGCGGTAAATCTACTTCACAAGGTGGGTAACAGGTCAAGGCAATGGTATTTGCTCCAGTATCAGACAAATAGCTTCTTTTGGTGTTAGTTGTTATCTAAAAATCTGTGTTTTATTGAGCTAACACATACTCATAGAGCATCTGCTCCATACCAGAAATTGTGGACAGTCAAGATTTTGCAGGGAGTGAGGGGAACATGATTCTTGCTTTCATAGACCTATGTTGTGGTGCAGCTACGTGATGAAATTGTAAACAGATATATCAATGGGATAAATCCAGAAAGAAATGCGGAAGCAAAGTACAACAGGAAGAAAAGCAAACAGAAAGTTGTGACCTGATTATTAGTGGAGATTACTTTCAGGACATGATCAGAAAAACCCGCTTCACAAGATAATATTTGAGCTGAGACCCAAGAACAAAGAGGAATCATCTTGGATCAAGCCAAAGCAAGAAGTGTGAAGCAGAGTAGGGGCAAGCATAAAAGTTATAAGGTGAGGAGAGAGACCTGCTTAAGGAACAGAAGGGCTGGTGCAGTTGAAACAGGCTGAACAGATGCCAGAAATAAACATTGCTAAGGACAACATGTTGCCTCCTGCTTCTTTCATTTAAGTGGTGAGGAATGGGCAGTAGATTTGATCTTTTCAACTCAGAATTCTTTGAAGACTATGATGTTTACACAAAGAAGTGCCTATGTTTTACAACCATGGCTGTTTAATGAATGCAATGGGGAGTCATTTCTCAAGCAGATGTTTCCCCACTTCCTTCTTTGGAAAATTTAACACTTCTGCTAAGTAATGTTGCTGTGGTTTATCTATCAGTCAGTCAATTGTGAGGTGAGTGCGACATGACCTGCACTGAGAGTGAGCTGCTTCTTGGGCTGGGTGTGCAGGTGGGTTGTGCCAGGGTCAGCAGAGGCCTCCTCCTCTAAGTATGTCTTCTCTTTTGGAAGCTGGCTCTGTGACTAATTTGATGTCAGCACTTACTTTTTGTCCTCCATGTTGGCTCCTTGAGGGTGGCCCTGTCTAACTGCCTAAAAGGTATCTAATTAACTTACCTATCTGCAATATTCCTCCCTCTGAAGAAGTACCCCTAACTGCTATGAGGGGGCAAAGGGCGAAGACAGCTCTGGCTACTTCCAGTTGAAGAGGGTCGTAGTTGTGATCAGCAGTTAGAGTTACTCTTCAGCGGGTCTATCTAAAGGCCTTCAATAGGTGCCTGGCATTGTCAGCTTGGTAGCTGCATAGCTTTTAAGTCTGGAGAAGACAAAGCCAAAGAAACAGTTAAAAATACATGGGCCAAATTAAAAGGTTAGTAGGATTGTTATGATTGTAGCCAACAAAGAGGATAAGGAGAAGGTACAGGAAATTTCAGAATCCAACATAGAAGTCATTTTGTACAGTTTAGTAGTTATGAGCTGTTTACAAGGTCTATCTGGTGGATCCCAGTAAAAGAAGTCTAGGACATTTGTCATTGGTTCCATTTGTATGACCGCTTGGAGTTTGGCAGCCTCTAGGCAAGAATAAATAAAACTCTGAAGAAATTAAAGTATGCATAATCTAAGCATGAGCACACTAGTATGAAAGGGTAGGTTGGGGAGAAAGTCACACTTAGAAATTGAAATAGTGATTGAACCTGTTGGTCTTAGATTCTTTCATCGATAGAGGTTATCTGTAAGTCTCGTACTTTGTCACAAGTCTCTCTAGTTTTAGCTCTAAAATAAGAGATAATCTGAAGAACATATTTTGCTAAGAAATATAAAACTCTAGCAGAGCTCTTATAGATTTTACTACAGTTTTTTCCTAATGATCCACGGCCATGGTCAGCTACTTGTACAGATGGAAACTACCAGAAGGGGTCAGTGACTGGAGCCCCTTTTTATATCTAGTTTTATTACTATGCATTTTATACCTCTTTTGATTATTCTTTTCTATTGGGTGTTTAAGACCAAATTAAAATGAGACCTGTGTCAATCAACATGAACCTCTTACTATCTGTCAAAGTCAGTTAAGTCTCTTCAGGCATTATTTTGGAACCACGCATAGAGACTCTTAGCTTCTCTGTCAGCGTCAGCCTTCAAGATTGGTTGTGGCCTTTTTGACCATGTTGCTTTCAGTGAAAGCATGGGAGACTTTTCCCTCATGGCGACCTTCCTTTGGCACACAGTATATTTGTCCTCTGGTGTTTAGGACTTACCAAGGATGTAGGATCCTGCAGGAGAGGTTCCTTGTATCCTTGGTTGATTTCTTGACAGCAGCCACTCTTACTGGGGTGAGATGGAATCTCAGTGTTGTTTTCATCTGCATGTCTCGAACGACCAATGATGTTGAACATTTTTTCATATGATTATTTTCTGCTTTTACTTCTGTGTCTGAGAAATGTCTGTTCATTTCAGATGCCCATTTTTTAAATTGGGTCTTTATATTTGGAAGGTCTATTTTTTTTTTTAGTTCTTTATATGTTCTAGATAATAGACCTTTGTCTGAGGAATAGCTGGTAAAAATTTGTTCCCACATTGTGGGTTGAATCTCAGCTCTGCTTGTGGTTTCTCTGGCAGGGCAGAGGCTTTTTTAAAAGATGAAATCCCAATTGTTGATTCTTTGTGCTAGTTCCCATGCTACTGAGGATTTGTTCATAAAGTCTTTTCCTATACTGATAACTTCAAGAGTTATACCTAACTTATCTTCCAGCAAGTTTAGTGTTTCTTTTTTAATATTTGTATCTTTAATCCACTTGGATTTTAGTTTAATGCATGGTGAAAGATACAGGTCTAGTTCTAATCTTTGACAATTTGAAATCCAGTTTTTCCAACACAATTTATTGAAGAGGCTATCCTTCCTCCAGGAGGGTGTTTGCCTCTTTTGTCAAAGATGAGGTTGCTGAGTATGTCAGGAATTGTTTCTGCATCTTCTAATCTGTTCCACTGATACTTGGGTCTATTTCTTTGCCAATACTATGCTGTTTTTAACACAATGGCTTTGTACTATAGTTTTAATTTGGGCATTGTAATACCCTCTGCCATGTTTCTGTTGCTTAGAATTGCTTTTGCTATTCTAGGTCTCTCCTGATTCCAAATGAATTTTTGGACTGTTTTCTCTAGTTCTATGAAATATACTGTTGGGATTTCAATAGGGACTGTGTTGAATGTGTATAGTAGTTTTGGAAGTATGGCCATTTTCACTATATTTATTCTTCCTACCCAGGAACAAAGGTTGTCTTTCCATTTTCTTATATCCTCTTCAATCTCTTTTCAGAGTGTTGTAGTTCTCAATGTAGAGGTCTTTTGTTTCCTTTGTTAGATTGATTTCTATATACTTCATTTTTTCTTTGGATGCTATAGTAAAAGGGATTGTTTCTCCAATTTCACTCTAAGTGAATCTGTGTACAAGAAGGCTACTGGTTTTTTAGCATTTACCTTATATCCAGCTACTCTACTGAATCTGTCAATCAAGTCTAGAAGTCTTTTGGCAGACTTTTTTGGGTCTTCTATGTAGAGTATCATATCATCAGCAAATAATGACAGTTTCACTTCTTTCTTTTCCTATCTTTAATGATTTTATTTCTTTCTCTTATTTAATTGCTGTGGCTGTTTCCAAAACTATATTGAACAGGAGTGGTAATAGTGGACATACTTATCTTGTTCCTGATTTTAACCTGAAGATTTTCAGTTTTTGACCATTTAGACTGATGTTGACTGTTGGCTTTTGTTTTTGTTGTTGTTGTTTGTTTGTTTGTTTGTTTGTTTTGGATCATGGATTGAACTTGGGATCTTGTGCTTCTGAGGCAGGTGGCAGAACCACTGAGCTAAATCCCTGGCCCTGGCTGTTGGCTTTTTATAGATAGCTTTTATCATGTTGAGATAAAGACCATCTATTCCAATTTTCTACTGGGTTTTTATCACGAATGGGTGCTGAATTTTGTTGGATGCTTTTTCTACATCTACGAAGATGATCATATGGGTTTTGCCCTTTATTCTCTTAACATAGTGTATTACATTTATTGATTTATGTATGTTGAACCATCCTTGCATCCCTGGGATAAACCCAACTTGCAGGGTGTATGATCTTCTTGATGACCCTCTGTATTCTGTTTGTCAGAATCTTACTGAGGATTTTTGCATCTAACTTCATTAGGGAGATTGTCCTGTGGTTCTCTTTTTTGGTTGAGTCTCTCCCTGGTTTTAGAATCAAAGTAAAAGTTCTTTCAGGAATGAATTTGGAAGTATTGCTTCTCTTTCAATTTCACTGAAAAGTTTAAAGAGTAGTGGTGATAGTTCTTCTCTAAATGTCTTGTAGAATTCAGCAGTGAAGCCATCAGGACATGGTTTTTCTTTGTTGGTAAATTTTTAATTATATTTTCAGTTCTACTGATTGTAATTGGGGTGTTTAGAATTTTTATATCTTCTTTATTCAACTTTGGTAATTTATATGTATCTAGAAACCTGTCCATTTCTTCTGTGGTCTCCATTTAATTAGAATACAGGTTCTCAAAGTAAGTATTGCTCATCTTCTGGATTTCTGCTGAATCTGTTGTGACTTCAGCATTTTCATTCCTAATTGCATGAATTTGAGCCTTTTCTTTCCTTTTTTGTGATAAGGTTGGCTAAGGGTTTTTGTATTTTATTTATTCTTTCAAAAAACCAACTCTTTAATTTGTTGATATTTTGTATCATTCTCTTAGTCTCTATTGCATTAATTTCTGCTCTGATCTTTATAATTTCCTCCCTTGTACAAGCTTTTAGTTTTTTCTTGCTCTTCTTTTTCTAGGAGCTTAAGGTTAAGTATTAGGCTGTTTATTTGAGCTAGCTCTGTTTTCCTGGTATGGGCATTCACTGCTATGAATTTCCCAAGTAAAACTGCTTTCATTGTATCCCATAGATTCCTATATGTTGTACTGGCAATGTCATTAAATTGTAAAAACTGTCTAATTTCTTCATTAATTTCCCTGTAACCCATTGGTTGTTCAGAAAACTATTATTCAATTTCCAAGTGTTTGTGAAATTCTTATGGTTTCTCATGCTATTGATCTTCAGTTTATTTGCATTGTGGTCTGATAATATACATGGGATAACTTCAATTCCTTTTCATTAACTTAAACATGTTCTATGAGGTAGCATGTGGTCTATTTTGGAGAATGACCCATGTGCAGCCAAAAAGAATGTATATTCTGATTTTGTGGGGTGGAACACTTTGTAGACATCTAGTATATCCATTTGTTCAAAAGCTTGGTTCAGCTCTAGTATTTTATTATTGATTTTTAGTCTAGATGATCTATTTGTGACAATGGGATATTGAGGTCCTCCACTACAACTGTATTAGTGCTTGTTTGGTGTTTCATGTCCCTTAAAATTTGTTTTGTGTATTTGGGGGCATTAGTATTTGATGCATATATATTTATGATTGTCATCTCTTCCAGCTCTTTCTTGACATTTGCTTCCTGGTCATAAGATATGAGATAAGAAGCTTTCTCTGCTAAATGTTCCTGCCATGATGGCCACCTCAGGATAAGCCCAAAAGCAAAGCATCAATTGGTTATAGATTGAAAACTCCAAAACTTTTAGCCAAAATAATAAAGCTTTCATCTTTACAAGTTGACTATCTCAGGTATTTGTTATAGTAATGGAAAGCTGACTAATACATATAGGATGGCAGGGTCCAACATCTTCTCAACATGAGTAATATCTTTCTAATCCTCCCCCATGGAATATTTTCCTGCCTCTCCACCCAGGTTTCAAAGTCAACCCTTCTGGACTTAGCCCTGGTGATGAGCTACATGTAGTCCTAATGAGTTCCACCTAGTCCTGGTGATCCCATCAGCTCTTCAGAGAGGAGAGAAAAAGGAAGGGTCAGCTCTTATGCTTATCTTCTTGGTGATACCCCAACCAGTAGTTCAGACACTAATCCTCCCAGGACCTCTTCTAATTCCAATTTTTTTTCCCTCTGAGCTATAAGGACCCCTAAAGAGACCCCACACTTTACAGCAGCCCTCCCTGTATGGCTTTTCATTTTTCTATTATACGATCCCATTTTCCTTCTTGTCTTCTGCATCAGTCCATTTTGTGCTGTTGTAATATTATACCATGGTGTAGGAGATTTGTAAACAATTCAGCTAGGAAGGCTGTAAAGTTTAAAAATAGCTTTGGTATCTGGCGAAGGCCCTGATGTTGCACCACAGGGCAGCAAACAGGCAAGCAAGTATCCAAGACAGGGAGAATTAACCTGTTTTAGCAGGAACTGAATCCCATGATAACTAAATCACTCTTGTGGTAGTGACATTAATCCACCCATGGGAACCAAGCTTCCATGGCCTAACCACCTGTTAAATGCTCTACCTTTTAATAGCATTATCATGGCAATTACATTTCAATGAGGGTTTTAGAGACAACAGTGACTACCAAAACACCTCCTGTTTTCCAACCTGATTATGTGTTTGTTTCCCAATGCAGTCATGCATCACTTAACTATAGGATGTGTTCTTAGCAATGCATAATCAGGCTATGTCTTCACAGAGATGACACAGACCTAGATGCTGTAGCCTACTATACACCTCTGCTATGTGTTCGTATGGTTTTGTCTGGTGTTCCTGGGGCCATGATGAACCAAACGATGCTAGACTGAATCAAGCACAAGAGAAAACAATGAGGTCAAAAGATACAGTAAACATAAGATGTAGGAAGCTGCTGCTAGCATAGTGTGGCATTTTGTTTTACAGAGGATTTTGTTTTTTGTAAGTAGAAGGCAGTCAATTTAAAATAATGATAAAAAGTATAGTGTAACAGCATGTAAGTATAGGTAGTATAATGAAAACATGGACCAACAATATAGTGGCTTATTTTCCTTGTCAGGCATTATGTACTGAATATAATTGTACATGTTATATTTTTATATGACTGGCAGTATAGCAGGTTTATTTATACCAGCATCAATGCAAACACAAGAGTAATGAGCTGCATTTACAACAGCTGTGAATTCACTAGGTGATAGGAAGTTCCTAGCTTCATAATTGTCTTATGGGACCATCCTTGGATACGCAGCCAACCACTGACCAAAATGTCATTATGTGGCACATGACTATATATATATTTATCTTACAAATTAAAAGATTTTGCAGTAAAAAGAAAAGCTGCAGGATAGTTCTCAAGAGCCTCCTTCTTTCTGAATAGACTTGAAACTATTTTTTGCTCCCCCAAAGTACAGTAGTGCTGCACTTATTTATTACAAGGAGTTATCTTTATATGCTATCAGGGTTATATTTCAGACCTTGAAAGCACACTGCATTATAGAGATGCCAAGGGTTATCTTGGCAAAAGTCCATAGTAAACAGAGCTCTGGCTTTAAGATCACAGTGTGCAGCCTGCTGGATAGATGACCCAGTGACAGGAGGCATAATTCTTACACTGGGCAACAGCGAGTGTGTGTGTGTGTGTGTGTGTGTGTGTGTGCATATGCATGTGTACCCTGTTAATAGAAGAGTTTTATTTGCAATTTCCTGTTAATTAGCAAACAGCTAGTGGCCAAGTCTTGAAATTTAATTAAGAAATAAGTGTGATGAGAACTTGTATGGAACCCACTAGGAAGATTCTCTTAGGGAAAAACAGATAGAAAATAACTCTGCCTTTTCTTCCAGAAAAATAGCAAATTCAGCATTGAAATTCTGCTCTGTGGTGTACAGAAAGTTTATATTTAAAGACAGCCATTTACTATACAATACACCCTCCCCTCCACTCACTTCTATACTTGTCATTAATTCTCATATTCACTGGTAGCTAACTTTGGCTTTGCAACAGAACATCCCAACTATTAAGGACTTCAAAGAGCAGTCATTGATTCAGCTCATGAATTGGTTGGGGTTCTTCTGTGTGGGCTGGGCATGTTTGAACACAGCTGGGCTCATTCATGCACCTGTAGTCAGTTAGTAATTTGACTTAAGTTTGCTTGGGCTATGTGCTGAAGTACAAAGGGAATACAGGCCAAATTGTCCCCATTTCTCTCATATCCAGTGGGCCAGCCTGGGCTCCTTCATGTTGGGGTTGGGTTCCAGTGGCAAAAAGAGATCAAGACCCCAAGCATGAGCACCATGGAGGTCTCAAGTAGCTGCACTCTTGTTAATGTCCCAGTGGTCAAAGCCAGTCATGAGATGAAGAGTATATTCAAGGAGTCAGGGAAAGAAAGAATTTGTGGCCAACAAGGAAGTGAAAATCTAGCCACTGCTAGGGGCTCCACTGACTTAGAGTATTCAAGGCCCTTGAACCATGGCTGGGTAAGGTTCATCTCAGAGCTGACACCAGTTCTTGCAGGGACAGGGAGGCAAATGTTTCAGCAACCCTTTGGTCTACATATGCATGCCCTAGGGCACACCCTCCATTACCACATCCCTCCCCAGGGCATCTGGGGTACAAAGGAAGATGACAGCTCTATCCTATTCACCCAAGAAACCAGAGTTTGATTAATCAGCAGGTGATCAGGATTTTTAAAAAAGACTTTTCATTCAAGGTCTGAAATTATTTTGTCCTGATTTTTGTTGAACACAAAATATGGGAGAAGCAAATCCATATTAGACTATGTAATTTCTTCTATTTAACATAAATAAGTGACAACAATAACTGCAAAACATTAGAATGGTAGAGAAAAAAAGCTCTTGTCATTTTCACTGATTCACAGTAGAAGTACTAGATTTAATGCAAGATATTTTATTGATTAACCCAATGAAGTAGATCCTAGAAATCAATCTTGCAGGAAAAAAATATCTGATTTAGGAAAAATTATATTAAAGTGATTCATGTTCATTTTCAACCTCAAAGGGTGACTAGTAATGAACAATTGAGGCCCTAAGCTTCTGATTAAAATTGATTCCAGAGTGGCCTTACCCAAAGCCAAGAAAATGCAGAAATCTTCATTATCTCTCTCACATGGTTGTTCCCCAATTAATTAATTAACCCTTACTTGTTCCACATAATACTTCTGGGACAAGGGAACCTGATGCAGTTACTGGCATCTTGATGAGAAGGAACACAGGCAATGGGGTGTGAAATGATCTTTTATGTCCCAGAGGGAACCCATGTTGGAACTCAGGACACAATGCAGAACTGGGAAGCTTCCTCTTCTATGTACAAAGGCTGCTCATAACTCAATTCTCCATCACAGAAAGCCCTTAAGTTTTTTATATTTTAATTGCCATATTGTAATTGCGCATATTTATGGAGTAGAGTGTGACATTTCAATACATGTACACAACGTGTAATGAACAGATCAGGGTAATTGGTGTATCCATCACTGAAAACCTTTATGATTTCTTTGTCTTTGGAACATTCAAAACCTTCTGCATTAGCTATTTTCAAATGCGGTGAATTACCATCAACCATAGTTATATTGTGGTGCTGCAGAACATTAGAAGTTATATCTTTGATCCAACCTCACCCTTGTACCTATCAATCATCCTTTCTCCATACCTGTCTCCTCCACCTCCCCAGACTCTAGTAACCACAACTCTATTCTCTGCTTCATGGAGGTCAACTTTTAGCACTCACATACAAATGAGAACATGTGATATCTGTCCCTCTGTCAGCATTCTGAACCCAAAGCACAAAGAATTTTCACTCTGCACCAAATTATCTACTATTTTCAAGGCATACAGCTGTGATACGATGTAATACCTGGATTTCCAAATCTTGAATATTTAGAAAGAATTTCAAAAGGGGAGAAAAACATGGTCGCAAATACATACACAACAACCTTCCTCTTCTTATGACTGGCTGCATCAGAACTATTTATTTTCATGCCTTCTAAAGGGATCTAGAAATTTACAGCTGGAAACATATTTTCAAAGCATTAAGCAGGCAATGTATTATGATTGCTCAGCCACATTTACAAATATTCCTTTCAAACATTTTAAATAGTTTCTCCAATCTGTCTTGAGGGATTGAACTAAATGAATGTTTGGGTGAATACAATACACTACTGGGTTCTAAAGCCCTTTCTTTCAAGATTAAGAAGACTGCGAAAAAATATACTCAGAAAAAATTCAGGAAATTGGAAGGAGTAGGTGCTTTTAATAAGTTGGCAGATAGAGCATGAAATCCCATCTGAAGAGCAGGAGCAACATGGCTCTGTGGTGTTATCCTCATTCAAATTCATGGAAGAATAAATCAACAGTGTTTGAAGTGCCTTGGAGCCGATTCGGATGTGACAGGCACGGAAGGAATCTCTGAAGGCATGAATTCAGCTTTGTGTGGCAGGGTTGCTGAAATCCACTTTATTTACCTTTGAATCATTCAGAGGAGAAAAAGGATACACACACACAAACACACACACACACACACACACACATCAGATATCTCCTTGCTTTTAACAGAAGCTCTGGGCAATTGGACATAGCTGCTGCTGTTGGTCCACACAGGCTGTCACTGTACTGTGGCTGGTGGAGGGCTGGATAACAAGCATCAAGAGAAGATTGCCTCAGGTCCTTTGCGCCACATGGTAGTCAGAGTGTGTGTGTGTGTGTGTGTGTGTGTGTGTGTGTTTCTATTTTTTGGTAGCTTTACAGGCTATCATCCTTAAACTTGGCAGTAAGACACATACTTGTTTTACCACATGTACTTCCAGTAGGACCTGGGCTGCTTTTTCTAAAATACCAGACTGGTTTGCATAGCAGAAAGCCAAAGAATCAGAAATGGATGAAATGTGTCCCATCACATCTGGCTCATCCTGTAATGATTGGATTAGGTTGTTTTATGACTGGTCAGTACTTTATACTGGAGTATGAGAGAGGTGGCAAATAAACTTATACCCTTTACCTTCTCCTATCTCCCACGCCTAATCCCTTGGACTCAAAGTAGGCAAGACTGAGACTTGGACAGCGCTTTAGAAGGTGGGAAGGAGAAAGGCCAATTTCCCCCAACCACACTTTAAGTACAATAAGCAGGAGAGCATTCAGGATCTTTGTTTTAACAAATCTTCCACTATGGACGAGGTTTTACTTCTCCTTGTTCAGAAACTTCCTTTGTTTCACAGGACAACTATTAGTTATTCTCCTTCCCTCAGAGCTCATCGTCCCTGCTCTAAGGCCCCAAGCAAAGGGCACAGAGCCAACTTCTGTGCTCTCTGTATTTCATGATTATGGAGCCAGCTTGATACATGCTCCATTAATCTCTCAAAATGCCCTCAGACTTGGGCTGTTCAGAGAGTGTTTCCAATTTTAACCTGTTCAGCATGCATAGGGCTTTGTTTATGAAGTCAATGGTGCCCTGAAGTGCCGTATAGTCCTCAGGTGTCCCTAGTGTTGTCTTCATTTTCTCACTGCATTGTTATTAGTTTGAGGGTTCTCCGTGTTGATTATATATGCATGTGCCCACATCCTGCATCTCCTGTTAGTCAAGAGTTTGTGGACAGCACACCTGCTATCCACCGTGCTCCTTGTAACCTGTACCCACATGTGAGTAGAAGATGACTGACAGCAAGGGATGAGGAGGGAGAGGCAGCCCCAGGTTCATTTGCACTTTCCATACGACCTGTCATGCCTTTTTCAATATCTTCTCTCCCTGATTATTTTATTCTGAGAAGTTTAGTGTAGCACATCGGAATTGACAGGACTGCTGTTGAGAAGGAAGGCAGAGAGTGAGAATGTTTTAAATTTTCAATTTTGAGATGCTGTGCACCACCAGAAATAGCAAAGAGGGCAGATTGAGCTACTAGGGGGTGAGGTGCCCAGCACACACAGGATGTGTGAGCTCGTAGCACCTGCCTTAATAAGGGGAGTTAAGAGAAATGCTAGTGTAGGAAGAGAAATATGAGCACCTTTCTCAGCCCACATTTGCCCTGAAAGCAAAGGGCACCAGCTTGGAAAACTGTCCCCAAAGGTAGAGAGGATGGAAAAGAAGACAAGAAAGAAATCTGAGGCACCAGCCTCCTTCCTCTCAAGCCTCAGGGAAGGGTGCTCTGTCCTGCCACACTGTGGTTGTGGACTTGGGACACTGGTGATTGTCAGCTACCTTGTCTTAGGGTCCCCTCCCTGATAACTGGAATTTCCCACAGTGGCTTCACATCAAAGAACTTTTCTTTTAGTCTTTTTTTCCAATATTTTAATAGAATCTTACAATGATAGTATATTAGACCTAAGGGCAAGTTTGGAGATTTTTTTCACAGTGCCCCATAGCACAAGGGGTATGACAATGGGCGACCACCTGCAGTATGCCAGGTGCAGCTTGCCATTTAAGTATTTGTTTCAAGTAAGCATGTATTAAAGTATAATATACTCAGATAAAATGCAATAGTCATTAGTGTATAGCTCAATTTGGGTTTCCAAAGTGAACATGATGTAACCAGATGACCAGAACCCAAATTTAAGAAAAAGAGCACCCTCAAAACCCCAGAAGCCTTCTTGTGCACCCCTCCCCTTCCTGGCAAGTATAAACACTATCCTGGCCTCTCCTAGGACAGACAGGTTCACCAGTTTTTGAACATTATATAAATAAAGCCATCCCTCAGTATTATATATGCAACATTCATCCAGGTTGTTTGTCTGGAGAGATAATCTGTTCATTTCTGTTGTCGTCATACAATAATCCATTGCATGGATACACTAAATTATTCAATTTGTTTATCTATTATACTGCTGAAGGGAAAAGGGGTATCATTGCCCTAAACACTCCAATGCATTTTTTATTGGTTTTGTTTTAAAATGGAAATGTATATGTATTTCCATTGAGTCTATAAGTCAGGATATAGTTTCTGGGTAATAGCATCTGCTTACATACATGTCTTAGTTATTTTCTCATCACTGGGACACAATACCCAATACCTACAGCCTAAAGGAGCAGAGGTTTATTATGGCTCAGTTTTTAGAGGATTTAGTTCATAGTCAGCTGGCTCCACAGACGGAAGGGTCTGATGGAGGAAAGCTGCTCACATCATGGTGACCAGGAAGTAGAGAGGAAAGGACGGAGCTGGGGAGGGGGATAATACCCATCCAGGTCAGGACCCCAGCGAGCCATCTCTTCAGACCTGACCCCACCTGCCAGAAGCATGCTTAACTGTGAACTCTTATACAGATTTATCCAGTACTGAGTACAGCAGCTCCATGACCCAGTAATCTAAAAGCCCCACCTTTGAACACAGGAAGGAGCCTTTCAGGGGAATTTCTAGAGCTAAACCATAATAGCAGCTTTAGTAAATAAGATCTAACCATTTTACAAAAGGCACAAATTTACATTCCCATCAACAATTATTCGTTCTTTTCATTTCAACTACTCTGAAAGATGTGTTACCATTTGCTTTTTCATACCGGGGATCGAACTCCGGACCTTGTACTTGTGAAGCAGGAAGACAGAACCACTGAGCTAAATCCCTGGCCCAACCATTTGCTTTTGAGACTCAAAGAGTTGAGTAACTTTTTTCTCTCAGTAGAAACTTTCAAGGAGCAGGCTGGTGTATGCACCTCTTGCTATGATGGTTACTGCCAGAGTGACCTACAGGACTCTTCCAACTAGGAAATATGTAACGTCTCCCACGAAACCTGGGAAATGAAAATGAAGCAAGGAGCTCACACTCGAGTTGGAAAGACAAGAGCTCTACACGTGACACTAGCAGGCTGCAAGAAAAGTATTGAAATGTTTAGAAGTATTGTTAAACATTGGCTCCATGGTTTTCAAGTATGCACTCAGGTTGTGTGCAAACAGTAGAATGAGTCCCTCTGTTCAGAGAAGGGAGGGATAGCAAAGCCAAGAAAAGCTCGGGGAAGAAACTCCAGGAAGCATGTGACACTTTACCTGGGTCTCTAAGGGTAACGTTTGCAGGTGGAGAAATCTAAAAGAGTATTTCAAGCCATGATCTATCATGTACATTCATTATACTAAGATGACAATAACAAATACAATTATTTTAATATATTGAAAATGACCTAGATTGCTGGCTTTGTCACTGAAGAACAGCAACACAATGTATAAGGATAAGCTCATTAAATGTTCAGAGAGTTAGTGCCATTCTTTGAAGTTTCCAGTTATCCTCTTAACCTTGCTGTAGCTGTGACATTAGCCATCTACACCAAAAGAGCAATACGCTTTGAAATGAGGGGTGGTTTAAAACATGGCTTATATGCTGTAGTTTACTAGTTGGAGTGAAGAAATGGATTCTACAAAACTTACTTTCCATCTCCAATTTGAAAATGTTGAAAGAAATCTCTCATTTCTTGTGGGCAATTAGAAAGAGGAACTGCTACACAATTTTCTTTCACTAGAAAGATCTTTATGCTTCATTTAATTTAGTGGGTATCTTTTTTATCTTTTAAGTAGGGAATTTAACAGAAAGAGCACTTGGCCTCCAAATAGTAACTTTAACTTTTTATCTTTAGAAAACAAAGCCTTGGGCAACATCTACTAAGAAACTACTTCTCCCAGCTGTGTTTGTGACTTGGTGAACCCAGGAAATTATGTTCCAGGTCAAAGTGATACATATGGAAGTGTAATTTGGAACCTACCTTCAAGACAGTGAATGAAGACTTTCTCCTTCCTTTTTGCTGCTTGGAATATGGCCAGAACAGTAGTAGCCACCTTGGACCATAAATTAATCTTCTGAGTGAAAGCAGAAAAGCAGAACAATAAACTAGATACAGAAACTGACAGTGGTCTCTGATGAATTTTACTTAGAGTATTGATCTTTAGTTACCTTTTACATAATAAATCTTTGTTTCAGACACTGCAAGTGAATCTCCATTGATCACCATTGAACACAACTTCCTACTCATGCTGATGGGTGAAAATATACAATCCATATTTTCCCAGTGTAGAGATTAAGGTTAGTCCATGGATCCTAATAGAGTTTAACTCTCCATAGAATTCCCAGTGGACAAGTATATGCACTTCACCTGCACTAGGGTTCCTGCACACCTTATGAATGTCATTATTTTCAGATTGAGTTTTCAAAAAGGGGCCATGTATGTCCATCAAAAGATGAATGGATAAAGAAACTGTGTTATGTATATACAATGGAGCACTACTCTGCCGTAAAGAAATATAAACTCTCATCATCTTTAGGAAAACATGCACCTTGAGACCATAATGTTAAGTGATGTAAACTAGATACACAAGCTTAAATACTGCACAGTGTCTTTTATATGAGAAACCCCAAAACATAAATAAACAGAAAAATAAAATAGATAGCAGGAAATAGGGAAGTAGGTTATTTGCAAATGGGAGAAGGACCAACAGATGGAGGGAGAAGAGGAAGAAGATGAAAGAGAATTACTATATATTATGTATATGTGTCAACTCCACACAGAGTAAGCATGTACTGTAAACATGTGCTAATACAAAAATAAAGATTAAAAAAAGAATATCTCTGGTCCCACGTGAACTTCCAGAAATATTTCTCTGCTGTCACCAAGAGTGGAGACCTCAAAGCAGGTCTCTGTCACAGTCCAGGGGACAGAAAAGAGAAGATGTAGCTTTCAAGACCCAGTCCTAACAGGCTATACAGCTTTTGTTCAGTGCTCTCTCTTGGGATATGTGTGTGTCTATTTCTGAGCTGCCGTGTAAGAAGTCTGCTACTGTAAAGTCACCACGGTGGGAAGGCCACATAGACATAGAAAGAGATACCACAAAACTCAAGTGCCCTGGCCCAACAGTCACTTGAGGTTTGCCAGCTCAGATGCCAGACAATAGGAGTAAGTCCTTAAGATGACCTCAACCACAGCCACGGTCTGACTGCAGAGGCCCTGGGCCCTACCTAGATCAGAACTGTGAGAGATAGAAAATAAAACAAGTAGCATACTTTCATGTCAGTGATTTTAAAAATTATTAACTCAGAGCTGTAGGAAACTTGATCAGCCTAACACGCTGAAGGCCAGGGCTCTGAGATGCTTCCAGTCCTGCCCCACCTTCCATACCTAGAGAGACACAGAAGTGTCTGTAGTCAGCCTTCCTATGCCACCTGGATCCCTGATGATGAGATGACTGCCTGTTGGCTGGTTCTCAGATTGCTCTAAAAGCAGAAATTCTATGACTTCCTCCTCTTGGTCTTAGCTCAGAGCTCTGGACCCCTTCAGATTAAGCCATTCCTCCACTTCCACAAAAAAAACTTTAAGCTCTTGGAAGACACCACTTCTGCAAATACTATGTATTAGGGGTGTTTGGGGGATGGTCTTCCTAAAATCCCTAGAGCTATGAGTAAGAGGAAATGGCAGGAGGCCAAGAACCTTTCTGTATAGAAGTCTATAGTGGACTTTAGAAGAATAGAAGGTAGAAACTAAGAAAATTACATATTCACTAGAATTATAACTATGTGAAATAAACATATGAAATAGGCTGCACAGAAATATCTCCTGATAGAAAAATTATATTAAAAGAGTGATTTTCTGCATAATTTTCAAATACTTTCTAGCACAGATATTGTTAAATTGCTTACCTGCTATGCAGTTGGAAACTTTTAAAGAGGAAGGTGCTTTGTGGCTGAAGGAAGGTAGAGTCACTAATGCAGAAGACACACAGGCTTTCTAGGAGATGGCTCGCCATGCCTGTGTCACATGAACTCTGAAAACTGCCATGCTATCCATAAAAAGTTGTTGTTTTGTTTTGTTTTGTTTTGGTACCAGAGCTCAAACTCAGGGCCTTGTGCTTGGGAGACAGGCGGTGGAACCACTGAGCTAAATCCCTGGCCCTTAAAATGCCCTGATGACCTGCTTAATGTCATACAGTCCAGATGACCTTTTTAGCCAGCTGCCAGAAAATTACATTATTAGAAACAAGTAAACCAAGGCTTGCAGTTCACAGACCATTTGGTTTTTCTCACCCCTTTCTCTCATAAATCTTGTATTTGCTTTGGTTCGTTGACGGTCCATGGATCATTTCCCATGGTCAATAATTTGCATGCAAAAAGCTAATTAAAAATCCCTGAGTAATTTCTTTGACCGTTTTTATAGTGTAGAAAGGAAAGCAAAACTCCAGTGGCTCTTCTTTCTCTAGCATCAAAGATAGAAAGAAGCTGGCCACCACTATTTATTCAAGTGTATTTCATATTTCTTTGCAACTCTAACATTCTAGGATAGTCTACTCATTCTCCCCTGAATGTGAACTACACATACCTTGTCTTTATCCATCCTCAAAAATGAATTTTTGTGGATTTCCTTTTCTTTTTCTTTATAATAGAATTAATATTCAATTGTATAATTCAAAGTTTAAGAAGAGATATAACAATTGGAGTGTAGAAATTTGATTTACAAAGGACATAACAAGCAGACAGGCAGGCAGGAAGAGCTCTCTGCAGTGAGGCTACAAGTAAGCAGGCCTCTCCTGGTATAGACAAGTTGTTTGCAGAATCCTTTAGGATGTGTGTGTGGAGCCTCATCCAGGATGAGGGGAGGGCAGAACTTTACTGCAAAGAGAGAGCTTGACTTATCAAGGTAAGAGCTGTCTTGAAGTGGGCTAGGGTGGGGACAGAGAGCAAGCAGGGAGCTCTTCAGGGAGTGCAGAGCACAGGCTGCACCTGGAGACTCTGAAGGTCCTCAAGTTTGCACAGAAGTGGGCACACCTGGGTAGGGTGACTCAAAGGCCTTGGACCTAGGAAATGTAAGGCCCAGGGTGAAAGTCTTTGTGGTTTTCTTTAGGACACGAGCTAAAATGCTTCCACTTCTCTGTGTTCCAGGAGCCAAAGCATGTACCATTGAACCTGCCTCTTGAATCATCATGAAATGCCTGTGGAATTGTCACACTTTTGTTTTTTTTCCACAATAAGCTTGTAATGCCTATGAGAGCAGAGATACATGCCTTGTGTCTTCATATGTGTGTATGTGTGTGTGTATATTCAGCCTTATGTATATGGATAGTCTTGCATATACAGTGTTACACAAATAGTCTCACATATAGTCATATATATAGTCTTATTTGAGTTTTGATTAAAAAATACAGTGAATGTTTAAATTAAAACATTGCCATTAATCCCCCTCAAAATACTTCCCTTCATTTCTAACACACTTGTCCTATCATTCTTGCCATTTTCTGATGCAGATTTATAAGCTCTCTTTTGTGAGTATCTTTAGTTGCTCCATTGTTGCTGCCTTGATATCCTGAATTGATTCAAAACATTTACCTTCCATAATCACTTTGACTTTGAGAAAGACCCAGAAGTCACATGAGGCCAGATCTAGTGAATAAGGTATGAGGACACATTTTTCCAAGCCTACCTTTCCCTTGAATGGCACTCAGCAGCAATATTCCCCATGCTTTAGATCATACTTCATAAAGACACTCATGGAAAAGAACTTCTGGAACTGCTTCAGGAATTTTGCAAGAATTATCAGATAAATGTGTTCAAAGTGAGGGGGAAGATTTTGAGGGGGATTGATAGCAACATGACTCTTACTATAACAAATTTCTAAAACTTAAACAACATTCACTACCCAGCCACATGCAATTCATGTAGAAAAAGGCATGTTTTCTTCAAATACTATCTTGGGAAGAAATAGAAACCACTATTTTTGGCAAGTACCATGTGTCAATCATTACTAGCTCCTTTCCCATTATTTATCTTATCCAATCCATACAATAACAGGGTATTTTGACAGTGTGACCCTTAAACAGAGAGGCAGGAGAAATCCTGGCTCTGGCCCCTGTGCTTAGAAAGCCCTATGTAATCTTTGCCTGGCCACGAAGTACCCAGTTCATGAGGTCTACTGGATGTAAGCACAAGAACCAGCATCTCTTCCCCTACTATGTTCTGAGTCCAGTGACCTCAGAGTCATCTGTCCTAATGGTCCTATTTCAGGGGCTTCATGAGCCTCTTCACTCCCAAGGTCAGACCTTGCCCAAGAAGTAGCCTTTAGGTAATCGCTGAAGGGCAGATTCAGAGGGGAGAGAGTAGAGCTTGGACTATTGCTAACTGGGTTTCCCTTATTCTTGCTTGTTGAGTTCACAGGGGCTTGGAACACAGAAGAGGGCAAGGACAATGTCTGGGTGGGACACTAGTCTTTCTGCACTATCCCTGGGGCTGCATATCTTAGGAATGATCCTGAATTTGTTTTTATTATCTCCATTATATAGAGGAGGAAACTATGAGTCCTAGAGAGGTCAAGTATCTTGTATGAGTTTTTATACCTAAAAAGTGGGAAAGGTGAGAGTTTTACTAATCTCACAAGTTGGCAAGAGACAAAGACAACAATGACATGAAATGAACTGTGGAGAAAACTATCAAACTTAGCCTTCAGGATGACCAACCCATGTACCTGCTGTATGGTGAATTAGCAGGGTGAATACTAAAAGTGTCACTGAAAAAAAATGAAATAATGCCTTCCACTAAGACCCCAGTAGATAGGACTGCAGAATGTGAAAATTCCTGTTCCAGCCTTCCTCCTTAACGTGTGTGAATATAAATTTATAGGACAGAAGCTGAAAGCCCAAGCGCAGGTCTGCCATTACCCATACTCATCACTCAACCATTCAATTGTCAAGTGCCACATGCCCCATTCAAAGTGTCCCCTTATGACAGGGACAGAGCCAAAGTTTTGCTATAGGGATTTAGATAATAAAGAGCAAGAAGACTATAAAGTATTTAGATAATAAAGAGCAAAAAGGAACCTTGAGGAGGCCATTAAGACTGGCCATTTGTTTATAGAAAAAGGTACCAAGGCCCACAGACAGTAATTTTCCTACTCATACAACTAATAGCATGGCCTTGGTTTCAGCAGTGTGCTGGAGACAACTTTTACCAGCTTAAAAGAGCCAATATTTAAATTCTTAAGAGTTTTTCAAGCCAATTTACTATTGTGGGAGTATTTCAATCACTAGAATTGGCAAATTTGAATTAGAGCTTTCCTCTCCTGCCTTTCTCATAAAGAGCTGGTTTTAACACATTTAGCAGCACGCCACTGGCCTTGGGTTTTCGCCTGTCTTGAGAAGTCGAATGCAGGTGCCTTGGGCTATCAGATTTTGTCTCTGTTTTTATTCACCAGTTATCCTGTTGTTATTTGTTTTTCCAACCAGTGGGGTGTAAGACTTGAATAAGCTAAAGTGACTCCATGCTAATAGGCCAGAGACTGTCCTTCTTCATATGCTAATTGCTAATTTGGCTAACAGCCGGTCCAGGGGCAAATGGTATGACAAAAGTTGACCGTAGAACATTTCCTGCATAAGATAAGCAATGTGCTTGAAGTCTTGGTCCTCTGGTAATTCTGTGAATGCCCTGACCTATGTTTGAACTTTTTGTTTAGAAGAACCCTATGAAAAGGACCTCAGCCCCTGGGCAGTTGCCTCTTTGAGCTACCTGGCTCTGGGAGTGCCATCTGGCCAGACTAATAAAGGTCTATTTACCATCTAGCCTGGTATGTTCCCTCCTGGGTTTCTCCTTGACTTGCTGGGTTTTAGGACCAACATCTTGGAGGCCTTTTTGGCTGTTCACGCTCCGTGGAGTGGAAGAGAGACTGAGTTTTACAAGGGCACAGTTCCCATGCCATAGCCCTTGCAGATTTTCCTCCTGGAACCTCTAGGCTTGTGCATCCAACTGCTTGCTTGACTACCTGATATCACATGGCTCACTGCAACTTGACTCATCTAAAACAGAACACTCACCTCCCCACTTGTTTCTTCATCTTGCCTTTGCTTCAACAGCATCCACTACTATTTATTCCCTAGATATTTGCCTGGGAAACCTGAAAGGCAGCCTTGATTATTCCTTGTTCCTGCATATGGTGGATTGAATTGTGCCCTCAGAGAAGCATAGGTGCCTACAGATGTGACCTTGTCGGAAAATAGGCTCTCACAGATGCAAATAAGATGAGATCATATTAGAGTTTGGCAGACCCCAATTCAAAATGATGGGTGCCTTTTAAGAAGAGCAGAAATGACAGAAACAGACACATGAGAACGTCTTCTAGTGACCGAGGCAGAGGCTAGAGTGGCACATTTACAGGTCAGGGGTGCAGTGGGTTTCCAGAGACCACCAGAATCCAAGAGAAAGACAAAGAACAGATTCTCCTCTTCAGCTCTTAGAGAGAGTATAGCCCAGTAGATGCCTTAATCTCAGAGTTATGGCCTCCAAAACTGTGACAGAATAAATTTCTGTTGTTTTAAGACATTCTGTTTGTAGAGGTTTATGGTGTCCCACTGCAGTAACCCCAGACATTAATATACCTCAGAGTGATCAGACCCTTCATTTTCAGTCCACCAAAAAGGTTTATCAATGATGGTCATAAACAGAACTCTGATGTGTCTACTTCAGGCCACCTTCATCTCCAGCCTGGACATTGCAAGGCCAGACTCCTACCCATTCAGAAAGACACTGCCATGTTTTTTCATGCTTAAAAGTCAGATTTTTATTCCTCTTAGTATTGTATTCAAATGTCTTAACTTTCAAGATGTTACCTGATCTATGAAACTTCATTCGGAATACCTTTTCTCTCACCTTTTGTTTTAGCTATGCTGGTCTCCTCCTCTCCCTCCTTTTCTTCTTCCTCCAGATCTTCCTTATCATTCTTCTTGTTCCTTAATGTGGGAAATTTCTTTCCATCTGAAGATCTTTGCAAGAAATAATTACTCTATCTAGGGAATACATTGCTTTTTTTGTCCTACTTACTACTTTTTGAACTACCAGATCCTTCTTACTTTTAGTTCTTTAAAGTTTCCTTGTACCAAATAGTATCTGGCTTCCCACAGCTGTTTGCAATATGAACTTTCCATTCCCATGCCAAGAAATGGAGTCCAATTCCCTTCCTCTTGAATCTAGGCTAATCATTTAACTCATCTGCAATTAAAGAATTTGCTAAAAAATGTTGTTTTGTGACATCCCACATTAGATCCAAAAAGTCACAAAAGTTTCACTTAATTTTCTTGTGATGCTGGCCACTATGAAAGAAATTTGACTACTCTTAGACCACTAGGCTGGACATAGGTGGAAGCCCCAGTTGACCAGTTGTATTACACTAAATGGTGTCAGTTGCTCTATAAGGAGTAAAGAATCACATAGCCAGACCCTGACTGAATTCTTGATCCACAGGGTCCACGAGACACAGTAAAATAGGTGCTTTAAAACATTAAGCTTGGGTTAGTTCGTAATGCAGTAATAATTGTGGGACACTCTGTAGTAATTATTCACAGCTCACATTTACTTACTTGTGTGCCATCTCCATGATATCAGAAGCTCTGTGAGAGCAGGTATTATGTTTGTCCTGCTCATGATCATATCTGTAGCAGCTAATGGTAGGATCTGTAGGATTTGCTGTATTGGAAATACTCAGAACACATAAGAGTGTTCCAATATCTTAGGCCAGCTCAGGACTACTTAAAAGTTATGCCCTGCACAAAGAATTCTACCATACCAATGCTGAATGAAGACAGGAATCAGCTCTACCAGCCCTAGCCACTTGTAATGGAATCTGACGTTTGCAATTTCAGTCACGAGGAAGTAATTTAGAACTAATTTCTTTCAGGCTTTGAAACTGACTGATTTTATTCAGCATCTTCTACTGAGATGACAAAATGCATTATAAGTCATATCAATATCTTTCAGGAGCTGAAGTTATTTGGTAACATTAAATGTCAGAAAGTAGCTTCACATTAAAGCTGAAAAAGACTATGATTAAACGAAGACTATCCAGTATCAATAAGAAACAACAGCATTTCTTGTTTTTCACCATCTACTTTTATGAACTCACTAGCCGGTGTAATGTTTCTGCCATTGGATATTGTAAAAATTTACAATAGTTAAACTGCCCCACATTCACCTTAGGCAACATAGAATGGGAAGTATCAGCCTCATTTACAATTGTTTTAGATTCCCTAGACAGAAATAATTTTCAGGGTTGTCTTGTCCAAACATAATCTGCAATTCAAACTAGAGGCATCAAATTTTTTCATTTGACTCCTTTGTGATAAGAATCCAGCCTGTCTCTTGAGGTTAAATCTTGTCTGAAATGTTTCATACAAGTCCTGGTCTTTTGTTGGGAGATGATTCTGACCAGCCTAAAATTATAGTGTGAACGTGATATCTTTTTCTTTCTTCAGGACCCATCTCTGAATTTGTGAAAATACTACCAAGCATCAGGTCTCCACTAAGATCAGCCCTACTGTATTTTCTTTAAAAAAAAAATTAGTGCATGTTTTCAGTACATAATGATTACAAACATCATGGGGGAGTTTGTGTATGTATATAATACATCTTAATTTTTTATTCACTTCCCTTCTTCTCCCTTAGTTCCTCCTTCACACTATCTCTTAGTCCTCTTCCCCTTTGCAAAAGATGTATCTCTGTGTCCTATTATCTTTTATTTTGCTCTTTATTTATATCTTCAGTTTCTCATATAAGAGAAACCATGTGATATTTAAGCTTGTATGTCCAACTTATTTCACTTAACATTAGTCTCAAGGTGCATGCATGACATATGACTCAAGTTTATCCTTCTTTATGGCAGAGTAGTACTCTATTATGCATAAATATCACATTTACTTAATCTGTTCATCTGTTGATGGACATGAAGGCCACTTCCAAGTTTTAGCTACCATGAGTTGTGCTGCTATAAATGTGGGTATGCCTGTATAACTGTGATATGATGATATCTTTAACTCTTTGGGGAGATTTCTAGAGGGGAATGGTTGGGCCAAATAGAATTTCTAGTTTTAATTTTTTGAATAATAAAAGACCCAATGAAAAAATGGGCAAGTGAAATGAAAAGACATGTTTCAGAAGAGACACCAATGGCCAATAAATGCATGAAAAAATTGTTCAACATATCTGGCCATTAGAGAAATGCAAACATAACACAGAGATTCCGTCTTACTCCAGAAAAATGGGCTATCATCAAGAAGCCAAACAAAAACATATACTAGCAAGACTGTGAGGAAAAAGGAACTCTTCTACCTGGTTGGTGGGGAAGTAATATATACTAATACCTAACCAAGCCATCTTATACTGATGGTTTCCCACCTGTGATTGTTCAACTTTACAATGAAACACAACCATTCTGTTTTTCATTGTCAGCACTCTATTCAAATAAAATACATGACAGATTCAAAACTACATTACAATTTTGCCCAATTGCAGACTAGATGTAGATAAGTCTTCAGAGCCCATTTAAGTTAGTTCAAGCTAAAGCACGATGTTTAGGAAGCTATGTGTATTAAATTCTTACTTACTTATTGTCAAGTGACAATAAATTTATTGGTTCGTAATCCCATTGTTAGTGAAGAATCTTCTGTCTGGGCTCAATAAATAGGGGATTAAATTACTCAATAAATCAAGCATGGTGGCACATGACTGCAATGCCAGTACTTTGTGAAGCTGAGGCAGAAGGAGAGCAAGTTTGAGCTCAGCCTGGGCAACTTAGTAACTTAGGGAGACCTTGTCTCAAAATAAAAAAAAAAAATGTCAGGGGATATAGATCAGGATGAAGACGCTGGGTTTAATCCTCAGAAATACACACATACACACACACACACACACACACGTGCGCACGTGCGTGCATGTTATTCAGGAAATGTCACTAAAAAATGAATCATATTACTCTGATTTCACCTTTAAAAGATATTAGTCATCTCAAATGTAGAACTTCTTAGGTCCTCAAAAACAGCCAATAGTTGTGAAACACCTCATATAAAACTCTTTACTGTTATTTTCCAAGTGCAATAGAGCATGCCTGTGTATTTTGAAGGCTGAGGATTGAGAATCATGAGTTCAAGGCCAGCCTGAGCTATGTATCAAGGTCAAGGACAACCCAAGCCACATAGTGAGACCCTGTCTCAAACAACCACCACCTCCACCACACATCACCTCTCCCAGTTTCTAGGATTTTTCAGAGATGGTTTCAATCAGCATGACATCAGGATGGGGGAGGACATGCTGCATTAACAGAACTTAGCTAATTATTTCTTATGCTATATGACTAATTGGACCTGGTCTGGAGTCACAGGAGAGGGAGGATGGCCTGTCATTTTACAAGTCACTCAGAGTCCTGAGCTTGACATGGGTTCCATTTGGGGATGTTTCCAAGATCACAAATACAGGAAGGGGGCAGCTGGTAAGTCATACACTGTCTCTTGTTACTTCTGTCTGGAAGTGCTATAGACCTCTTGTTCTCACACTTCATTAGCAACAAAAAGCACACATCAAGGCCAATTTTCAGATGGTACAAGTAGAGCATATGCTCCATGGGCTTGGAAAAAGATAATAATGGGAAGATTTTCACACAGCTCTGATGACTGTCATGAATTAGAAAGTGACCCAGGACCTCACAAACAAGCAATCGCTTATGAAAGAGGAAAAAAATTCTAGACTTACTTTTATCTAATATTTCTAAATGCCCAGTGAGGACAGTTAAAGGAAGCTATCAGATAAAAAGCATCATCTTCTTTGAAATAAACAGTTGATTTCTCTTTGCTTAAGAATATGGCTGGTTAGCTTTGGATGTGGCTTGTCCCTACCAAAACTCATGAGGAGCCTTGATCCAGTGTTGTGTGAAAAGATCATTGATTTAGAGATTATGAATCAATCCATCCATGGATTAGTGGATTAATGGGTTATCATTGCAGTGGCTCTGTTGTAAAGGTGACCTTTCTCTGGCTCATAAGCTCTGCCTCACCAGCTGTTGCCTTCTGTCATTTCGTGATGTTGCAAGAAGACACTCACCAGATGTGGATAGATGCCTGTGCTGTGTTCCTGGAGTGCCCAGACTCCAGAACAGTGAGGTAAATATGCTTCTTTTCTTTATAAAAGACTCTATCTAAGGTATTTTGCTTTAGTAACACAAAATGGGCTAACTATTCAGAATCTTATGACATCTCTTTGGCTCTAGGGCCAATTAGGTTAATACTAGGATAATCTACCTTATGTTCAAATATTTTTTGAAGGTACTTGGACCTGAACTTAGGATCTCACACATGCTACACAATTACTCTACCACTGAGCTACATCTTCTCCTCTAGGGTCTTGCTAATTTGGCCAAGTTGGCCTCAAATTTATGATTCTTCTGCCTGGAAAAGCTGGGCGTCTTGGTACCTACAATGTGAATGGCCTGTAGCATCAGCATTATTCAACAACTTCTTATAAATGCAGCTTCTCAGATCTCATCCTAGGCCTGAGAAGTCAAATTTTTAACAAAATTTCCAGATGAACTGATTGCACATTAACATCTGAGAAACGCTGGATTAGGACTTCTGGGATATACCCATAATGTCAACGACATTGAAATTACACAATGGGGACCCAACATTCTTAGAAGGTTTTCTTTTTTAATAGATTTTCAAATGCCCTAGGGTTTAAAGCTCAAAAAAATTTTACAGTGGTGAATCATCGGTGAAGCAAAACCTGCTGTACTTAAGCATTTCATCTGTATAACATTTTGCTCGTTAGGTGGGTCTCCTGGGACTCGGATCTTATTTTTCTAGTCTCCTAGGGGAATGGCAAGTGCACGGTGTTATTTTAGCTGATTTCTAGAGAGGACAATGTTATACTGAGCAGAATCTACATGTCTCACAATACTGAACTATATGAAATTCTGGCTTTCCTTCACACTTCTTTGGATTGGTGATCAGGCTCTCAAAGGCAAACTTCTTCCAAACTTCACGGAATGCCTACATAATTATAGTCCATCTCAGATTCTACCCAACCTGAGGGTAGTATTTTGGTGTACATGAATGACACTTTACTATTAACATTTACACAGTAGTATGCATCAGAAGTGATCTCTGGATTTTTTTTGTCTCTAAAACCAATATGCTTACAAAGAATAAAATAGACTAAACTGAATAAAAGGAAATTACTGCACAAAATTATTTCCTTCCTGATTGGGGGTGAGAGGGTTGCTTTTTAGAAAGGCAAGGCAACATAATTCCACTCACCTGAGAAAATGTAAACCCAATTTGGAGCTCAACAACAATGCTTAGAATTGTTTAATGCTTATAGTGAAAATAATTTCACTCTACATAAATTTCTTAATGTAATCACCACCTGGAGAGAGAAATACAAAAAAAAAATTGCCATAAATTTTGTGGCTCTAACATAAATGAGACAAAATATATTCACCACAGTTTTATAATATGTTTTCATTTACACATGGCCCCTTCTCAAAACTATTGCAGCAAGATACTGAAAGCATTAATGAGAAACATAAAACACATGTAGATGGAGGTAGGAAAATATATGTGTACTCAGAGGCACTAAGAGAAACCTCAGTTATCATCCGTATAATGTAGACATCTTGACACTGTTTTATTCCCAAGTGGCTGTAGTAATTTTTCTATTGCCCCTAAAAATAAGCAAACTTTATCATCAGGAGATACATGAGGCTTGGATACAATAGTTACAGCACTGCTGTCAGTTTAGTTTGATAAAAAGTATTCATCTCATAGGAATGTAAATCACATTAACTAACTGAAGTATGAGTCAAACTGAATAGAACTTCAGGGAAACACATTTGCTCTTCTATCATTTTTGAAATATGAGTTTTTGACCTGGTTTGATCAGGAAGAGGTCAGAGATTATAGAGAATTTGGTTACAGAGGAATGCTAGTTGTTTTACAGTACCTGTGACTACAATTTCTAGGCTTTAAGAATAGAGAGTTATGTAATCAGGCACACACAGCTTCTCACAATATCTGATAAGCTCTTCTCTCCCTTCATTCCCTGTCAGACCCAGTTTCAATTACTGGTTTCTCGAAATCATTCAGAAATTCTCAGAGTGTTACCAGATTGGGTAGGGACTAGCAGTGTCTTCTAGGTTATTTGTCCTGATCAGTGAATTGTTCCAGACAACTGCTGGATGTGAAAGATTACGCTTATCTTAGGGTTGAAATAAGAAAATGAGAAGAAAAAGGAGAATAAGCACAAAAGAAGTGATCAGGGAGAAAAGGGTGCTTTGAAAAAAGGATGAGTCCTGCAAGCAGAATGGAGCACTGTAAGAACAAGAGGGCAATGGCCCCAAAGTTGATTGCTACTGTTGTTTTATGTCATCTTTGATAATTGATCCAGGTGATCTGTGGTCGCATTTGATCTCGTGCTACAAGACTGATATCAGATTCCAGGTTCGGTGTATTCTCATGTCAGAAGATTGGCACCAGGTGCAGGGCTCAGCTTGATCCTGCGTGGAGCTTGCGTGCTGCTGCTCTGTGCCTGTGGTTATTAAGTATCCTCAAAAGGCAGTACACTCCCACTCCTCCAGCCATGTTGCTGTGCCCTGGCGTCCTACTACAAGAGGACAATTAACAGATTATCACACAGCCCAGAATGACTACCCAAGGACAGGAAAATGCACTGGTTCTTTTCAGAACCCAGAAAGCAGCATGCAGCATGCAGACCATTGCCACTGAGTTGGCATTGGGTGATTTCCTCCTGACAGTGTAATGTACAGGAATCATAATTTAGTTGTTCATGGGAACAGGATGTGGTCTCTCTTCAGCTTCTGCCGTTCCTGTGGTGTTCTCTTCCCAGCTGGAGTATTGCTGCATGGATGTACAGTATCTAATCCTAACAGTTATGAATCCTTGGCCAGATCCATTTATGTAATACTGTCAGATGATAACTTATTTCCAGAAATATTTTAGTCATTCTCATTATTATCAAAAAGAACTCATTGCTCAGGTGTCTATACTGAAGGACAGTGTGTACTTTGTTATTTAGAAGTTATTTCATATTTATTTTGCATTCTCTTTTGAATTGTTAAGGATACACTCAATTCTTTAACTGAGATAGGACCATTTACATTCCTTTTAGTTTTTTTTTTCTTGTTTTTGAGACAGGGTCTCACCATGTAGTTGAGACTGACCTGGAACTCACTGTGTAGCCCAGGCTGGTCTCGAACTCACAGTGATCCTCCTGCCTCAGCCTCCTGAATGCTGGGATTACAGGTATGCGCCACCACACCTGGCATTCCTTCTAGTTTTTATACTTATACAAGAAAGACTTTTTGTAACCATTTAACTTTACTTTCAACACTTACATGCATCTTCCTAAAATGGTATATTTACTTTAGTACTGCCTAATTTCCCAGTCACTCATTTAATAATATTTATAAGTCATTTTTCTAATTACGCAGAGTACTCAAATGAACAAAGCAGACAAAAATCCCCATCCTCAAGACATAATTTTCAAGTTGCAAACTTTAGGCTTTCATAATAAAAGCCCCACAACGTCAGCATGAGGAATTGCTGTAAAATTATATAGGATTCAAGAAAAGAAAAAAAATGGAAACAAAGTCTTTATAAATAGGGAGGCGAGAAGGGGTTGAAGGGAGGGCAGGGGAATGGAGAAAAAATAACCAAGATATATCAATGATGAATGGCAACATATTGTATACCTAAAATGTACCAATAAACTTAATGAATTAAAAAAAATATGTCAGGCAGAAAACCCTGAAATTAAAAATTGTATAGAAATCATAAGTTGCAGGGGAAAAAAAATTATAGGATTTGCAGCCGGGCCTGGTGGCACAAACCTATGATTTCACTAACTAGGAAGGCTGAGGCAATAGGATTGCAAGTTTGAGCCCAGCCAGGGCAACTTAGTGAGGCCGTTTCAAAACAAAAAATAGGCTGGGGAAACAGCACCGTGTGAAGGCCCTGAGTTCAATCCTCAGTACAGCAAAAATAAATAAAAACAAAAGATGATTACATAAGATTTAGAGAGATGAAAGGCATCATTTTTTTCTCGAGTAAAACTGTTAAAGTCGTGGTAGTGGAAATTAATCACTGCCCTTCTCTTTTTCCTCACACTACGGCCCTGGGTTCCTACTTTTAGCACACAATTCTCCCTTACCTTCCCTAGTGCCCTTTCCAGCCACTTCCAGCCCTGCACAGTGCGCACGCGCAGAGAGAGTCCAAACTGCAGCCGCCCAGCGAGGAGTCATCGATCTACTCGGCGATCGACTTCTCGACTTGCTGGCGCTCCATTGAGCAGCGTGGTAGCTTTACTTCCGGTGCCTGCTCCATTTCCGGCTCGCGGTTCTTACGGAAGGTGGCGTAGGCCTCTGGTGGGTTGGATCGACCTGTACCTGGTTGTTGAGATTCCGGGTGCTGCTCGGTCGTACCCTCAGCTGCTGGAGTTTGGAACAGACCAGGCGCAAAGGTGGGGTAGGGTCGAAGGCGTTCGTCCCGGAGTCCGCATGGGGGCGGGGAAAGGATGGAGTGGTGCGCTGGCCTAGAGAAGCGCCCGAGCTTTTAATGGGGCTGTTTGGAGGTAGCAGGTCAGCTCCCTTGGGCTTCTGGCCTGGGAGCTTGCGCTTTCGAAGTCAAAGGATGATTAAGATCCCTCTGCTTGTGTGCACGTTGACGGCTGGCTTCGCTTTCGGGTCCCTTCCGGCTGCTCCCGTTAGGGTTTGGAGAAGGGGCGCCTGCAGGTTACTCTGTCCTCATCCAGTCCGCCGTTCCTAGGCCGTCCTGAGCTTCCCAACTTCAGATCTGTCGCTTCATTCTATTTTCTGTTTTGTGATGCCCGCCCTCCTCCAGGTTTGAATTTAGGAATTTACAATCCTTCTGGAATCCCTACTTTTCATGATACTCACACAAGCACAGACCCTGTTAATAGGCTCTCGCTTACTAGTCATTCTGTGCTGTTCATGTACAGTGGGTGCATTAAATTTGTGAACTAAAAGAATTTGTGAAGCTGCAAGGAAATAAACTAAAAAATGTGCGGCAAAAAAAGAATAAAATATGAAAGGTTCAATGTAAATATGAATTCCAAACAATGGTAAAATATGAAAACGAAGTAGTGCGGTGAATGTGAGAGAAATGTTCAGGAGAAAATTAGAGGGCTGACTTCCCAGGCCTGCTGCTTATTGGCAGTGTCACCTTAGACAAGTCACTTACCTTGTAATAGCCATTCATCATAGCTATCTCAGGTGCTGATTGATCATGCAAGAACTGTCAGGTCTTTCTCTCGTGAATCTTCTGAGTAGTACTGCGTGGGTGCTGTTACTATTCCCTTGAGGACCTGAGTGAATGAAGAACTGGACTTTAGTGAGACGACTCATAAGTATAAGCAGGATTTAAATTCAGATCTGCTTGGTACTACAATCCGATCTCTTAATCATCATACAGCCTTGGTGATGATGCATAAGAATTAAGAAATAGATGTAATGGGCTGGGGATTTAGCTCAGTGGTTCGGTGGCCTGCCTTGCAAGCGCAAGGACCCGGGGGGTGGGGGAAGAAAAGAAAGAAATGTGAAAGTGTTTGGTAAGTGTGCCCATGAAGTACTCTGCAGACTTCATTAATAGTATGTCAGAATTTACTTGATGTATGTTTGCTGGTTTCTTTTTCATTTTTCATCATGTGTTGGTTTTCTTAAATTACTTCACTGAAAAAGAAGTTCTTTCATTGGGCAAATGGGAAGACAGTATCATTTGTTATAACTGGAAGGCCAGTATAAAGATATTTATTACTTCAGATGTGTTGATGTTACTAAAATCTGTCTATGTACTGGTTGGTGTTCTACCAAGTTTTGAGCCTATGATCTAAAAGGGAGGGCTAGCAAGTGCTAGGGAGGAATTAAAGTTACTAACAGCTGATGTTTCCTGACTTTGAGGATTGAAAGAATTTTGAAAAATTAATAACCTTTTTGTTATGTCTTTATGCCATATTATGTATGTAATGTGTGATTTAACCCTTGCTGTTAATAACGGATCATTTATTTATTGTCTGTTTAGGTTATTTGAAGAAATAATCTTAGGCTTTGTGGGCTGCATACAGTTTCTGTTACCCAGACATGGATATTAGACCAAATCATACAATTTATATCAACAATATGAATGACAAAATTAAAAAAGAAGGTACATACTTTAAAAAATATTTGTTAACAGCTAAAATGTTTTTTACTGCTTCACAACTTTTACAACTTCAAATTGTCCCATGGTTATCCTTTTCGTTTCATTTGATGTAAGGATTTTAAAGCTTTTTAAAAATAAAAATAGGTAGAGATTGTTTAATCTTTTTACTGATAATGATTTCAAATAACTTATAATGGAAAGCATTCAGTACATTATCATGAAGAATTTTGTCACTGTTACATTTTCAAAAAACTTGTTTTCCCTCTTTGTACAGAATTGAAGCGATCCCTATATGCACTGTTTTCTCAGTTTGGTCATGTGGTAGATATTGTGGCTTTAAAGACTATGAAGATGCGAGGCCAGGCCTTTGTTATATTTAAAGAACTGGGCTCATCCACAAATGCCTTAAGACAGTTACAAGGATTCCCATTTTATGGTAAACCAATGGTGAGTCATTCCTGTTATGTTCACTTTAATTACTGTTAACAGTTTAGTAGATTTGTAAAGTAGAGACTGTTGCTTTCTGCTTTTAATTGTATGTTAGGAGGAGTGATGTAGATATTCTCATAGATACACTAGTAAAGTTGAATCCACTTTTGTAGCAGTTCATATGGCAGAACCAAAGTATATTGATATAACATTTTTTTAAATGATGGCACCTTACGCGAAACTCTTTATCTTTTAAAAATAATTATGGGGTGCCAGAGATTTAGCTCAGTGGTTCCAGCGCCTGCCTTGCAAGCGCAAGGTCCTGAGTTCTATCCCCAGTATCAAAACAAAATTAAAAATAATCATGGGTTGAGAAGCAAATCTGAACTGAAGTTTTAGCAAATACTGTGGGGAAATACTGCATATCAGAAGCTATGCAGTCTAGGCAAAGCAGTTATCTAAGGAAAAGTAGACTTAATGTACATGTTTCTGAATACCTTGAATGGAAGTGAATTAGTTACACATGAAGTATTTAAACTCGAGAAGGAAGATGAGGTCTATATACAGCTGCTTCCAGAAGGGAATTAGGGAGCTCAGTTAAAAGGCCTTCGTATAAGTCAGAGGACTGGATAAGGGTGGACACAATGGCAGCCAGAGTCCTACTGTGTGAGTACAGACTTTGGATAGAGATTCCGAACTGCTTTTCTTCCAGGACTAGAATGTGGTATGAAGTGATCATAGAGCCAAACCCTAGGATGTAGAGGATCTGGGTCCTCGTTCTGGTTTTACCACTAACAGGCTGTGTGCCTATGGTACACCTCTAAAGTGTACCACCTCTAAAGTGTCACCAGGTATAAATATAAATCTTGTCCTTTTGTACCTTTTAAGTTATGAGTGAATTTTTAGCATTTATGGGTGTGTGATCCTACACCAAGGTTTCTAAGCAGTGGCTCTTCTGACATTTTAAACCAACAAGTCTTTGTTTGAGGGGGCTTTGCTGTGCATTGTATTGTGCTAGAAGCATCCCTGTCCTCCAGCCACTGCATGCTAGAGACACGACAGCCAGCAGTGTGCAGATAGTGCCAGCTGTCCCTTGGCCAGAAGAAATCACCTCTGGTTAAAAACCCCTGACAGACTAGCTGGCTGGGAGCTCTTGTTGAAAGCAGATACTTTCATAAAGATGTTTCATAAAGATGCACAGATCGCTCACCAAGGTCTGTTCAGGTCAGGGACGAGGGTGGAGACATTGGGGAGCTGGAATCAAGGCCAACCATCAGCCTGTTTCCTTTGGTTAGATCTTGGTGGCGGCCAAGATCCAGAGCTGCTGGCCGGGAAGCCCACAGATAGCAGCTGTGGTGCAGCAGCCCGGTACAGAGAAGGCCTGAAGTTGTGAGGTACAGCCGGCCTGCTTCACTGCTTCTCTACTACATTCATCTTCAGGTGAAGGAGAGGAAAAGAAAAACTGTTCTTTGTTTTAAAACATCTCTGCCTTCTGATTTATACTACTTTAAAATACCTCTTTGTCTCTTAAGACTAAAGGTCACATTCTTGCTGTACAGGGGCAATTTTAGATAGTGATTTGTAGGGCTACTGTGTTTTGTTGTGGTCAGAGAGGTAGCTACTCTTCCCACTGTTGGCTTGAAATGAAAGTTGCAGTCTGCACATAGTTACACCCTAGATAACAATTTAAGTCACTAGCAAAAACATTTGGACAGTTTACTGGTATTGACTTTAGCTGTGTGGTGATGCCGTAGGCCAGGACTACGCTGTGCAGAGTGGGTCCCCTTGCCCTTAGCATGGCCCCTTTGTGCTTGTTGAAACCACAAAGTCTTAAGGCTCCCCAGAACTGCACTTTGACAAGTTCTCCAGGCTGCTGGATTGCTTACTACAGCAGATGGAAAGCCCGTGGACCAGTGTGAACACTTTCCTGTCTCACAGGTGCCTTCCATTCCTAGTGGCTCTGTCATAGTAAGAGTTGGTGAGTGGCCCAGTTGCACAAGCTGTGATGCTATCCTTTGTTTCCTTTCACAACATTTTAAAATTTAAATTGCTGCTAGTAAAGTTATTTCATTTAAAAATAATGGATTCAAAGAGGCATTAACCTTTGAGAGTAACAATTTCATATGGCACATTTGCAGCTGATGACCTACCTATGTTGAACGCCCTTTTGAGGCTTTCTGCTCAGAAGTAGACAAATTTCCAGTGCAGCTTCCTGTTACTAACTGGAGAGAAGTAGTGGTGCAAGTATTTCAGTCTTGTTTCCCCCATATGAAAACAAATGGATTTTCTTTTAATATGTATTTAACTGTATTGTTAAATCAAACTCTGTCTTAGTTGTACATTATAGGCCACACTTTACTTCCACCTGGCACTCAGTATATTGTGACCATTTCCTTAGGAAGGGTGTTTAAAATTAGCTTGTAGTATATGTGTGTAGTGAATTTGGCACGATAACAAGTAACCTGTCTTCATATAATTAAAACAGCGAATCCAGTATGCAAAAACAGATTCTGATATAATATCTAAAATGCGTGGCACTTTTGCTGACAAGGAAAAGAAAAAAGAAAAGAAAAAAGCCAAAACTGTGGAACAAACTGCAACAACTGCAAACAAAAAGCCTGGTCAGGTAAAACAGATAAATTTTATAAGTTTTGGGGTTTAAAATCTCATTGGAAGGGCTGGGGATGTATGTAGCTCAGTGGCACTGTGCCTGCCTGGCAAGCACAATGTCCTGAGTTCAATCCCCAGTAACAAAAAAATAAAAAATTTAAAAAATAAAAGCTCAGTGGATGCCTGTCATACATGTGTGGGACAATCTTTGAAGCATATACTTGTGATACACATGTGTTTAGAAGGTAGAATTAAGTTGGAATGACCAAGTTCTAAAATTCCAGTATTTATATTTAAGCAACAAATTAAAATACAGACCTTTACATGAAGAGATGTATAGAGATTTTTCTGATTTGCATGACATTTAATTCCATCTTTCTCCAAAACATGTTACTATCTTTTGGCTTATTTTATAAGTTTTGCCTATAAATAGTACTGTAAAAAGTATCTTTATCATCAGTGGTCCACTCAGAGCTTTTTTCACCAATTTAGGGATACAAAATCTTAATTTGAAATATGAGGTAGGTGAAATTATCACTCAACATATTTACTGCTGAATTAAACTGATTTAGAAATCATTTTTATTTATTATATGTATATGCAATTGTTTAAAAAAGTAAGATTGGTCCTTGTTTGTCTCATATATTTCTCCATTTTAAAACATAGGTGTTAAATTTTAAGGTTAAATTCAGAAATAGACTTTCCAGAAATCATTGACCAGTTAAATACATGAATTTTATAACAGTTAAGATGTAAATTGTTAAAGTAAGATTAAATGGATTTAAAAGGTCTGAAAATGTTATTTTTATGTAGTGGTTGAAATACCTGTTGCCTTGTTAGAGGGATTGGAAATTTTAATTGTTTCCCCATTTCTTTTGTTTAGGGAACATTAGCAACTAATGCCCAAGGAAATGCAACACTAAATCCTCAGGTAATACTTTTTCCATATGGTGCTTACTTTTTTTTTTTTTTCCGGGTACTGGGGATCAAACTCAGGACCTTGTGCTTACAAGGCAGATGCTGTGCCACTGAGCTAAAAAATCCCCAACCCCCACCATATGGTGCTTACTTTAAAATAAAATTATACAAAAATCATAACAATAGTATAAAACAACTTGTATGCTTTTAAAACCAAAATTATCCCATCTGTAAGAAATCATGTTAAATTTTGTACCTCTTTAATGTTAAGAAGCTTACTCTTCTCAACAGCTTAAATATAGGAGAAAGAAAACAAAACTGACTAGTCCTTGTTTTCCATAATGCATCAGTGACAGAATTGAAATGGCAGATTTGAATCTTAGAGGGATAGGAGCAAGTGTGTTTTCTTTAGGGTGTAGCCTAGGGCTTTATAGTCATACAGCACAGAGGGACATGAACTCTTCTCTTCCATTTGGCCCAGCCAGCACCCCGTGCTCTCCAGTAGACTCGCTGTTTGGGAACGGTATTTGAGTTAACCTTTCTCTTACTTCCTTAGCAAAAGTGAATTTTAGCCTTATATTTTAAGTTTCTTATATGTAGTTTTAGAAAATCCTTGCCAAATCTCCCATTACATTCTTCAAAGCAAAGAGCAGAGCTTTGTGCTAATGGTTTCATACTTGCTTCCTGAAATACTGAGGCTGGCAAGATCCATAAATCCAGTCCACTAAGGTGTTTTCCTCTGATTTTAAGTTATTTGCATTTTGTTTTATCTGCTTCCATTCTTTGAACTCCTAGCATTTATAGTCCATTTTACAAATGCCAGCACTTAATTCTCTAAGCCTTGAGTTATTTGTTCATTGTTTTTTACACCTGATCTCTTCTCTCCCTAAAACTAGCCTGAAGACTGGGACTCTTCTTGTGCATAAGACCCTTTTCCTGTAGTTCCTCATAACCTCAGGGTGGGGCATCAAATAGTTTAATGTCTAATAACATATTTGTTTCTAGATAAAACTGGGTGCTGTTTATACCTTATTTATGTCCCCAACCAGTAATGGTTCTCAGTAGTAACCTTTTGGTTCCATGTTACATATCTCGAGGCAGTGAACAATAGTGCAGAGGAATTGAGTACTGAGTATTGCCTTAGTGGAGTATCCAGCTGAGGAGGGATAACACTGCTGCCTTTCCTAGTTTTATTAAGTTATTTTAATGATGTATTCTAGATGACAGAATTCTCCAATTATAATTGACCCTTAAATGCTTATAGCATAAATATTGTTTTACATACTGTTAATAAATAGATAAAATCTTTAAGATTGCAGTCTTTCAACTTTGGGGTATTTTGACTTGAACATCTGTTCCTCGTCATTGCTGTTAGGTTTATATTTATTTTTCAGATGTCACTGTTTTTCAGCATTAGTATTTGTTGTAAGATTTCACAAGCCTATATAAACTGGAACATAGCTCTCTGAAATTCAGGTTTTAATGTAGAAATAAAAGACTTAACATACTGTTTACAAATATAAGCTAACTTTGCCATTTGTTTTTAATAGGTCCCTGATTATCCTCCAAACTATATTTTATTCCTTAATAATTTACCAGAAGAGACTAACGAGATGATGTTGTCCATGCTGTTTAATCAGTGAGTTGATGCATAAACAAGTCTGTTTCCAGTATTCTCTTACCAGGACACTTAGCACTTCCATTAGTTGAAGTCATTTGTCATCCCACAGTAGTCATCCCTTATGGGTTCATAGATTTAACCTGGGATTAATCATAGATTGAAGCCAGTGTGCAGTTTTAGCAAACAGAAAGCTGACTATTCTCTGATATGTGAATTATTAGTTCTAATGAGTGAGTGTAACAGGAAGCAAAGCTTTGACATAATGACAGAAACAGAATCAGCATAGATATTTCCTGTTCTTTCACAGTATTAGAGTTTAGACTCTTCCATCCTAATCAAGTTTTTTGGTAGCATATGATTGCTTTTCCTGGACCAGTATCAGAAAAGTGCTGACAAATATAAACACAAAGCAGACATTTATGTATGTATATGTCTATATGAATTGTTTGTGTTCCTTTCAGGTTCCCTGGTTTTAAGGAAGTGCGTCTGGTACCTGGAAGGCATGACATTGCTTTTGTGGAATTTGAAAATGATGGGCAGGCTGGAGCTGCCAGGGATGCATTACAAGGGTTTAAGATCACACCTTCCCATGCAATGAAGATCACCTATGCTAAGAAATAACATTTGGGATAGTCATCTTTAAGGGACTTGGTGTTATTTATGGTGTTTGTTTTGATAACATTTGGTCAGGCCATTTTATGGTTGGAAGTGAGGAGAAGTAAAACTGAAAATCTTTTTTTGTGAGAGATTTAACCACAGCCTTAGTGAACTGTGTAATATGAAGGCCTTAATTTTGTACAATAAATTTTTATTTGTATTCTGAATATTTCATGCTTTGTTTATTGTCCTTGTATTCTGAATATTTTAATTCTTTGTTTATTGCCCTTGACCTGTCCTGAGATGCTTATTCTAATTTAGAACATATCTTAAGCACATAAAACTATAATACAATGCTTTTCAGTAATTTTAGAGTAACTAGTGATAGAGCAATACAGTCATTTTAACAAAGGTTAAAGACTATTATATTAATTTTTAAAATACATCATAATTAGAGAAAATGAGACCTGAACAAGATCTAAATTTGATCTTTGTAACCTTCAAGGAAATGAACATTGTACTTTGCTATAGGTAGAGATTTCAGTAGCCTTTCATTCAATATTTTGCAAAGGTCATTTAAGAGTAACTACTGTATTCTAAGAATACAGAAGGAAAGCATCTGCTGTCTTTAAATTTTACATTTTCCTTCCTGTTGAGGTGACTCTTCCTAAGGAGTATGTTTTCATTACTGAAAGACCCCCAAGGGGAGGACTTAACAATCTATAATTTTTTTAGGATAGGTAGACTAATTAGTATTGCCAGTGCTAATCTTGCTACCTCTTTGTAATTCTTAAACACCAATGTTCAGATATTCCCAAAGATCCTTTAGCAATTTGATTTATACTTAAAACTGTGAATTCCCCTGTTTTAAAGTCATGAGGATCTTTATAAATGGACAGTTTTTGGATTTATGATATATACTAAACCTTATTTTTTGGCATTTGTGTTTTAGTATTTCCTTGGACAAAACCCTATTGAATACTTTCAGAAAGGCTGCTTTTGGCCTTAGGTAAATAGACTCTTAGTGCATCACTTTTGCATACACGTTAAGTGGGAAAAAGCAAAATAATTTTTTATTCCTAAAACTACCACATTTAGAGGTATCCCTCCTTTGAATAACTTTTTAACCCTGTTGTCAGTCTTGTGTAACAGTGAATTACTCCCAGATGTTACAACAGTACCAGTTGCTGTTAGATATTCTGCTTACTCTGAGTCACTACTTGTCTGATCCCACTTTCAAGTGGCTGTTTTGGAGGAAGTAGAAAGGCCAGTGTGGCCAGAGTGGTGTGAGAACAAGGAAGAAGAAAAATATTGGTTAGGATTGGTCTTTCTAGGGTTTTATACTGAGTGAAATTGAGAACTATTTTAGAGGATTTAAAAAAATGAAGTAAAAAAATTCACCTATTTTAGTGTCCATTTGATGGGTTGGGGAAATTGTATAGTCATGTAATCATCAACAAGGTAAAGAGCTTTCTGTTACCCAAGAAATTTCCTCTTTCCCCTTTGTGGTGAAATGACCCCTCCTGCTTCAGCCTTGGGCACCCACAATGCTTTATATCTCTGTAGTTTGGCCCTGTCTGAACTGCTTTTGAGATTGATCTGTGTTGCACGTGTGAGCAGTTTCCTGCACCAATATATGGGCATTTGTGTCCCAACCCAGGGCCATTATGAATAAAATGACAACATATGAACTTTCACATACTGGTCTGTGTGTATATTAAATTTTGAGCAAAGAAGTAACGTCTTGATTTACTTTTTAATTTTTTCAGTTTAGATACATTTTCTAGTTTTTATTTGAAGAAATAGTACACACAACTCCATGAACACTTGGATTACCAATTGTTAACATTCCTGAACTTTTCCAGACTATGTTGATCTGATTGCCTGTCACCCCTCAATACATTCATGTATACTATTTAAGTAAAAGGCCATTCTCGCATAGCTACAATCTAACCATCAAAATCAGAAATTTAATACTAATCTCACATTACAAAATCAATGTTTTGCCAATAGCCCAATAACAACCCAAGAATCCAGTCTTGGACCTTACTGCATCATGTCTCTTGAGTTTCCTCAGTTCCTCAGCCTGCCCTTAATTTCATATAGACATAAAATTGCCTATGAATCCATCTATCCTTGGATGTATCTATACAATTATGTAAAAGCTATGACTTTTCAGCAGTACCTTAGGCTGTAGACCAACAGCCCTAAGCATATTCTAGTTTTCCTCCTTCCTGGTGTGTAATTCCCTTCACCAGTTCCATTAACCTCAGTGTATTAAGTTACTTGCTCAGAGCTCCCATAGGCTTTAAGAGGGAGGAAGGGAAATGATTAAATTGGAGTACTTTGGTCTTCCCTATCTTGAGGAATGACTGGAGGAGGAAGTGTTATCAGTGTAATAGGTCTCAACTTGGCATGTTGGAATCATCTGGCAGACATTTTTGACTTCCTGTGCCCAGCCTGCATCCTAGATCAGTTTATCTCTAAGAGTGAAACTCGGGCATCAGTGTGAAAGTTCTAAGGGCGATTTTAATTTGAGTCAAGCTTAAGAGTTAACAAAGTTGGGATAAAGGATTTTGGTTGATTTGATGAGCTGTTTTCTCTGATGTTGTGGAGATGAGAATGTCTGTGGGTCGTTACAGACCCAGAAGCTAGGGCACAACTATATCAGGAAGATTTGGGTGATAACCCAGAGATTAAACCAAGGACACCCCGACAACAAATAAAGATGAGAAAACACTTAAGCAAGACACAAAGACAGACTTCCAGTTCACCAATGGCAAACAGTAGGGCAAATGAGGATGAAAAGGCTGATAGTGAACCACCAGGACACCCTGAACTCAAAGCACAGGAAGTAACAAAACAGATCAATCAGGCTCTAGAAAAATTCAAAACAGAAATAATTTCCCAGATAACCATAGAGATGGTGAGCAAAATGACAGTCATGATTTGAGACTCTACAGCAGAAACTGACAAAAAAATAGATGAGCTCAGGACCACGATAGAAGCCATGAAGGCCCAGAATAAGAAAGAAATGGAAACAATAAACGCCCAACATAGGAAAGAAATGGAATCCATAAAACAGATTCAAACATATATCCAGGAGATTAAACACTCCATTGAAAGTGTATGCAACAGAATAAAAGAATGCGAAGATAGACTCTCAGATATAGAAGACAAGATTGCAGTCAGTGACCATGAAAAGAGAGGTCTCTTAAAAACAGTAGGGGATCATAAGAAATCAATCCAACTCCTAGATGATGCAAAGAAGAATAGCATAAGACTGATAGGAATCCATGAAGTAGCAGGAGAAAATACAAATGACTTTAAAAAGCTGTTCACAGCATTAATGACAAATCACATGCAAAGGAAAGCCCATCAGAATCACAGCAGACTTTTCAACACAAACCCTTAGGGCAAGGAGAGCCTGGAGTGAGATATTTCAAGTACTAAAAGAGAACAACCTCCAACCTAGACTGATCTATCCTGCAAAGCTCTCTTTCAAAATGGATGGGGAAGTAAGATACTTCATGACAAAGAACACCCGAGAAACTACATGAATACCAAGCCAGCGCTGCAAGCAATTCTAAACAAGATCCTAGAAAAAGACAATGAAGGCAACACCACCATGAGGCCCAACAGAGCAAATCAAATAGGCAAGGCAAGAAACTAAAGGTGAAAAAGTGAAAAGAGTCAACAAAAGGCCAATAACATGACAATAATAAGTCAGTACATATCAGTTATAACCATCAATGTCAATGGCCTCAACTCACCAATCAAGAGGAATAGACTGGCAAAATGGAATAAGAAGTAAAATCCAATAATATGTTGTGTACAAGAAACACACCTAGTGCAAAAAGAAGCCCATAGACTGAAAGTGAAAGGATGGAAAACAATTCTCCATATGACAGGAGCCCAGAAAAAAACGGGGTAGCAATCTTATTTGCAGACAAAGCAAATTTCAAACCAAAACTGATTCTAGTATTATTGATGTAGGACGGTACTGTATCATACCTCTGTGAATGTAAAAGAACTTGTACCTGCTTTATGATACGTAGTAGTGACCATGCTTTATCAGGGCTATTTTAGTGATATTACTCTAGAATGTTCTCTTTCCAGATGATGATTTAGATGCTAAAAAAAAAAAAAAAAAAAAAATGGTGCCAGGTACCACAACAGCAACAGAACTTTGCTGTTTTCTGGATATTATTCTTTTCTTTGTTCTTTGTTTTTTGTTTTTTTAATGAAATGTGCTGAATATCTATAATTTTGTTCAGATGACTGCAGAACCAAAAAAAGCTGTTGCTGCTATTGATGCATAACATACTGGTATTATTGGTCTTTTTATACAAATATAAATATCTATATACATATAGATATATAATTTGAATTTTTGGAAACTTTGTGCTGTCAATGTTGGAAAAAGTTATCCCAATTTACTGTGTTGAGTTGGCATTATACAGAAATTGACAGCCATATTGGTCTAGAAATGTTAATTTTTTAAATTTTTTTCCATTTGTACAGGGGTAATGCACTGTATTAAATATGTAAGATCATATCTATGTGGGTTTGATTACAGAAATTAATAAAGTATTCTCTAAATAATGAAAAAAAAGAATAAGACTACAAGAGCAAGAAGCAATTTAAATATGTTCAGGGACCATTTTCATCTTCAGAATTAAGGATTATTTTAATCTTACATCAATTGCCTTTTCTCTTTTACTTTCCTTTTTAGTTTTATTTTAGGATTCCCTATTTTTAATGTTCATACAGAGATTTCTTTAACTGAAATACTGAATAGTTTCTCTGGTGTGAAAAACTGTAATAGTACACAGGATCCTAATGAGATAATTAATAATGTGAACTAGGAAGTAAAGGGCTAAAGCTGTGGGGAAAGTGGGAAGGGTGGGGGAAAGGTAATAAGGGAGAGAAAAAAAATATGAGAAATTGAAAAAATAGAAATAAAGTGCTTGTAAATGGGGAGGGGAGGAGAGGGTGAAGGGAGGGCAGGGACAAGGGGAAAAAATGAGAATGAAGACCTGTCATGTAAAGATACAGGATCCCAGTAATGAATGTAACTGTATTGTATACCTGGATTGTACCAATAAACTCAATAACAAGAAAAAAAGAGTTAACAGAGTAGGGCTGGAGATTTAGCTCAGTGGTTCTGCTGCCTGTCTCAAACACAAGGTCCTGAGTTTGATCCCTGGTACCAAAAAAACAAAACAGATTTCTACATTTATGAAGGTTACAATAATTAGATGATTAGTTCAAGTGGTATTTTTTCAAAGGCAGCATATTGATAAATAGAAGTTAGTATAAAACTAAAATTTGCAAACTCACAACCCCATTTGAAGGTTTATATTATTTTCTGTTTATATATAAGAAGTAATTTTGTTTTTTGACAATGTACCCTCTGGCAGTCCAGTGAAGATAGTGAGGCGCTGACTTTTTTTTTTCCTCTATTTAATTTTCCCAGAAGCAAATGTTAGCAAACTTCACACAGTTTAGCGTATGTGAGTTACATGGTTTCTTGTTAAGGTATAGATTCAGATTTAGCCTGTCTGGAGTGAGGTCTGACCCTATTTTGAAAAAATGATACCAAAGTTAAGGTTTGGGGATGACATTTTGGTGGCAATTACTTAGTGAGTCTAATTTGGAAGTGTTAAGAATATCTCTTTAAATCTGATACCGAAATGTACAATTTCAGAAGGATATATACTCAGTCAAGACTGATTTTTTACTAAGTATTTTCCTGGGTTCTAGAATGATGAACAAGGTCTCTGTGTCATGGAGCTTTCATCATAGTTGGAGACAAACTGTCCTCGAGTAAATAAACTAGGCTTGTCAAACAGTAAGACGTGCTGCAGGCCAGTGTACCAAGACTGGGAAGACAGGCTTTGGGTTGGAGGAGCAAATGGAGTGGCTCTTTTAGGTCACCGTCTCTGGAGGAATCATGGTCAGAAACCTGAATGCCAGTGTCTGGGAGTATGGCTTAGATCTAAAATGTCCCTCAGTAGTCTCATGTATGTAGAAGTGAGCTTGTGGAATGTGACTGGATCACTGGGGCGCTGTACTCATCAGTGGGTTTATCCAGGGATGCGTTCACTGCTGAGTGTGTTGTTAGGAGGTGGGTCTTGGTTGGAGTTGGGTCACTGGGGATGTGATCTGGAAGGATGTATTCTTTCCACAGCTCCTCCCTTCTCTCTGCTTCTGGCTTCCACGAAGTGGGCAGCTTTGCTCTGCCATGTCCTTCCACCTTGGAAGTTGACTTTGGGGCCAACTGACCATGAGCTGAATTCCCTGAATTGTGAGTCAAATTAAACTTCTCCTTTAACTCTTTGGAGGTTGCAGCTGACATGAGAGATGCAAACAAATTCTTACATATTGTTTAGGGGTAGCATCAGGTCCACAACCTTGGCAGGATTAAGTCGTGGGTGTGGGATATTGTGTCATCAAAAGCCACAGATTGGGCTGGGGATTTACCTCAGTGCTTCCGTCTCCTGCCTCAGAAGTGCAAGGTCCGGAGTTTGATCCCCAGAACAAAAAAAAAAAAAAAGAAAAGAAAAGAAATGCCACAGATCTACCAGCATGACAGGAATAGTCAGTAAAGAAGAGAAAGAAGGGGAAATCTAAGAGGCAAAGGGGCCAGGTCCTAGAGGATGGCAATCCAAGCTTTTGCAGTCTCCTCCATTTCTTAAGTGTCTCTTGGACAGCAATTGTCTTTTAGCTCTCCTGTGTAGAGGGCTGGCTGCAGACTGCAGCAATCTGTGGAACAGCTGCTGGATCAGGATGAAGATTTAGCCCATGCTTTAGTTTTCCCACAGAATACTTTTAGCCCACTAGATTACAAGAAAGAAAAATGCACTGACATTATGCTTTCAAATATGATTTCTAACTCATCCTTTCCTTGACACGCAGCAGGAAATAGAAGATTTAAAATCCCAATTCTAATTTGACAGCGATGAGTGGAAACAGCCCCAAACCACAATTCCTCTGGATGACCTTTAGATCGGGGGGTCAAGAAAGGGCACTTGGGCAATTGTGGGCCTCAATTTCCTTATCTATAATGAAAGTATGGAAAAAAACAAGCTTCCAGGTCACAGACAGCTGTATAAAATATCCTCCTCTAAAAATACACACACACACACACACACACACACACACATTCACACACAAAATCCATTTTATATACACACACAATAAAACTATTGCAAGCACTTAATCATACATATGTATTCATAGATCCAAAACAATAAAACATTTTTATTATAAGCATATTTTGCTTTATCAATTTATCCCTTAGAAAAATATTTTGCACTAAATTACTTAGTAAATTGAACACTAATTCCTCATTTTGCATGGTGACTACACTTGGGGTTGCAGGAATAAGGTACACTCTGAAACCACACCATCAACAGAGTTGGAGAGGGCATCCTGATGGAAATCTCTGTTCAAGAAATGGTGGGGTGGGCATGGTCATCCACCTCTTCAGAAGGATGCCAGCCCCAGACACTGTAAAAAGCAGCAACTGTCTGTCTCTTCTAATAAGACATGGGGCAGCCTTTTTTAATAGTCACTCCTATATCTCTAGGGCTGAGAGCAGTACATGCCACACAGTAAGTGTTCAGTAAATATTCAATAGATGGAGCTAGTAGCAGTCTCTCTCTTTTCATGGGAAACAAGTCCAGAAGCTGAGAAGGTAATGTAAACCTCTATCTAACTTTACCTGATTCTCAGTGAATCATGCCCCATGAGCATTTTGAGCCTGAATTTTGAATCCCTCAGAGGAGGTTGGTACAACTTGGATCTCCAATGTCCCTCACAAGCCTGTGTAGTAAAGGCTTGGACCCCAGGATGGCACTAGGGATGGATGGTGCCTTCGAGAGATGGAGACCCACTGAGAAGCCTTTAGGTCATTGAATGTGTGTCTGGGGACTGCGGGACCCTGGTCCCTTCCTCCTCTTCTTCTGCTTCCCAGCCATGAGGTAAGTAAGTTTCCTCCACCACACACTTCCATCTCCATGTTCTGGCCATGGGCTTAAAATAGTGGAACTAACTGACTATGGGCTGAAACTTCCAAAACCATGAGCCAAAATAGCTTTTCCCCCGCCATTTATGTGTCAGGTATCTGTCATAGGGATGGAGAACTGACCTACGCAGAGGTAAAGAAAGAACTGAACTGTTCTTCCCAACCCATCTCTCTCTTTCTCCATTGGTGGGGTTTAAATGTGTCACCCACTAGTATGTTATAATCTATCACCAGTCCAGGACCAGCATAACTTATAAAACTCCTTTCACAAAGGTTTTGTATTCACCACAATCCTTTACTTTTTATCTAAATTCAAGTGTTTATTAAATGGATTTCTTAAATCAAAATTACTTGTACTAAAGATATAAATCTCACATGGTATAGAAATAGACTTCTGTAGTTAACATGTCTTTGCTCTTAAGATGAAAGACTATGAGGGTGAAATAAAAAAAATTTAAAAATAGTTCGAAATTCTCATAATCCTCTCAGCAATGCTGCTGATCAAGGAAATAAACCAGAGTTAATTCAGCTTTACAAGTGGTGCACCATTATGGGTATCATTTGTGTGCAAAAGAGATGAGGAGTTTGGCTGCCTTTAGAAAATCTGATGCTAAATCCGAGTCCCCAGAGTCTGGGAGCCAGTGATGAAAGTAGAGGTGGCGGACATCTTCCCATTGGCCATGGCTATTTACCCAGAGGTTGGCTTTCACATAAAAGATGGGATCGCTGCACTCAGTCCTCACTTCTAGTCAAAGAGTGCCAGTCAAAACAGCAGAAAAAGGAAGATGGCAAGGATATTGTTGCTTTTTCTTCCAAGTCTCGTGGTCATATGTGCAGGACATGGAGTATTTATGGATAGACTTGCTTCCAAGAAGCTGTGTGCAGATGAAGAGTGTGTCTGTAAGAAGCTTTTTACGCTTTTCATGATCTTTGTATTATATAATTGAAAGGAAATCCACTAACAGCATAGAATTGAATTGACTTTGAAATGAATCTTCTTTAATATGTATTTTATCAGTATTAGGTTTCATAGTCTGTAACTTCGGTATCTGACAGTGGAGAAATCACTTGGCTGCCAAGGCTTTGTGATTGCTCTAGTATTTTGTCTCTAATTCTTGAATTGAACCCCAGGTGTACCCTGAGTGGTATTAGTCACTCTGACTTCCTGGTTTTCTTATGCTTTGTCTTTTTACACTATGAAATGTGGTCTCTTTGATTTATTTATTTATTTATTTATCTTCCAGATACTATTTCTCTGGCTAGAGCCCAAGAAGATTACAATGCCCCAGACTGTAGATTCATAAATGTTAAAAAGGGGCAGCAGATCTACGTTTACTCAAAGCTGGTAAAAGAAAACGAAGCTGGAGAATTTTGGGCTGGCAGTGTAAGATGATATTATTTAAAAATACACATCCTGACACATGCTGCTCTTAATTTTTCTTCAGTTTCCTATCTTCAACCCTTTGTAATGTTTAAAAATAGCTGGCAAGAACAATAAAGAAATTGTAAATGCAAATGCAAAAGATCGGCTATACATGCTCTTATTACATTTTTTTAAAAGTAAAAGTAATTTTATAACAAAACCAGAGGTGGGTTAATGTGATATTTTGGCCAAGGTGGGGGGCATTCCCATTTTGAGACTTGCACATCTCATAGAGTTTGAATCTTATTAAAAAATGTGTAGAGGGTTTGCCAAGTGAAAGGTATGTGTGTTGGCACTCAGTCTAAGTTTCGATATACTTTTAGGAAACTTTAGCAGCATCTTTAATTCCACAGAATCTGCTTCCTTCAGTTAAGAGACACAGAGTTGGCCTGGGGGAAGGATGAAGCCAGATTGATTTACTGCCTTTACCACCCCCAAAGACAGGTCCTACAGTAGTCAAGGATTAAACTGAAACACATTCAAGGGCCTGTTCATTTGAATTACTAAAATTTGAGAAATACGCATGCTTTAAAATAAGTATCTATTTACTTTTTAAAATTTTTTTACTGACTTTCCTTTAACTGGATTCCTTTTTATTGATGCAGGCAAGTGACAACATAGAATAAAGGAAATTAATGCTAAAGTAATGAGACAAGTCAAACCAGGCCACAAGAAAATAGGGACATAGCTCCCATGGATTAGCTTAGTTGCTGTAAGAGAAGTTCAAATTCCACCCGGAGTCCCCTGGTACACAGAGGAAAGGGAAGGCATTGGCAGTCAATGTAATTTGCAGTTTCTTGAGAGAACTTCACATCAGCTTTGTACTGATTCGTACTCTCTTGGGCACTCAGGTTTACGGTGATCACCAGGCTGAGATGGGAATCGTGGGTTATTTCCCAAGCAGCTTGGTCAAGGAACAACGTGTGTACCAGGAAGCCACCAAGGAACTTCCCACAACAGTAAGCCTCTCTTAGATCCTGGGTGATATAGTGTGGTTCGACAAATACACCATGCAACTTAAGGGAAGTGTAGAGCAAGTCCCCATCCTCCAATGGCCACTTTTCTGAGACAGTGGGGTTTGGGGAGGCATTTATACCAACTATCAACAGTGAAAGATTAGTGCACTTTCTCTACATAACCCCTTTTGTTTGAGTTTATTATTCTCTTTATGTTTCATTTTTAACTTTATTTTTTCAATTTTAGTGGGTTTATAATTGACTAGTAGGAATTGATTTGATGTTTTATATATACATATATTGTGAAATGAGCATCACAATCAAGCTTACTAACATCTATCACTGCATACAGTGGGCTTTGTGTGTATGTGTATGAGTGTGTGTATATATGAGAGAGAGAGAGGGAGAGAGAGAAAGAGAGCATTTTAAAGCAAATTTCAAATATACGGTTCAGTTCTCCTTTTGTTTTAAATTGGAGTTATCTTGGAAGGAGTCCATGTCATAAAGAAAGAAACCAAATTAGTATTAACCAATGCTTGCAGAGAGTTTGCACTGATTTACAGGCTATAAGTTGGGGAAAAAAATTAGCACCTGTTTTTCATAAGATCAAAACATTCTAGAAAAATCTTTGAATGTCTTATTTTTGTGCCTTATTTTTTTTCTATTTATGTATGAAATGAAATCATGCTCTTACTAATGCCCTGGGGTCCTGTAAACTGCTGGCAAAAATAAAAGAGCCTCTCTGAGCTGCTTTGTAAGGTGGTTGTTTTGAAGTGATTCTCCCGAAGCTAATTACTGTGCTTCACATAGTGCGCAGCCTACACAAATCCAGCTCACTTGTCACTGCTTCTGAGCAAGGAGCTTGATCTGTCAAATAACCAGAAATTAAAAGTTTATCTGAGGACCTTCACTTTGAGTAGTTTTTGATTTCAAGTGATAATTATTTTATATTCTTTGAGGTTCAACCTTTACTTATTTTAAATCCGATTTTCTCTTTGATTAAATCTGATTTTGAATAAAGAACTTACATCTATTTCCTGGCCCAGCCTGTTTAGTTCAATCCTTTTTTTGTATGTGTGTCTTTTTTATTTCCTCCAGGATATTGACTTCTTCTGTGAATAAGAAATTAAACTGCAGGTAAAAAGGAAACACCAAAAATGAAGGAAAATAAAAGCAAAAACAACCAAAAATGCATATATCTATTTTCTGGCCTTCTGAAAAGAGTTTGTTATGCTAGAAGAGGGCTGGAGCTTGGGGCTAGAGGTAACAGGTAAAAGATTTTCAACTTGTATTTTTCTGGCTTGGTCTTTCCATAAGCTGGAGCAAGACAGCTTTTGGCTTAAATGAGTGAATTAAAACCAAAATTATTTTTCAGCCTAGGAAAGCTTTTCTTACTTTGAGGATGCAAACAGAAAATGGTTTATAATGGTTATTTCTAAGTACTAATTCTTTCTAAATCTTTGATTCTCCATATAAACATGAGTGAGTCAAAGTTCTTATCTTTGGGAGTAATGTTTTTGTTTTTGTTTTTGTTTTTAGTTATTTGTACTTAAGATCATTAAGGAGTATTCTAGTACTTTTTATTACTTTTGACATTTGAAATTTGAATCTGAAGCTGTGAATTAAAAGAAAACAGGTTTTTTGGACCGATAGATTCTGAGACTGTGGTTTTGAATTTCTCTTTTTAAAAAGTTTCACAAATTATTTCAGTTAAATGATTTTACTTCTAAGTGATCAACTTACCCCCCCATTAAATAAATATATAATGGTTTATATTCTTTTCAGGATGAACTCTCATTGGGTGTTATACAAGCTTCAAGCCATTGAAAGACTGTGGGTTCTTTTCTCTGCTTCTATTTCAACTTTTAATTTCCTCTTTGTTTGAAAACTTCTCTCATCAAGTGTTATATACTGGTATCAGTAAATATGATGAGAAGATGCAGATTTTTAGGTCCTGATGGGCCCATAAATTTTTGTGTATTTAAATGGAATTCTGCATTGAATGTGTATTATTAATGTAATTCTTTTTATGTACCTGTGAGTTTTTTATTTGTTTACATATAATTAAAATGTCTGTACTGTGCTAAAAAGGTCATAATTTCTGAGTTTTTCTTTTTTAACTGATGTTTTTGACCTTGGGGATGGGACTTGATTTTTGTCTTAGTGTGAAGAGGGAAGCAGAAGAAACCTTCCAGGCAGTCAGACAATTGGGGTAGTGTCTTTTTCAGTTGTGTCCACTGTGACTTTAGGTGAATATCATCTTACGAAGTTTTTATGGAGACCAGATGAATGAAACAGTACTCAAACTAAATCCAAGAGCTCCAGAGTTCATTTGATTCCAGCTCACTTTATTCCATAAAAGGGTCCAGATAGCAATAAGAAGTTAAGATGGGCAGTATTTATCCTACTTCTGTTTCTGGCTGCTGCTCACCTGCTGGCCTCCCCACTGTAGATGTCCTGTCACTCCTTGAGACACCCAACACTCCCAGGGTCTACCTGGGTGGCCTCAGGACCTAGCCTCACCCCATGCTTGGGCTCTGCAGAGGAAGTCTCGCCTTCTCTCCCCATTCAGCTCCCACCTACCAGACCCGGTCCACCCAGGAGCAGCAGATCATTGACTGGTCTGAGTCTCCTGGGAGCTGATTTGCATTAAAGGAAAGTACAGGGAAGGCTGAACACAGTGCCAAGTGCACTCCTGGGAACTGGATAGGCTACAGAATTGCAGGGCCCACCATAGACCTGAATCAGAACCTGCCTTTCAGCGAGGTCCCCAGGGGACTCCCAGCACAGGAGAGAGACTGATTTTAGCTCCACTTCTCATCTTAAAGAAATAAAGAAAGAGAACCTGGGAGATGAGGCAGGCCAAAGTTACTACAGAATTGCTAGGTTCCAGACCCTATCTGCCCCACTGTATTGCAGTCGCTTGGTGGTCTTTTGATCTCTATCCAGAAGAAAGGTGGCTGAGCAGTTGTAGAGTGAGAGTTTGAGGCAACGAGCCCTTCTGGGGCCCTCTCCAGTTGAGGAATCTTGGCATTTTAGTACCTATAAGAGGTTATCAACCGATGACTTTAAAAAACACTTCCCCAAACCCCTGAATCTGCGACCTTCGAGCTTGTAGGTTTCCATGATACCCCAAGATAAATACCATGATAATCTGCTGCCCAAGTCTCCTGCTGTAGTCTGGCAATCATGTGCCAGGAAGCTGAACCTGGTTGCCTATGGCCCAGCCCTGTCTTGAAGAGTTCAAATACTCCAACTTGTTCCCTTTCAGCCAAGATACACTGTGAAGTCTCAAGGTCCCCACTCACCATTCCATTTTATTCCTCTGATCTTACTGCCCTTCAGATGAGCAATGACTGATTAAACAACATTAAACAGAGCAGGGGAGCTGCTGCCACTCCTTTCTAATCTATGAGATAGTTAACTCAGCTTGAGAAGTATGAAAGTTTTATGATGCAGCTTGTTACTGCTTCCCCATGGGAGAGAACAAAAGAGATTTAATCCTCTACCTCTGACATCAAAGAATAAGAATTCTACCTGTGGAAGCATAAATAGTACATGACAGTGCTTGTGGGGAGGGGATGCAAGCAGATTTCAGGATCTATCTGAGGATAAGTGACAGGCTTTGCCTATAGCAGAGCTCTTTAAAGAAGTTACTGGTGCAGGGTGAGTCAGGTGGTGTGATTAAAACATACATTGAATGTCTCGATTAAAACATACATTGAATGTCTTGATTAAAAAATTGTTACAGTCAAAGACACAGTGCCACTAATCCTCCTCAAAATGCACTCCCTTGCTTCAGAACACACTTATTCCATCATTCTTGCCTCTCTCTGAAGCACCTCCAAAGCCCTCATTATGAGTCTTCGGTCGCCCTGTCATGCCTGGCTCAGTGGCCTGAATTAATTCAAAATGTAGACTTTTCTTGGTTACTTTGACTTTGGGGAAGAGCCAGAAGTCACACGGTGCCAGATCTGGTGAACAAAATAGATGAGGACTTACAGTGATGTTCTTATGAGCCCGCCTTTCCATTGGATGGCACTCAGCAGCATTCACTCACAGATATGAAACAGGACTTCCGGAACTGCTTCAGAAATTAGCACAAATGGGATAAGTGTTTCAAGTGTAGGAGGGCATTTTGAGGGAGATTGATGATAATGAGTCTTTTATTATAATAATTTTTTTAAAAATTTTTTTGAGACAGGATCTCACTATGTAGTTCAGGCTGGCCTTGAACTCACTATGTAGCCAGGCTGGTCTCGAACTCACAGTGATCCTCCTGCCTCAGCCTCCCAAGTGCTGGGATCAGAGGCATGTGCTACCACACCTGGATTTAAATTTTTAATTTAAATATTCAGGGTATTCTTTTCATCACACCTTGTAAGCAAAGAAATGGACCCAGTGTTAGAAGAGCTGGGGAATCATACATGTTGGGACACAGTAAAATGACATCATGTTTAAAGGAAAGTGTGCTGCATAGTTTTGGTGGCTCAGAATAGTCAGGTAATGATAAAAGAGCCCAGGGTATCATGGAGCTTTAAAGTAATGTGAGCTGCTCTTTCCCAGCTGTGCACTTCAACAAAGTTCTACACCATTAGGCCTCAATGTCCCTGACTCTATATAGGATCAGCAGCACCTCCTGTGCTGGGTTATTGTGAGAATTAGATATAATGTGTTCGCATGGTCTGGACCATTAAGTGGCAGTCACTAACGTCTGACTTGCTAGGGCTGTGCACAAAATAGCCTTCTCTCAGTGAATTGCTGCTACAACCTGCTAGACATTGCACAGATAAGATAGAAGTCAGTTATACTGACTCAGATCATCTGGAATGTCTTTTTATTTGTTTATTTGTTTGTTTTGGTACTGGGGATTGAACTCAGGACCTTGCACTTGCAAGGCAGGTAGCAGAATCACTGAGCTAAATCCCCCAGCCCTCATCTGGAATTTTTAAATAAAAGACATTTGTAACACTTTCATGCACTTCATGAATCTTTGTAATTTTATCTTGTTTCTAAATCACTTGAAATTATCTGAAATATTTCAGGAATCTTTCCATTAGCAATTTGGTGGCATTGTATAAGCATGATTTGGATTCCAAGTCCCAGTCCTGCCCACAGACTTTTTAAATGAATACATGAATACCGACCTGTGAGGGTCACTTATGCCACACCTTCTGAGGCTCAACATATGCCAGTCTGTGTAGAATTCACTTCTCAGTGGGTGAGACTTACCTCAAATGGGTGTGAGCATGCAAACCCATCAGCGTCAGCTCAGCAAAGTGGGTGTGCCGATCCTAGCAAGGGTCAAACAGCAGCACTTCCGGGAAACCTCCTCACACAGGGAGTGTCCTTCTAGGGTGTGAGCTCCTGCCATGCTCACAGCTAATGACACTTGCAGTGACTGCAAGATGATATCATCCCTCTGCTCTCTGCATTCAGATGTCTGCTCAAACACTCGAAACCTCATCGACTGTTGCCTTGTATGAGACCCAAAGCACAGACAGCCAGGAAACCCCCAGAAAGAGAGGACAGCTCCGTGGGCTGCAGCAGGTATACAGCTGAAGGCTGAGGTCAGTAGCTTTTACCCCTCCAGCAAAGTATGCCCAGGTGTGGGATGTGCACTGCAATTTCTCAGCACAGTGATGCAAACATAAGCACACACGCACACACACACACACACACACACACACACATTTTCTCTCAAGCCCAACAAATGTTATCTTTACAAAAGCTCCCGTGGTACATCTTCCTTGCCTTCATTATCAGAGAAGTGTCTGATGCAATGTCAAAAAGATATTTTTAAAAGTCTAGCAAAAGAGAACAAGCAGGGGAGGCCCTGTAACTTCTAAACTCTCATAAATTTTTGCTTTAAATCCTTGCTGCTTACACCCTCCTGGGTTCTTGCATAACACTGTGAGGGGCAGACAGCCACCCTAGCTCATCCTGCTGTCTCACAGCCAGCCAACAGTGACTTTCCTTGACTTCAGCCATGCTTTGAGTGCTTGTCCTTGGGATGACTCACAAGTAAAGTGTCCAGGGGTCCTCTGGAGTAAAACCTTCATAGTCCAGCAGAAGCTACTATCATTGACCTAAGTAATGGGTTTATAGATCTGCAGAATTCTTCATTTTCACAGTATTGGCTTTTGAACTCTCTTCCTGGGCTTCTTCTGGGGAGCGAGCATTCAGCAAATGGCAAGAAAGGGCAGCTCAAGGCAGGACATCTTCAGAAAGTACTGGGAGATCATTCCTGACCACTGGGCAGCAGTTTACTGCTGTAGTAGTGTTTCTTTTTTGTTAAATGTTCTATCTTCCATTTGAGAGGCAAGTGGTTAGGATTGGTGCTTTTTGCTTTCTGCAAAGCTGTATGAGAAAATCAGCAATCATAATCCTCACAAGGCACCAAGAATACAGACCTGTTCTTCAGAGTCCTATGAATCGATAGGTCCTTTCCAAACCAGACCTAGTTTACTGTGTGCATTGGCAGAGTGCAGTATAGTAGCTGAAGGTGCTGCCAGAATTAGCCACTTAAAGTCAACCTCTGCCAGAAACTCCCGGGTGATCCCAGGCCCTCTCTTCCCACCTCCCACTCCCAAACTGCCTTCATGAGGACACTGTCTGTAAGAAACATATCTGAGCCACCAGCTGTAAGAAACATATCTGAGCCACCAGTGACCCAGTTCATTGCTCACAGTGAACAGTGTTACTAAATCCAGCAGCAGTTATGGGCGGTAAAGATTCAGAAAACCCTGGCATATTTCGTAAGCCTGGAAGGAAGATAACTGTAAGAACATCCCTCTCAGTATCACCTGCTCCTGACCTGAGATAAATGTGGCCCTTTATTGTTTCTCATGTTTCCTGGCTGAGGACACATGTGTGCCCTGGTGGATCTGATTCAACGCAAGGAAATATGAGTAAATAAGCTCATTCATGTACTGAAATCAGTCTGGAGGGGGTGAGTACTTCAGCCCCGAGTGGAGAGGAGAAATAGGAGCAGGCATCAGCAAGACACTCATTTCTTCCAACAATCACCTTCGTATATTTGGAGTTGCTGAAAACAAAATAAGAGAAAAAGAAATGGCTTCAGCTTCAGATACTTCTTTTTCTACCCGTGAAACACAACGTCGGGCCTTCCGATGATGTCTTCTGAGCAGAATTATCTACAAATACCGTGGTGTACCAGCAATTTAATCAGGAAAATGATCTATCGATCCACAGTTTTATATAATTGACCTGCTATATAATCTTGCCTATTATTAACTAAGACAGAGATTCCTCCCCAACTCCCGATTTAAATATTTTTCTAAGCAGAAATTACTTTTCTGCCACCCATGAGCAATTGTTTTAATCATTTTTCTCGCACACACACCATGCTGAAGTCAGCGCCTTGCAGGGAAAAGATGAGGTAGTTCCGCTGACCATCTCACCACCTCTCCCGCCTCCACCCTGCCTGCCTGCCTCACCTGCTTTCTATTTGCTTCAACATGTGAATTTATTCCAGCCAAATGAATCAGTTGAGATGGGAACATTAATTTGTTTGAATGAAGCTATGTCAAGCTAGAAAGAGAAAAAGGATGTCAATACAACTTTTAGATTTCTACCAACCAAAGATAGAATTCTTGAGTTATGGCCTCTGGGAATCCACCTAGCCCCCTTGCAGATTCTCCATCACCACTCATGGTTTGTCAGTTCACTTGTGGTTCCTTGGGTTCCTGGTCCTTTCCTGTCCTATGACTCCAAAATAATTTAAGGAAGTACTAAAAATTAGCTTCTAGATCTTTTCCTGGGCTTTCAGTGACACTATTAGTGCTACCACAAAGGGATTCACAGACAAAACTTAAGCTTTGACTCCTGAGCACCACAAGGTGTCACATTGATTTCTGGGAACTGGTCTCAGCCAGTGCTCTGTGGACAGCAGACAGCAAAGAGGTCCCTTAAACCTGCTTCATGCTGGTCTGTTCTGCAGGAAAAGGCCGGGGACAATGGGGTCACTCTAGGTGAGATATGTTCCCAAATCGCAGCCAGACAGAGGATTGGGAGGAATGAAATCAACATTTGTGAGCACTGATGATAAACTGTTCTAGATCTGACTCTTAGCAGCAGACCTGAAATGGGGAATTACGCATAGTGACTGCTATGGAGCCCATATGTTGAATGCTTCATCCCCACTGCAGTGGTGCTCAGAGGTGGGGCTGGATTACAAGGGCTTTAACCTCATCCATGGAGTAATCTACTGATAGATTCATAGCTGCATGGGATACTGGGACGTGGTGAAAGTTTTAGGAAGTGGGGGCTAACTGGAGGAAACAGGTCATGGAGGGCCTCTCTGAAGGGGATATTTTGTCCTCAGATCCTTCCTCCTACCTTTTCTTCCCAGGCACCATGAGGAGAGCAGCTTTGCTCCACCACATACCTCCTGCCATGATGTTCTGCCTCAGTACAGGCACAGAAAAAAACATAGCCAAGGGACCATGGACTGACACCTTTGGAACTGTGAGCCAGAAATAAGTCTTTTATGCTTTAAAATGATTTTCTTGGGTATCTTGTCACAACAATGGAAAGTGTGCTAACACGGTAATTTCTCTGAGAGGGACTTCTAAGAGGAAAAGGTGAGGGAAAGAGGAGCAGAAGAGTGTGGAAGGGGCCGGAGCTCAGGCAGACTGGCACCTCAGGGCACTCTGGAGTGTGGTAACTCATGTCTCAACCCCACAGACCAAAGGTGAAAAATCTGTTTCCTTCTGGCCTCCCAGACATTGCCATGGTCTGAATGTGTCCCTCAAATGTTATGTGCTCAGAAATTAACCCACAAAGTCATATGTTCATGGGGACCATTGGGAGAGTCATAAAGACTCTCGTTATGGATTAACGTGTCCAGGGATTATCGCAGGCTATATCTCCACAGTGGCTTTGTTATAAAAGCAGCTCTCTCTGGCATGCTTGCTGTCTCTTCATGTAACACTTTTGCCATAATGCAAGAAGGCCTGTGCCAGATGACAGAACCATGCTCTTGGGCCTCTCAGCCTCTAGACCTGCAAAGTAAATAAACCTCTGTTCTTCACAATTTGCTGAGTTTCAGGCATTTTGACCTAGTGGCAGCAAGCAGACTAAGACAGTTATTGACCAGGGTTGTCACGGGGAAGCATCAACCCAGGAAGTCCTGCATAAAGCCAAAGTGTCTCCAGTAGATTGTAGGTGCTGGAGATGGGAAACAAAACACACAGATTCCTGGAAAAGTGTGAGGGTACCAAAATGGCATTTGAGGGCAGCTGGGTGCCCCACTAACTTTACCTGCTGCAGCTGGATTTGGATAGTTGCATTTCAATTCATCCTCGCATAATCTCTGAAAATGCACTAATCCCTGGCCCATCCTTTGTGTGGATAGAGAGGTTAATCTGGCCTCTGGTTTCCTCCTGGACTTGCTCCTCTATACCATGAAACGTTCCAATGTGCCCGGCAGCTATAAAAGCTTTGATGTGACGAGGGTGCCCTCGAGTGGTCAGATCAGGCCTGGCACACAGACAATCGGTTCTGAACTGAAACTGCCCCAGCCTGAGCCACTGAAGCAGCCTGCGGAATACTCTCTGAGCCGCCTTCTTGGCTGGACTCCATACTACCTCGGTAACCGGCACACACCGTCTCAAACTCTGCTTGCCACCCAGCATAGGAGGGTTACGAACTTTACATGCCTTTCTTGCTTCTGAGAGATGCAACTAATTATAAAATTCTCACCTTAGGGGAAAGCTAATTTTACTTTTCAGACCCATTTTGCATGTTTGCTTTTGATATGGAGCCCTGCAGAGTTTATAATTTGTTTTCGTTGATTTAATTCATTTATAGAAAAGCAGCAATAGCACCTTGCACTCAGAGTAGAAACTTGTCTAGAAAACAATTAACACGACTCTTAGCTCCCTGCAGGGGTGCTGTGGGGTGGCTGAGGAGCACAGGATTCCAAGTCCCAAGACACCCTGTGAAGTATAGAAGCCAGACCACTCGGCTTCACCATCCAAACCTGTTCTTAACACCCTGATGGAAATGATTAATGTAGCACACATCTGAGTTTTTACTACGTCCTGACAGGCATCTTCACTAGGGGTGACTTCGGGCCATTCGTTCTGACTGGGGCCATTTGGCCTCAAGTGGGCAGAGGCCCTAAGTGCTGCAAAAACTCCTGGCAAGGTGGAACATAGCCCCCCCCCAAGCCACTCCAGATTCAAAGGTGAACAGTGCCACGACGGAGAAGCTGTACTCTAAGAAGTGACATTAATCAGCAGGAGAATTCTGAGAGAACAACAAATGCTAGGAAGGCCTGAACAATTATCCGGCTGGGTTTTTGTTTTCCAAGTCCAGTGTGGGGTGTAATTGTTTTGTAACTATCCATTAAGTAGAGCTGGTACCTAAAAAATAAGTCTGTGCAGCTCCTCCTGGCGCGCACACCAACACACCAATACACCAACCAGACGGTCAACACAGACAAAACTGCCATCTGCAGTCAGCTGCTTAGAAACCCACACCCATGATCTCCTTTATGATTTTAAACATGGCCCTTGTGCTTCATGCCCTAGTTATGCACATCCTTGCTCCCAATTTAACGTTTTGCCAAGTGCTCCCATCAGCTGTGCCAGAAGGACTCCAGGCTGATAAAGGACCAGTACATGATGGGGTCGGAAGGGCTATCTGCGTCACTCTTGGAGTCCTTTTCCCTCTTCTCTCTGAGATGGCTTAATTGCTTTTCCAACAACTATCATGACCTCCTCTCTTTACAGCTTCCTCCTGACGATGATTACAATGCTCTATTATTTTTCAAATAAAAATAGCACTTCCTTATTCCCCTGTAATGTATGCATTGTCGAACTGAATAGCACCAGCTGCCTCTACCCTCAGGGATCTCAGTTTTCTTTTATCTCCCTTCTTTGCTATTGTCATCTGGTTTAACCTTTCTGGGGAGAGTTCTCAGGCACACCATTCTCTATATAAGGCCTCGGTGCATTTGTAGATACAATTAAAATTTAAACATTGCACACTGAACCCAATGCTGACATTTCTCGATTCATGGAGGAAAAATTCACTTAAACATTAATAACTAAATGTGCAATGTACTTTGTACCACATTATTCAATTCTGAGAAGGGGAGAAAGACAATCAGTTCTCATCTGTCAGGACTGTGGGTTTAAAAGAAGAGATCTGTAATTGGAGGTCTAATGGCTCATTTGAAATGTGTTACTTTTTCTCATCTGTGGACATAGATTTGCAATGAAACTTTAAGTAAGTTTTTTGATCTAGTCTACTTTGTTACTGTCCATAGTTAAATACGTGCTTTTTTTGAAGTTTTTATTGAATTTAAATTCAAAAGAAATAAAACTTTTTGTGATGTTGAGATTGAGTTTTTCAGAACGAGCACTAAGAAAGGGAGATAAAAGATGGCTAAGATAGATACAAGGGACTAGCAGTCAGGTGAGGGTCTTCCACACCCTGTACTCCTGTACCTTCTCCCCTCCTAAAGCGTGACATGAAAGGGACACCCAGTAAGGGAAAGAACAAAGTGTCTTGTGAAGCGCCACCTTAAATCACCATATGCATCCCAGACACAGGGCTTCTGAAGCAAAGTCGGGCCTGGAGGATGCAGCTCAGACTGAGAAGTCTATGTGAGACTTCCTACTTCCTGTTTCCTGGAGTCTAGGCCACTTGGTTCATGAAACCAGTTCAACTAGGCCTGCAGCCCAAAGGCTGATTCTCTCGATTACAGGGAAAGAAAGGTTAATGAGGGAGAAGGATAGGTGACACTGACACCTGGTCCACACCACCAGCATCCTTGCCTGAAGCTTGTAGTAAGACCCTTGTTTCAGGGTTTGCTTCTTGAAGAAACTAACACCCAAAGTGTGATGCTTCAGTCCCCATCAGAAAGGCCCTGTCCAGGCAGCTGGAAGAAAAACAGATGTGGGAAGTGGCTTAGCATGCAAATGTGCAAGAGACTATCCTTCTGTGGCCATGTTTTCTGAGGCTTTTCAGCCCATGCCTGCCTGCAGCACCTCGTGAGTGAGTGGCTTAGATCTGACCAATGAGATTTACAATTCCTCCTGCACTGGGGAAGAGACAGCAGAAGCCAGAGCTGCACAAAGGGTGGAATATTTTCCCTCAGTTTCCCTGCTCACTCAACCCCACCCCTCCCAACTAAAAGCAAAAAGATGAAACAAAGATTTCTCATCCCAGCAGTTCCGGTTCCCCTGGCTATTTGTATGGCAGAGTGGCAGATACTCCAAGGAGTCTATGGTCAGAGTCCCCTCCGAGCCCACACTGAACAGGAAGAAGGAATAAGATTTGTCTCTAGGTCATATTCAAGGCTTCTTGTTCCCAGACACCCATGGCTTTCAGACTCATCACGCAGGACCCACTGTTTAAACAAGACAGGTCTTTAATTCCTGAACTTTCTGATAGGAACACGACTCAAACTGTGAAAGACGAGTACTGCAGCCCTTTGGGTGCATAGTATTAAAAGGCAAGATTATGCTCAAAGCAAAGGTTGGGCAAACATTTGCTTAGTGCCTTAGAGAACTCAACAAAAAGGGAACATGTTCCTAAGTCAGGGAGTTGAAGAAAGTTTCTGTCAAGCTAAGAAAGGTCTTTACTTAAAGGTCAAACTAAAATATAATGGGAAAGATAAAATAGAACTTGAAATAGAGATTCATTTTTCCCCGCTCAGGATTGGTACTAAGTGGATATTTGTTTCTTCTTTCAAAGTCTCAAAAATTCACATGCCAGTTTTGAAACACAATTATTCTTAATTGTGGATGTAAAATTGAAGGAATTCCATTAAACTGGCCATTGGTGCAGGCTTTGACTTAAACAAGGAGACAGTTATCAAGCACCTCCTCTTTCCCAGCAAGACTCAGTTGAGTGTCCTACTCCTTTGGGGCATCCATTTCATAGATAGCTCTGTGTCCCTAAGAGCCAGGCCTGGACCTGATTACTCTCAGGTCACATTTCCCAAGGGGACAGGTGGAGGGGAGCAAGTAGCAAATCTTGAACCTGTTCCAGGACAGGAACCTCATATGTCACAGTGCAGTCTGCACAAAGCCATCTGCTAACAGAAGGAGCCACAGAGCCTGGCAGGGAAATGGGGCAGCCTCCCAGCTTGGGGTACTCCTCAAGTTTCCTAAAGTCCCAAATCTAGGAGGCCACCCTTACTTTGAGCAGGCTCCAGGCAATACTGACCTGCTCCATGACCAAGTGAACAAAGAGGTTGTCCCAAGCCAGTGACTATGCACATTCTCTAAGTTCAGCGCTTTTTCTCACTCCCACCTGATTTAATAAAACCCCCTGAGAAACCTGTTTGAACTTGTTACATGGCATTAAAAGGACACCATGACCCAGGAGGGTTTTTGATGGATGGCTTTGCTTTTGTGAGATTTGTGGTGGGTAATCTACTTCTTCAAAATTCACTGGTATCAGTGGTTAAAAGCTTTGCCATACTGCTTTATTTGTTAAATAGTCACTGTTTTTTCACTGCCACAGCTGCCTCACAAGCCCCACTCCTGGGAACAGCATGACCTCTAACAGTCATGGGGTCAATTCTTGACCAGCACACAGCCCCCAGGTTCAGATCAATCCTGAGGGGCTGCTGCCCATGTTCTCAAACCTGCTTCCCCTCCTCCAGGGGTAATCAGCTGGCCTCCTCTTCTCCTCTCTGGGATCTGGTTCTTCAAAGTCCTCACTGCTTTGGAGGGTCTGATGGCCCAAACATATTTCCTACACTTTGCTCAGCTGTTCTGGTTCTTCGTGAAAGGATTGTTTTGCAATCCTAAACTGGAGCTATGAATCATTTGTGTACTTCTTCCTCTGGACAGATGACTTCCCATTTGCTGAGCTGCTAAGAGTTTGGTTTCTTGGGACCAAATGATACCTTTGCTGTTGCTAGGCCCGTAGCCTACGTGTGACCCAAGCTCAGCTGACATGTGTAACAACTGGGCTTGGGATCTAAGGAGAAGAAATCTGAGCAAGATGTCTTGAGTGGAGGAGAGAACTATACAAAGCAGATACAGTACTTAGGGGTAATCAGAGAAGAATAACTTAGATTTCATTTTGAAAAAGAAAAGGTAATGTATGACTGTGGGAGGGGGCGTCCACAAAATGTACTAACAGGATGAAAGTGTTTTTAGAGAGAAAACTTTGGAAACTGCTGAATGGTCATATTTCTAATGGAAGTTAATAACTTGCTGGAAACCCAAGAGAGAAATATTTTGTCTTAGCTTTGCCATTAAGCACAAGCCCAAACTCTCGGCACATGATTTATAACCTTCAGGGCTCTGCAGATTTCATTAAAAAGTACTAAATAAAGCCTGACACCTCCAAGAGTGTCCCAAGCCTGGGATAAGGAGAGATAAGGGGTCTTTTCCAGTGTAGGCAGAGTGTAGGTAGCAGGAGCTCATGAACTTGGGGGTAAAGGAGAGTTGCAATTAACACCCCCCCACACACACACAGAGGCATGGGTAGTTGGTAGGAATAAACCTTATCTAACTCTCAATCCCTCAATAGAAGATTGAATTTTTCAAAGATGGTCCCAAAACCCACAGGCTGGTCCTATAATGGGCACAGGCTATACTCCATGAAGAGCCGGGGTCTACTCTATCCCTCACTGCCAGCCTCGCTGACAGCTGGCAATAGCCACCATCGTTGATGTCATCCACAGCAGATGTGTGACTAGAGTAGCTTAGAATGATTCCAGCTCCCAACCCTTTACCACCACTATGGACACTGTGTGGAGCAGTGTTGAGCTGTCCCAGTTTGTAAATTCATAGGCAAATAATGCTTTTAATTACAAAATATAGGAGTGTGGGCTGGAGATTTAACTCAGTGGTGGTGCCACCTGCCTTGCAAGCTCAAGGTCCTGAGTTTGATCCCTGGTACAAAAAAAATTATATATGTATATATGGAGTGAGTTTCTATGCAGCAATAACTAACTCCTCTCTCCTACTTCTGAGTACAGTGTTTGTAAGAGTTGCTCAGATGTCATTCATGACAAAGAAGGAGCCAAGGAGATACTGTCTGCACAGTGCATCTGTGGTGCATTTGAAGATGCAAAGGTAAAGCTCTGGTCAACTCTATCTACAAAACCTCCTTGAAGGCATCTGGCCCCAGCCTTTCAAAGACACTGGTTTCAGAGTCACTATTAGTAACTGTATTTAGAAAGAATTAGAGAAGAAATTGAAGCTGTGTTTGACTGAGATCACCAACAGATTCCCCATATCTGTTAAGTCTGTCTTCCTCTGGCAGTAAGCACAAGAATTCAGCAGCACACAGCCCACTCTGAATAAAGATGTGTGATGCTTCATGCCACCCCCTGCAGTTCCTGTCACCTCACGGAAGCTGAGGGAGTCAGGTCCATTATGCAAGTACACAGTCAGTCTTTCTTTCTTCTTTGGAGCTACAGAAAAAATAGACTGGGTACAGCCTAGACATGCAGGGACCAGTGCTCTGGGGACAGCTCTTGGCCAGTGGAGGATGGGGTTGGTAGATAAGGGCCACAACGCTCCTTCTTTGAATGGAGTAACACAGAGCTCCTGTGAGACTGAGCCCAGTTACCCAGAGTAGCAAGCATCTCAGTAACACTGCTGTACCTGGCTTTCCTGATTCATCCATTTGTGTATGCTTGGTCACCTCCCAGTCAGTACTGTGCCCATGTTCTTACTTCAAGGTCTGCTTTTGAAGGAACTGGAACACAATCCATTACCCAGCATCCCTTGTGTGACCACAGCCTCTATTCCTCCCAACTGGGTTGCTGCTACTCTACATAGTGTGGTTTCTCTTTTATTTCTCCCAGTGAAACAGGCTAGAGTGGCTGCTGTCCGAGCCTTTATGGCATAGCAGTCAGGACTACAAGTTCTAGACCCCTGGATCAGGCAGACATCTATGGTTCACATTCCACTTCTCAGCTGTATGACCTTGTGAAGGTTGCTTAACCTTTTTTGTCTGTTTCTTCCCACATGGAAATTAAAGGTGCTTTCTTTCTTTTTAAAAAATTAATTAATTTTATTGGTACATTTAAGGTATACATTCATCATTGGGAATTTGCATCTTTACACAATCCTTCTTGGTTCTTATTTTTTCCCATTCCCCTGCCCTCCCTTCACCCCCTCCACCCCTCCTTATCTACAAAGACTTTGTTTCCATTTTTCTTTTTCTCATGTTAATTCCATTCCCATCTTTCTTCTCCCCTACCCCTCTCATTTCCCCTTCTGTTTGCACCATTTCTTCCTATTTCACATTATGTATCATACCTTTTAGTCCTTATTTACACTTTCAGTTTCTCACACTAGAGAAACTATTCGGTATTTACACACAGCATCAGTCCAAGTTTTAGCTATCATGTATTGTGCTGCTATGAACATGGGTGCACGTATATCACTTTGGGATAATTCTTTTAATTCTTTGGGGAAGATACCCAGCAGGGGGATAGCTGGATCAAATGGGACCTCCAATCCTAGTTCTTTGAGGTATCTCCATACTTATTTCCACAGTGGTTGCATCAGTCTACACTCCTACCAGCAGCAGAACAGGTTTCCTCTTTCACCACAGCCCCACCAGCATTTGTTTTTGGTTAATTTCATGACAGCAGCCATTCTTTCTGGGGTGAAGTGAAATCTCAGGGTTGTTTTCATTTGCATCTCTCGAAACTGGATAAAGAAAATGTGGTTTTTTAAAAAATAAAAATGGAGTACTATTCAGCCACAAAGAATGAGAAACTAGAGACATTTATAGCTAAATGGATCCACATTGAGGTGATACTCTTAAGTGAAATAAACAGGATGCTTTCTTTCTTGCCTGTCATGAGGTGCTCATACTGCATCCATAGGAACACAGACAAACCAGTCTGCTGCACTATAACACAGCTACTAGTTTAATCGTTAGTTGACTTTACTGGATTAAGAGACTTCTGAAAGGTAATTGGATCATGGGGGCACTATACTCATCAGCTGGAGGTGGGTCAGTGGTGGCCAGGCCCTTGGAGTGTGAATTTCTCTCCGGTGCTATTGTTCCCTGCTCTGCTTTTTGGTTCCCAGAACTAAGTGGCTTTGCTTATTGTTTTTATAGTATCACTGAGGCCTCTTCCAACCACTTTAAATTTGGCCTCTCCCACAATATTCCTAAAACCTCATCATGTTCTTTGTTTATTCAATCACATTGATCTTGTATGTGCTGCATAATTTGCTTACTTACTGTGTTTAATCTCTGTTTTCTATTTCCCCAAGTAGAATGTAAGCTCTACCAGGGTACAAATTCCATCTAGTGTTTTGCTCACTGTCACCTCAGCACTTGGAGGAAAACTGAACATTTTTTATGTAAATATTCTTAGCAATGGTGTGCTAGGAAATAGCTAATGACCAGCTATCCAAGAAAAAATTAAAAACAAACAAAAAACAAGCTCTGATTTGTAGTTTTTATCAATTTTCATGGTGTAAATATGCATACTATGCATTGCCTTCAAGCTACTAACATGACATCACTAAAGGAAGAGGTAGGAAGAGCTGGCAAGTTTGGCTTTCCCAGCATGCCTCTGGGCCCAGGTGGGGGTGGTGATACTTGGATTTCATCTCATGTGGAAACTCTGAACAGCTGGCCATATTGCATAGCTACACTGTTGAGAAAGATATTGAAACCTGCTCTGGGGTCATCAGGATAATTAATTGTCCTAATTATGAGTGTTATATAGGCAGAGGAAAAGTATTTACCATTTCATTTTAGAAAGTTTCTTTAGTAAAAAGAAAATGGGAGCATTCTGAAATTTCCTTGCTTTATTTGGGTATTTTTTGGAGGGGGTTAGATTTTTTTAAACCACCTCATATTTTCTTTTTTTTTAAATTGAGTTTATTGGTACATTTTAGGGATACAGTACAGTTGCATTCATTGTTAAGATCTCGTACCTCTACATGACAGGTCTTGGTTCTCGTTTTTCCCCCTTTTCCCTGCCCTCCCTTCACCCCTCCTCCCCTCCCCATTTACAACCACTTTATTTCCATCTTTTCATTTTCTCACATTTTTTCTTTTCCCTTATTACCCTTCCCCTACCCATCCCACCTTCCCTGAACCTTTAGACCTTTTCTTCCCATTTCATAATGTCAGTTATCTCATTAGGATGTTATGTACTATTACAGTTTATTCACACCAGAGAAACTATTTGGTATTTATGCGCACCCATGTTTATAGCAGCACAGTTTGTAATAGCTAAAACTCGGAAACAGCCCATTTGACCATCAGTTGGAAACTGGATAAAGAAGATGCGGTTCTTCTATAAAATGGAATATTACTCAGCCATAAAGAACGAGAAATTAGATTCATTCACTGGAAAATGGATACATATTGAGGATTTACTCCTAAGTGAAATAAATAAGTCACACATGTGTAAACACCTCATATTTTCTTAATAAGAGAAATGTTTATTTACATAAAAAATAGTTACAAAATATTTTCCATTCTAGGCCAGTAAAATACTATGAGTATCATGGCCATTGTGGCTGCGTTAGCTGAACAGGAGCTCTTGTAAATAGTCCAGTGTTCAAATCAACCAACTGTCAAACAACAATGTCCATTTGCTTTGTGACTTAGAAACTTTTTCTAAAATGGATAATCTGTTTCTGTTCTTCTATTTTGAGGGGGGAATACCTGAAGAGCTACTGAGCATGTGTATCTGTGATTCCCAAGTACATGAGAAACCTTCAAAATTATACACCTAAATAAAGACTTGTTGTTTTGGCAAATGAGTTATTCAGAAAAAAGAGAAAGAGGTGCACAGTCCTTTAGGAGGCCCTGCTGGCTGCATCATTGAACAGACCGATGGTCCCCTTCGCTGGAAAAGTGCATGAAAAGAGAATGGAAAGAAGATGATGATGATTTTTGATGTTAGAATTTGCATGTCTAAAAGTAGAACAAGGATTAAATTTATAATTTTTAAAAAATGTTTCTTCTTTCTTTTATTTTAATATTAGAGATTGGATATCCTAGTTTTACCCTCCTCAAGACTAGAGAAGAAAACTGTGTTGACAACAATAGGGTATGAATCTACAGTGGCTCTAAGATTATTTTTTGACAAATATTTATTCAGTGAACATTGGGTGAGCACCTACTCTGTGTGTAACTCATTCTTCAGGGCCTTAAGAGTATGATGGTGAAAAAATGAGAAGTCTGAACTGTTAAAGGAAACATTTATTTATTGAAGATAAAATCATGACTCCCAAAGAAATATAAAATGAGAATTGGTCTCATTGCCTCCACTCTTTTCTACCCTAGTCAGGGTTATCATCATCTTCTACCTGGATCACTGCGGAGGCCTCCACGTTCCCATCGTATCATTGCCTTCCACTGCTCAGAAGCCACTGAGAGTTCTCTATTTCATTCAGAGACAAAGCTCCTGTTCTTACAATGGCTTACAAGGTCATACTTGATCGGCCCTCTACTACCATCTCCTCCTCCACTTTTTCTCTCCCTCATCCACTCAGCTCTAACCACACTGGCCTCTTTAGCAGTTAAATTGTATAACTATTTTTTTTAAAAAAGATGGTTATAAATGTAAGATATTTTATGTAACCCTCATGGTAACTTCTCCAAATCTATAAAAGATGAACAAAAAATGAGTAAGAAATGAAAGAATATGACTCCAAAAATATTAACAAAACAAAAAAGAAGTTAGTAAGAGAGAAAGAAAGGCACAGAGTTACAAGATAGGAAAAATAAAATGGAGATTAATAAACCCTTTCTTATTAGTAGTAGTTACATTAAACATAAATGGATTAAACTACCCAATCAAAAGATATAGAGTGGCTGAATAGGGAAAGAAAGAAGAACCAACTACACACTATCTAAACCAGATTCACATTAGATTTAAGGACTCAATGACCGGAAATGAAGGGTGGAAAAAGATAACCCTGAAACTGGTAGCTAAGAAAGAGAAAAGATGCTCATATTGGTATAACAAAAATAGATTTTCAGTCAAAAACTGTCACAAGAGTCAAAGAAGGACATTGTATAATGAGGAAAAGTTCAATTCACCAGGAAAATGTAACAATTATAAATTCAGGTGCAACCAACTTCACTAGAAAAGAATGGAAGGAGGAAATAGTGTCACAATAATGGTATGTTTCAATGTCTTGCTTCCTATAATAGAAGATAATTGATTTCTACTGTGTGACAAATAATGGGAAGGTGAGGGGTAGGGAACTATTGAATTTAAATTTGATCCTTCTCAGTCACTTCTATGTTTAGCCATGTCTACATGTTATTTTGGAAACAAAAATAAAATGAAATACAAGTTTAGACATAAGGTTAAACCTTATGTTATTCTTTGTTATGTAACCTTTACAGAGGTGATAAGAGTTGGTGGTATGATTACAGTTTAAGCCAACATTTTGGCTGTTGGAGACAATTGTTGAAATAGTTTGTTGGGAGTACATTCTTATTTTGATTTAAGTGTTTATTATATTTTATGCTAAAAAGATACTTTATTTAAAAAAGTTAAGCCTATTTGTGTGTGTGCGTGTGTGTGTGTGTGTGTGTGTGTGTGTGTGTGTGTTGTCAGTAGAGTATCCTGAATGAATGCACTTGAATTTAATTGAGGAGTTTCAACTGCTTTTGGGGATCATTCTAAATAACAACACAGAGTTTCATTTGCACAGGTCGCTTCCCTAGATGGACAGCAAAGAAGTATATATGAAAAACATATATAGTCTTACTCAATTTTTAGGACGAACAGGCAGATATGACAGAGCCATGAGCTAGAACTGCAGCAAGACAAGACAACTCACTCCCTCTTAACTTTTCCCTCGCTCCCTCCCATCCCTATATCTTGGCCTGTCTGCTTTATTATTTCCCCACTCTGACTCTCTGTGTTCATGGCTACTGGTACAAATGCAACTGATTTGGAATTTACATACCCTATGCTTGAATCATCTCCAGGGACTTGTGGCCTCTCTGAATTCCAGCTCCAAATTCTTATGAGAGACACCATCTCACTGGCATAGTTTAGCTCCATCAATGAATCTGAATCCTAACATCGATGGCTATCTAGGGTGCTGCAACAAACAGCACAAGTTGGGGAACTAACCCAAGACTGCACTGTGTCACATTTCTCAGGTGTATGCAAAGACAATGTCTGTGGTTGAGCTTGCTTGGAACACTTTTCAATAGGTTTTTGTGCAATTTGCTTAGCTTATGGGTCATCTATGAATGACAGAGAGATGGGCAAAGTCCCTGGTGATTTGTGACAGCAGCACACAAACCTTTGCATGAATATTTAAACAGAGTCAATATCAGGTGCAGAGAAGTGTGACCTGGATGCTGCTGTGAACATCTTACCTTCCATGGCTGCACTGAAATAGAGATAGGTAATTTGTTTCTAGAGGATGAAGAAAAGAGAAATACAATTTCTCTAATTTTTTAAAGAATTCTAAGCATTTAGTCTGTTTCCACCCCTCCACTTTTTTTGGTAGCAGGGATCGAACTCAGGTCCTTGTGTTTGCGAGGCAGGCAGAGGAAACAATGACCTAAATCCCCAGACTCTCCATTTCCCTTTAGGGACAAGGAGTGTGGATTAGGGTTTTCCAGAGGAACAGAAGAATAGACTATATAGTGTTATAGGAGGGCTTTAGTAGAGTGGTTCACACGATCAGAGGCCGAATAGTCCTGCCATGGCCATCTGCAGGGAGACCAGCAGATTTTCAGTTCATAAAACTGGGACCCTCATAACAAGGGGGACTGCATCTGAGACTGAAGGCCTGGAAGGTCCCCTGGTGAGCCACTGGTGCAAGTCCATGGTGAAAGGCCAAGGAATCCAGACTGTGATGTCCATGGGTTACAGCAGCAACAGAAAGAAATGTGTTTACATTTGCTCAAGAAGGATCCTGCGTTGACACATACGTGAGCTCCTTGCTTTTCCCATATTCTCCTTCCATCCAGGTCTCCACATTCCAGATGGGGTCCCCTTCTCTGATGCTGCCTCATGTGCTGACTCTGGAGCCACCTCACAGACTCATCCAGAGTGCAACTTACCTGCTTTCCAGGCATTTCCCAAATCGACCAAGAATAAGCACCACAGAGAGGAAACATCTAGAGGTACCGAGAGCCATGAAAGAAGGCATCTTTTTTAGGAAATGGGACTTTTAAAGATGATCATAAAGACAAAAGAAGTTGATTTATTAGCAGTCACAAGTAGTTACTCTTAAGTGTAAGGGAAGAGAGTTAAAATATGAGAAGGAATAAATAGTCCAAAAGTCAGTTTGGCCCAGTTTAAAAGAATAAATAAAGAAAAAGAAAAGTCAGTACAACATTACTCATCAAGTTCATTTGGGAGAAAAACAAATAATCGATGAAAAATAGCCAGAAAAATTTTAAAGAGGAAGAGCAATGAAGATAACACACTCCCTCTAATTATAAACAACTGAATAATTGTGAAAATAGTGTTGCTCTGGTTGAAAACCTGGCAGATAAATCAACAAAATTAATGAGTCCTGAGGGAGACCCTTACATTTTTTAAATATTCCAAATGAGATAAAGAAAACATCACAATGAAACAGCACAAGAGAAAGGTTTGAATCTTGCTTCACATTATGTATACAAATAAAATCTAATCTAATCGATGAGAATTAATGGAAATGAAATGAAGAAAAAAAAGTAATATTTGAAAATAAACTAGGAAAGCAGTTTTAGTTGGATTTGGGTGGGCAGCTCACCTTTAGCTTCAAAGTTGTGAAAGAATCCAGCCCCTCCTTCTAGGGAAGAGCTAACAGATCAGAAATAAGAGCTGACTCGTTCCTCAAAAGTTGTCTTTTAGACAGATTTGAGCCCACAGGACTAGGATCCGATGGCTTAAAACAGCGCTTTTCACACTGTGCTTAATGGATCAGCTGTATCAGAATCTCTCAGGGTAGATTGCATATAAAGACAATTTTTTGTTAAAAAAAAAGATAAATCTTAAAACGATTCCATCTTAAACATCCTGAATCAAAAACCTCCCAGACACATAAAATCAAAATACAGCTCAGGACTGCATATTTTAAGCCACATTTTAAAACACACTAGCAAGTTTTGATAGTTATTGGCTTATAAGAAGCATTGTTAAAAAGGTTAGAAGGAAGGGTTTTGACTGAGGTGCTAAAAAAGTGATCATAATGTCACCATTGTACCATCTCAGCAATGGCTAGAAAGTGTTGGCTTCTCACAGGGTTAAAATGAGTCATCCCCAGGTGGGATTCCCACACCCACTCCTTGCCCCACAGCTGTTTTGTTGGGGTGTACAGTGAACTTGGGATGATTCGCTCAAATTTCAGGATTGAAAGCATTAAATAGAAATCTCCCACCATACTATGTGGGAACAGTTTTCACAATTTTGGGAAAAAGCAGTTAATAATCTGCCATTTGTCAGTAAGGGCTTTTCTGTTGACCACATCTAGGACGGTGAGTTGTCTCTGCTCAGTCTTCATTTCATCTTCCCTCTAAATTTGAAAGGTTAGAAGCCAAACACTGTTTTTCAGACTTCCTTGCTGCCACATTTCTGGGTGAAACTTAGGTTCTGCCACCTCGGTTGACTGGAGTGATGACTAGGCCATGGAAGTGAGGCAAAGACTGTGTGCCTGCATCGTTTCTTTTTCCAGACCAGGAGAGTAATGATGCAAGCATCAAATGTAATTTTCCATTTGTATGATGAAATTTAATACTTGAACACTTGGGAAGGCTACACAATTCAGTAGCTAGTATTTTCCAGTGGCCAAGTGGTTACAAAGTCATGCATTGGTGAAGACCCATTCAAAGTACAAGAGAAGGAAATTCACATAATAGAGAAGGAAAAGTTCACATTGAATATGTTTACAGATTTCACAGTGCTACTTAACTCCCAGAAGCTAACTTGTCCAATTTTGGTGTGGTACAAAAAATATCTACAATTATTTGAAAAGGCAACCAAACAACGTACATTAACAGATCAACAGTAGAGGCGTATGAGACTCCAGATACCTTTAATTAAGCCAAGACCTCCAGATAGGCGAAAATAGTTTTTCTCACTTACTTTTCCTATAGATTTTATTTCTGTTTATACAAGAAAGATTTATTATTGTTACTTTTATATGTAAATAAATGTAATGTTTTAGTTATAATTTATAATGTGATACATTATTGGAGTTCTCAATAATTTTTTATTAGTTTTATTGGTACGTTTAATATATACAATAGAATGACATTCATCATTGAAAATTGTACTTTTACATAATATATTTTGGTTCTCATTTTTTCCCCATTCCCCTGCCCTCCCTTCAACCCCTCCACCCCTTCCTATCTACAAAGACTTTGTTTCCATTATTTTCCTTTCCTCTTATTTTTTCTTCCCTTTGTACCTTTCCTCTACCCCTCCTATTTTCCCAGTACCTTTAGACCTTTAGGAAGAATAATTTTTAATGTCAAAGGGTCCTTTGAGTTTGGGAATCTGTTTTGAGAGCACACACTTTGATACCACATTTCACCAGCAGGTGCCGCCACGAACACACATGTCACACTCCCGTCAACGCTTACTTTGGTTCCTAACACAAATCATCAGTCTAATGAGGGCAGAATTTCGTGAATTGATGGCAGAGAATGAGAAAGTGAAGACAGGGAGACCATCTCTGGGGCTCAAGAGAGCCTTGGGATCAGACCTAGGAAGAGAAAGACTGTAGAAAAGTGTGTCCCACACATGCAGAAAACAAGCTCAGCTCTTGGCACTGCCTGCCCAGCGATGGTGGGGAGTGGGCACTGTCTATCAATGCCCTGCATCTGACATCCAGGCTGGAGAATATTCCCGGATTCTCTGAGTAGAGGAAGGCAAAGGAGTGGCAAAAGAGAGCAAAGGAAGGTAGCGGCAAAGGAGGGTGTGGAAACCCTTCCTTGCCCCGGTTGTTCTTTCTACAATGAGAAAAATTCCTCACCATGATCTCCCAGCCACCATGAGGGTGGCCTGGAATCCTTGCTATTCAGGCAGCTTCCTTGCCCACACACAATAGTTCTCGGGATGATATTTCACAACCCCATAGATATGACCTACATGGAAGCTTAACTCCCTATTATTATGAAAATTCATTGATCCATTTATGCATTTTATCCCTTGGGGGAAATTTGTTCCACGAAACCATGCTATTCTGAAGACACAGTGCCTGGATACCTTGAATATTACTGATTATGGTAGGTGAGGTTTTTTGAGTTCTCCATTCCTGGTCATCCTGACCCATTAGCAGTGCTTTAAAATATCTATCCTCTTTCCCATGTGTATTGATAACAATCCATTTGGAAATACTTCATCCTTTCTAACGGTAGCTGTGAGGCAGGAAATGTAATGCTATCCCTGTACAGTACTGAGATTCAGCTGTGGAGCAGAGTGCCATTTCGTCTTCCGACCTTTCTTCTTAGTCTCTTGCTCTCTGTGTGAGTCCCTGTACCATACCAATGAGCTCCAGATGTTTCCCTCTAGGTTTTCATTGCTCTGCCATCCTCCAGGGAATCCCAGCACTTGCACTGATTGTATTACATGCAGCTAAGTTATATAGAAATTAATATACAGTCAGAGAGGGCCTGGGCCCCCAAGGAAGTCAGCACAAAAATAAAGACATCAGAATTGTGATGGGAGGTGCATCTGAAGAAGACCAGGCCTCAAGATAAAGATGTAGTGACCAGGGCCAGGGATTTAGCTCATTGGTGCCACCACCTGCCTTGAAAGCACAAGATACTACTGAGTTTGATCCCTGGTACCCCCCCAAAGATGCAATAGCCAGACCTACATGTCTCCCTAAGAGCTATATAAACAATAACTTGAGATTATATTGTAAGTAGCACCATTTGGTCCAGTAAAGTTCACATAGGCATCTCGTCACCCTGGTAGGTGACCAGAACATCTGGACCCATCCCTTCCCCAAAATACTTTCATTCTTTCTACATACCCTTGCTATATGACTTGTCTCCCTATTGGATCAGGGTCAGCTAAGCAGCTGTACTTGTAATCCTATAGGTGGATGATAGTCTGTCCTACATTGTACCCTTGTTGTGACTTTGCTGTACAAATTATCCCTGAACACAGGGCCTCCATGGTGGCAACCCACTCTTGGGACCCCTCCTGTCTCTCAGGAGCGATCTCTCAATAAGCCTTTTCTACTCTTAACTTTCATGGTCCTTTGGAATTTGTATTCTTCAATATTTGGGAGATACAAACTCTGACATATAGCATGTTGGGAGTTACAGTCTCCTGTATCATTTGAACATTCCAGGCTTCCCTCCTGTCTGTCCATCGGCCACGCAGAAGCGCAGTGGGTACTTCTGCAGCGGTAGAACCCATGCTCACCTGCCTGTACTGGAGAAGGATGGCTGGTGCCTGGTGTAGCTCATTCACTGAAGCCTCTCTCACCTGCCTGGTCAACTAGCCCAGTCAGTTTCTAACTGTAGGGGTACTCAGTCTTCAGAATATTTCAAGGGAGTTCAGAGGAAGATGGTAATAGAATTAATTCTACAACAGAACCACAAGCAACCTTGCGGTTAGGCAAAACTCCTTTCGCCCACCCTCCCTTCACCTGCTCCCAGCCACCTTCCACTTTGCTTGCCTCTGGCTAACACATTGTCTTCCAGGATCGTACCTCTCCCTCCTTGGGAAGGAGCACTGCTTTTGCCCTCCCACCTGCAATCTGGCCTAGGAGGCATCTCAGCCATTAAGGGCTCATCATCTCTCCTAGTGTACATCAACTTAATGTGAAAAATCAAGATGCTCTGTTGTGGGTATTGTGAGGAGACCCTAAAGGCTCCATGTGTTGAGGTTAAGAGGGCAGAAGAGGGTGTGAGATGTTTAGAGGGTAGAAGCTTGGCCGGACCAAGGTGTGTTCAGCTGGGGCCTCTGACAGGTGATTAGATTAATTAGATACGGCCATCAATTAGATAAGGAACCCCATGAGTGAATCCTGGTGGCTGCATAAAAGAGGGAGAGATGAATATTGAGCCTTGTAAGATACTGTCCCATTTTCCCAAAGTGGCTGTCACCTTTTATAGTTGCATCTGCTAGTGAGTGACAGATGTAGTTTATTCAAAATCTGTATATTGAAAAAGGACACACACACACACACACACACACACACACACACACACACACACACACACCTGCCTGAAACTCTGCCAGCAAGAAGCCACTGCATTTTTGGCTCTTGACCAGACACTTCCAGAAGTGTGAGCCCAAATAAGTCTCCTTTCTTTATAACCTACCCAATCTCTGGTATTCTGTTAGTAGCAACAGAAAACACATTAACACACAACAAAAGCTCTTTGGCCAATGATTCATTTTCCTACCTCATTATTTTGGATGGCAGTAAATTTGGTTTTCTCACAAGCAAGTCCCAAGTCAGGCGTTTTCTCGAGACTGTTTTGTTTGGGATGCTACAATGAAGAAAGTTAATCAAGAGTACACCTGGGCAACAGTGTTCTTTGGTGTCTGCAGGTGCCAGGACATTTGTGGGCACACAGGCTTCCACTTGTCTCTGGTGAGTTCCTTGGTGTGAAATTCTTCCCTCCGAAAATAGATGGTTATTTAGCTTTTTAAGAAAGTGCCCCCGTTTCCCAAAATGGCTGTGGCCTTTTACATTCGGACTTGTTTCTGTATGAGGGTATAGTTCTTCAAAGGTCTGTTCGTTGAAAAATCTAAACGAAAGGCAACATTTATAGTTTTCAGGGTCAGAGGACTCAAAAGTGTCAACGTGTTAACTCTCCCTAAACAGATCTACAGATGTAAAGCCAAATCCAAGCAAATTTAAAAAAAAAGAAAGAAAAAGAAACTGATAGGCTGATTCTAAAGCCGTATCGAAATGCAAAAGCCCCAGGACAGTCAAAACACCTGGAAAAGAATACACCAGAGGGCTAACACTGCTTGCTATCGAGAATTATCGCACGCCCAAGACATCTGTCAAAAGCTCTGATGGCCAGGTTGCACCGAAGAGCAGCTGTCTCCACTTGGATGAAGGGACCTGGCCGGTGATTCCTCTTTGCAGCCGATTGGAAATGGTTGACGATTTATAAATGTACATGTTTCACTCAACCTCTGGAGGGCGCTCCAGGCTCGTAACTGATATGGAAGTCACCTCGACATTCTGAAGTCTGTTTTTGCAGATAACCAGATAATGGGGGCGAAGAAAAGAAAGCTGAACAATTTAAGACTGATATTCGTACCACTGGTGGTATTGTAAAAAAAAAAAAAAAATGTTAAGTACTCATTATGCATGGGAGTGGGGAAGGCTTTATCAGTTTCTGATTCTGTATTGCTGTCACTTTGCCGGGAAGGAGCATTCTTTACATATTTGAAAATTATCTTGGTGGTTATTAGAACTTCAGACTTAGCCTGGCTTTTGGAACCTTATGAAAGTTGGATCCACTGACCTACCTTCTAAGCCAGCTCTCCCACGCTGACTTTACATCCACCTTTTGATTTAGCCACACTGGTCTCCTCTTTCTCCAAATTTAGCACCTCACTGACAGCTGCTTTTGACTTTCCCAGGCATGGATAGCTTCTGGGGCTCCTCCCAGGGAGCCTCCTGCTTCTCTCCAGCCTGAGGGATCATCAGTCCAAGGGATCCCTACCTACTCAGAGCTCTGCAATGCCTGTCTGGATGCTTCCGGACTTGTCCCACATTGCTCTGGACCTCAGTCACATAACTGCCATCTGTTTTGTTTTGATTTGTTTTTTGAGACAGGGTCTCACTATGTAGTTCAGACAGCTCTGGAACTCACTGTGTAGCCCAGGCTGGTCTCTAACTCACAGCGATCCTCCTGCCTCAGCCTCCAAAGTGCTGGGATTACAGGTGTGCGCCACCATGCCTGGCATAATTGCCGTCTTGACTGACCAATTGGATCATGTGCATTTGTGTGCTGAGACCCCATCTTTAATTTAATAATTATATTGTCATAACCATCACCAGGGCTTGCATGGAGATGACTGCTTTGATGAAAATATTTTTTATGACAGATGAGGTTGACGTGAGCAGGGTAAAGGGGCGGTGTTTACTATTTTCTCCCAGTGCTTAGCATCATCCTGCCTGGAGCACAGCCAGCACTCCGTACGTGATTGTTGATTGAAATAAATGTATCCATGTTCAGTTTGTGCTTGCACTTGAATGAACCAATGTTTGAGCCCATTCTTTTGCGCTAGCCTCCTTTTCCTTTTCACCTCTTTTCCCTCCTTCCTTGAAATTTTTAAAGAGATACTTTTATTTCTTTCCTCCCCCCTCCACTGTTTCTCTTACATATCTGCATCCTTATTAACACTAAATAACAAGATTGAAGTAGCAATGAATGGAAGTAGATTTCAGATCTTTGCAACTCTTGGAATGTGGTCTATACTTATCTGATCTTACTGGTTATAAAGTCATCACTTTACTATTCTGGTTAACCTACAGTCATAATTGAATGAAATGTTACATCTCAGTAGTTTAGTGAAAGTAATGATGTCATCTGCCGCCATAAATATTCATGATCTTATTAATTCTGCCCAGAAAATCCTGATGGTAGGGGATGTCTGAGGTGCCCCAGTTTAATAACTTTCCTTCTAAAAATGTGCCAAATACAAGATTTTTCTTTAATAGTCGTATGTGCTTCCTTCCTATTAAAATTTTTTAAATCTTTAAAATTCAAAAATTTTGAAAATTTCAAAAATTTCTAGCTGGACATTGTGGTGCGTGCCAGTAATCTCACTGCTCAGGAGGCCGAGGCAGGAGGATTGCTGTGAGTTTGAGGCCACCCTGAGCTACATAGGGAGTTCAAGGCCACCCTGAACTAATATCAAGACCCTGTCTCAAAAAGCCAAAACTAAGCCTTTTCTGTGTTTGAGCACAAGTCCCTGAAGGCCCTGAGACTCATCTTCAGTAGGCATCAGAGTTGTTTGGAGGGCTCTCTCCAACCCAAGTTCCTGGGAACCTCGGATTTGGGCGGGGCCTGGGCATCATCTGCTTTTCTCCCAAGCGCCTGGCCGTGTGGTGCTGCTGGAGGTGGTTCCCCTCTGAGAACTGCTCCCCCACGCGCAGTCTGAAGTCTGATGCTTTGGTGGTTTGAACTGAGCACATGACCACCTTGGAAGGAGCAGGGGAAGCAGCCGGGCGAATCAGGAAGAACGGAGGGACCGTGATGGGTGAGGGCGAGGGGGCAGCTGGGGAATCGTCATGTGTGGGTGCCCGGGACGCAGAGCTGGAACAGGCCTAACCTGCGCGCTCTTCCCACCTAGCTGGCCAGTGGGTGTGCAAAGGACATTCGCTTGTACCTCAAGACCCATTCCCAGCACCCAGGTGAAGTGACACTCGGGCACTGGCCATGAGCCTATGGGGTCCCTGCTTGACTTGAGGCCCTGCTGCCCACACAGGCACTAGCTCACTTTTTCTTTTTTGTAGTGCTGGCATTGCAGGCAAGTGCACCCTATCTAGCAAGTTTGTTATTGTTCTTTTGCTATGTAAATGTTTCTTCTTTTCAGTAGTTTATGTTTTTATTTTTCAGTGCTGGGAACTGAACCCAGGGCCTTCGCTCTGAGTTACATCCACAAAACTTTTTTAAAAATTTGAGACAAGTTCTCACTAAGTTGTTCAGACTGGGCTCAACTTTGACATGCTCCTGCTTCAGCCTCCCAGAGTGCTGAGATTACAGGGGTCACCATACCTGGCTATAGCTCTTGCTTTCCTGGCCACTTCCCTGATGAAATCTCTCCCTCTTATTCCTCTGGATTCCTTGCCTTCTACATAAAATACCTCTCCCTAGGTGCTTGCCTCAGGGACTCCTCATGAAACCCAATTTAATGCATATTGAAATCCTAGCCTGCTACTTACTACCTGGCTGACTCTGGACATGGGTTGAACCTTTGGTGCACCATTTCTTTGTGGGTGCTGTTATGGTTTAGGTCTAGCTGTCCCCGCAAAGCCTCATGTAGTCAGAGAGGGCTTTTTCAGAGGTGGCTGAATCTAGAGTGTGTAATGCTGGGATTAAGGGCGTGTGATTACATCAGTCCACATATTGGTTTGGCACCGCCCTCATCCCAGTAGTCTGGATAAGATAAAAGGGGCAGAAAGCCGCTGTTAAGGCCCATTGTCACTTTGCTAGCTTGGATCTGAGGCACAAACTGTTCCACCCTGCCTTGAAGCCAGTTGATTATGGACCTAAGCCCCTACAAACTGTGAGCTAACTGTGAGCCCTTTTAACTTTGGATGTTGGGTATTTTGTCTTAGCAATGAGAAAAGTAACTAAGACAGCTGTCAAGGGTACCTGTCACCTCCCAGGCTTATAATGAAGATGAACATTTGATTGGGGCCTGGGGCTGGCACCTGGAACTGCAGTACAGGGTTCAGGAGCTGTTGTGCCCTCTGTCATCAGTCAAAGTCCTGTTACTGTAGCAAACACCTGAGACAGCCAGCTTGTTCCTGGGTCGCACGTCTCCACCTGAGCATCGTCTTTGGCAGAGATGTTTAGTGTTCACCTTTGGGTCAGGGCGGAGAGGACAGCTCATAGATGACACTGCCCTTCCACGTGCCCCTCTCCCTCCACCTTGTTTCAGGGAAAACTTTTCTTTCTGCTATGATTTTATAGCAGAAGTAATGAGGGCACAGCTGATTTGGTTGAATGTAGGCCTCCACTGATGGCTCAATTCTGTTAAATAGGAAGAGAAAGGAAAAATGTGGTTAATTTCAAGATTCTGTGCTAAGCAAACCTCCCTGCCCACCCTAGTCAATAATGCATTGTTGGGCTGGGGATTTAGCTCAGTGGTTTCACTGCCTGCCTTGCAAGCGCAAGATCCCGAGTTCGATCCTGGGTACCAAAAAACAAACGAACAAACAAACAAAAAGAACCTACAGAAAAGTGTCAGGGTAGTACAATAATGTGTTGTTGAACCGGAGTCAGAGGAGGAGACTCCAGTGGGGAAGGCAGATCCATGTGGCTGTGTTCCAGTCTCCACCCAGGCCCTGTCCTTGGGGATGGGTTTCCAAGTGCATTTGCTGCAGGCAGGTACTTCTGTAGGGTAGAACTAGAGAGAGACAGAGAGAAGACTATGAAGGAAACATGAAACCAAAACAAATACAAATTCAGAGCATCAAAGCCATATTTTTGGTAATTAAAAATAATTTTTATATGTCAGATTTTATGTACTCAAACTCAGAGGAGAGCATCCCTCTGAGACAATGCTATGCGCAATCTGAGCCCTGGGGCTGTGGGTGCCGAAATGGGCTCTGCTGCTCTGTGTGAGCCTGAAGCTGTCTCAGGTAGAAGCAGCAGAGTGTGCCCTTCCTCTTTCTGACTCTTGGCAGAGCAGTGGAAGACAGCGATGGGTCGGGGAGACCAGAGGCCACATTAAATAGACAGCAGTGGAGATCCAGATGCTGAAAATCTTGGGAGCTGTGGTGAATTAATTTTCCCTTTGATGGATCGTGGTGCTCTGTTTCCTTTACCCTGGTAGACTGCTGCTTGTGTCTAAGGTGCCAATCCGATGCACCCTTGCTTTTTATGCCGTGCTACTGGAGCCTTGTATGCAGTGCATGGAAGCAATTCACGATACTGAGTTGAATCCATGATGTCCTGGTTATGCATTATGTGTTTGCACACATGCGTACATGTAAGGTACTAGATATCATGTAGGTGTGTGTATGCACACGCACAAGTGAGCAAAAGATTTAAACACAGAGCTCAGAAATGTGCACGATTCAGGTGCCGATAGGAGTCACTGAAAGTTGATAAAGGGAGAATGGTAAAATCAGCACTTTCTTTCAAGAAATTTATTCTGGTAGAAGATGGATTCATTATCTAGGAATTCACAGTAGTGGAGGTTGGTGATTAGAAGCAGAAAGAATGCTTGGAATTTCTGGAAAATCAGCTAGGTAAAAAGGAATGCAAGAGAGCCCAGCAGCCCAATAGAAGTGGATGTAAAGCTATGTCCCAGAGAGCTTATAGAATAGGATGTTCATGACACTCAGTTCCACATGGGAGGGTGCCAAGGAAGGAACCACAGGCATTTTAGAAATGCTGTACGTCTGTATATCTCTGTGTTAGGACCTCATTAAAGGATTCTGCACTCAGCTATTTCAAGTGTTGGGAAGAACATCAGAAAAAATTCTGTTGCCTTTCTGATGACTTGTATTGTCTACTAGGTTAGTTCAACCATGCATAGATCAAAAATATTCAGAAAAAATTACTTTTGTATCAGACGTCAACATTTTGTCATTTTTCTGTAAACCGTAGCATATAATAACAATTTATATTCTATTAGTATAAGTAATCTAGTGATGGTTTAAGTATGTGAGAGTATGTGCTTATGTCGTGTCACATACTAGGCTATTTCATGTAAGAGACTTGAGCATCCACAGATTTTTGGTTATCTGTGAGAGGTACCAATTAACCAAACCTGAGGCTACTGAAGAATGGCTGTGTTCTGTTTATTGTAGAGCTTGATTTTACTTAGTCTGATGAATTATCTCAGAGAGAAGACAGCTTTTTCATCATCAGGTTGGGAAAAAGACATGAATTTAAGCCCTCAAGCTTAAGTGGCAGAACCTCAAGGGAGACAAGATGTCCCCATGAATGTCTTTGAAAGCCAATGACTGAGCAGAGACGGAAGTCCTTGGTGGTCCAGTCTGTGGTGAGTAGCAGAATACACATGAGGGACAATCTCATAGTTTTCCAAAGCCAGACGCCTTTCTTATTTTCTTTCTGTCATATAAAAAAGCTCCAGGCTCTTTATGATCTAATAGAGGGTGTGAGGGAGCCCAATAAAAACTAATATTAGATATCTTACTGGTTCTACCAAGAGGAAGCTGGGAGCCAGGCTTAATTGGTTTTAAAGCTATAAAGAAATGGGGTGATTCATCCTCCCAAGTAATGCGAACCACAAACATTTGTTACAGTGATTAAGATGCAGGTCTCTGAACTTTTATTAGACTGGTTTTTCAGGGGTGTTTTCTATAGCTGGCTTAATTGGATTTGCCTTGCTTTGAAACTCTCAGGTCCATGGTCTTGCTGATGCTTAGAGTGGTTTGAAGCAAAATGTTGTGAACCATTTTTTATCTCTTGTGAAAGGTGTATGTGCATCCGGGATAAGTTTTTCCTGAGACTCACTGTGATAATTCCGTGCCTGTCATACCAACCTGAGGTTACCATCTTGGTGTGATTCCTGAATTAGGGAAACTCAAAGTGAGCCAGGATGGGACTGGAAAGCACTAGAGATGGGGATAAACACAAGCAAGAATCCACTGTTCCCAGTGCTTGCCTAATTGAAATAACTGAACAATCACATATTATCCAATGAAATTCACATGGCCAAACCTGGGATGCCACAACTTTCAAAACACAGAAGTGACTGCAGCCCACATTCATGTGCTCACGTGTCCCTTGTCTTGTCTTCAGAATGCCCGGCACTTACTCTCTCCCCTGCTCCTGTGGAAAATTACTCTCTCTTCTGATAATTTGCCTTTTGTGTGTCCTTCATATCTTCAAATAGGATCCTGCTTTTAGTAAAGTCAAGAAGTGCATTTTGTACTTCATCACCTGCGTGTGGTTTCTGGCATACTTAGGGTGCTTCTGTTGCACTGATTAGGAAATTATTCACAATTTAAAAACATTATTTAAGATAGGGTTTTGAACTTACTTTGTAGCCCAGGCTGGCCTCAACCTCTCAGCAAACCTTCTACACCAATCTTCCTGAGTGTCAGGATTACAGGTGAGCACCATCACACCTGGCTTGTTTGTAATATTTAAGAGACAGCCTTCTCTGTCATCAACCCACGGCTCCCAGTGAAACTCATCCAGATCCTTCAGAGTTAAGTCAGTACTGGATACTCTGTAAAAGTGAAACATCACCTTCAGAGAACAAATGTAGAAAGATGTCTAATAATCTCTGAACCTTTTAGTGAAGATATGTAGTTCTGATGTGTGGAAAGCTAGATTAATTCTTAATAGAAAAAGTGTGCATATATCTGCATGTGCATATACTCAAAAATATATTTTTCAGCATGCTCAAACAAATCCCAGCCATCCAAATGGTGGAACATTTTGCATAGAATTTTGTACCAGTATTTCTCTGCAACAAGTATTAGAATTTGGTGGGCATGTGCATATATGAATAAGAGAGAGAGAGAGAGGAAGGAGGGAGGAGAGAGAGAATGCATTATTATTCTAGGATACACTTTAGGCTAAGGAGCAGAAATTAATCCAAGACACCAAATTATACATGATATATGAAAGAACTTTCAGAAAAAGTTGATGCAACTACATTTTCATAATATTGTGAGTATTAAAACTATGACAATCTCCAAAACAGTAGCTATGATACCATTTTTATAAAAAGGGAAAATGTACACATGTATATAACAAGTCAGATAAGATTGAGTTTAAAATAGCACCAGGGGAAAAAATGAGAACCAAGACCTGTCATGTAAAGGTACAAGATCCCAATGATGAATGTAACTGTACTTTGTACCTAAAATGTACCAATAAACTCAATTAAAAAACAGCAGCAGTATGATTTTCTTTCTTTTTATTTATCTGTCTTTTCTAGTATTTATCAATGAAATTTAATTTCTTGTGTCATAAAGATAATAACACTGAAAAAAGGAAAAAGAGTGAGTTCACCACTGGTGCTGTCAAAAGGCATGGCAGATCCTCAGGTGACAAGGCACCCAGCCTCAGGGGTGAAGGGCAGAAGTTGGAAGGTCCTTTGATTCCCTAGGACAGGGACCTTCTGCTCACTCATCAGTGGGCAAAGAGGGCCTCTGCTCTCCAGCTCAGTCCCAACATTCTGCAACTTAGGCTACTTCTCAGGAGAGCTCTCATTCCAAACTTAATTAAAAATACTCAGGCAATCAGGAATTTTGGTTGCCTAAAGGGCAAAAAAAATGTTAGGATACTTTTCACCAGTGTAAAACCTAAAATATCTTCAATATGTACATTTTCCTATGTGAACAACATAAGAAAGGTCTCCAGGCTTGTGTAGGAGCTGGATCTGGGCTGGGTGTTGGTAACCATAAGCCCCCTGGGGGCATCTTGTCTTCCCCTGGATGCTTGTCTCATCTTCCCCAAGGATGAGTCTTGTTAGCCCCTTTTCTATAAAGTAAATAATATCGAGAAATGAATGGTAACTGATATTTTCCTTGGAAGATTCAGTTTATCCTTCCCCACTCCCTAATTTATTTTAGGTGGTAATAATCTTCCTTTGTCCATCTGGGTTTAAAGAGGAAGAGGATGGTGAAACAAGCACTGACTTTAGCCTCTCTGGATGGAGCCAATATCTTGCTTTGTGACAGAGAGGACAAAAGCTATTTGTAGAGGTCCCAAGAAAGGCACAGCCATTCAGGTCTTCCCAAGAGCTGGCAACCATTTCCTGGGCCACCCAAACCAGATATTATGAAGCTAAAGGAACATTGTGAACAGAGACACCAGCTCAGGAGCCCCACATAAGGAAGAAAACATAGGAAATATTGAGCACACTCATCCCTCAGATTTTTTTCCTTAGACATATTGTCAGACTAATAGGACTTTAGAGGGTGGTTGACTTCATAGTCTTTAAAACACAGCAAGGGGGCTGGGAGTTGCTGCTGGTTGGGACATAGCCGACCGAGATGGAATTGCCAAGTAACCCCATGTCTTAGTTACTTTTCACATTGCTGAGACAAAATACTCAACTCCTTCAGTTAAAGGAGGCAAGGTTTATTTTAGCTCACATTTTGTAGAGGTTTCAGCTCATAATCAGCTAGCTCAAAGGCAGTGTGTCATGGCAGAGGGGAATCACAGAAGAGAAACAGTCCATGGCAGGGGAGGCAGAAGGCAGCAGCAATGAGCAGCAAGCAGCAGCAAAAGCAGTGAGCTTGCTTTTCCCTTTTATACCAGTTGGTCCACAAGCCTTTCGTGTGGTCTGACTTCAGTAAATCCATTCAGCTACACCCAGACCTATGCTAATTTCAATCAGCAGACTAATTTAGTACCACATACTCTTAATCCCAATGTCACACACCCTAGATCCAGACAGCTCTGAAAGTCCCACCTATCCCACCTATGGGCACATGAGAATTTTGTGGGGAGGACAACTAGATACAAGCCATAACACCATGTATGTTCTGCAAAAATTTCATAAGAAACAATAAAGTTCAACCCACGGGAGATTCTTTGTTTTTTCCTTTTTTTCCACCATGATTTTCTTTGACATTTCATTTCCATTAGGCAAAGAAAGGAGTATCATACAATTTTTGTTAAGTAGTTATATTTCTGTTAGCATCTATGGCTAGTTTCACACAGAGCTTTTCAAATATATCAGACAGTGAGGCTTCAAAACCTACAGTTTCAACTATGTTCACGCTTTGCCCTGAACCTGAGTTCTGAGCTTAATGGGCTGTCTTACAGCTTTACATCTTTGCACATGGCTTTCTATTTTTTTCTCTTTGTATACAGTGTGATGCAAAGGCATCATTATAATACAAAGGAAGAAATATTTAAAAAATAAACATCACACCACTAGAAAGGATCCATTATTTTTGTATTGTTACACTCCTTTTTGGTCCTTATGTGCAGCATGTAGGGAGCACATGTATTTTACAGAGGTCTAGTATTTGTAGAATAATCTAACTGTTGAGGATTTTATATTCTATTTTCAGTTAGCTTTGTGTCATAGACATCTTTTTCCATGTGGAGTGGTTATTTACAATTGTCTTGTAACATAATATGATAGGATGTGATAGGCATAATTTTCTAAGCCTTCTCTTAGTATTGAACCTTTAGGTCATTTTGAATTCATACCATTATAGATGGTGCTTTAAAAACAGGCTCTCTTTACATTTTAATAAAGACCCACACTGTCACTGAACCCCTTAATGGATCACTAAAGATACCACTAGCTGTGTGGTGTTTGAAAGGCCCTTTCTCTGTTATTATAATGCCATTAGCCTGTTGTGTTTTAGGCACACACTTTCTACTGATTGGATTTCAGGGAAACTAGAACTGAAACATTGCCCCCTCCCTGCCCCTGTACTGCTCATGCTTGAAAATGAAGTCCATTAAAAACAGTGTAAGAGAGTTCAAAAGACCTTGATTAACTAGAATGTTTGAGTGGAGCTTCAAGGTAATTGAATTTCCTAATATTTCCTACTACTGTTATTATTAGTTTATATTTATATAGAAGTTCGGAGTTGAAGAACAATTTCCATAATATGATGTCCTTTATCATATACCTTGGGGTTAGGTGGAAGAGAAGTCTTGTTCCTTTTTCTCTTAGCTTTCCACAATATATGCAAAGTATTAGATATGGTGTCATGGCAGTGCCAAAAAATGTCTCTTGCCTGGACTCCAAAGTTTGTTCTTCTGCAAGGTCCTTGCAGACTCATCTGATGTTGTTATAAACACTGTGATGGGGTAATGTTGCAGCCTCCTAGTAGTGAAAACAGAATTATCTATGGGACCCAAGGCACCACTTTGATGCCAAAGTTTTAACAAAATTCCAGATGTGAGTATAGTCCTGAGCTGCATGACAATGCTTTGGTCAGGAATGGGCCCCAAATATGATGGTCGTCCCATGCAGAACTGCTAGTAAGGGGAAGTCTACAGCCTCCTGAGACAGGAGCAGCTCCAGCTTCCCCAAATTCCAGTTGAGGTGGACCAGACTGGCTGACAACCAGAGACAAGGAAATGTAACAGAGACAGACACATGCAGTACAAAGGAACAAAGGAAGGATGGGCTAGATCTAACACTGGTCTGAAAGGGATCCAGGGGTTACTGTTCCAGTGCCAAAACTGGCCCATGAAATCCACTTGGGAGTAAGATTTGAGATGGAGAAAATTATATAATGTTTGAATTTTAAAACTATGGTTTTATGTAAGCATAAGGGGAAACTATTTCAAGATTTTTCTGCCTCAGTCTATATTAAGATACAACTGGCAACTTTCTTCCTGAAGAAACAAAATCCAGCAGTGAAGATCATGAAACATGGTCTCTGATGGAGTCTTCCTTTAGAAAGCCATCTTGCTGGGCAGCAGATTCACCCTGCAGCTTGGTCATCAAGGCTCAAATCTTAGAAGCCCCTTTCCAGGCTGCATCTTTCTGACCTCACCTGTCAGCTCACAATTCTTCGTGGTCTCCCTTCTGTGCTCTGCCACAGCCCTCCTGAGCTCTCATGGGGCCCCTTCAATCCAGGACACTATCTCTCCACTCCATCTTTGCTCCCCAACATCCTTGTCCATGATCCAATCCTAGATACAATAGTGTCACCTTTTGCTACTGCATCTGTGCTCGTAGGATTTTGACTGGCTACAGAAGAAACACTACTCTCCTTTCCCTAGTGTTTTAGCCCCATTAAACTCTTTACATCGTACTCCTTCCCAACACTTCCTTTACTGCACTCATAGGTCCCAGAACCTCCTCTAGGTTTGCCTTGCTGGCTCCTGCAGCTCAATGGATACCATTTGCTTCTTTTGCCAGTCTTTTGAACTCTTACCATAAATATTCCATCTCCCCTTTGAAATTCTCTTTGACCTGCATTTCTTCTCCAACTTGGAGATAATCTCTCTCTCCTTCCAATTTCTACTGCAGGATTAAAACTCTCCCATTAGCCACTGTTATTGTCTAGGAGTTAATGTCTTCCTAAAATTATGTTGAAAATTTCCTAATGATACCAGCAGGATTAGATTGTGAGGGTGGATCCCTCGGGAATGGGATTAGTGCCCTTATAAAGGAGGCCTCGTACCAGGTGAGAGTGCTGTGAGAAAATACCATCTGTGAACCAGCAGGTGAGCCCTAGGCACCAGGCACTAAATCAGTCACCACCCTGGCCTTAGGCTTCCAGACTCTGAAAGTGTGAGCAAGAATTTTTAAAAAATAATTTACCTCATTTATAGTATGTTCTTATAGCACCCTGAATGGACTAAGGCAACTTCTTGAATTCAAGAATCAAGAACCCAGAAAAAAAGGCTCATCTCAGGAACACACATTAATGTTAGTGCTGCCAGGCAGGAATACTAGTGCTTCTCCCTGTGGTCCAAGGTGGAGGTGAGTTTCCATGAGAACATAGCATTTTGTTGTTGTCTTTGTTGTTATTTCTGCTCCCTCACTTTCAGGTGTAGCAAGAGAAATGGAAACTGAATGGGCAACTCTTGGCTTCCTAGGATGTACTTTGGTTTGAAAATTGAAAATTACCTAAAATCTGAGAAAATGAAAAGAAAATGAACTTTTACTTTGTTTTAGTGCGTGAGAAATGGAGAGACTTTTCTCCCTTCTTTTGAAGTACACCCAAAGCCAGCTAGCGAAGTCTTATATTTGTATTTTAAGTTAAATGAGTCACCTCAGGAAGCCACTGATAAAATGAGTGATTGTGAGACAGGCAAAATATTTCTGTGCCCCTCTTCCTATTTTTCTATTAAATGAGTCACAGAAATGAAGTATGAAACTGATTCTTCAGAGGCCATCCTTTTAAATAAAAATCTCAACCCAAAGCTTAATAATAAGAAAAAATAGCACATATCATTCTCTTCCAAGCAGGAGCTTGATGATACAATGGGGACTCATGGATACTGTTTTTGAAAGCAAGAAAAACTGAGAAACAGCCTCTCCTTATTCTCAGATAATAAAGAATGGAACTAAGGTTAGGAAGGAAGTTTTAAGTCAGTTGACTCTAGATAAATGCACTGATGTTAAGCAGCCCCAAATGCCAGAGACCAGCATTCCACTAGAGTAATTTCTAATGATTCTAATTATGTACTGCTATGGAAGAATCAGTTCCTAATCTTGGTGGCTTAAAAGAACAATCAACATCTCATGACTTATCAGGGATTCAGCAAGGGCTGAGCTGAACAATTCCCCATCCCAGGTATTGAATGAAGTCGCTTGCTAGTACTCGTCCAACAGAAGGGCTGGTCTGGAGGACCGAAGATGGGTTTGGTCACGTACCTGACATCTTGGGTGATTGACTGAAAGGCTGAGCACAGTCTGGACTGTGGAATAGACTACATAGGAGATGTGATAAAAATATGGTGAATGTTTGAATTTAAAACTACAGTAAGACACATTGCCGTTAATGCCCCTCAAAATACTCCCCCTTGTTTTGACACAGAGCCAGCCATTCACCCACCTCAAAATACCTCCCAAACCATTTTGAACACACTGACCCCATCATTCTTCCCACTTTCCAAAGCAGTTGTGGAATCCTCTTTCATGAGCGTCTTTATGAGGTGTGATTAAAAATACAGTGAATGCAGCTGCTGAGTGCCGTCCAACAGAAAGGCAGGCTCGTAAAAATATCAGTGTGTCCTCATCCACCTTACTCAGTAGATCTGGAGCCATGTGATTTCTGACTCTTCCCAAAGTCAAAATGACCATAAAGGTAAATATTTTGAATCATTTCAGGACCCTAAGGAAGCCATGACAGCACAACTAAAGACACTCATGAAAAAGAACTTCCAGAACTGCTTCAGAAGGTGGCAAGAACTATAGGATAAGTGTGTTCAAAACAGGTTGGGAGGTATTTTGAGGTGGGTGAATGGCTCCTTGCCTTTTGCTGTAATAACTTTTAAAAATTTGAACATTTGCCATGTAGTATTTTTCAATCACACTTCATACTGGCATCCCACAAAAAGAGTCTCAGGGTAGCTGGATTTCTTCCATGTAGTGCAGGGCTCCCAGAGTGCACATGCTGTTAGTTAGGATGGACAGAAAAGCAAGATCTTAAGTTCCAGAATATTAATTCCACAACTTTCTATGGGTTAAGCTTGTCACTAAGGGCAACCTGTATTCAAAGGGAGGGGAAATGACACTTGCCCTCTTAGTAGAGGAGTGAAAAGAATTGTGATAATCTTTATTCTATTATACAGACTTTGCTCTGGTGATAAATCCCAGAGATACTGACAACTCAAGAACATACCATCATCAAGCCTAGAAAAACATGCTTCTGTGTACGCCGGTAGCTCACGACTGCAGTTCCCTCTAACTTTCCACTCAGGACATTTCTCTGGACACAGTATTTTTCTTAGCTGGAAACCTAGGTACTTATTCTTGATAGTTATGGGCAAAAGATGGAGGATAAATACCATACCTCCGTGTCCCTCAAGGCAGGTAGCTCTAAAATGTGTTCTAGTTTCCCAGAGGTCTCTGGTGCAATTGAGCCCCAGCTGCCCACAGCTATAATCTGTTTACCAACCAAACCAAATTTCATAATTTCTTTCTTCTCTCCAAGTAACATTGCAACTCTCCTACTAATGCTTTCTGGGAGTATCTTTCAGAACATAAATTGTTCATGCTGCTTTTACTTCTAGGAAAATCCAGACTATCAGATACTGAAGATGGACCTATTTTTAAAGTGTGGAGTTTGAATATCTGATTCTAAGTTTGCCTGCAACTTGGGGACAATACCACATCTCTTCAGGCCCAACTCCACCATTCTTAATTTAAAACATCATTGACTTCATGGTGATTCAACTGAGCCTTGCTTTTTCTCAAGGAAATTGCTCCCAGGTCACATGACCATGGTTGACACTTCAATCTTGGATCTTTGGATTCCTGGCTCATGTTTAGTACTGTAGGGTACTGAGCTGATTATTATTGTTCTTAATCCTTCCATGTGCACATAAGTCTGACTGCAGGACACCATGAAGGTACATTTAGTACACACACACACACACACACACACACACACACACACACACACACACACATTTGACAGTCCTAAGTAACCTGCCTTGGTCAGTGCATTGGTCAAGGCTAGAGTGTATTCTAAAAGCCGTAATAAAGATTCTCCATTTCACAATCATTCATCTATTTAAACAGGAAATTGGATGGTTTGTCAGATTTCTTTATTCCTAAAAGAACAATGACAACTTTTTGATTCTCTGACCAATGGTGTACCCAGAGTATTTGGAGCTGAAACCAAGTGCTTTGAACATTTCCCCATGTCTAAACGGCCATGTGGTAATCATCAAAATAATTATTCTTTTGATCTAGTCTTTGGTTTTTTAGACTCAGTCATTAGCTTGCTTTATTTATTTATTTATTTTATTTAATTTATTGGTACCAGGGGCGCTGTGGTGCTGAGCTAATCCCACCCCAGTCATTAGCTTTAAAACAACTAACAATTTTTTAAAAGCAACATTTAATTTAATTTAATTTGGAAAACAGCCTTTAAGTCCAGTAAAATGTTTGACTCCCAAACTAAAATTCACCTTATCAAGCAAAACGATTAGAGTTTGCAGTTTGTGGTCTGTTTCACTGCTTTGAATTTCAAACACAAAAACTCGAAGGCATCACATACAATAACAGAATTGAAGGAACTGGAATCGTTTGTCTTTACCATTGTTGCTGCTGTCTTTGTTTATTTTGAGTCTTTCTCTTAGTGAGGCACGTGCAGTGCTGTGGCAGTCCAATTCACCAACCATGCTAAGTAGGCAGCCAGTGGAGGCTGCAAAACTTCTCTACCCTTGAGAGCTCTCTCCAAAGCCACCACATGTGACTAAGCCCTCGTGTGATAGCAGCTGAAGGTGCACTGGAGTTGTCTTTTTCATAGAACACAATCGTAATGCTTGTTGTATAATAATAAGCATCAATAAAGTGCTCTATTTGAAGTTATCATGTATGTAGTCAAAACCCAACAATAACTGCAAGAGTTGTTTAGAAATTAGAGAAAAATTATTTGTTCAGGAGTTTTATATCCCTTGTTTATAATTTCTGGACAGGGAGTCACACAGAGCCACATGGTGATGGGTGACACACGGTCATGAGTTAAAGGAGATGGGCTTCTTGCCCCTTTTGGTACTGGTTTCAAGTATTAATCCAGAGATGTCCCCCTCTCCTATGGGCTACACGTGCAATAGACAGCAGCTGGTCTCACCATTGCCTGCTATCAGCTCTGGTGAGCCATGTATCCTGCACTGGGGACAGAAGAGGGCATTAGTTTTCAGTCTGAATTCCAGCAGGGTCAGGGATTAAATCTATAGGTGAATTATGCACATGTGTTCTTAGATTCTGTGAATTGCAAGCTGAGGTGTTCAAGGGCCAGCTGAGGCTGTTTCTACCAAATCCTGATTCTTAAGTAAAATCCCAAAATGTGGTATAATAAATGGTTCTTTGAATCAATTAGAATTATTTTTTTGCAGTCCTGGGGATTGAGCCAGGGCCTTTGCACTGAGCTACAGCCCCAGCACACACACACACACACACAAACACACAGATTTTTAAAATTGTTGTGTAAGCGTCTCACTAAGGTGAGAGATTACCCAGGCTAGACTCAGATTTGCCATCCTCCTCCTTCAGACCTCCACAGTGCTTGGATTCACAGTTCTTCAAACCTACCACAACGAGCTTCAGACCTACCACAACGAGCTTGATTAAAACCTTCTGAAGAAATTGCATCATAATCCTTGAAAGTGTTAAACATAGGAAAGGAGTGGGTGGGTGAAGTCACCGGAGCCCGAGAAATCTGCCTGGTTTCCTTGGGTGGGGACTGAGTTTGTGGTGGGAAAACAAGGTTGAACCAATTAGCAAAAGAAAAGGTTAATCCTGTGATCCTTAATCAGTTTACATATGCATAGTCCTGTGAAATGTGATGATTTATTACTCTACAGGGACATCCTATCAATATCCTCAAAGTCAAAATGTATCGTCCCTCATGACTTCCACCACCATCAGACCTCCCGTTGTAGTCCTGAGGCCGCCTATCCACCTCTCTGTGGCCCTAAGAAGCTGGGACAGGGGCTGCAGCTTTGCACCAAGGCCAGGCCAGCTTCCAGATCCCAGGAGAAATCTGAGTCCTCACAAGCTACCTGGGATCCGTGCATTGAACAACCACTATGGAAATCAGTATGGAGGGTCCTCAAAAAAACTAAAAATAGAAATTTGGTGACCCTGCTACTCCCCTCCTCAGGACCCTCCCCAAAGAATCAAAGGCATCATAGTACAGTGATCCATGCGTGCCCACGCTTATAGCAGCACAACTCATAGTAGCTAAATCTTTGAAACAGCCTCTATGTCCACCAAACAGATGAGAGGATAAAGAAAACATGGTGTTTGCAAACAATGGAGAACTACTGTACCACGAAGAAGGATAAACTTGAGTTATTTGTAGGAAAATAAATGTACCGCAAAACCATAGTGTTTAGTAAATCAGACACGGAAGCTTGAATATGCATAGTTTCTCTTATATGAGAAAACCAAAATATAAGTAAAGAACAAAATAAAAGTTTGATAATAGGAAGTAAAGAGATAAATTTTTGTTCCACCGGAAAAGGGATCAAGAGATGAAGAGGAGGGAGAGGAAAGGGGAGAAAGAGGATGAAAAAAAGGGAATGAAGGAAGCTGTATCGTGTCCACGCACGAATTCCCACCGGGAATGTAAACACTGTGTACTACAGACATGGAGTAGTAAAACACAAAAATTAAAAGAAGGCCAAAATCTTTCTCAACAGGATGAAAATCATCCTTGTAATTTGCCGTTTTAATGCAGAATTTTTCTTGAGATACAAAAAATTGCACACATTGTCATATGTTAGGGATCCTGGGCACACAGGGCTGAATAAAAGTGTCCTTCACAAGCACACCTGGGTGATGAGCTCCCAGAGCAAGAGGCAGGACGTTCACAGTGACCTAAAAAAGTGCCAGGTTCCCTTCCCCGGACACAACCTCCCTCCTTAGTGTCCCTGCTAGCCTGGCTCCTAACCCTCAGGGCTGGGTTACAACCCTCACATTCTTAAGTGTGTTAGCATCTCAAGAAGATAATTTTGGGCCTTCAAGTCTCTTCTGCTACCTGCGCTGGATAAAGTCTGCCCAGGGAAGTGTTGTATGGGAGTTGGGGCCGGTACCTGTGGCTGGGTGCTGCACCTCCACCGGAAGGGACACTGGGATTCTTCTCGAAAGTTCAATCACAAAAACTTACTTTTATCTTTTTTTACTTTCAATAATCTTTTTATTGATGTTTTTACTTTCCATTTAGATTCTTAGCAGGTCCCTTTATTTTTTGTATTTTTTATTAGTACGCACTTGCCACACACAATGATCCCATTCATGATGAGGAATCTGTACCCGTATATAGTGTATCTTAATTGGGTTTTTTTCCATTCCCCTCTTTTCCCTTCAATCCTTCTTCCCCTCCTCATTTACAAAGCTGTTTACATTTTTTCCCTTCTGTTCTTTTTTTTCCCAAGTCCCTTTTCCCTTCCTTCCCTGCTCCCTCGATGTTTTGTTCTCATTTCATCAGTTCTCCCTACTTGCCAAAAATCTGCCCACCGCTTTGCTCTTTATTTAGACTTCAGGTTTATCACACAAGGGAAAGAATGTGATACTGTACTTAAATTTGTGTGCCTGATTTATTTCACTTAAGATTATAGTCCCCAGATCATCCATTTGCCTAAAAACATGTGTCAACTTTATTCTTCTTTATGGTAGAGTAATACTCCATTGTATATGAATACCACATTTTCAGAAAGACCTAAATTTAAATGAATATATTAACTCAACCATATTTTTCTCTTTATTAGAAAGTCCGAAAACCTCACAAGCCCTAAAGATCTCTGTTCCTGCTGATACACTTCTAACTCTGACAAAACCATTTTCCTACAGTAAATTATTACCCATGAGAGGGGAAAGTAAGTTCAGATGGGCTGTCTTTTGTTTGTTTAACAAATCCAAATGTCAATTTCTCGTCCTAGGATCTCAAGCATTTGAACTGCATCTCAGTTACTGAGCGTAAATGCTTTCCTTTTGGGAGTGGTGCGAAGTGATCGCAATAGAAAGGACACAGCGCTAACAGAGCAATCCTCTCCCCAGTCTCTCATCCTGCCTGAGAAGATGAATGCCACGGATGAACCCTTTAGATCCGTCACGTCTTACGGCCAGAACATTTCTGCTGTTCTTGATCCTAAAATGAGATGCTTAAGATGTTCCTAGTTCATCTGGATTTGGAGAAGGTATGCAAAATATTATCTCTGCATGGTACACATGAACATCATTTAAAGAACTGGTTTTATTTTATAACTAAAAGGAGTAGCAAAGGTACTGGGACTTCTATTTCTCTTTTTAGCTTCCAATAGAACATTGTATGAGAACTAAAGATGCTTTGTACATAAAGAAGGAAAGATAACTAACTTTTCAAGTCACATTTCAATTATTTTAACCATCAGCTAAGGTTTTTTTCTTTCCCCTTTCATTATTCTGCCACTTTGAAAATAGGGCAAATAATTAAATCATCAAAATTAGAAAAAGATGTCTGAGATAAAATCCATTAAATTGCAAATTTCCACATTGCTGCAAGTGTAAAAAGTGGCAAAGCGATATTTCATGTGAATTTCTTTCAAGTCTGATGCTATTTTAGTGATAATAGCCTTATCTGTAAAACAATTTCAGACAGACAGATATTCCTGGAGTTTTAATATTGCATTTCAATGTATTTCATCATATCTCTAAGCCAAATTAATACATTTATTCTAAAGTTTGAAAAGTACCACTAGCTTATTAAGAGAATAATATTTCAATAATAAACACTTATTTGGGACCTTTTACAAGTAATGGGATTCATTGATGGCAGGACAATTTCACATCTAGTGGCTAAAGTCTCTTCTTCGATGAAGACAGAGTTCGTCCCAGTTCCAGCTTCCTCCACATAAACTGTGAGAAAGTACTTGGCTTTGCTTTGGGTTCTTGGCTTTAAGTAGCTAAGATTCTGATTTATTTGGGCTTAGAAGAAACTACTTGGAAAGGTAATAGATGGGAAGGCTGGGAAACCAATAAGGGCAGGGCCACAAGCAGAAACACACCATAGGTCCTGTCACAGAAACTTCCTGTATGGCTGCTGTCAGCATGGCTGAACATGGGTTGTCCCCACTACACCAGACACTACCAAGGCTACTGGGCATGGATGCCATGGCAATTGCAATAAGACTGCTTAGTGCTGGAGAACTCCAGGCTCCAACCTTGGTCCTCTTCTCTTCACCACCTAGACTCAATCCCTTCATAATCTTACTTGATCTCCTGGCTTAAATATTATCCCTTTGATGCTGATTTCCAAATTTATATCTCTGCTCCATGAATCCTAGATCGTCCCATCCAGTTGCCTACTTACCCTGGGCTGTCCAAGAGGAAACTCAGAATAACATGTCCGGGAAGGAACCTCTTATCTTCCCCCTCATTCTCCGCTTGATCTTAGCCAAAGGGCTGAGAGGTGATTTCCTCTCATTCTCTACCTTGTGCCTGCTCATCCTCATTTAACAGTGGTCCCATCTTTCCCCCTCTGTATTCTTTTCTTTCTCACATCTAACTTCTAATCAGTTGGAAAATTCCCTTGGTTCTATCCTTAAACTCTTTCCAGAATACAACTTCTCTTCCCACCCTGACCTGAGCCAGCATCATCTCTCATGTGAAAATGATGAAATGAGACTTGTCCCCTTCCCCATCTTCCTGCTTTTGGCCTGGACTTATCCATCTCCGACACACTATACCCCTAACACAGTAGTCAGAATTTTCGTATTAAAGTAAAAATCAAGTGTACGTGTCTACATAATTTTCATCTAACTTGATTAAATGGCTCAGAATAAGGCTTCTGGGTTGTAGGATAAATGCATATCTAATAGTATAAGAAACTTCTGAATTGGTTTCCAAAATGTCCATACCGTAACATTCCTACCAGTGGCATAAGAGAGCTCCAGTTGCTTTTCTTTCTCTCTAGCACTTGCAATTCTCAGATTTTTATCTTGTTTTGTGTTCTAGTAGACATACAGTTGTGGTTTTATGTCACATGTCTCTAATGTCTAATGACCTTGCACATTTTTCCATGTTTGTCATTTTCTATCTTCCTTGTTCAAGTGTCCATTTAAATATTTGGCCCACTTAAAAACTGAGTTATTTTGTTGTTATTGAGTTTTCAGAGTTTTTTATACATCTAGATATAGGTCCTTTATTATTTACAAATATTTTCCCCAAATTCTGTCTTGCCTTTTCTTTCTCTTAATAATGTCTTTCATTACAGCAGGATTTTTTCCAAATCTTTATAAGTTTATTTTAAAAATTTATCTTTATTAGTAAATATTTGCCATACATAATTATCACATTTGTCATAAGGAATTTATACCTGTACATAATGTATCTCAATTCTTCAGTTTTCCCCATCCCCCTTCCCTCCTTCAACCCTTCCTCTCCTCCCCATTTGTAAAACTTTGTTTCCTTTTTCTCCTTTCATTCTTTTTTTTAAAAAAACCCTTTTCCCTCCCTTTTCTTCTCTCTCCCCACTCTCTTGTTCCTCTGACCATTTGAACATCTCCTTCCTACTAATTTAGAAGTTTTCAGTTTTGATGCAGTTTAATGTATCAGATTGTGCTTGCTTTCTTAGACCATGTGTGTGTGTGAGTGTGTGCACATGTGTTTTATTTAGGAAATGTTTGACTAAGTAATGTCATACAGATTTTTATAGAAAATATACAGTTTTTATTTTTACATCTTTTGCTTTTCTCTTAGGTCCGCAGCTCCCAGAATGAGCACTGAGATGTCCCAGGCACCAAATCCAATTCACAGCAATGCTAAAGGGTATTTTATTTTATTATTTTAATTTTTAAAACAAGGCTTTGCTTTGTAGTTCAGGTTGGACTTGAACTCACTGTGTAGCCCAGGCTGGCCTCAAACTCAAGGTAAGCCTCCTGCCTCTGTCTTTCAAGTGCTGGGATTACCGGCATGAGTCACCACACCCAGCCTGAGCAATATTTTAGAATTCAAGAGAAATCCAGTGACATCTCTGGACACGTGAAAACCATCAGTTCGATCAACAGTAGACTGAGCAACATCACACTTGACAGCACTAAAGCTTTGAAAAATATAAAGTTCAATTTTGGAACTTTATCAAACAAGCACTGCATGGAGATTTGTGCAGCAGAGGAAGTGAAAATGGTGATGTCCAATTTGGTTTCAACCATGGAGAAGTCATGGTGTCCTGAGGACACCCATCCCATTAGAAAGTAATTGTGTAGTAGTCATAAAGAATAAGAAATTAGAGTAATTCATAGGAAAATGGATGCATATTGAGGCTACACTCTTAAGTGAAATAAATAAGTCACACATGCATAAATACCGAATAGTTTCTCTGGTGTGAAAAACTATAATTGTAAATAAGATCCTAATGGTATAAATGACAATGTGTAATAGGAAGAAAAAGGCTAAAGCTGTAGGGGAAGTGGGACTATAGGGGAGCAGAAATAAGGGAAAAGAAAAAATATGAGAAAATAAAAAAATGGAAATAAAGTTTTAGTAAATAGGTCAGAGAGGAGGGGTTGAAGGGAGGGCAGGGACAAGGGGAAAAAATGAGAACCAAGACCTGTCATGTAAAGGTACAAGAGCCCAATGATGAATGTAACTGTACTGTATACCTAAAATGTACCAATACACTCAATGAGAAAAGAAAAGAAAGTAACTGTGATCACTTAAAAATGAAATGCAATTGTAACTTTTTTCTATTCAGGAAATCTAAGTAACTGAATTAAAGTCCTTTCTGTCATAAACCCTCACTATTTTTTGATGAGTAGTGGGTTCAACCCTTCATTTGGATTTCTTCAACAGGAACCTTCCTGAAGTTAAGGATTTAGCAGAGATGCTTGGTTGACAAAACAAAAGGGCAAATGTTCACAGTAGGATACAAGCTCTTCCAGCTTCAGTTTAAACGCGTGGTGAGGCTGCCAAGGGCACCTACCCCTCTAGAGCATTTTGAAAATGGAATGATCTAATCCCTAGAAAGCAGTTAGCAAAGTTCCAGGTACTCAAGGCATGCAAAGTCACCAACATTGTTAAGCTTAATTGTCAGCTTGGTTGGCTTGGAAGCTGCCCAGATCACTTGTAAATCGCACTTCCAGGAATGTTGGAGAGGGGCATGGAGGTATGACCTAGAAATCTATGTCTCTTGCCTCCTTTCTCCCTCTCTGGTACTGTTTTCCTGCTCTATTTCCCTGCCAACACGAGCTGAGCAGGTTTGCTCCACGTCTTTCCACTGTGATGTTCTTTTACATCCAACTAACCATGGACTGAAAACTCTGTAACCAGGAGCCAAATAAATAGTTTCTTTTTTTAAATTATGGCTGTCAGGTATTTAGTCCCAGCAATTGAAAAGCTGATTAATCTAATACATCATCTGAGTAGTTTTTTTTCTTTTCTTTTCTTTCTTTTTTTTTGAGGATTAGAATAGCCCACCTGAAATATACAGGACTAGTAGCTCAATGAGGTCATTGAGAGAAATTTGGGAAACTCACACGTCATTCCCACCCAGCCACCTTCAGAGGTTTAATTTTCATTAGATTTCATTATCCAATGAGTTAAAATGAAGTATAAAATGATCTCTTTCACTAGGCATCTTATCCAAAAGGGATGCTAATTCACACAAAAAGTGGAATCTAATCCTCATGCATGTGGACAGAAGAAATCATTTTGGAAGAGTAGGAAAGGTTTTATTGAGGACCTCAACCAGTTCCTGGATTCTATGACATACATATCTGGGACTGTTGACTTTTAAAGGGGAAGAGAATGTCTGTTTTTTTGTTTTGTTTTGTTTTGCTGTTTGAGACAGTCTCACTATGTAGTTGAGACTGACCTGGAACTCACTATGTAGCCCAGGCTGGTTTTGAACTCACAGCAATCCTCCTGCCTCAGCCTCCCGAGTGCTGGGATTATAGGAGTTGTGCCACCATGCCTGGCTCAAGGGGGAAGGGAATGTATAATTTAGAGATGTGTACATGACTTTCACACCTGTTTCTCTTCTGTACACATTATGGCTAATCCTGATCTGACTTCCCTATTTTAAAATGACAATATCACTTTTCTCTTGCACAAAGTTGTTGCCGCACAGTATCTCTAGGTTTATCATTTGTCTCAACTCTTCCAACTTTTTCTCCTAACAGGTTTATTTGGTATTATTTAGAATTGTGTGTTATTTTTTCTCACCCTCTCTAATATTCTAGTAACTTCTGTCCTTGCTTTAACTTTATATTCATTGAAGGCAAGAAGACTCATGTGTCATTGAATCTGTTAAATATGTGGCAAGTGTCTTGTCAATGTTTGATACTAAGAATTTGTGGGTCACAGGGGAAGAACTCATTATAGCCTCTCTTGTTAGCTGATTTCTTCTCCTTTATATTCCTTCCAGAATTTGAGCCTCTGCTTATTTTGTGGTCGCTCCCTAATCCAGAGCTTTGCTAGCAAGATTGCCAGCTGCTTTGAAGAATGCTTTGAGTAAATGCCAGAAGGTACAAGTGGCATTTACTCAGAAAGTATTTTTAGAGCAGCTGATGGTGTTTACCGTTAGAATGATAATTGAAGGCATCATTTTCAATTCAGAAGCAAGTAAACAAAAGGGTCTTGTCAGCTTGAAATTTGTTGTCTTTTAAAAATATTTGTTGAGCCTGAAGGAGAAGAACAACATTAACTTATTGTCACTGTTCACCTTCTATTTCACACCTGAAGCCACAATCCAACTTAGAAGAAAATCAGAGTCCAACAGTTTGAAGGTCATATTTTTTTCCTTTTTAAATTAGGAATATTCTATCCCTTGTACACTGAATACCTACTTGAAAATAGTGAAATGTAGTGTATTAACTATTGTGACTCTTATTATTTTGTTATGAAATATTATTTTATTTTTTCTAAAAATAAGAGACATTATTAAAAAGGATATAAATTATGAAACCAAATAAAAAAGAATATTCTGAGTGGATAATATATGTTACACAAAAAGTGAAACAAGTATACAGGGTAAGATATAGCTATTTTGCACCACATCTTCCGTCTCCGTTTTCTCTTCCCACAAACTACCACTATTAGAGGCTCCTTGTATAGTCTTTCAGCTACATTTTAAATATATGAGTATGTTCTTATACCTTGAAACCATAATGTTAAGTGAAATAAATCAAACACACAAGCTTTAAGTATCACATGGTTTCTCATATATGAGAAACTCAAAGTGTAAATAAATGAAAGAGAAAATACAAGATGGATGACGGGAAACAGGGAGATTGATCTTTTGCAAATGGGAAGGGGATGAAGAGATGAGGTGGGAGAGAGAAAGGAAAGGGGGAGGTACAATGAATTAAGACGTGTCCTGTGCAGGTACCAACTTCCCCCAAGGAGTGTGATCATTATGTACTGAAAACATGTACTACTGAAAATAAAAATTTAAAATGTATATGTGCATACATATTTTACCCAAATGACATAAATTGTCATGCCTCTTGCTTTTTGTCAATTTATTAGTACTGTATAGCTGGGGATGTAGCTCAAGAGTAGAGCATATGCCTAGCATACATGAGGCCCTGGATTCAATGCTCAGTATCGCAAAAGCAGAATAACAAAAACAATGTACAGTGGAGATCCTATCATTATTCACAGATCTAGATGATCTTTGTAACACTGGTATAGTCTTTCACTGTACAGTTAAACACTTATGAACTGATTCTGCTCCCACTAGTAAACATTTATATTGTTTTACTATTACAGGCCATGCTGCAACCCATATCCTTGCACAAATGTCACTTTGCAGATCTGTAACATTTTAAAGATGAATTTTTAGCATTGACTTTTCTGGATCAGTGAGGTATTGAGTTTTGTGAGTCAGTGGCCACGTATATTTTTAATTTTAGTAGAGAAAGCCACTATGCCCTTGTACTTATTAGTCAGCTTCCCTGTTGCTGGATATAATACTTGACAGCATCCTAAAGGAGGAATTTAGCACATGGTTTCAGGAGATTCAATCCACGGTCAGTTGGCTCTAAGGCAGGAACATCACAATGGACGGGTGTGGTGGAGCAAAGCTGCTTAGTTCATGGAGACCAGGAAGCAGAGAAAGGGAATAGTGCCTGAAAGGAAGTGGCCAGGAACTAGATTCCAAGTCCATACCTTCATTATCCACCCATGCAACCAGGAATGTGTTTTACTCATCTGCTAGGTGTTTCTTAATTCACAGAAGCTGACCCACCAGTATTAATGGTCACAGTACTCATTTGATGGCCATCAATGGCCTGCTTCTCCATACTTCCTCCTAATCAGTTTTTAAACTAGTCAATACATTTCATTGTAGGTTAATTTTTATTTCTATTATTATATATAAAGTTGGTAATCGCTTCATATGATTAAAGTTTCCTAACTTTTATGTTCATGTCCCTTGCTCATTTTTTTTAAGCTTGTGGTTGTCTTACTAACTTGATTTGTAGGATCTCTTGCATATTAAAGAAACTACTTCTATTAGCTGTCTGTATTAAGGAAGTCACTGACAATTCTTTCTCATACATCATCATTTGCATTTTGGTTTCTAAATACTGTGATTTTGTAAGAATGAAATTATGATTTTCATGTAATGCTCCTTCCTCCTTTTTCTCCTCCCGGTACCGCCTTTCTCCTCCAACGCTCTCTTCCTCTCAGAATCCCTTCTCTACTTTTTATGCTTAAACAGACTTTCACCATTTAAAAATTATAAAAATCCCTTGTTTTAATTTAGTGCTCTGGGAGCTTGGTTTCTGCATTCATATTTTTTACCTCCCTAAAATTTATTTAGTACTGGTGGAGACACAAATGTGTATTTTTACCCAGAAGCTGCTTAGTTTGTTTCTGCACTGTTCAATGGATAATTTATCTTCCACACTGATATACAGAATCGTCTTTACCAAATACTATCTCTCAGTAAAATTTGGATTTACTTTGTAACTTTTCTCTGTTTCATTGTGTCTTGTGTCTGAGGTTTGCATTATACCTACAAAATATATTTTACTATCTGTTGGAATAATTCTTCATTTGAATTCTGATTATTTAGTTATGTTTTCATATAAACTTTAAAATAAGCATTAAATAATTTAAAGCATTTAAAATATCTTTTTGGCATCTATTTTTAATGAATTAAAATACAGTACTGATCCTTTTCATCCCTAAATATAGCATGAGTTTTCATATTCTCTTCTAGCATTTTAATGTCTTTTGCACAGAAAGTTATACTTTAAAATTTTTTTTACTATGCAATACATATATTTCTTTTATACTCTGAATGTATTACTTTATTTATTTATTTATTTGGTACCAGGGATTGAACTCAGGTCCCTGTACTTGTGAGGCAGGCAGCAGAACCACTGAGCTAAATCCCCCAGCCATGTACATATTACTTTAGTTGACATTATTTCTTCCTCATAACTTCCATTTGTTGGTGCTTGTGTAGAGTGTTGAGTTTTGCAAGTTAATACACCCAAGCCACTTACTGAGTTCTGGTTCTGGTTCTGGTTCTGATAATTTTCCTATTTATTCTCTTGGGTTTTCCTGGTATACACACCATATTCTATTCAATGCACGATAATTTCACCACCTCCTCTCTGATTTTAATATATCTCTTATTTTTTTCTCTTACCTAAATGCAATGGCTCTGACTTCCAGGACAATGTTAAAGAACCTCCTTGACAGTCACTCTTTTTTATTGCTTCTCCATTAAACAAGAAGTGTCTATGTTTGGAAGGGACAGATGATTTTATTAAAGATGTAGTCTATTTAATTAGGGAGCAGTTTGCTCATAAGAACAAATAGATATTGAACTTTATTAAATGTTTTTCCATATCAGAGATAGTCTTGCTTTGCTTATGATTTAGTAGTATATTGAAATCTGAAAATCAACCCCCCAATTCTGAGACTGTCTCAGGTTCCTCAGGCAGGTGCCTCTTAGCCATGTCACATTGCCCTTTGCATGTGTCCCCCTTCTTTTGGGAAGTATTTCTTTAGGATTTAAGCATCAAGTTTTGGCATCATTGTTATTTGTAGATAGAATTTAGGCTTTTCTTTTTCACGACTTGGAACAGTTTCAATGCATATTGACATGTCTATTCTTCCACAGTTGGGTGGAATTAATCTGTGAAAAGGCCAACACTTTGAACTCTTTTGAGTGGGGACTTAATTCTTTGCTGCCTTTCTCAGGTGTTTCTGTGATATTTACTATGTTTGGTTTTTCTAACTTTTGGAATCACTTTTGAACATTTCTACTTTCTAGACTATTTTGATCCAATTTTTAAATTTTAGAGTTCAGGAGAGCAATCACACAATTCTCTATATTTCTTTCCATTGTATTATTGACTTGCTCTTCTTTCTTTTTTAATACTATATGTTTGCAGGATATAATAACCACATCCCTTGTAGGGAGTTGGTACATGTATACAACACATCTTAATTCCTTTTTTTCCCACTTCTCTAATTTGCCTTTATTGAGGTACAATATACAATAAAATCAATACATTTCAATGTATGTGTGCCAATGAATTTTGACACACATGTACCCATATATCCACTAACACTCAGAATGCAGAACATTTGCATACCCCAAATATTCCTTCGTGCTTTTTTTGATCCTCTTCTTCTCCTCTCTCCCCCATTTCCATTTCTTTGTCCCCTTCCCATTTGCAAAATATTCATCTCCTTGTTTCAAATTATCTATCTTTTATTTTGCTCTTTATTTATAATTTAGGTTTCTCATAAAGATAAAACACAATATTTAAGCTTCTGTGTCTGATTTGTTTCACTTAACACTGTGGTCTCAAGGTGCGTCCATTTTCCTAGCAATGACTCATATTTATCTTTCTTCATACCAATTGTGTGTAAATACCACATTTTCTTTGTCCATTTACCTGTTGATGAACATGGGGTTATAGTAAATTAAAAAGCTCTCAGAGCTTTGCTTTCAGAGAGAAAAGGAAACAACCAAGAGAATGAACAGACAACTTACAGAGCAACTTATAGAAATTTTTTCACAGCTATACCTTGAACAGAGGACTGATATTTAGAACAAGTAAAGAACTAAAAAAAAAAAAAGTTGTGTCCCCAAATCAAAAAACTGGCAACTGAAATGAACAGAAATTACACACACACACACACACACACACACACACACACACACACACACGGAGAATGGTGAGCATCACAGGCCATTAGAAAAAGGCAATCTAAACACCTCTGTGGGCCGGGGATTTAGCTCAGTGGTTCAACTGGCAAGGACCCGAGTTCAAACCCCCGGTACCAAAAATCAAAAAACAACTCTGAGATTCCATCTGTCTGTCCTTTCTTTTTTCTTTCTTTCTGTATTGGGATTTGAACCCAGGGTCTTTGCCCTAAGCTACATTCCTAGCCATTTTTATTTTCAGTCTGAGACAGTCTCACTAATTGGCTAAGTTTCCCAGGCTGGACTTGAACTTGCAGTCCTCCAGCTTAGCTGCGCAGAGTTCTGGGATCACAGGCTTTTGCCACCACATCGAGCTTGTTCTCATTTATGTTGACTCCTTACATATTCTCATTTTTTCCCTGCATGGAGTTAGCTAATATTTTATTCATTTTACTGTTTCTCTCCAGAACAAAAACAATTTTAAAAATTATTTTTATTTTCTAATTTACTAAATTATTTGAATTTTACCATTCAGATTTCCTTAGCTTTATATTGTTCCTTCCTAACTTCACAATAGATTCCAATTTCTTTCTTTTTCTTGTATAGGTATTTGACAATAAATTTTCCTCTTACCACTGCTTCAGCTGTAACTCATTAGCTCTAATATATATTTACATTTATATCTGTATCATACTTATACTTGTAATTCATATTTATTCACATAATACACCTAAATTACTTTACTAAATTTTTCTAGTTATCCAGTAATGTTAATTTTGGTTTTCTTTTGATGAGCCAATTGTTTGCGGAAGTAATTTGTGGTGGGGGGACCTGATTATCTATGGCCAGAGAAATAAATTAACTGGCCAAGCCTGACTTCCTGCCCACCTCTGGCACCAGTTTCACTGAAACCATGATGGTTTCAATTCCATTGAAATTCCATGAGAGGAAGAATGGAACTTTCCAGAGAGAAAATGGGATGAAGTTTCCAGAAGCAGCAGGCAGATTCAGGGCAGAGTCATGAACAAAGATAAAGCAAACACAGCAGATGACACTGACCCAGATCTCTTCTTGACACCGAGAAGAGAAGCAATGCCATGTCAAACCTACTTCAGAACACTCACCAGAGGTGTGAAAGATGGAATACAAACAGTGCCCTCACCTCCTCTGCACTGTTCCCTTCCATCTGACTTCACTGAAGACTTCTTTCCTCAAGTGTTTACATTTAACTTTTTTGTTATTGTTTTAGTTCTTTCTTTAGCACCAAGATATAGGGGATCTCTGAAAGCCAGGGGAGATAATGCCCTCAGGGGTAACTTTCAGACAAAAGGGTGCAGAAGTTGGTGGATCCATGGAGGTTATTCTGATGACTGGTACCCACACAGCTAGAACCCCAATTTCCCACAGAATTAACCCACCTACTCACATATTTGTTCTTTATTTTCTTCCCTACTCTGTGTTATTCTTCCCATAAGCTTCTGGAATCCTGTACCATTGCATAAACTCACCGCATCCGATCCTGTCCTGGTGTCTGATGCTGGAGGGAGTCATATCCTATGAGGAATCACTAGAGCATGATACCATGCAGTATTTGATTGTCAGAGAAGGATGGAGGTAAATACTAGCTGGATAGAGAGAAAAGTACTTGGAGTGACTAGAAATACAAGGGCTCTCTGCCCTGTGAGGGGGTAGCATTCTGATTAACCCACTCTAAGTTGGAAACAGCATAAGTGGAAAGTGCATTGGTTACAGCTACCTAAGAACATCAGACTTAGCACTATGGTACCTTGCAAAGTGCTGGTTCTTTCACCTTGGGATCATGGCTGATATAGCTGATTGGGACCTGGCTGCTGATACCAGCATCAAGACAGAGAGAGAGAGAGAGAGAGAAAGAGAGGGAGGGAGAGGGAGGGAGGGTCTTACTACATGATCCCAGCCTGGGAAAAGACCAACATTCAAAATTCAAATACAGTCTCTACTGAATGTGTATCATTTTCACAGGATGATGAAGTTGAAAAATCAAGTTGAACCATCGAGTCAGGGATTTTCTATATGTGTGTATGTTGGGGAGACTTTGGTAGTAGCTCTATCTTAGTGGCTGAATAATGATATTCTGATATTCTGATATTCTTAGGGGTAGTGGAAAAGCATAAGCTTAATGGGGTAGCGGCACTCTGTGGCAGGAGGAGTTGGTGAATCTATTTACAGATGAGATTTGCTGAGGGCATAGTAATGTTAGGCCTTGAGGCCTTGAATTTTGAGTACTAGGACACAGTAGAAAGACACAGATCTTTCCCCACATACATCTGTATTCTTCTGTGGGCAGAAGAGAAGTAAGGCATAAAGGTGGTTGAGACAGTGACAAAGGAAAAGTGGTTGAGATGGTAATAAGGATTATGATTGAAACACACAGGCACTGTGACAGAGACAACTGGAGCAGCAGACAGGTTTTAGTGTGATCAACAAAGGTTTCTTTGAGAAGGTGACTTTTGAACCTTGACACTTGGAAATTGAGATGGAACCAGCCTTGGGAAGGTCTGCGGAAGGAGGAGCCCTTGACTCGAAGGAAACTCAAATTCTTTAGAACTCAAAGGATGAGAGAATCGTCCCCCTTTAAAGATGTAAAAGGAGAATGATTGGAACATGTTAAGGAAGAGGGTGCAGGTAGGAAGAGGTGGGACGGAGGGCTGTGTACAGGTCAGGTAAGACTTCAGAGGTCTTGTTTAGAAGTTGAACTTTGGCTGTAAGTGTAACAAGGAGCCACTGGGGTACTCAGAGCAACTTATTAATGTAACATGGCTTGTTTTTTGAAAGATTTCTCTAGCTGCTTTTAGGGAAATAGATGCGACAGGAAAATTGATGGAGGTGTACAGATAAAAAGGTCCAGCAAGTAATGCTGTCACCTGTACAGGGCATGTGTGGTGCTGCTGGATGTAGGACGCATGCAGTCTCCCTCTGGGCTAGAACGCTTGTTTGTCCCCCACCTGCTGAGACAGATGCCTATTGATGGCTCACACCTATGTTGTTCCCCAGGGATAACCCTCTGCTAAAGGGCACTGCCTTGCCCTAGGTTCTCTCTTTTTCCAGAACTAACATGTATCCAGTGACTAGGGGAGACAGAGCTGCAAGGATCAGTGCCCTTATCTCAATTTAGGGTCTCTCTGAAGGGCTAGCTGTCTTTCCCAAATCATTGTGGGATCAGTTAAGACTTGTATAGCAATTGAATCACAATTTAATTTTGAGTTGGCCCAATACTCCTGAACAGGTACAAGGGACGATGGAAAGGTATGGTGTTACGGTTGCGTTTGGATGTCCCCACAAAGCCTCATGCAGATGAGGTGGGACTTAATTTTCCAGAAGTGATTGAATCTTGAATGTGTGGTGCTGGGATTAAGGGCATATTATTACTAAATCACTAGTAATATGATTGATTGTGAGTAACTGGTTTGGCATGTGAGTGATTGCTTCGGCACTACCCTAATCTCTGTAATCTGCATAAGATAAAAGAGGCAGAAAGACACTGTTAAACTCACTGGTTACCTTTGCTTCTTTGTGTGTGCTGTGTTGTTTCTCCTCTGCAATGCCTCTGCCACCCTGCCTTGGAGTCAGCCAATTACACACCAAAACCTTTAGGAACTGTAAGCCAAATAAACCCCTTCCCCTGTAACTTTGAGTTTCGAGTATTTTGTCTCAGAACAAGGGAAAAGTAACCAAAGCAATGTGGAGAATGTTCAGACTTAAAATAAAAATTTATTGCAGTAAAAGACACATTGCTAAACAATGGCATGAATGTATTGGACGCAAGGGACAGCATTTTGAGAAGGATTAATGCTAATGCGTCTTTTACCTTAACAATTTTTAATGTAAATATTATTCACATTTTTGATCAGCCTTTGTTAATCAAACATCTGCAGAAATGTTTTTATTTCTGTCAAACAAAAACATTACAGTGTGTCCTCATCCACCTTATTCTGTGGATCTGACTTCTGGCTCTTCTTCAAAGTCAAAATGATTGTTTTGAATTGATTCAGGACATCAAGATGCTCAGATAAAAGGACTTCTTTAACTGCTTCAGAAAGTGGCAAGAATGCTGGGTAAGTGTGTTTCAAGTGAGGGTGAGTGTTCTGAGGAGGACTAATGGCAATGTGTCTTTTATTGTAATATATTTTTAACAACTTAATATTCACTATATTTTGTCCTCTCTTGTAAAACATTTACAGGCAAATGATCCAAGGAGACAGAATCCTGAAATGGGATTTTGGAGATCCATTGCTAGACATAGGAGGGAACAATGGTAGTCTTCAGCATGCTGTGTTGTAGCAGTGAAATTATTAAGATTTTAGCATTGGTGACCTGGGATATGATTCTTGTAGAACAGAACATGCTGGCAGATGCAACATGTCAGGCATTTGAGAGGCACGGGGAAAATGGTAACCATAATGTCCACTGAATTGGATGTCACTTGCTAAGTAAAAATGATGCATTGGGGAAATTCAGTAAAGGTCAAGAGTGATTAGTCATCAATTTAGGCAAAATGTGAAAGTCAAAGGCCTCCTTGCCATTGTGCAAAAGAACTCTCATATCCTGTAGTTGGAAGGCAGTAAAAATCTGAGGGCCAGAACTAGGATTAAATTAAAAGGATTACAGAGCTCCAGAGAAGGTAGCTGAATCATCAGTCACTTGGGCCTGATGCAGTGTTGGCCTGCTATATGGATGACCTCGTGCTAGTTGGGCTAAAATAGCAAGAATTCTCAAGTGTACTTGAGATGTTGGGAGGAAGCATGTGTTCCAAAGAGTGGGAGTAAACTGCAAAGATTAAAGGCCCTCCAACACAAGTGAAATTTTCAGAGATCTGTGTGACAGGAAATGCAGCTAGTTTCAAGTGGGTTCCAGCTGAAAAAGGATCCAGCAGATCCAGGGCATAGAGTGAGTAGCCGTGCTGCTTGATCTATGTGTTCCACCAGATCCTGAAGCATTAGAGCAGAGTAAAGAATGCTATGTAGACCTTGGAAAACCCTACTAAGGAAATCAACTTAGACCTCTAGGACTCTGGGACAAGGCCATCTTCAGTAGAGTATAAGATTATGACAAATGATTCCTTTACAGAATCTCTCCAATGCATCATTTCTTGCTTTGCATAATGGGCACTTCCAATAGAAGCAGTACAAAATGACCAGATGGACAGAGCAACACAATCAGTTTCGTTGACATTGGTCAGTCTCTGACATCAGCCATACCACTGTGGGCACAGCAAGCATAGGAATGAGGAAGTCAACCATGAAGAATGTGGCTGCATCCGACAGCATGGAGTACCACACGGCAGCTCTTTAGCCCAATATACAGCAAAAAAGCTTCATAGATCCCCGCCTCATACAGACTTCTGAAGGTACAGCTGAGGATCCAGCTTAGAGATGACATCCCCCAGGCACGGCATCATCTTCCAAGATGCAATACACAACTCTAATCAGTGTGTCCACCATGGGATCTACGTTTTGGAAACAAAGGAGAAGGAGTGACCCCATTTGTTTCACGCTGGCCCCTCTGAAGGATTTGTGATTTCTCTACCTGCAGATTTTGAGGTCCTGTCTCCCAGCGTGGTACTCATTGCACATGGAGACAGTAAGAATCCCATCAAGCTTTTATGTGCATCTTTTACCTGGTCACTTCTAGCTTTTGGTGTCAAACAGCAGGCAAGGAAAGGAGTTACCCACCTTGGCAGAAGTAAATGACCCTGTTGTCATAAGAGGAAGGACTGCTGGAGAGAAATACATGCAAAATCCAGGGATCCAATGGTGGGTGCTCTTGGCACACCCTTCCCAATTGTGACTGTAACAGATAAGGGTAGCATCCCTGCCTTCAGGACATCATGACTAGGGGCCTAATAGCCTTCAAGGAGGATAGTCTGGGCAATACCCCCAGGTAAGACTTAGACTCTCCGTTTTGTGAGCTGGGGTTGGAGCAAGTGAAGAGGGTTAAAGTAGGAAATATAAAAGAGGGATGATGAATATCTGTTTTGGTGCTTAGACTAAAGCTAACTATTGTCTTGCAAGATTTCCCCAAACAAATGCACCAATCCGAATCCCGGAGGAGCTTCTCCCAGATGGGGTTAACTTGTTTGAAGCAAGCAGATCCAAGGTGCACAGATAGTGGATTCAAGAGATGAAGTGATGTGGCTCTGAATGCTCTCAGAGCCAAGGCATACAGGCTGGCTGAATGAGTCAGCTACTGATACCCCTCAGCTGAGTCTGCCTACAAATTGCCCCACCCATTGCAGAGCTCTATCCTCCCCCGGGTGCTTGTCTGCTTCCATGAGCAGGAGAAATGGGTATAAAAAAGCTCAATTTGGGACCTTCCTAAAGGGCCATCTAGGCTCCAGAGTGTGCCTGTGTCAGTCGAATCACCCTTTAACATTTCCCGCCCGCCCAGATGTGCTTCCTTTGCTCTTTGTGGTGGTTTGTAAGATCTGCACATGCCTCCTTTGGTTCTCCATCCCTTGAGAGGTGGAGTTTAATCCCTCTCCTCCTGGGTGTGGGCTGGATGCAGTGACTCACTGTAGTGAATAGATTACGGCCGGTGTGATGAGATGTTAGTTTACAGATTAGTTTATAGAAAGGCTAGGGCATCAGTCTTGAGAATGCTCGCTCCGTTTCTTCTTCTCTCCATCTTACTGCTCCTCTGAGGGAAAGCTGGCTGGCATGTGGTATGGATGGCATGAAGAGGTCCATATGGTGAGGCACTGAACACCAGGTTAGGAGCTTCGAGGGGATCTTCCCCAGATTCACAGCTTGGCTGCCCTTATGAGAGACCCTGAGCTCAATATCTGATTGGGGGGGGTTAGATTGAAATTGGGTCCTTGTGCTTATGAGGCAGGCGGCAGCACCAATGAGCTAAATCCCCAGTCCCAGCTTCTGATTTTTGACCCAGAGAAACTGTGTAAGATAATGAAGGCTTAGAGCTTTAAGCATCAGAGATTTAGGAAAAAATTTTACAAGCCGAGGAATAGCTAATATACTCCCTTATCAATATTACCTTCTACAAATCTCTCCAGTAAACTTTCTGCCTGAACATTTTCCTAGGGAAAGCTATGTTACTGGAGAAAGCAAAGTGTAGATATCAAAATGCTTGCTTTTCCAGGTGGATGTGGAATAGTTTCATCTCAAATGTAGAGTGTAAAGTGATCCATGTGTGGCAGTAAAGTAGCAGAAGGTGAAAAAACAGACAAAACTTGCCCTTCACCTTTTAAGCATTTGAGAGCCATTGGAGGTTTGGAGGCAAGGAAGTGCTTTCTAGAAGCAGAATGAAGATGAGTGAAATGGAGAAACTAGAAATAATGAGACAGATCCAGAACCTGCTCTTATGATCATAAACTACCCTCTAATTCCTGGTGGGTGGGGCTAATACAATAGGGATAATAACAGTGCTTATCTCATAGGGGAGTAAATGAGTTAAAGATTGTAAAAGGCTTCAAACAATGCCTGGCATATTGACTCACTGTATGTTTCTGAAATAAAAATGGGCAAAGCTGGGTGGCATTTCCTGGCTTGAGGTCTGACCAATCAACTCTGGAACAGCCCAGAAGTGGAGTGGGTAGGAATAAGCACCAACATGAACCAGGGTAATGTTAAAATCCTGGGAATCTTCATGTTAAGAGAAGCTGTCTTATGCCCGTGGTCACCATTTTGAGTTCAAGGGCTTGCTTCCTTTCTCTAATGTAGCTTATGCTTTTGATAATAAAGGTTACTGCTGAGGAAGGAATAGCCAGTCATCACAACAGTGCAAATAAACTCAGAGCTCAGCTTCTGCTGTCATGGCCAAGCAACTGTGGTCTCCTGAGAAAGCATCTAAGTGGGAACCGTCACCCAGCCACACCCTTCACTGTCTATGAAGCAGACCCCTTAGAGAGACTTTTAATGCCTTCAGGGCTTCATTGTATCTCTCCTCTATGAACAGGAAAACAGATGCTGGATGCTTCAAAATGAAGAGCTCCTGCTACCCCATCTAATAGGTCACAACGGATTACATTTCTGAAGGGCAATTTCCCCCTTGCTCGTCACATAAAAGACTTTCTCTGTTATTTTAGCTGCTGGCTCCAGCTAATGGACTGGATTAGCCAGGGAGGTTATTGAATATCTATGTAATTAAGAAGTATCAGATGTCACAGGGAATGGCAAGGAGGAAGTTCGCAGCAAAGAAGATAAGAGGGATCAATGCTGTGCGAATCCTTCCTTGGAAATGAACATCTTCTTACCTGAGTCTGGAGATGATAGCCTGAAATAATGTTCCTTATTTGCTTTTACCACCATCAAGTTCCAGAATCTTGACTCAGAATTTAGATAAGTTCTGCCCAAACTAGTATTTTATAAGCAAAATCTTCTAACAGGAATTCCTTTTTTTTTAGACAGAAAAATATTAAGCTCTTTAATAAATTAGGTGCAATGTGAAATAGGAAGAAAAGGGCTAAAGGTGTAGGGAAAGTGGGAAGGGTAGGGGAAAGGAAATAAGGAAAAAGAAAAAAATATGAGAAAATGAAAAAATGGAAAAGAAGTGTTTGTAAATGGGGAGGGGAGGAGGGGGAGAAGGGAGGGCAGGGACAAGGGAAAAAAAGACCTGTCATGTAAAGGCACAAGATCCCAGTAATGAATGTAACTGTATTATATACCTAGAACGTATCAATAAACTCAATAAAAAGAAAAAAAATAAATTATGTGCACACAGCTTTTTGAAAAGGTACTCTTTTTCAATGAATGTTTATATAGATACATTTACATTTTAATGCCTTCCTTTACATTGTTACATTTTCCCCAAAAACTATAGGTTTATAAGTCTTACAATAAATTACAAAGTGTTTACTGACTTTGTTATTGTCAACACCTCCAAGATAAGGAAAAAGGAACTTTCAAAATGGACATATTTCAGGCAAAACGCCAAAAATTCAATGTAAAGTCAATTTTATAACTTCATTTTCTAATTAGTTCCAGTTTTTTAGCTAGTGATTTTTTGAAATTGACAAGAGAATTTGTGGAGAGACAGGAAGTTTTCAGTGTGGCATGGAAATGACACACAAGTGACTTAGTTTGGGTGACATCTACAAAAGACACCCAGAGACAAGGTATTGTGAAGATCAGTTCACCTGGGGGAGTGAGCCCAGCATAGGCACGGGGTAGAAGAAGAGGACACCTGTGCAGTGCCAGTTCAGATGCTACTGCACTATATTTTTTCATGGCTGCAGACACAAGGGTCTGTGTTTGTGACTATGTCATCATTCTATTAGCCTCTTTGTCATTTGTTTGACATTGTTTCCTTTTTTCTCTTAAAAACAATACTTGAAACACTCAGTTCATCTTTGCAAAGTGATTTATCAAGGACAAACTAAAATACCATGTCAAAGCGTATTGCCAAATTTTCTTACAGAAAGTTGTGCCAGTGCACACACTCACAAGCAGTTATATGAAAATGCATGTTTCGTAACCTAGGATGTTGCTATTCTTTTTTATTTGTTCAATAAAACATTAGATCTCATTTTAATTTGCATTTTTCTGACATACAGTAATGCTGAACATTTAAAAATATGTTTAATGACTATTACAATTTCTACTGTTATGGATTTCACATTGGTATCCTTTGTTCTTTTTCCCAGTGAATGTGCCAGAATGTGTCAGTGAGTGTTCATATTTATTTGAACAAAGTCTTTTTGTATTACAGACTTTAGTCCTTTGTAATAAAAGTACATGTGTATGTATTGTCACCAGTTTGTTGCTTGTCTTATTTATAACTTTATGTATGAAAGTTTACAAAATTCATGATATAAAAATCTCTCATTAAGTTACGTTGTGCTTTTCAACTAGAATATGTAAATATTCATCTTACATTCAAGAGACTTGCCTTCCCTGACAAATAACTGTTAAAGTATTGTTCTTTGAGTGTACTTTCCTTTTTCCCCTGATTTGAAATGTTCTCTTTATTATGAACTAAAATAAGCATCTGAGTCTGTAAAATACCTAACCAAAAAATGAGAGCTATGACTATTTTGGAAATGTTTAAAGGAAATTATGCTGATAAGTATGTAACTATTCCTGAAATGAACAATAGTACTAGCTGAGGTTCTCCAGAGAAATGAATCAACAGGATAGCTATTTGTGTAGATATTTGTATAGCTATTTATATTTGCATAATGTATTGTATAGATAGATAATTAGGGGACTGAGTTCATTCAATTAGGGAGGTCGAAAAGCCTCATGATAAGCTAAGTCTGTAAGCTAGACTACCAGGGAAGCCAGCTTCCTGGTTCAGCGCAAGTCTGAAGGGTTATGAACCTTGGGATCTGCTGGTGCAAAGACTGGAGAATGAAGTTTAGACCTATAGTTCTGATGTCCAAGGGCTGGAGAAGATGGTTGTCCCAACTTCAGAAGATAGAGGTTGAATTTATCTTTCCTCCATCTTGTCACACTTAGAACATCCATCCAAGGTTTCAGCTGTGTGGGAGATGGATCTCTTTTCCTAGTCCATGGATTCAAGTGCCAGTCTCTTTCAGAAACTTAAAGACATCCTTGGAAATAATGCTGTACCAGCTATATGGATGCCACTTAGCCCAGTCAAACAACTTACAATTAACCATCACAATGATGTTGATGAGAACACAAATTTTTAAAGTTAATTCAAATAGAAAATCTATATGGACCAATAACCATTTAGGGTTTAAAACATTATTGATGATCACCTATTTCATAATACAATACAAATGATCACAAGTATAACATTTTGATAATAGCATAGAGCACAAAAGACAGAACATAGGGACTGAATTGCATATTAAACCATAGACTCCAAAAGAACCCAAAGTGCTCCTAGCATCTAAACATCCAAAAAGAGTGCAGTGCCCCAGCATTCAAGTGAGAACCCCTGGTTCTTGTAGAAGCCACAGCTATAGCAAATACAAATCTCCCTGTGGCTGAGGAACTGTTCATTCTTGTCCTCATTTGGGTACACATGGGTCTGTGAAAAGACCCCAAGAAGCAGGTGAGAATGGCTGTTTTGGGGGAGGGCAATTGGGTGGCTGGGCAAAGCAATATGAGGAAATCTTCACTTTCACCATGCATCTTTGTGCTTTTCAAATATTGAGCCAGGTACCTATATTAGCTATTCAACCTAGAGAAGAAGCACAGAGTGAGACTGGTTAACTGATAGAAATTCACAGCCAGGCCAGAAGAAAATGTTTGGGTGTAGCATTACACAGATGGGTGATCATAATTAGTGTTAGTGAACTGTAGTATTCCAAATAGGTAGAGGAGAGGACTCTGAATGTTGCTACAATAAATGATAAATGTTTGAGATGATGGATAATTTAAATATCCTGAGTTGACCATTACACAAAGTATAAAGGTACCAAAAACATCACACTGGACCCCATAAAGACATAAAAATACCATCTGTCAATTAAAAATTAAATGAAAAACATCCTAAGGAATCTTTAAATGATATATGCTCCGAATAATATAAAATGACAATCTTAAAATACAGTTTATTTAACTCTTTGCCTATAAATTGAGTTTGAGGATTGAGACTTCGAGGCCAGTTTGGGCTACACTGCGAGTTCAATTCCAGGCGGGGCTGCACAGTGAGCCCCTGTCTCTAAGTGACAGCAACAAAAAAGAATGTACCACAGAACCTTCTTCTGCACCTAAATACTGAATTATGATATATTCATTAACAAATAAATGTGTAACTTTTAGTTTGGTACTTTTACCATAGTGTACATGTTGTATGTCCACTGTCTTCCTGGATCAGTGACAACTATTTTACATGCATTATTTCATTTAAATTTAAGACATTGATATACAGTTATTCTCATCTAAAAGGCGTAGCTAGTAAGAATTAATGAAGTTAAATCATTGTGCATTGTACCGAAAATTAGTGTGGAGGTAAAACTGACCCAAATCTTTTATAAATCTTTTTTTTTTAGCCTTAATCAGACTAAGAGGAACAATTTGTTGGTGTAAAAAGTATTTGAACTTGTGCTCAAAACTATGTTACTTTTTATTTTCTGTTTTCTTTATGGACTTGTATTATCTCATTGCACCGAAACAGAAGCCCTTTGAATAAAATACCCATCTAGATCTCATAAGAAAAATAATTTTTTTTCTCTTCTACCTAATTAGAATTAGATAATACAATAAGGTTTCCTATAATCATCTATTTGTGTAATAGTACACTAGCACTGTTTTCTTCCTATTTGTCTGTGTTTGTATCTGTTAACCAGTTCTTCCTCTTCTCCCCGCTCTAGATCTTAATGATTAATATGGATACATGGCTCAAAATTCAAAATCTACAGTCTACATGTGT
>NW_022900919.1:30285427-30315036 GCF_012274545.1 Fukomys damarensis | reverse complement strand
ATATATATATATTGACATATAGGCAATATACACACGAGATTCTAAATAATGGTTAAGTAAACATTGGTATTGAGACCCAATGGAATGCTATATGATAGCAACAATGAATGGGGTAAATATACTAGTATACAGAAAACCACTTGCACCAACTACACAGTGAAATATGTGAATTATGGAGCAATACATCACCTGTCATATGTGGCAAACAATTCTTCATTCAAAACAAAGTTATGCATGGTGATAGGTAGTTGTACCCTCATAAATGGATTCCAGACATTCTGGAAAAATTCACATCAAAGCGATAATAAACTTTTATTTTGCATTCTGAGAATACATATTCATGTCTTTCCTGTGCAATAAGAATAAATATAATTTAAAAGAAAGACATCTTTTGCATTTATGCCCAAATAGTCACTGCTTTTGTTGTGGAAGGAACTGGTAAATGACACACACAGAGACACAGGAGTGGGTAAAATAAAAAAGCATTTACTTTGCTAGCAAAGGATCGGTCTGCACCAAGAGCTGTGCCGAAGGACCAACCCTGAACTGGGTGACAATCTGCCTTTTATAACAGTTCCACAATCATGACCTCATTTAAGGCGATAAGACATTCTAGTTCCCACAGTTCTCATCACAACTCATAGTCACAAGACAGCGCAATGTTAACCCAAATGTAGCAGTTTCTTTCAGGATGTTTATCTTTAGCTATTTCAGCCCACAAGAGTGGGGGTCAGAGTTAGGAAAGCGGGACTGGTGACATTCCCTTTATCTTATCACCTTTATAGCCAGGGACTATAGCTTTATAGTTTTATAGCTCAGGGACTGTTATCTTAGCTTGAACATTTGGTCTCATCCTGGGATGCAGCTTAACAGCTCAGGCATCTGTTAATTTTAAATTGGGGCTACGTGACTTTAAGCTTCAATGGTGAAACTTTGGGTGCTTTTGTTAAACAAGCAAAGCAAAGCAAATTACAGAAGCAAAAGGCTGCGGTTATTTTATATTTTTTAACATTCTGTAGGTTTCAGACGATTTACAGAAGTTTCTCTATCACTGTGTTATTAATGATAACATAAATATTGGAAACAACTTAAAATGTTACCAATGAAAGAGCAGCTAGACTATTCTGTGGCCTAGTATTTAATCATACGCCACTACTAACGGCAGTGAGCGGGCTGTCTCCTCAGTTACATGTATATTTTGAAATGTACTGAAGGTGGACAGCTGCATCCTAAAATATTGGCAATGTTTATCTTTGGGGGAGGGAATGGTAATAAATATATGAGTGAATTAGAACTTAAGGGTTTGCTTTTAATAAGTGTGTTCATAATATTTGAGCCTTAGAAAAATGGATTTTCATGTTACTATGTAACTAAAAATCTGCATCAACAGAATGTGAAGGGTGAAGTAACACTGTCCTTAAAATGTGGAAACACAATATTTGTCTTCATGATTCTTATGAGGGACCCACTTTCCTGTGCTTTTTAGTTGTTGCATTTATTCAAACTCTCTCTTGTTCTACTGATGGGGCAGAATGTTGGCATTCCCTTTCATAAGCCAAAAAGAAGACATCTTCCAATATCTTTCTCTTTTATTCAGAGTTTCCAATGGGTTAAAAATAACTACTTGCTAATGAACGCATTCGACAGAAGTTGTTTTGTGTCTCAAAGAAAACACCTTTCTGTGGACTCTCCTAGGTAAAACCATCAGGTGGATGCTCTTACAGGAAACAAGAATCCTTCAATTATGCTTCCTGAGTTGGGTGGAGACCACTTTTTATTGCCAAATGTAGAGACATTTGATTCCATTTTATTTTCACACCTTACAGAACCTGAAGAGAAGAGTCTTCCAAACCACTTCCCCAAAGGGAGTTTTTACTGGTTCTTTCTTAGAAATTCGACACGATCAAGGGAAAGTAATTTTCTAAACACTTCATCTGACATTTCTGAAAGCCAGATTCTCCAAACTGCTAACTCACCAAGTTACTGGAAAGCCAAGTCCATTCTTGTGTTACAGCTTGGAATACTCCAGCAAAAGATGCAGGGTGGTATTGCAAATAGACTATCGGACAAACTCAGCTATCCAAACACTGAAATGGTTGCTTTAAGACATCCTCCTTTCTCCTTTTAAATTTCCTTGAAGCTTAAACCTCATTTTCTGTGTGCAAAGCCAGAATCAAGTGTTCTAATTCACTGGTTCTGAGCTGTTTCCTCATTCCTTACACAGAGAATGCCTTAAACTCACGCTTAAGGGCCTGTGGACATTTTCAATGGGTAATGTTGGGACAAATGCTTTTACATAGGGTACAATATTATTTCATGTTGTTAAAATGAGGGAACACGGCCTAATGAAGTAGTCCAACTTGTATTTCTTGGCAGTTTGCCTTGATTTTTAGTAGCAATCAGCAAATGGAAACAAAACACTGAACTCTTTTTGGTACCTAAATTAAAATGCCTATGTGTCACAAGTGTGACCACTGGCTGTACACATGCAGTCACATGCATGCTCACACTACATACACACCCTGTAGAGTTGGTACCTGTAGTTAGCATTTTTCCTTTAGAAGTTTTACATGCTCAGAAAAGAAACTGAAAACTACAAAAGAGAAAATTCAGAATCATTAACTACCCCCACTGCCCAGAGATAAACTCAGTTTAATAAATGCAGAAATCAAAACTGGGATATAAACCTACCTACGAGTTATAATTTCACTAAGAAGATTGAATCTTTCTTTACTTGACTTCATAGTTATACATGAACATTTCTCCCTGTCAATTAAAAATTTTTTAAAAACCAACACCTGAAATGTGTTTCTTTGTGGTACCATAGTTTTATTAAACTAACCATTTTTAAAATCAGATATTTAAGTTGCTACTAATTTTTTGAGATTGTACATTATAATATAATTAACATATGTGTCAACTTTTTATTAGACTGTATGCTTAGGGAAAGGATTATTGGGTCGAAGAATATGTTGTGCTTTTATAGTCAAGAAAAACGTCCTCTTTCATGAGTCCTTGAAAATTGGCATGTGTTGGTTGCATATTTTAAAGCTCTGGTTCAGAATGCCAAATTGCTTTCCAGACAAGTTGTGTTCATTTACACTCTCACCCTCTGGAGAATGAGTTTCAGGCCATATTTGTCAGCATTCTGTACCATACTTTACTTTTTATCTCTAATTATTCATAGGTAGAAAATAACAGCTTTGGGTTAATTTTCATTTTTATGAATTACAGCTTACTTTTCACTATATACTACTTTGGCCACATATTCCTCTAGAAAATTATCTGTTCCTAATTTTTCTCAATTGGTGGGAGAGATCTGTTAGTTTAAAAAATATGAAGTATAAATAGCTGTATACATCCTTTATGTATTTTTTTTTTCAGTTTACATTATTTCATGAAAAGTTTTCCCAGGTTGTTATTTGCCTTAATTTCTTTTAATTTCAGTTCTGAAGGAAACAGAAATTGAGTGTTTAATTTCAGTCAATCTAGCAGATTTTTGTTTTTGAGCCTTTGCTTTGCTTTTGGATTAAAAATAAAAAGCTTCCAAGATTAATTAAATATTTTCCTCTGAAATAATCTAATTTATTTTGTGTTAACTCCGTTAGTCACCTAGTGCTGATTTTTATACGCTGTGATGTGATGAACTTAGTTTTATTTAAAAAACAAATCTGAATACCATTTCTGAGTCATCTATTTCTTCCCTGTTGTTGATTTTTTTTATTGCTCACCGAATTCTTACCAATTCTAGGATGTGTTTCAGGACTTCAGTTATGCTGCTATGGCTCTGTGTTGACACAGCTTCTTAATTATTAAATATCTGCAATGATAAGTTGAAGATTTTCATTATATATTTTCTAAAATCACAGTTAGTTCATCCTGGGAGAGGCACAGAGAGTCTCAAAATGAAGAGTGAACAGGTAACTCAGAGAACTAGTCCCCAAGTCTGGCATTAAGTGTCTAGAGGCCCCTGCAAGACTAAGAGCCATGGTACCATGATTTTCTTATTCGCTATGTAGTCACAATCCTACCAACCTTGTACTGTTGGACTCAATTCAGGAAATGGTTAAGCATTCAGGAGAGAGCATACTCAGCTTACCGTTTCAATAAATATGAGCTGTTAACATTGTTTTAATTTCCATTTTCTTTATCCAGAAAATGTTGGGGGTTAACATTGAATTGATCCCAGTTCTCCAGTGTGACCAAACCACCAGTTATGTATCGCTCAACAACACAGCTACATTTTGAGAAACACATTGGTGGGTGATCACACCCTTGTGCAAACATCACAGATCATCGTACACACACCCACCTGGGTGGTACAGAACAATCACTGGGTGTGGCTTCTGGATGCCATCAAAAGACAAAGTAAGCACCAGACACAGGTGGCAGCTGCTGGTGCAACACAGAATATTGTTCTACAGTAATGTTTTATAATTGGGAGTATATCCTAAAATAATGATAAAAATATAGTATAGTAAATACCTAAACCAGTAACAGTGGCTTATTAAGGACAGTGTACTGTACATAATTATGTGTGCTGCACCTTTATGTGACTGGCAGCCCGATATGTTTGTTAATACCAGTGTCACCACAAACATATGAGTAATGTATTGCATTACGATGCCTGTGATGTCACTAGGTGGCAGGAGTTTTTCAACTCCACTCTAATCGTAAGGGACCAGTATCAAACATGCAGTCAATCACTGACAGAAATGTCATTATGCAGTACGATACTCTGTGTGTGTGTATCCGTTTATGGAGACAGAAAGAGAGGAAGAGGATTCCAGAGTCCTGGACTCACAAGACAATGTCCCCAAAATATCCCATACACTTCGATATTCTACCCTTCCCATTCAAATCAATTGCACTGACTTGGGTCCCCCTGACACGTGATAGTGAGTGTTTTGCTTTCAGGAACCTAGGAGGAGAGACGGGAAACCACATGAACACCTTTAATAATATAGTACTTAGGAGATCTAATAAAAAATACATGTAATGCCGGGAGAGCAGGAAGGGTGTAATGAAACATAAGGGACAGATTTAGAAAAGGGTTCCTAGAAGAGTTGATGTTTCTTCTAGGGCTGAGGCTAATACTAATAACAAACTAAGTGCCAAAGACAGCAATTTGAAAGGACATGATATATATTCACTGTTTGGCTTTATGAATAATGCTGGTATGTACATTTATGTGTAAATTTCTGTGTGGACACCTGTTTTCAATTCTTTGTGTATATTTGTAGGAATGGACTTACTCAGCTGCATGGTAACTCTGTGTTCAGCTTTTGAAACAATTACCAAACTATTTTCAAAAAGTTCTTGAATCACTTCACCTTTTCACTAGTGACGAACAAAAGTTCCAATTTCTCTACATTTTATATGCTGCTACATTTTTGGTCATCTTAATGGGCGGTAAGGGTAAGGCATTTTGGTCTTGATTTGCATTTTCCTATTGAGTGGTGATATTGGACATCTTTCCTTGTGCTCACTGGACATTTATCTTTGTATATATGTTTGTTTAGATAAACATTTGTAAAAATTTATGTTTACTATTGAGTTGTCTTACATATTCTGAGTACAAATCACTTATCAGACATATAATTTACAAATATTTATGTAATTCTGTAAATTGTATTTTTATTTTCTTTATGGTATCCTTTTAAGCATAAAAATTTTCAATTTTGATGAAGCCTAATTGATCTTTCACTTGTTTTTCATGTCATATTTAAGAAACCGTATATAACCCAATGTCACAAAGATTTACTTCTGTACTTTCTTCTGAGATTTTTATAGATTTAGCTCTTAAACTCAAGACTCTGATCTATTTTAATTTAATTTTTATATGACAAAAAATGACAGTTCACCTTTGTTCTATGGCATGTAATTATCCAGTTGTCCCAACACCATTTATTGAAAAGATTATCTTTTCCCATTGAATAGTATTGATATTCTTGCTGAAAAGAAATGGACCATAAAAAAATAGGGGTTGATTTCTGGAAGGTCAGTTCTATTTCTTTGATTTACATATCTATTCTTATGCCAGGACCATACTCCCTTATATTTATAGTTTTGTAGTAACACTGGAAATTGAAGAGTTTGAGTCCTCCAATTTTTTTCTTCATTTTTAGTTATATTGTAGCTATTCTTAGTTCCTTTAATTTCCAATGTTTGGGGTCATAGTTTTAATAGGCTTTAGTGTTAGAACATGCTCTGATCTATAGAAAAAACCTGAGAGGTTGTACATATACCGTGCAAACCTATTAGTATGGTGCATTTATTACAATTAACGGACCAATATGTGTACACTATCATTAACTAAAACACATACTTTCTTTGTATTTCCCAAGTTTTTACTTAACATAATTTTTATGTCCCTATATGGCATACAGGATTCTAAACTGTCCAATTATGTCTCCTTAAACTCCCATTTTTTTTGTCTTTGATGAGCTTGACTTGTAAGGTATTTTATAAAAAGTCCTATCAGAACTTGTTTCTCTCATACTTTGATTGTAGACCTGGGTCTGGGGGACAGTAAGCACAGAGGTAAAACATCTTTTTCATACATCATATCAATAGCTCATACTATGAACAGGATTTACCACTGTTGATACAGACTTCGGTTACTTCCAGAGGCAGTGTCAGGTTTCTTTAATCTGATATTGCTTTTTTTGCCCTCACTTTCCCTTCTTTTTTTTTTTTTTTTTTTTTTTTTTTTTTTTTTTGTAAAGGAATCACTATGATCTAAGTGATAGAGTTGTTCAAGTCTTACATTTCCTTATTTTATCTTCTGTGTAGTTCTATTCTTTTTTGAAAGTAGGATACTGAGGTCTCCAACTCTAATTGTCTAATTATCTATTTCTATCTTCAATTCTGTTGTATTGTTTTATGTATTCTGAGATTCTGTTGCAAGGTGTGTATTTGTCGATAATCTTTATATCTCCCTGATGGATTGATCATTTTGTCACCAGAAAAATGTCCTTTTTGTTTCCAATAAAATTTTTTATTTTCAAGTGAATATTATCTGATATTGGCATAGTTATTCCAGATCTCTTTTGATTACTATTTGCAATGTGAAACATTTCATGCTTTAACTTCCAACCAATTTGTGTCTTTAAATCTAAAGCATAGGTCTTGTAGATAGTATATAGTTGGATCACTTTTAATTTAATGAATCTGTAAACTCCTGATTTTGATTGGATTGTTTGGATCATTTACATTTAGTATAAAAACTGATAAAGCAGAATTTATGTTTGTCATTTTCCTATTTGTTTTCTATATATCATAATTTGTGGATCTCTATTATCCTATTACTTCCTTTCTTTATATTAAATATATATTTTTCTGCATATCATTTTTAATTCTTGGATTCCTTTTATTTTCTTAGTTGTTGTTCCAGAAATTATAGTTAATATATTAATTAAAGTAATGTAGATATAATTAAGTATAAATTTACTTAAAATGAATGCCAATTTAATTTCAATAGATTAAAACCTACCCCAGTATAAATGACTCCATTTCTATTTCGAAGTTTGCTCTTACTGTCATAAAATTATATCTCCACACATATGAGCCAATCAACATAATTTTTTTTTGTTTTTTGTTTCTTGAGACAGGGTCTCATTATGTAGTTGAGACTGACCTGGAACTCACTATGAATTCCACTTGGTCAGGGTGTGTGATCTTCTTGATGATCTCCTGCATTCTATTTGCAAGTGTCTTAGGGATTTTTGCATCCATGTTCATTAGTGAGATTGGCCTATAGTTTTCTTTTTCAGTTGGGTCTTTCTCTGCTTTTTGGATGAAGGTGATTCTTGCTTCCAGGAATGAATTTCGGAGTATTGCTTCCCTTTTAATTTCTTGGAACAGTTTAAGCAGGAGTGGCAGTAGTTCATCTCTAAATGACTTGTAGATTTCAGCAGTGAAGCCATAAGGACCTGAACTTTTCTTAATTGGTAAGATTTTAATTATATTTTTAATTTCATTGATGATATTGGGTCATTTAGAATTTTTAGATCAGCTTCATTCAACTTTGGTAATTCATATGTATCTAGGAATCTGTCCAAATCTTCTGTTTTTTCCACCTTATTGGCATATAGGTTCTCAAAGTAGGTATTGATAATCCTCTGGACTTCTTCTGGCTCCATTGTAATTTCACCCTTTCATTCCTAATTGCATGGATTTGGGCCTTTCTTTCCTTTTTTTGATAAGCTTGGGTTTGTCAATTTTGTTTGTTCTTTCAAAGAACCAACTCTTGGCTTCATTGGTCTTTTATATTGTTCTCTTAGTCTCCACTGCATTAATTTCTACCCTGATCTTTATAATTTCCTTCCTTGTATGAGCTTTGGGTTTGTCCTGCTCATTTTTTCTAGAAGCTTGAGGTTCAGCATCAGGTTGTGTAAATCGACTTGCTCTGTTTTCCTAATATAAGTATTCACTGCTATGAGTTTCCCTCATTGTGTCTCATAGATTCCGATATGTTGTATCGCCATTATCATTTAATTGTAGGAACTGTCTGATTTCTTCTTTAATTTCCTCTGTGATCCATTGGTTATTCAGAAGTGTGTTGTTCAATTTCCATGTGTTCATAAAATTCTTGCAATTTCTTTTGCTATTGATCTGCAATTTCATTACACTATGGTCTGATAATATACAGGGGGTAACTTCAATTCCTTTGCACTTACTTTAACATGTTCTATGAGAGACTATGCGATCTATTTTGGAGAATGATCCACATGCAGCCAAAAAGAATGTGTGTTCTGATTTTGTGGGGTGCAACACTCTGTATACATCTGTTCAGTTCATTTGTTCAAGAGTTTGATTGAGTTCTACTATTTCATTGTTTATTTTTTGTCTGGTTGATCTATCTATTGGTGACAGTGGAATATTGAGGTCCTCCACTATTATTGTATTCATGCTTATATGATTTTTCTTCATGTCCATTAGTATTTGTTTTATATAGTTGGGCACACTAGTATTTGGTGCATACATATTTATGATTGTCATCTCTTCCTCTTTGTTTGTTCCCTTTATGAGGATGTAGTGTCCTTTGATTCTCTTAATCGGTGTTGGTTTGAAATCTACTTGATCTACAGAGGATAGCTACCCCTGCTTTTGGGGGGGTTCCTGTTACATAGAGTGTTGTTTTCTGCCCTTCAACTTTCAGTCTATGAGTTTCTTATTAATTGTGTTTCTTGTATGTAGTATATTGTTGGATATTACTTCTTGACCCATTCTGCCAGTCTATTTCTTTTGATTGGCGAATTGAGATCACTAACATTGATGGTTATAACTGATATGTATTGACTTATCCTTGTCATGACTTTTTCTTTTTGTTGGATTCTTCCTCTTTGCATTTAATTTCTTATTGTGCCTGATGGATTTATTCTTGCTGGGCTTGTAAGTCTCATTGTCTTTTCATAGGATATTGTTTAAACATTTTTGCAGTGCTGGTTTAGTATTCATGAAGTTTCCTATGGTGCTCTTTGTCATGAAAGTATCTTATTTCTTCATCAATTTTGGGTTTTTTTTAAATTTTGATTGAGTTTATTGGTACATTTTAGGGATATAGTACAGTTACATTTATTGTTGGGATCTTGTACCTCTACATGACTTCTTGATTCTCATTTTTTCCCCTTACCCCTGCCCTCCCTTCACCCCCTCCTCCCCTCCCCATCTACAAACGCTTTATTTTCATCTTTTCATTATCTCACATTTTTTTCTTTTCCCTTATTACCCTTCCCCTACCCAATCCACCTTCCCTACACCTTTAGCTCCTTTCTTCCCATTTCTAAATGTCAGTAATCTTATTACTTCATCAATTTTGAAAGATAGTTTTGCAGGGTTCATCAATCTGGGTTGGAGGTTGTTTTCCTTTAGCAATTAAAATATGTCACTCTATGCTCTTCTTGCCTTGTGGGCTTGTATTGAGAAGTCTGCTGTGATTCTATGGACTTTCCTTTGAATGTGATTTGTTTCTTTTCTCTAACTGCTTATAGAATTTTGTTTTTCTGTTGGATTTCTGAAATCTTAACTATTATATGCCTATGTGTAGATTTTTAAAATCATTGCTAATTGGAGTCCTATAAGCCTCACTTAGCTGTATGTCGATTTCTTTTCCCTTATTGGGAAGTTTTCTGCCATTACTTCAGTGTACAGTTTTGTTTATGTCATCTGCACTCTCTTCTTTTTCTTCATTGACTCCGATCAGTCTTGTTATTCTTTTTTGAATCACCTAGCAGCTGCTGGATTAATCTCTCATGGTCCCTTACTATTTTAAAGAGATTTTTCTTTTCCTGTTTATTAATTGCAATCCTATTGTCTACATCTGAAATTATTTCCTCACATTGTCTCGTTCTGTTTTGTAAGCTTTCAACAGAGTTTTTAATCTTCTGGAAATCTGTTTACATCTGTTTTATGGATTCCATTTGTTTCTTATGTTGGGATTTCATGTCTCTCCACTCCTCTAGTTTTTTATTTGTTTCCACTCTGGATTAATAATCATGTCTTATACTATAGGCACAACCTTTGCTGTTTTCTGAGAAATTATTTCTGATTTCATTTTTTCTAGGTCCTCATTTGTTCCCAGTTCAGGGAGTCTAGGTGGTTGAGTATGGGATTGTACCATCTGGATTCCATTTTGGGGTTGCCTTAGGTGATCTGGAAGTCTGGTTTTGAGACTTATTTTTGTGTGTTCTCATTTTAACAGATGCAGCCTGTTGTGCCTTTGTTGAGGCAAAGTTTTGCTCATCCAGTGGTCTTCAGTTCTTAGCAAGCCACTAGCCTTTACTCTGTTGCTCCCCAGTACACCAATTCCTTGTTTTAGAATAGTGACCTTCTATATGCCTGAGCTGACCTGTTGTCTGGGAGAGCTTCTGGCTGGGGCCTGTGTACACTTGGGATGGTATCTAGGTGTGCCTCTCACTTGGGCCTCTATGTAGCTTTTTTTCTGGGAGAACCTTTGGCTGGGGGCTGTGTGTTCCAGTTCTTGTTGTCTGCATAGGCTTCTGGCTAGGGTCTCCAGGACCTTATCAATGGTATTGGGGTGAGACTCTGGCTGTTGCTTGTGCATCTGTGTAGTTCTTTTCCAGGTGAGCCCTTGGCTGTGGCCAGTGGTATGGCAGGACTCTGGATGAAGCTTGCACACCTATGCAGCTCTTTTCTAGGTGGTCTTTGGCTTGGGCACATGTGCCTACACTTCTGGGGTAGGGGTGGGGCCCTGCCTGGGATCTGCCTGCAGCTGTGCCACTCTGGTCCACACAGCTGCTCCCCGAGATTTCTTCTTTAATCTGCCTCTTTTTCTTCTTTAATCATGGTTCCTCTCAGTCTCTGGAATATATTTACAGTGCCTCTTTGAAAACTTTAACTTTTATATATGACATCTGGTCAGTCCAAGGAAGTTTCTGTTGCCTGTTATTTTTCCTCTCGGTGTAAGGGTGATATATTTCTATTTCTTTGCATGTTTTATAATTGTTTGTTGGAAAGTATATATTTTTGATTGCATATTGAATATATTATAGCAAATTTAGGTACTAACCCCTTCCCCCAAAGTGTGTGCTATTTTTATTTGCTTGTTTACTTGTTTAATGACGAAGTGGGTTATTTTAGTGCAACTTCTTTTGCTCCCAAAGTGTGAAGCACTCCCAATGTGTGGAACTTCAGATCTGCTCTCTGTGAAGTGCAGTTTTGAGTACTCTCACAGGCACGCTTAAATACCAATGGCCTTAGCAGACCTCCCTTGTTCATTTCCCTAAACACAGTCACATTTTAAGCTCCAGTAATTCTAGTTAATTGCTCTACTATTTTCTTCAGTGTCCTAGGCATAAATGCTTTTCAGACACACCCTATCAATTTTGCTCTCCTTTGAAAGGACAGTTTCTGAGGTTAGAAGTTTTGATGACCTAGGACCATCAGAAATGGCCCTACAAGGATCCCTCTCATCTGCCTACTTCTTCAGTTCTCTTCTGCCAAACAGGCAAACTATAGTTTAGCCGGTATCCTCAGTATCTTCCCAGTAGTCTTTCACCACAAGTTCCATTGATTTTTAGAGTACCCCTCAACTTGAAATTCTTCACTCTTTTGCAAATGCAGTCAGTTCTTTTAGAAATTTAGATATTCTTAAAGAGATTCTAAGCTCTCTGAATTATAATCTGCTTATTTTTCAAGACAAATCCCTGAGCCAAGGCTTTAAAAACTGAATGATCGTCCCACTTTAGATGCTAAAAACTAAGTTTAGGGGAAACAGCAGCCTCAGGTCTCCTTAGATTTCACCTGTCATCATGAAAGCAAAGGCGGGGGAAACTAGGGCCTGATTATTCTCAACAGCAACTACCCAAGGTAGAGCTCTTTTTCCAGCTGTTGGAACTGGATGGATGAAGGGGGCCTCTACTTCTTAACCAGGCTCATCTAGAAGGTGGCCTCAATAACACATGTGGTAGAGGTGGTAGCAGCTAGAGGGGATGGGAGATACTGATAACTTGTCTTTTCCATGAAGATAGGCTGCCTCTAGAACCTTAGAGAAGAAGGGATCTTGTGCTTTTGGTTACCTTTTAGTGCTTGTCTAGTTGACTTGGGAATGGGAAGAGAAGGAGTCCTGGTTCAAATATAGCAGATTCATTGTTCTTCCTAAGTTTTAGTAGATTCTCTAAAGTACGTATTTCTTCATTTGCTGCATAGTCTTATGAAAATTTCATTGTTTTAAAATATTTTTAATGGTTTTCTCTACGAAAAAGCATAGGAGCTCCTCGTATTACCATGTCAGAGATGGAGGATGCTGATTGTTTTCTTTTTACAGTCCAGACAGTTGCCACACAGGTCAAATGGTGATACTTTCCATGAATGGACTTTTTAAGATGTTGCAACCCCTTCTCTTTATAATACTTTCCAGTCAGCTGTTTTTCACAGGTACCACGATTGTGAGACTGCTATTTTTCAAGGGTATCATTGAGCTAAATAGAGTGCAAAAGATTAAAATAGGCAAACGACTGCATCTTCAAAATCATAATATTTACAGCATTTTAATTTTGTCTATTATTTCAGCATGCTTTGTTATGTTTAAATCTACTTGTTTAATTTTTGAATGATTATAAGTACAATTGGATTTTGTTTTGTTTTGTTTTGCTTTGCAGCATCAGGGATCAAACTTCAGAACTTGCACTTGGGAGGCAGGTGGAAGAACCACTGAGCTAAACCCCTGTGCCTAGTGAAATTGTATTTTTAATTGAAGTGTTTAAGTGATCATCATGAGAAATTAGAAATAAATTTATTTTGTACCTGTCTTGTATCCTGCAATCTTGTTGAGTTCATTCATTATTTCTTAAGCATTTTTTTTCTTTCTAGATTTCTTGGAATTTTTTCGGTAAACATTTCAGTGCAAATAGGGACAGCTACAACTCTACCACCCTTTAACGTATGTTTCTTTAAATAGCATCCAGCATTATGTAAATGAGTGGGGAGAGCATGTAGGTACATTTTGTTTCTGATCTTAGGTGGAGAACAGTCAGACTTTCATCTTTAAGTAGCCTTGAGTAATCTCAGCTGTAGGTTTTGGTACATGCCCTTAACAAGGTTGAAAATGTTTCTTTATTCTTACTTCTTTCAGTATTTTTACCATTAGTGAGTTTTAATTTTATTTAAATTTTTTTCTATAATAATTGATATAATTGTGTGATTTTTCTTCTTGAGCTTAATAATATCATAGGTTACCTTGAATAAGTTTTGACTGTTTAACCAGTCTACTATCCCTGGAATAAAATGCACTTGATCATTGTGGATATTTCTATTTATGATTTATTTTATATATTTCTGAATTCTACTTGCTAATATCTAGTTAAGAATTTTCAAATCTATATTCATGATGAATATTGGACTATAGTTTTCTTTTTGTGCTGCCTTTTAGAAATTTGATATTAGAGTAATGTTAGCTTCACAAAATTTATCTGGGAAGTGCCCCATCCCCATTTTCTGGAAGAAATTTTGTATAATTTGTTTCAATCTTTCTTTAAATATTGGGTAAAATTTTCCAGTTAAATTATGGTTATAGAGATTTCCTTCTTTTCAATTTCTTAAAATTATGAATTCATTTTGCAATGGTTATAGGGATATTCAAATTATCTAATTCACAGTAGGTGAGTTGTAATAGCTTGTTTTTTTTTTTTGAGGGGTTGATCTATTTCATACATTATTGAATTAGTAGGTTTAGTGTTGTTTGTAGTAAATTCCTTCATTACCATTTTGATGTCAGCAGTTTCTCTTTTTTTAATTAAGTTATTGGCACATTGTAGGTGTACAATATAAGCACATCTATCATTGGGAATTTGAATCTTTACATGCTATATTTTGATTTCACCCCCATTCCCGTACCCTCCCTTCAACCCTTTGATGTCTGCAGTTTCTATAGTAATATGTGCTTTCTTTAGTAAATGGTAAATCTATAAAAGTAATTTGTATTTTCTTATCTTTTATCTGTCTTGATAGATGTTTTACAAATTTCAATGACTTTTTCAAAAGAATTGCTTCTCTATCACTTTTCTCTATTACTTTATTGTTTTTCATTTTATTATTTTCTGGTTTTCTTTCTCTGATTTTCTTGTTTCTACTTGCTTTCTCTCTCCCCTCCCTTTATTTTTCTTTCCAATATTTCCTGTGCTTAGTGTTGAGGATTGCATTAAGCTACATCTCCAGTAATTTATTTATTATTTATTTTTAACAGTTATACCAGGGATCAAACTCTGCTACTTGTGCTTGCAAGGCAGGTGGCCAAACCACTGAGCTAAATCCCTGGCCTTAGCAATTTTTAATTTAATTTAATTTTTAAATTTTAAGACAGCATCTTGCTAAGTCACTAAGTTGTCCAGGCTGACTTCAAGCTCATGATCCTACTGCCTCAGCATTGGGTTTATTACAATATTATTTTTCTAAGTCCATGAGGTGGGAGCTTAGGTTATTGATTTGAGACCTGTACTCTTTCTAGAGTGTGAAGTAAATGCTATTAATTTCCCCTTCAGCTCTGTTTTCTATGTGTCTCACATATTCTGATAAACAGTTTGTATTTCCATCTTCATTCAGTTTAATGTGTTTTTATTTCCTTTGAGAGTTATTCTTTGACCTTGGAATTATTTAGAAGTGTGTTTAGTTTCCATGTTTTTGGAGATTTTCTATTAATTTTCCCTAATTGATTTTTTAGTTTAATTACATTATGGTCAGATAACAAATGGTATATGGTTTCAATTCTTTTAAATATGTTGAGATTTGCTTTTTGGTCCAGGAAATATTCTACTTTGGTCTGTGTTCAACAGGCACTTTAAAGTATATTCTACTGTCATTACATGAACTTTGTATAAATGTTGATTAGATACTATAATTTGATGGCATTTTTGAGGTGTATAAATATCCTTGAAAATTTTCTCTCCATTTGTTATTTCAATTTTTTAAAAATGAAGAAGTGGAAGTTGAAGTCAGAGCCTTTCCCCTGAGTTACAGCCTAGCCCTTTATAATTTTTATTTTGAGGCAGAGTGTAGCTAAGTTAATAAGTGGCTCAGGCTGGGCTGGAACTTGCAATCCTTCTGCTTCCAGCCTCCTAGAGTACTGAGATTATAGGCATGCACCATACAGACAGCTGCTATTTTAAATATTGCAAAAGAAATGTTGAAAGCTCCAACTCTAATTGTGGCTATGTCTATTTTCCCTTTCAAGTTTGTCAGTTTTAATACCACATACTGTCATCTCTGTTGTTCGATACCTATATGTTTAGATTGCTGTCTTCTTGGTAAATTGACCTTTTCATTGGTATATTATATCATTTTTTGCATCTGGTGCTTTCTTGTGGTTTGAATTTTACCTTATATGGTACTATTCATTAAATTTAATGATCAATTAATTTAATGATTAATGTAATGATCAATTAATTTAATGATTGGTGATCTATTCACTTAATTTAATGTATTTTCTATGATTAGGCTTGCATATGTCTTTTAAAAATTCATTTACTTTTCACTTGCCCATATCACTATATTCAAAATGTTTCTTATAGACAACATGATTACATTTTAATACACTTTGTCAATTTTATGTTAATCTATTTAGACCTCTCCCATCGAATGGAATTATTGATATGGCTATCATTGTGGTTTATCTTCTATTTATTATATTTTTGTTTTTACTCTGTACCTTTCCATAGGTTACTTTAATGTGTTTTAGAATTCCATTTTGATTTGTAAAGTATTTCTGGGGTATATCTTCATAGAAGTTATTTAGTGGTTGTTCTGGGTATTACATTATAAAAGCTTACTTTTCACATTGAACCAGTGTCATCATTGTACCAATTCTAGGAAAGTGTAGAAATCTACCTCTTTTTATCTCTCTTTACTTCTTTCCAAATTATAATGTTGAAATAGTTACTGTGCAAACACTTAGAACTACATTACAGCCTTACAATTTTTTCTTCAACCATCAAACAGAAAATTCAGGAAAATAAAACTCTAATGTATTTCCCCATATTTTTGCCTTCTTTCTTTTATTCTTCCAGAACCCTGATGCCATAAATTTTGGATTTAAAAAATTTATTTTTTATTAGTACTTCTTTGCAGTACTTCTTTGCAGTTTCATTTATTGTGAGGAGGATGCATGTGCCTAGCACATCTTAATTCTTTTTAGTCTCATTTTTTGTTTTTCATCCCCTACCCTTTTCCTTTGTTCCTGCTCCTTCCAACTGTTGGTGCCCTTGTCATTTGCAGAAACTCTATTTTCATTATTTTTTCCCATCCCCTCCCTCTGCTTTAAAATAGAGCTCAACATATCACTGAGACTATCTTATATTTGTTTTAAGAAAATATTTTTGTTACTTATCCTAAGTAATTTCTATCATTCTTTTCATTCATTTGCTCTATCCTCTATCTCCTTCAATTTGCTATGAGCCTGTCCACTGAGCTTTTAAATATTTTTCAGTTTTAAAATTACCACTTGGTTCTTTTTTATATTTGATGAACATTTATTTATCTGATGAACATTTCTACCTTTAATTTATTTCAAGCCTGTTCATAATTGCTCATTGATGAATTTCAAGGGTGATTTCTTTAAAACTTTTGGCAAATAACTCTGATGTGTCTATTAAATTACTACTGACATTCAGTGCTGTCATTTTTACTCCATAAGCTGCCCCAGGAGCAGCACCCTTAACTAATCAGGACAGGAGCTGCCACACAAATCCCTGTCCCCTGCCCTCACTGCAATTCACACAGACTTTCAGAACATCTCCAGGAAAATTCTCTCCTATTGCCTATGGGGTGACTTATTGTTCTCTTCATTTTCTCCCTTCTTTCTTTCATTTTCTCAGTTACTTATCATGCTCCCAGCATTCATCTCTCAAATAAACTATATATACCCAAATCCATTTTGTAGTTCTTTGTTTTGTATTTGGTGGCATTGTAGGTAGAAGTAATGGAGGTTGAAGACAAATGCTGATAACCTTCTATGTCTCCTTCTTAAAATAGAGACATATGTGTATGCAATCAGGATGATAAACATATTTAGATATTGATCTATACAGCATGTCCCACGTGTGTGGGTGGGTGTGGCTGTGTACGCGTGCTAGGGATTGAGCACAGATACTTATCGAGCTACATTCCCAGCCCTTTATTAGTTTTTATTTTGAGGCAGGGTCTGGCTAAATGGTTAAATTGCCTAGGCTGGGCTCTAGCTTTCATTTATCCTACCTCATCCTCCCCAGTGCTGGGAGTACAGGCATGTACCACCAGGCTGGCCGAAATTTTTAACCTACAATGCCTTGCCCTATTTTCATTAAAATCAACTTATCTGTAATGTAACCCACTTCACTTCGAGAACAGCTGTGCTTCCCATGTCCAGCCAGGTGCAATTAGAAGCACAGCATTTTAGGTTCTCTGCTGAGAGGAACAGGGAGCGCTGGAAGCACACATCTTGATTCCACTCTCAGCTGAATCACCAGACCCGCTCGCTAACCTCTGCTTTGATCTGTGACTTTTCAACAAGGTCATATTGTCCTCCCTTCTTCAGCTCTGAATCTCAAGAGACTTTAGTCACACTCATAAAGATTCTGAACTGATCACCGACAGAGGAGCAGGCTCCCAGTGTGGGCATCTTAGAGCAGTGCAGGGCCAGGAGAGGACAGCTAGGTCCTCTGGGAGCTGCTCTGACGGTGGCTGTGTTCTGTGCTACAGGAAGTGAGGCTTTGCTTGATTAGAGGGGAAAAATCTCTTCTTACAAGCTCTTGTTCAATGTAGGTTATTTTGACAAAAACACGTTTGAGTAATCTGCTTTATGGAGTGAAGATGACAGAGTTTTATTTACAAGCCTCAATTGCTGGTAGGACACCTATAGTGTAGGTGGCCAGGTGTTTGTGCAGGGCAACTGGACAGCCAGCATGTTCTCAAGGTCCTTGTTCTGTCATAGTACCAAAGAGAGGAGGCAGGGAGGATTGAGGAAGAAGCATCAGAGTCTTGGGTCTCAGTTTCCAGAGGCAGAGTGTGTTAGATATCTGGATATATTGTATGCAAATGAATAGCTCAGTCCCTTTTCTGCCAGAGTGACAGAACCAAAAACACTTTAGTTCAGGGGAGGAGAGGGGGAGAGAGAGAAGAGAGAGCGAGAGAGAGAGAGAGAGAGAGAGAGAGAGAGAGAGAGAGAGAGAGAGAGAGAGAGAAAGAAAGAGAGAGAGACAGAGAGAGAGAGAGAGAAAGAGAGAGAGACAGAGAGAGAGAGAGAAAGAAAGAGAGAGAGAGACAGAGAGAGAGAGAGAGAGAGAGAAGAGGAGAGGAGAGGAGGAGGAAGGGAGGAAGAAAGAAGGAAAGAAGATAGACATTGAAGGACAACTATGAGGATGGCTGGGAGGGCCCAGAAACCCCAGCCTGGGCAAAGTTGGCACAGGAAGGAATAAAGTGGCTGCCTCAAGGACCACCCCAGGGCAGAGGGATCACCCAGCCTTGGATGGCAGGTGCAGCACCAGCTGGGCTCCAGCTCTGAAGCCGTCTGGAGTTGGCATCTCCAGCTGCTTTCCTCCACCTTGACCCCTGTAAGGCACTGGCAGACACTTGTAAGTGCTTGGAGAGTATGAAATTTGGTAACATGGGTTGGTCATCTGTACCACTAGCCTGGTGTGAATTAGAGCTCTCTCTCAATTTCTTTTAGAGAATCCTTGAGTATAAGAGCTGGAAAGATGCAGCTTCAGTTTGGGGATTTTCAATCTCTCTCTCTCTCTCTCTCTCTTGACTTAGTTGTAGACATCTTTATTAATTAAAATTTTACCCACAATTTATTTAGGCTGTAAAAGAGGAGGGGGTGGGGCTTCTCTATATGGAAGACAGACGGGGTGGTGTTGTCCAGGAAATGCACATTAGCAGAAGTTAGGAGACACCGAGTTTCTGTTCCAGTCCAGTGCCTGTGGAAGCTCCCCTCAGCGGGTACTTCATGCATAAGATCTCTTCACTCTGCTTTCTCTTTAAGCCTACCAGAAAGGTTGACAGTGGCAAGGCTGAATTTTATGAAAAGGATGAAACTCCTCACCTTTATGTTTCTTAAAAAAGTCTGCAAAGAATTCCTCTTCACAATGTTAGCCAAGAGTCACCAGTGCCCCTTGTTTTACTGTGAGGAGGCCACACACAGATGCTCCAAATCCCCCCTTTCTTTGCCTCATAAATGGAACTTCTGAATGGCTTGTCTTCACTGATCAAGGAGGAAAAAATGCTTATTAATCATATTTGATGAAGCAACTCTCTCTCTTCCAGGACCCTGGGTGCTGGGCTTTGACTGTCCCAGCCTGAGCCAGCACACAATGTCTCCCTTAAGAGTCTTCCTGGAAAAGTCTGGCCTCAGAGTAAACCCTTGAACTGACTGTTCAATCTCATCACCATATGATGCCCTCCCCCACCCCAAGGTCTCTCTTACCTTATGTACTCCTCTATAAAAGAAGATGCTCAACAAACACAGCCTGCAGGTCTCTCTTCAGTGTGTTGATCTCATTTCCTTTACATATATACTCAGAAGTAGGAAAGCTAGATCATATGGTGGATGTATGTTTAGTTTTTTGACGAAACTCCATACTATGCTCCGTAACAGTTGGCTAATTTGCATTCCCACCAGCAGTGTTTGAGTTCCTTTTTCTCCACATCTTCACCAGCATTTGTCATTTTGTCATGGTAGACTTTCCAAGTGGTGTGAGTAAGGTGATGTCACTGATTATGTATGTATGTACGTATGTATATTATGCATGATATACATATATGTCTATTTCTATGCACATACTTCAACCTTAATGAAGTATTATCATTTGCAGCAAAAATGATAGAATTTGAGGATTTTATGTTAAGTAAATAGGCCAGACACAAAAAAAAAAGATACTTAACATTCTCTCTTCTATGTGAAAGCTACAAAGAGTTGACCTTAGTGTGGAGCAATAATCAATGGAGATTGGGAAGAGTTGGAAAGGGAGTGATAGGGTCAGGGTGGATGGAGAGATTGGATTTGATCAGTGAGTGCTGAATGCATGCATGAAAATATCACACTGAACCTCACTAAGACATATAATTGGAACATGTTAATACAAAACAAAACAAAAAGTAAGAAAACCCTCCTTGCCTCACCTTGACACACTTGCCAACCTCATGGGCACAGCATTCCTCTGTTGTGATGTACCAATTCCCCACTGTAATGTCTCCCTGAACAACATCTCTCCCTATTAAGTCTGGTTTTCTTTTTATTTGACAGCATGTCTTTTTTTTATTTTTAACTGATACATAAGTACACTTACTTATGAAGTACAGTGTGATGTTTTGATATATGTATACAGTACATGATGATTAAATCGGGATACTTTGCTTAACATCTCAAACATTAATCATTTCCAGGTGGTGAGAACAGTAAAGATCCTCCCTTCTAGCTATTTTGAAATATACTGTACACATCCATTCTCCTATAAATGACTTTAGTTCCTCATTCTTTATGGCTGAGTAGTACTCCATTTTACAGAAAAACCACATCTTCTTTATCCAGTCTCCAGTTGATGGGCATTTGGGTTGTTTCCAAGTTTTAGCTATTACAAACTGTGCTGCTATAAACATGGGTGCATATATATCACTGTGGTGTGATTCTTTCCTTTTGGAAGGATACCCAGCAGAGGGATGGCTGGGTCAAATGGGACTTCTAATCCCAGTTTTTTGAGGTAACTTTACTATATACCTAAAAAGTACCAATAAACTCAATAAGGAAAAAAAAAAGAAATATACTGTGTGATCTTGCGCACTACATCATCTTTCTGTGTAGTGGTGTCCCAGAACTCGGTCCTCCTCCCTTGCTGTGACACTAGACCTATAGAGAATAGTTTCCTATCTATCGTCTGCCCCCTTCTCTTTCCCTGGTAATGATTAATTTACTTTCTGCATCTATGAGGTCCGAGTTTTTAGATTCCACATATGAGTGAGGTCATGGATTATTTGTTTTTCTATGCCTGCCTCATTTCATCTCACGTTATGAATTCCAGGTTTGTCCATGTTGCTGCATGTGACATGACAGGATTTCATTTTTATTTATGTCGGGAATGTTGATGTCCATCCTGTGAAGGAGAAATCAAGGTGGATCTGGTGGTCAGGTTGTGGGGTAGGCAGAGGTTGAATCCAAACAGGGGTCCTCTGCAGATGTCACTCCTGGGACTTTCATGTTGCCCTTGGGATTCTTCCTCAGTGCTTGGGCTAGAGACTTTGCTCTGTATCTGAAGAAGATTGGAATCCAGGTCAACTACAGTTCTACCTGCTGTAGGGATGATATCAACAGAGCCAGAAGTTTATAGTTAAAGCCCCAAAGAGCTGTGTCAGGTAGGAAGGGCATAACCTCGGACACATGAGGGTCCTTCCAAGGTGAGCTGTCTCATAGGAAAGCATTCATGTAGGAAAATTCATGCGGGAAGGAGAGGCAGGGATATGAACTGATCTATCCAGCCTAAATCCTAAAATAATAATCCCATTTGCCAAAGTTTCACATTAAAAGCATATATCAAATGAAATTGTGAGGTATCCTGTCTTGTTCATCAGATTGCTGCAGTCAGCCTCCTTCTCATCTGGATCCCTAGAGCTCTCTGTTTGTCTCAACAGTGAATTATTTCTAAGGAAAATCCAGAGAAAGCCTAAGCAAAGTCTGTGAGGTTTGTAGAGGACATTAACCAGTGTCCTGCAGTCCCTAATCAACAGAGCATCATTTGGGAATTGGCTAGAATTGCAGTTTCCCAGGCCCCACCAGACCTCCTGAATCAGAAATTCTGGGACACAGGAGCCAGCCTTTTGGGTTTGATGACCCCTGCAGGCATCTCTGAATGCACTCAAGGGTGACTGGAGGTTTCAAGGTGAGCTTTCAGGTGGGGCCTGGCAATGAGCACTCTTGGATAATTCTGAGAACTAGCAAGACAGTGCTCTTCCAGGCCCCTCCTCCTCCGCAGGAGGGTAGGGAATCCCCACTCCTCTCTAATGCTCTCCCTTTCCAGGTGTTGTTAATATATGTTTTCCTGGAAGTTCCTGTATTCAAAGAAAGAAATCAAAATGTATTGTGCACCCACAAATGGGCCAGAGACTTGGGCTTGGAATTTTTGATGAGCTATTTATGTGATTAAAAAAGAAGAAAAACATGTCCTGTTTTTCATACAGAGGGATATTTGGGCTTTGTTATAAGAACTCTTAAAAACCTAAAAAATGTTAAGATCTGAAGGGATTTCTATTGGTAAAATTTCATGTCCTTTATGGGGGTAGGTGAGATATTTTTATCAAGGAGAAGGCCACACTGGTGTGGGCAATGAAGAGACAGAACTTTTGAAAGGCAATTTGTCATTACTTGGGAAAATCGAAGCATTCGGGCTCATGGCTTCCAAAGACACATCACCGCCACCATCAGCACCACCACCCGGGCCGCAGTGACAGGAAGGAAGATCCTTGGAGTAGGTGGAGGAGGTGCTTGAGTCGTTTCCCTCTCACTGGGGAATGAATAAAACATGGCAGATGCTGCTTCTGGAAGCTAGAGGCATTCACAGAAACACAAGCTTACAAATACAATGCTATGCAAGATAAGATGTATAAGTACAATTTCATTTCCAATTGCACAGTTTGAAAATATTGTACCTTTCACCAGAACACATACAAACAAATGGATGAACATCAAACTGTTAGACGCTTGTGAGGTAGGGTAGGGAAACGAGACAAAAGAAGTGGGACAAAAAGGAATTTAGTAAAGCTGGAGATGGGCTCTATACCATCAGTAAAGAGAGTGTGTCCTGGATTGAAGCACATAACCATCTTCTCATCCAAGGTAAGAAAAAGGAAGGAAGGACTTTGTTTCTATTTTTCCTTTTCTCATATTTTTTCCTTTTCCTTCTTTCCTTTCCCCTACCCCTGCTAGTTCCCCTTCCCCTTTAGACCTTTTCTTCCTATTTCACGTTATAAATTATACATTTTGATCCTTATTTACACTTTCAGTTTCTCACACCAGAGAAACTATTTGGTATTTACACATGTGTGTTCATTTTATTTCACTAAAGAGTGTGGCTTCGGGAAGGGTAATAAGGGAAAAGAAAAAAATGTGAGATAATGAAAAGATGAAAATAAAGTGTTTGTAGTTGGGGAGGGGAGGAGGGGGTGAAGGGAGGGCAGGGGTAAGGGGAAAAAATGAGAATCAAGACTTGTCATGTAGAGGTACAAGATCCCAACAATGAATGTAACTGTACTGTATCCCTAAAATGTACCAATAAACTCAATTAAAGCTGAAAAAAAAGAGTGTGGCTTCAATGTGCATCCCTTTAGCTATAAAAAAACTAATAAAAAATAAAAATAAAAAGGAATGAAGGAAGGGAAGAAAAGCATAGTAAACAAGAAAAAGAAATCACACAAAACAATTGCCAGTCCCCAGGCTGCCTCTTGATGAGCATTCTAGGTCAAGGACCACCACAAAGAGAATGTGGCGTTCACATACCATTTTGGTGCATGAAAGTTGGCTCCAGCTCCTGAAGACCTCGTGGCTGAATCCATGCTTTGACAGCATGAAATTTAATGCCTTTTTAAATCTTCCATCTTCATGGTTCATTTGGGATCATTTCTGTCCTTACAGAAGAACTCCCCCGTGTTTTTTCCTGGAAGACCTATAACTGGACCAGATTTTTTCACTGGCACCAAAAGAACCTTGGAGGTGGCTTATATACCTTTTATTTCCTGAGAGAAGAATTAACCAAGAGGAGACTACAGTGAGTAATATAGCTGCACTCAAACACAGCACCTTGATTCCTAGTTGGGTCATTGCTGATCCCTACTATGTAATGCAGTCACCCTGGAGCTATTGAGAAATACAGATCCCAGGGCCCCTCTGTGGGAGGTTTTGATTGAAGAGTTCTAGAGGGAAGGCTTAGGAACGTGCAGATTCCAAAAGTTCTCAGTAATAATGAAAAAAGCTGGGTTTGAAAACCAGACTTTCCTCTCTTAAAATTTATCTGTAAAAGGTCCTTCTAGTGCCAGTAAATAATCTGTCCCAGTTATAGATCTTTCAGGAAAAAGAGCAGGGGACATCTTCTGCCCTCATGCCTAATAATCTCCAATGCACCATAAAGCTAGGAGAGAAAGATACCAAACTTAATGCTGTTGATTTTATATCACAGAACCCAAGAAAATTCTCTGAAGAAAACTACAGGGTACTCTAAGAAGGTACAGAGATTATTGGGGTAGATAGCTTAAGGATAGTGCTTCCACCTGCCCTGGCATCCTGTTCCTCTTCCTCTTTGCCTTTTTGGTGAGACAAGCCACTCTGTGATGTCTACCATATCTACTCCACCCTTATTATTGCTTAATTATTTATTGACTATTGTGAACCATATCAGGGTACCAGAGCAGATGCATAGAAAATGAGATGTAGAGCCAATACCCAAGGCCAAGTGATATTTCACAAGGACAGAACACTGGAGGATAAGGGGGACAAACACACTGGGATCTGGGCTGGAAGGACATCTTTAAATCAATCTTTGGCAGCATTTTTCTTGCAATTTAATTTTTCACATTTATTGCTCAATACATGCTTTTGTCTGCCAAATATATATATGTATATATATATATATAATATATATACACATACACACATATACATATGTGTGTGTGTTTGTGTGTGTGTGTGTGTATGAATGACATAAGGGATGTGTCAACTGTGAGCCCATGGAGTTCTTCTGTGTTTTTTAAGATTATTAATAACACTATGACACTATGAGAGCCACTGTAGACAAATTATTCTCTAATTTGGTGTGGAAAGGTGTCCTCATGACCTGTAGAGGACTTGTATTCAAGTGTTTGGTTGGAGCTCCTCTTCCCTCTCTCAAAACATCTATGGAGACACAGCCATGGTGACTACCCTAGCTCTGTCCTTCCACCTTGTTGATTGATCTAAGAGTGGGCACCTGACCCAGGTAGGCCAATCAGAATGCTTTCCTGGGATTTTTTTTTTATTTGAGATCAAGAGATATGAGCCAGTTTTTCTGTACCATCTGAAGCTGAGTATTACTCAGAGTCAGGTATCATCTTAGGGTCTAAGGTCTGAGTACTGAACAGAAAAGAGCTGTATCTTACTTCACAGTGTGTAGGTACTATCTAGTGGGTGTGTGGAGGCTGATAATAAACACATACACCAATAGATCTATAAATATAAAATTTGTAAAGGCCCAAATTGGTCAACAATGATAACAATTATCATACAAACATAACAGTGAACATCTGTTGAGCCCTTGCTGGGTACAAAGCACAATGCTAATTGCTTCATGAGTATTAACTATTCAATTCTCACAACTACCCAAGGAAGTGAGTTTTATGATTATTCCATTTAAAAGAAAGCTCTTACTTCAGCAAGAAGCAATAGTGAAAACTGTACAGAAACACAAAGATGAAACTTTGAGCTGATGATTCCAGATTTTCCTAATACCCCACTGAATTCTAGCACTTAGAGTTGCTTATGTTGCTCAGCTTTTTCTTCATTTCATGAATTATGCATTTCTCTGTACCCACGAACTTTACAAGGTGAATTTCTGTCACCTGCAACAAAAATTTCCAAGACCCTTTAGAAATATAAACCCATCAGGGTTTATTGAGTTATCTCCATGTGACTGGCCAGGATGGGTGCTGATGAAGTGAAAACTAACATCAACATAATTCTATCCCGCAAGGAGTAGCTCACACGTCAATAGATACCTAGGCAGCAGAGGTGGAGGCAGAGTGGGAAGCCAGCCATGTTACTGTACTTTACCTTTCTTCTTTTGAATTTCCTCTGAGGCAGTCAACCCAAGCCAGTACACCCACTCTTTGTGCAACTCTGATCACCTTGTAAGATCCTGGACAGCAGAGCCCTGTGTCCTGCTGTCTGGTCTCCTCGCCCCAGTATCCACCTGGTACATGATTCCAATGTGAAATGAAAAAACTCCTGCCTGAGAGCTTTTGCTCTTGTTTTACAGCTTGAGTTGGCCCCTATCTTTTCATTTAAGAGGAATCAGTGTCTGTAGATATGTGTGAAGTAAAGGGTGACTCTGGCTGCTCATCACTGCTTTGTCTTCCTTCTGAAAGTCTACCTAAGAAGCCAAAGGTAGAGGAATGAAGGGGATAATGCTCCTTGACTTGAAGCAATATGGCCTGAAGGTTGGGATATGAGATGTGGGGGTCACATTCTAGGAAGTAGTTCTTAGTTCTGTGCCCATAGTGGAGTCACATCTTATTCATTATCCCCTATTTCCATGTAATACAGCCATTCCTCTTTCAACAACCAAGTCACAGTCCTGCGACAAAGTTGTTAGCAACATTGGTCACTAAATGAGGAATTGTATATAAGATGTACATTATAATATCCAGAACAAAAAATGGTCAAAGGAAACCCCAACTTGATGACTTTGCTCTTATTTGCATAACTCTTACATGCAGTACTTTGATGTATAACAGAACAGAACATAAAACTACTGTACTATACTGTGTAGTACAATCAGCAAAAACTACAGTACTGTATAGAAGTCATCGTAAGGGCTCATACATAGCTGCTCATTTTCCTGCATCACAAATCTAAATACAGGTTGTCAATCCAGTTTTTGTAAACCTGAACAGTCATTAAACAAGTAGGTCGTTAAACTAGGAGTATCTGTACTGATGCATCTCCTGTAGCACTGTTTTGATAATTAAATAAGGAAATACATATAAAATTCATAGGTAGTGCCAAATACACAGAAAGCACTTCATAAATGATAGTTATCACTACTACCATGCAAAAAAGTAAGGCAGGTGAATATGAAGACCTATATGTACAATAAAGGTAATTCTCAAAAAGTACATTGGGTCCTGTCATAATGGGAATTATTTCTTCTATTTTGCCAGCAAGAAAATGATTGCTCTCAGAGGTCAAAAATGACTTTCCCAAGGTCACCCAAGTAGTGAGAAACAGGGGTGGGACTCACACTGAGGTCCAGTGGCCTCCACAGCCATGTTCTTGATTCTGGGTAGAGGACATGTCTGATGCCAGTAGCATATGTCTCAACTATAGCACTGTCTTAAAGCACTAGTAAGTTTCATAATGCTGTTCCCTTGATGAAACTTGGGATAGTTTTAAAATGTGATTGCATATAAAAGCAATCTTGCTTGGGGCAAGAGGGGCTGGAGCAGGCTTTTTGATTATCTGGTTGTCCTTTCTATTTGGATGATCTATGAACCTCTCTAGATCTCAATAAACAGAAATAATACTACATGTTCCTAACTCGGAAACTGTTAGGAAAAACTGAAGTCACATGAGGGAAGCAACATAGAATAAAATACTACTAAAGTAAATTCAGAGTTAATAAACCATTTCAAAATAAAAAATATAATGTATTAAAAAAAGTTGCAATGCTACATAAATACAATATAATCTAATTGATATAAAATTTAAACAATGCAATGTTATACTGCTTATGCATATATGGGTATGTGTTATATGAAAAATATGATATTCTGCTTGTGTATGCATAAATGTTTACACTAGTGTGTGCTGTATGTGCATGTATATATCATAAAGTAAACGTAGGGGAAATATATGTACTATTTTCCAGATAGTAGCTACCTGTGGTGATGGTGGTGGAATGGTTCCTGTGTGCCGTGTGTGTGTGTGTGTGTGTGTGTGTTTGTGTGTGTGTATGTGTGAGACACACATGCATTCACAGAGAAGAGGTAGCCTACATGCTAGAAACATTTCATATGTTGAAAAAAAATTATAAAACTTTCATCTGATCACCAGAAGGCTGCCTTCTTCATTTGTATTCTATTTGGCTATTCAAATTTCCCTTTCAATATGCAAGGGAGGTTATGGTGTGATGCTCATCTCAATGTGGATTATTAATGAGGATCCTTGGCTTGGGATAGTTCCAGACTGGGTGGTGTGGAGGAAAGTGGCAGCAGGGAGAGAGAGAGGCCAGGATTTTGGAACCTGGCTTCATGAATTTACATTATCTATTATCACATGATCTGGAGAAGAAAGACTTCAAGTGAGACACCACAGACAGGTTGTTTAATCTTTCTCAGTCAATTTCCTTAGCTATGAAATAGGAATAATACATCACATTTTACCAGATTGAAGTAAATAAACACAGAACATGACACTCAGGAAGCATATCAAATATCTGGCGTAGTGACAGCCAATCTATATTTAAAGCATTTATGAGACAGAGTTCAGGGAGGAAAGAAGTATCAATCACTCGCCAAGCTAAAGATGGCTTCTGCAGAAGTCAAAGCAGCCAGTGAAATCTCGGTGCCCCAAATTAATAGCTGCATTCTAAATACCATATATAAAGTATCAAACAAAATCTCCCTGGTATGATTCTGAAATTCAGCACCACTTTCACCGTCCTGTGATTTGTTAGAGCTTCATGCACACATGCAGGAAAGAAGAGTGGGCAGCTTGTTCCCCCGGGGGTGGGGCGGGACAAAGGCAAATCAGGGACAAGGGTGGATTGGAAGAAGGGGTTAGGAGGTCAACAAAGCTAAGGAGACAAAAGGCTCTCAGGTAAAAGGATAGAGGAGCTGTAGGAGGGACGGATAGTATATAAACCACCAACAAAGGTGCAAACAGACACAAATGAAGGCTGAATGAGGCCATCCTAAGCCAAGGATGATGGTACTTGGTAAAAAAATATGGAGAAGACAGATGGGACCTCATGTGGTGGTTCAATCCAGGGAGCCACCAGGTCTTTTTATCCAGCTGACACGGTAGGTGTTCTCTCTGTAGGAAGACGTAGTCAGTGTATCTATCAGGGAAGGAATATAGGCAAAATCCTGAATACCATAGATGAGCCTCCAATTACGGAAAGATGTACTCCCTGCAACCAGCAAAACCATAGATTGTCAATGTCACCAGTTCTGTCAATGGCCAGTTCCTGGGCTCTCAACTCCTTTCCTCAGTGACCATAAATACAGAAAAATGTCTGTTAAATTATATAGTGCCAGGTCTGCGATCACCGGCGGCCTGCGCGGGAGCTCCCGGCCTGCGCGTGAGCTCCCGGCCTGCGCGACAACAGACCCAGGAAGGACCCAAGGACCCCAGAGGGGGTTTTTTTCAGCTGCCTGACTACCTG
>NW_022900919.1:30264539-30284804 GCF_012274545.1 Fukomys damarensis | reverse complement strand
GAGCCACCAGGTCTTTTTATCCAGCTGACACGGTAGGTGTTCTCTCTGTAGGAAGACGTAGTCAGTGTATCTATCAGGGAAGGAATATAGGCAAAATCCTGAATACCATAGATGAGCCTCCAATTACGGAAAGATGTACTCCCTGCAACCAGCAAAACCATAGATTGTCAATGTCACCAGTTCTGTCAATGGCCAGTTCCTGGGCTCTCAACTCCTTTCCTCAGTGACCATAAATACAGAAAAATGTCTGTTAAATTATATAGTGCCATTTTTGACCCCCTACTTTACCATTTCAAAAAAGCATTTTGAGACTGGGGATTTAGCTCAGTGGTTCCACCGCCTGCCTAGCAAGTGCAAGGTCCTGAATTTGATCCCTGGTACCAAAAATAAATAAATAAATAAATAAATAAATAAATAAATAAATAAATAAACAAACAAACAAACAAGCATTTTGTTTCTGATGCTTTTTGCCACCCTGGATGACAAAGGGAATGATTGTAGAGTGTAAGTCAGGAGCCAACTTGATGTGGGGAGAAAAACATGGATTCAGTGTCAGACATACTGAGGCACATTCATTTATTCAACAATTATGTAGGGCATAGACTATGTCCTGGGTTCCTAGTGTTTACCTTCTAGTGGAGAGATGCAGGGATTAGGACATTAATGACAAGATGATGGAAGGGCATGCTGAGTGCTGGGAATAAAGTAAACGGGGTGACAAAATTCATGGTGACTGGAGAGGGTGGGAGTTTCGGAGTAGGGATCAGGGAAGACTTCCACAACATCTGGACTGACATCTGAATGCAAAGCAGCCAGTTTAGGGGAAGGAAATTTCATGCAGACAGGTGACAAGAGCCATGCCCTCGCTAGAGGACGGGGCTGTGTTAGGGTCAATCAGCAGAGAGCAGACTGAGGTGACGGGCTTTGTGAGTGTGATAGGAGACACTGTCACCGAGGAGATTCTAGGATAACTTGTACTGGTTCCACGATCTTTGCTAAATTTAAGAATATGATGATAATATCCACTTCAGTGCACTGTTAAGATTAAAAAATATTAACTGAAATAGGACTTAGTAAGATGTCTGGCAAGTGCTAAGTGTTCAATGACAGTTGCTATTATCACTAATACTTGGTTAAAGTATTCCTTCACATCTCCTAATGAGATTAGCTTCTTGTGTTTTTGTAAGACCAAGAAACTTTCTCTAGGAGAAGTTTCCTAGGGAGCAGTATTGGAATGGAGGGTAAGTATTTAAATGTATGGTGAAGCTGCTGAGACCTATGACAAATTGTTTTTGCTTTTATTGTTTCCTTGTGAGTTACTTGAACGTGCTTTAAGAATTCCTTTTCTTTTCCTTGTGTTGTTTTGAGGTGTAACAGAGTGTATAGTTTTCTGTGTCACAACATGTATGTGACTCTATGCCCACTGGTACCAAGATTTCACATCTGCAAGTGAAGGAAGAGTATAGACCTCACTTCTCCTTGGTCCCTTTACCTACACATATTTTTGAAGTAAGTTTTTCTTGTGTATCCTATGGTGTTGATTTAACCATCAAATCACTTTTAGAAGTCATGAGGAGAAAGTCACTCTATAGTATTTACCTATATTTTTCTTTTTTCTTCTAGAATAGATACAGGTAAGAAGAACTGCTGGGTCAAAGATCATGACATTTAGAAACTTAACATACTGTGTTCACGCTGTGCTGACATGTCCTCCTAACAGTGAAGTTTACCCATAATCTCACCACTATCTGTTGTTGTAAAATGAAATAATATTGCCAAGATTACAGTTTAGATTACTTCTTACTGCTTTTATTTGAACTTTTAAAAAAAGAATTAAAATATTTTCATGTATTTATTGGACATTTATATTTTTGTATTGTAAAGTGCCAATCAGTGTGCACCAGACATTTAAAAAACTTGGTGTTTTTTTGCTTTTTTATATTGATTAAAAAACATTCAGAATACTTGATTTGGTTATTGATACTTTGTTATTCATTTACAAATATCTCCTCCTATAACCATTGAATTTTAACATTTGTTAGTAGTCATGTCTTTTGTTACAAGATTAAACATGTATTTTGATATAGTCAAATGTGTTAATAATTCTGAATTTTTTTGCCTGTAGGAGGACATATGAATCCTCAGGATTTACTACAAGCTTTATAACCATCTTTGGTTTAAATCTTTGATCTAATTGGAATTTATTGCTGTGAATGGTCTAAAAGATTAAATTGTATGGCTTTGGGTAGAAATTCTGTCATCAAAACATTGCTCCTCTAATTACACTTTCGCTTACTATTCTAAATTATTAGCTACTTGTAGGTCTATTCTTGAGTCACTTTCATCTCTAAATACTATAGTCTTACACACAGAGTAGCTTTGATATGTCCATTTGTATTATTTGGTGAAGGAGAGAAAGTCTTGCTCTTTTCTTACTCTTACATATCTAATTTTTAAAGATACTTGTCAAATTCAAAAATCAGAAAACACAAAAAGAAAAATAGGTCTTTCTCTTTGTTTCAGTCATACTTGCCAAAGATTCATGCTATTTTATTTGTCTTCAAAATATACATTTTTAGTTATCTTGTCTGTGTTGCATTTTTGTATCTTATTATCTTGTTTTTATCTTCATCATTTTCTACCCCTGTTCTCTTTGTTGTTCTTTTTTCTACCGTTTAGTATGATGAAGAGATTGCACTCTATATTGTTTCAAAACCTAACAAAAAATCAATAAACTAAACATTATAATGTTTTGCTTCATAAATTACACAACCAATTTTGTCTTAGATTGGATCTCTTTATCAAAGAAAGCTAAGGTCTGACGTTAATTTAGCTGTGAATGCAATCCTAATATTTAAATATTTTCCATCTATCTTGATACATTAACCTCCTATCATATTGTATACAGGATAGTTGTCTGAATATGACCCGGGTTTAGTATCAAATAGGAAGTGCTGCTGCTGAACTCCTGAGGCTAGGTTAGGAGGAAATTCAGCTTATATCTGATGTCTCTTGGGATGGCATACTCTTAGAACACTGCCACCATATGAAGGAGAAGCCTGGGGCACAAGACAAGGTCACATGAGATTCTCCTGGCTGACTAAACTGATACCACTAAACTAAACTGTGCTAAACTGAGACCACAGCCAACAAGGAGCACCAACAACCAGGCACAGGAGCTAGAAAGGCTTTGAGATGCTTTAGTCTGGTGGCCTCTGACTGCACCTGCCGGTGGACTCTATGTGAGAATTACCCAGCCACATCAATCAAACCAGAGACTGTGAGTAGGGCCTCCTGCCTCTGCCACTGATGAGCTGTGTGACTCCGGGTGAGTTATATGGCTCATTTGTAAAATGATGCTAATAATGCTGCACTAGAGGGGTATCCTGAGAATTACATAAACAACTCCCCAAGGTAAGTATCATTATGCGGCATGATCAAAAACTACAATGTTAAAATAAAAATATTTACAACAGTAAAAGAACCTTGTTATGAACCCCTTCAAAATCCTTTGTCTTGCTTCAAACACACTTATCCCATTGTTCTTGCCATTTTCTGGAAGCAGTTCCGAAGTCTGCTTTAGTGAGTGCCTTGCCTTGGTGTCCTGAATTGATTCAAAACATTTATAGCAATTTCTGTCAAATAAAAATATTACAGTGTGTCCTCATCCACCTTGCAACTTGCATCTGGCACCATGCAACTTCTGGCTCTTCCCCAAAGTCAAAATAACTATGAAAGGGAAACATTTTGAATCAACTCAGAACATCAAGGAAGCCACAAAAATGCAAATAAAGATAGAAAAGAGGACAGAGAACTGCTAAAGTAGCAAGAAGGACAGACATGGGTGTTTAAAGAGAAAAGGAGTATTTTGAGGGAGATTAATGACAATGTGTCTTTTACTGTATTAATTTTTTAAGGTAAGCATTCACCATATTTTATGATCACACTTAGGATCACTTTTCCTATAAGAATATGAATTGGGAAAGATCAGATAAACTGATCAAAGTCAGACTAATATATAACCAGAGATGTGATGTGAGTTTGAACTTCAATCTGACTCAATCTTGTTCTCTTTACAATTATTCAATTTCATTGCTAAAAATAATCACCATAGCAACCCATTAACCTACCTAATCTCACGGAAGGACCCAGAGAATCAGTACCTTCCTTTCGCACATCTCAGTTTAATTTGAATCAGACTTGGCAGCAAGCTAAAGTTGTGATGCCATGTAAAGCAAAAGAAGGAAGAAATGTACCATTGGTCTTTAATACCTAAGCCCACAGCAGGTTAGGCAGACACCTCACTGTGCTGAAGCGAGAGAGAACAGCTAGATCTTGCTGGCCGCACTTTCTCATAACGCTGTTTTTGGAAAATGATTTTTACTAAAATAGCACACCATGCATGGATCTTGTTCAAATGCCAGAGTTGCTCTTGGAAGCAGAGTGTGGTTATATTGCATATTTTCATAGAGATACCAAGGAGAAAGCTGAGTAACAGAGAAGAGAGTGTGCTGAGGGTGAGGAGAGTCTTCATGCGGAACTATTTTCACATCTTCAGCATTCCCACATAAATTTCCATTGTATAGGTAAACCACCTACACCATCAGAGGTCAAAATGATGTCTGATGGTGAAGATGATCAATACCAATACCAAAACACCCAGCTGTGTCCCTTGGAGCAATGATATTACATATTCAAAAGAAGCTAAAATCCTCCTTTTGGCACGAGAGAAGAGTGAGAAGGGGAAGTTTATTTCAAAGTCTGTAACAATGGTTTGCTGCTGATATATCAATTTTCCCAGTCATACCATCACCATGACCATCATCATCATCATCCTCATCACTGGTCAATATTTGACGAGAACTTGATGTACATCTTATGTGATACATTTACTAAGTATCAGGCAGTGTTCTAAAAGTGTTTCATAATTTACCTCCTTTAATCTTCCAATGCAAACACTTTTAGTGCACATTATATAGCTAAAGAAATTAAAACAGAGAATTTCAGTTACCAGGTGAGCAAATCTAGGATGTGCAAAGGGATAAACCACCAAATATTAACCGCTTTGCTACTTATTCATATTAGTATTATTAATATATTATCAAAAACATGTTGATTTCAGTGCCAGATTGGAATAAAGCATTTCACTTTGAGATGGAGGGACAGAAGAGAGTGAAAAAAGAACGATTTTCTCAAGATGTGAGTTGATTCTATTTAATTCCTTTCCCTCATCCCTTGTTATTCCTTGGGAACTCTTTGGGTTCCTATGCTACAACATACAACCCATGAAACTCATGGGTTCATAGAAAATTAGAACTAGGAAGGATTATGGGCCTTTTCTACCTGTTCTCTAGTTTAAAAGATGAGATCTTTTTTTATAGATGGGTGTCTATGGAGTTGGAAGGCTGTGTTCTCTGTGCTCTGGTGGTACGACTGAGGTTATTCAAAACCATTTCCATATACCACATGCTTTGCCCCTGACTCATTGCATGACCCAGGCCAAAGGATCTGATCTCATTGGGCCTCCACTTTCTTATCCATGACACGAACTGGCTGGTTTATGATCTCCCAGTCCCCTCACAGTGTAATGTGTGGAGTCTGGCCCAAATGTTCACTATGTATGTCATTTCCTTCCAATATTAGGCAATAAGGCAGTCGTTTACATAGAGAACCAGCTTTTCCGTATGTGCAACAAAATCATACTGTGTTGTTTTTGTGGGCCAAGAACACCCCCTGGGAGGTGCCTTGCTTCCAAAAGGAGGAGCAGGAATCAAATAATCCTTAACCACACACTTCTCTGCTCCTTTCCGCTTTATCAAGGTGGAGATCTTTGGAGGGGATAGTCTTGATTGCTCTCTGGCTCTTTTGAATATCTCTTTTTTGTTTAGTAAATAATCTCCCTATATAATATGTATCTAGCCAAAATTCAACAGTATTGTTTAGTGTTTTCCTTGTACTTGATTTAAATTTACTGCTACTTGTGTTAAGTGCAGATACCTTCTTATTTTCAGGGCTCCTATAAGGATTGCTTAAATATTATTTTTTAATGAAAGGGCTGACTTAAGGGAAAATACATTGCATAAATAATAGTAGAGATATGTATTGGTCATTTACTGCTGTATAGCAAAACCATTCCAAAAGTCAATGGCTCAAAACTCCACGATTCATTCAGATGACTATTCCAGGGGTGGACAATTTTGACAACTTAGTTGAGTGACTCTGTTCTCTTATGCACCTGCAGTTAGCTTGTGGATCTCTTCTTATGGAGCCTAAGGATGCCTTGTCAGAATCATGTCTGTGGAGTAACAAGATACAACACATAAGATTTTAGAGATACCCCATTATATTGAAACACAATATCAAAACAATATAAAATCCATGGTTTGCAATATAGTTATTTTTTATTGACACACTAAGTAATGAAACTAGTGGCAGGTCAATTAAGTATATAATACTTCATAATTCAGAATAGTGTTAAATGTAAAAAGTAACTCAAGTTCTTTGCGACTCCTCTTGTGTGGTATAAAATAGCTATTGTGGTTCAGATCTGAAATGTCCCCCCAAAGCCTACTGTGTTTAGAAGGTGACTGGATCATGGAGACACCCTCATGAGTGGATTCACCCAGGGATGGGTTCATTCTGAATGTGTCGTTAGGAGGTGGGACCCAGATGGAGGTGGACACTGGGGGCTGTGATCTGGAAAAGTATGCTCTTGTCCTTGGGTTGTCCCTTCTCTCTCTCTGCTTCCTGGATACCATAGGTTGAGCACCTGTTCCTCCACCATGCCTCGGTCATCCAGTTTTTGCCTTGGAGACAGCTCACCACGAACTTAAACTGTGAGCCAAAATTAAACCTCCATTCCTTTAAGTTCTGAGGGGTGAGTATTTTGTCCCAACAATGGGACAGTAACTAAGCTGGCTATTTTCACTGGGAGCCAAGTCACATATTCTAATAAGGCAACAGTCATTTGCTGCCTAAATTTGTAATAGAAAAACATGCTAAATTTTTATTCAGAAGACAAGTAAATATAATATAAATAAACATAATACAAATAGTATATTATAAATATATTACAATAATTATAATATACTAGTAATTATTATTAAAGTAGTATAATTTTTTTTGGTACCAGGATTGAACTCAGGTCCTTGTGCTTGCAAGGCATAATTATATAAATATATTTCTATGTTTTATAAATAAAATATAAATATATATTTGTTTATATGTTTATAAACATATATTTAAATATGTATTATAATATATAATATAAACGATATAAATATATACTTTTTTCCTTTTAAATTCATAGATCCCTACTTAAATCTGCTCAAGGATTAGTAGCACATTCCCTGAATTGTCTTTTCCTATTGAAAAGCCAAAGTGTCAAGATTCTAGGGGACATAGTGATTCCATTTTGCTGAATATTCATTCTTTCAAATTCTTGCTGGCACTTACTGCCTGGGATATTTTGTGGGCTATGTATGTTCAACAGCATTCAGTGTTGCACAAGGTTCCTCCTAGACCAGGTCTTACTGTCTTTGCCATTGTGCTGTCAGAGGGCCGCCTTTGATCCTTTTCTTCTTTCCCTAGGAACCATGTGAGACCCCATGGACATCATCCCTAAATAACTCCACAGAGTTTTTTGATACCTAAGATAGCTTCTGCCCTTCTGACATGGTGACTTACTCTGTGTAATCAGTGGCTGGAGAAGAAAGATTGTTGGGTGGAAGGGAAGGTGGGTAGAAAATAAGTAAATGAGGAGGAGGAATGATGAGTGAGGAGATAAGATCTCAGCTCTCCTGGGCTGATGATGATTTGTGTCAGTGCTTAGGAAATGCTGGAGGGGCTGCTGATACACACTCAGAAAGCAAGAATTTTACCGATTCCATCCTGCAGCAGATTAAGCATTTCTCTTTTAACATTTACTTCTTTGATCCATTTTTATTTTATTTTAGTGTATGGTGAGATATCTGGGTCTGTCTTCAATCTTCTGCATGTGAATAACCAGTTTCCAACACCATTTATGAAAGATGTTATCTTCCCTCCAGTGTATATCTTTGGCCCCTTTGTCAAAGATCAAATAGTTAATGCTTGAAGTTGTTTCTGTGTCCTCTATTCTGTTCCATTCATCCTCATATCTGTTTTTCTGCCAGTACCATGTTGGTTTTCACCACCGTAGCTTTTAATATAACTTCAAGTAGGGATTGTGATGCTTTCCATTTTGCTCTTGTTATGCAGGATTGCTTTGGCTATTCTAGGTAGTTTCTGGTTCCATGTTTATGACAGCACAATTCACAATAGTTAAATCTTGGAAGCAGCTTGTATGTCCAACAACACATGAATGGATGAAGAAAATGTGATACCATTTCACCATGAAAAATAAACAAGTTACTATCAATGTAAACCATCCTGTTATAAATGTTAAGTACAACCCCATAGGAATCACTAAGAAAATATCTAAAATGCACATGTAAAAGGAAATGATAAAGGAATAAAATGAGCACTTACATTAGTCAAGTACTTGTATCAGTCAGCTTTCCATTACTATGACAAAATCCCTGAGAAAATCAACTTAAAGGGGGAAAGGTTTATTTTTACTCATGGTTTCAGAGCTTTTAGTTTATGGTCAGTGGACTCCATTGTTTTGGGGCCTGTGGTGAGACAGAACATCGTAGCAGGGAGTATGTAGTAAAGCAGAGCTGCTGTCTTAATGGTGGCCAGGAAGCAAATGGTCGGGGGTGGGGTGAGAGAGAGAGAGGGAGAGAGAGAGCACCATTGGTATATTGAATTTCCATATATCTGTGCTTTCAAGTTTTCCATCTATTATTTGACTTTGACTTTTTTCTATTGTAGTTGGAGAAGATATTTTGTATTATTTCAAGCTTTCTAAATGTGTTGAGATATGTTTTGTGACTTAAAGTATGGACAAAGTGTGGACCATCCCAGAGAATGCTCTATGTGAATGAAAAATATATGTGTTCTGTTGGTGTTGGATTGAATGTTTTCTAACATGCCTGTTAAGTCTAAGTGATTCGTAGTGGTGTTCAATTCCTTTTTCTCCCCGTAGACCTTTTAAGATGTTCTATACTCTATTAGAATTGGCATATTAAAGTTTCCAACTATTATTATAAAAAAATAAATAAAAATTAGAATTGATATTAAAGTTTCCAACTATTATTATAAAAAAATAAATAAACAAGTTATCTGTAGAAAAAGGAATACATTTTGAGACCATAATGTTCAGTGAAATAAATCAGACACACGAGATTAAATATCACATGATTTCTCTGCTATGAGAAACTCAAATTATAAATTAAAAGATAATGGGAAATAGAGGGCTTAGAGCTTTCTCAAATGAGAAGGAAGGAGGGGGGAAGTAGAGGGAAAGGGGATGTAAAAAAGGAATTAAGATCTGCTTTGTACATGCACCAACTTCCCATGAGGAATTGAAACATCATGTACTGTAAACATGTACCAATTTAAAAAACAAACTCAGAACACAGCTGTGTTTCCTCTCATTCCACTGCCCTTTCTGGAAAAAGCTGTGCCTCTCACCTTTCTAGATCACCTGTAAAGATCATGGAAGAATAACAGAAAGATTCAAAGAAATGAACACAGCCTGAATTCCTTCACTTCTAAAGCTTTCATATTGGAATTTATTATTCTGTGGGGTTGATTAGAGCGCAGAGACCATGTGTTCAGAACATCTGACTATTGTGTTATTATTTAAATATTTGCAACACACAGAAATATTTTTATTTGAAGCATATTAAGGTGTGAAACTATGAGAATTAAGAAAAGTACAAAACAACCACTCCATATAGGCACAGCTGGGTGATTTATATTTTCTGTAAAGATTTTATTTGCTTGTCAGAATTGCAAACAGAACTCTTGAGAAGAAAGAATAATGGTGCAAATATGATGATGTATGGCCGGGCAAGTCATCCAAGAAAACTATTATTTTAGGAAAAGTTGAGAATGCAGAGGTCTCAATGGCTATCACAGGGATTGAAACAAATGGAGCTAGCATTTTCTCTGTGTAGGACTAAATGAGCAATGGTATATGACTAAGTCAGTGTCAAAACTCAACTTTTATTTGTGCCCAGTTGCCTATATTTCCATGTCACCAAAAATTTATAACTCATTCAAAGTATTATTTATTTGCCTTATTAATTTTGAGGTAATATATGTTTGAGGTTATAAATGTTTATTGTAAAACTATAAATAATATGAGTAAAAAGAAAATGTTTTCCCCACTACCAATCTGATCACTGAAGGTTGTACTCTTTAACTGTTAGGTATTGAATATTAATTCTAAATTTTGAAATACACACTGCCTCATACATATATGGATTCATATGTAATTAAAGTGGGCTTATTGTATACATAGTGTTCTGCAATTTTCTTACTATACTTAAAATAACTGTCCTCCATCTTCTTTTGTCTATATTAGTAGAAACCTCCTACTATTATTTTTTGGTAAGGCTGGCCCATAATTTATTTAACATTCACCCAATGCCTGGTATTTAGGTTGTTTCCCATCAACAATTATTAATTGAGAGTTTGTTATTCTCTAGAGATGCTGTGGAGGAATACAAGATGTAGAAGGAGCTGTCTGTTTTCTTGAATATTTTAAGGCTGAATATGTGAGTCTCATACATTGTGTAATAAATAACCTTCAGATTCTAGCAGAAAACGGTAAGGATTTCCAATGCTGCAAAATCTAATAGCACACAGAATCAAAATAGCCTAAAAAAGAGACATTGTACAAGAGTGTTTTCTCAGTAGAAAAAATCTAACATCGAAACAGAATGGTTAAAGGGCAATTATTCATAGCATACAGATTTTGTTCTTACAAAGTATCTGATTTGTGAAGTACTCTTCTAGCACTTAAATCCTGATTTCAGTATCAACAGCTATTTGATAGAGTTTAGGACACCTGCTGAGAAAAAAGAAAGCTTGAGTATTAGGAACTCCTGAAGTTTGGTTCTATATTTCCATGTCCTGGAATATTCCAGTGGAAAACATATAAGTTGATATATTTTAAAAGGACTTCAAGGTCTAAGTGTTCCAGGAGATTTTATCCCCCACCTTGAACACTCCGGGCTTACCTGTCTCCAGAACTCTTGGCTACTTATGCATCTCTGGCTTTCATTTTGGAGAACGACTTCATGCAGGTTCTCCTAACTACCATGTCTAAGGTGGACATTGTGCCCAAAGTACTGACAGTGCCTTGCCACAAGCCTACACTCTGAGCCTTTTGTCTTCAATACAGGCTTCTGGGTCACTACTGAGGTTCACCGTCCATAGATACATGTCTGGCACTCACAAAATGAGCACTGCAGGGTGCACAGAGTCGATGCCTGGTGGAGTAGACCTTCCATCAGCAGGATATAAGATAGCAGATAAATTATCCCCTTCTTCCTCCACCCACTGCCAACAATCTGTCTTAGGACTCAGGAGCCCTCCAAGAAGATGGTCCCATGGACTGGTACAATTGGTTGGTCTTCGCATGAGGAGGTCGCCATCTCCACAGTGCACCACCTTATGTTTGCCCTGTTGTCTTCTCTTCCCTACTCCTTCCCGCCTTGATTCCTCTTCCCTGGGCTTGTACTACCCATACCTGCATAATTCAGGTCAAGATAGTAAAGGTTGCATAGAGGAGTGACTGTTCACTACCTTGTTCATAACTACCACTCACTGAGCGTCTACTAAGTGCCCCACAACTCTGTCAAATGCTTCTAAGTCCCTAAATAACCACTTCATTATGAAAAGGTTATTGCTATTAACTGAATTTTTATTCTACAAAAAAGAAAGCTTCAGATGCATGGATGTATTTCTGTAGCTCTGGACATTTCAATTTTCTCTAGAAATAAAACATTTATTTCAGTGTCTTTATAGCTTCAGGATTGAGTATGGCTGGTGATTTTAGATAAACATTGAAGACATGATAGGAAATCCTCTAGCAAGAAGCTTTTTTATTTAGTATATATGGGTTCTTAAAAACAACTATTTAGGAGCTCACACAGAAGCCCACTGAAGCAGGTCAGCAGGCTGTTGGTGTGAGAAGAAGGAGCAGAAATTGGGTAAATGCCCAGCAGAAGGCAGGAACCTGATTACAGAGGCTGGTTAAAGCCAGCTAGGACACAGGCAAGATGAGGCAGATGGTACCAATTATGATGTAGAATAAGACGATGGAATCCCAGGCAGATAGATAGATCTTGGAAGACTTGGGTTCTTGTTTGTTGGAGTTAATTCAGAACCTTGGAGAGTTCCTGTAGGGGTAGGGCAGTGTTTTTCTTCTATTCTTACCACCGCAGTTTGCCCTGGCTAAGCGGATTTCTTAAAGGAGTGGGAACTTGTTAATAGAGGCTAAGCTTGGATTACCACTTTAGTCCAAATTTAATTCTATGTCTGCATCACATGACAAGGCTGCACATTAGACTGTGTGGATGTTCATGTCACCAATCATCCTGGAGCCTAGAGCCCTGTCTGGCTCCAAAAAGAATACTTGCATACATGAAAGTGCACCCATGTGGTAGATTTCAAAGTTGAACCCAAGAACATTGTAAGAGAGTCAAGAAGTGAGACTGAGAAGAGAAAAAAGATAGTAAAGATATGTATTGAGCAGATTACCAATGCTAGGACTTCTAGGAAAGAGTATAGTACATACCTTAGAGATATCCAGTCAAATGGCAGACAGTCTGGGATATTTAATACAGATTTTTGTCAATTATTGATTGAAAATTGTTCCTAGGGATTGAAACCCTTCCCCCAGCCCCAGTACTCCTAGTGTGTCTGTCAAATTAGGCTAAATGGACATTCAGGGATGCAAAGAAGCCCTCCTGCAGGCAGGTACAGGTGACCTCTCAGGAATGCAGCTTGTGCAGGGGACATGGATGAGTCACCAATAGCACCTGCTCCCCTGAGTTATGAGGCTTGTTCTCTTTCTTTGTTGGTAAGATCAAAGTGACACCTTGATAGATGCTTTCTTCCAGAGTCCAGGCTCAGACACAGTTTGAGAGATTTATCTAGTTCCTTACTCAGTGATTCACCGATAATCAGGGAAACACTTGGGACTTGGGACAAGGTTTTCAGCCTAAGACACTGTGATCATCAAGCATGAAGTGCAAACAGCTGGGAAAGGGAAGAGGCAGCTAAGGCTACCCGAGTAATGGGCCAACATTGTTTTCAACCAACAATCCCTCCATGTCTCATGCTGGAAAATTGTTCATCTTCATTGAACATGGTATCATTACTTACCTTGGTTGTCTGAAAATACAAGTATTGGAATATATTCATCGTCTGGGATTGGAGAATATATATATAATTTTCTATCCAAATGCCACAATTATATAAAACAAGTATTGGTTGTTTTGTATTGTTTGGGTTTTGATTTCTTTTAGAGGATTTCTGCTTCCATATCAAATACTAATGTGAAGTAACAGTAAATGTTCTTAAAATCTCCCTGGTGATTAAAATTTGCATCTCTTAAATGTAGGACTAGATATAATGATTTTCCTTTTAAAGAATTATTTTTTATTTTTAATTAGCTATTAGAAAATACATGGTATATTTAAATGTAAAAAAGATTTTATTTTATTCTGCAACATTCTCTAACCTTCTTGTTATTTTCTTGATTTAAAAGGTTAATTTAAAAATACTCAAGTGAAATAAATAGGACACGTGTAAGTAGCAAATAGTTTCTCTAGTGTGAGAAACTGAAACTCTAAATAAGGACTAAAAGGTATAATAGATAATGTGAAATAGGAAGAAAAGGGACAAAGGAGAAGGGAAAATGCAAGGGGTAGGGGAAAAGAAAGGTGAGAATGGAATTAATGTGAGAAAAAGAAAAATGGAAACAAAGTCTTTGCAGATAGGGAGGGGTAGAGAGGTGAAGGGAGGGCAGTGGGTTGGGGAAAAATAAGAACCAAGATAGATTATGTAAATGTGCAAATTTCCAAAGATGAGTATCATTACATTGTATACCTTAAATGTACCAATAAGTTAATTAATTTTTAAAAAGAATTTACATATATTTTAATAAAACTATTCTCCTCTCAAGGCATATTATCAAATACAGCAAGACCTTGGATTGCAAGTAATTGGTTCTGTGTTTCACAAGATGAGCTAACATTTCTAATAAATTTGAACTTGATAAACAGTATCTTGCAATGAGAGTAGTAAATGATGCCAATTGTCACCTGATCACAACTGAGCCAATCTCTCTCTCTCCCCCTCTCTCTCTTTCTGCATAATTGTGGGTGATTGTCTCCCAACAGCAAGAGGTTATGGAGGAGATCTCATGTGAAGAGGAGGAAAAGAAAAAGGCAGGGGAATCCCTACTTCAAATGAATTTAGGGACATATGTAAAATGTGGGAAATGGCAAAATTCGGTAGAAAAGAACCACCTGGATAAGGCTATAACAGTGTGAGTAATGAATCTGTTTAAGGACAATTCAGTGTCATATTTCCATGAAATCCTCAAAAGGAGGCAAAAGCAAGTATCATTGGATAGGTTCCTTGTTAAAGTGATATGAAAGGAAAAAGATTGTACTGAGCCAGAAGATAACAGAGATTCTGTTAGTGATAGTGAAAATCATCCTTCACAATAACCCTTCTCTCTCTTGTCTCCACACCAGCCAAGGTTTTCAAAGGCAACTGTGGGTTAATTTGTTTATTTTTTCTTTATATTTCATATTTTCCTTATTATTTTGAATTATCTTACAGTACTGTAATCACTTTTATATGAACATGTCGGGTTGTAGAATGATCAAAATCATCTGAGTTTCCATTATTCCTTCAGGGAAAATTAGCTTTGATACACAAGTGCTTTGCATTACAAGCATGTTTCCAGAATGAATTATGCTCTTAAACCAAGGTTTTAACTGTACAATAATTTCTCAACTTTTTCTAATGAAAACTTTCAGATATTCAGAAGTTGAAAAAGAAATACAGTAAGCACATAAAACTCACCCTCTGAATTCAACAATTGTTTCTATATTTTTGTTTCTTTTTGTATGCTTATGTTTTTTTATTCATTAATATTATGAATTTTTATTCTAATATTTTGTCATTTATCTTCTAAAAGAAGGATATTCTCTGAAGAAACCCAGTATGATTATTCCATCTAGCCAAATTTACATTTTGTATTATTATCTAATAACTAGGCTGTAATAAACTTTCTCTATTGTTTTTCAAGATACTTTTTCTGTAGATTTTTTTCAAACCTGAAGACAACATATACATACATATATATATATATATATATGGCAGTCTTCTTCACATGTATAGTTTACCCATTTGCTTCTAGAGATAGGGTCAGCTCATTTCTGTCTTCTCAAGGTGTCTAACTTGTTCCCAGCTCCTTTGTATATTTTACAGGCTGAAAATGAGAACCAGTGGTTCAGTTTCACTATAATCACAGAAACACTGTTGAAAATGACCGTTCACAGATTATGCTGTCTGCTTCACTTTGCACTGTTCCGGAGGCACAGACAGCCAGACCACCCCATTCTTGCAAGAACTGTTTCTGTTGGTAAAGGTGGTGACCTGTAGACTTCTCTATCATAGAATTGCAGTTCCCTGACCACCAGCAATCTATGGAGTGATATTATGGCATTGGCTCAAATAGTTTTATAACACAAGGTTGCTAAAAAAATTCAAACTATGTGAGTTCCAATTTTTGCAAGCTACCACTAATTGCTTATATAACATTCACCTCTTACTTTCTGTATAATTATATTCAATTAGATTATGGTCAGCAAACTATAGTTGGCTGGATCAGGCCCACCTTCCTGTTGCAGTAAAAAATGTTTCATGGGAGGCTGCTACTCTTACTCATTTCTGTGTCACCTGTGACTGTTTTTGCACTATAGTGGCAGGGCCAAGTATTGTAACAGAGATCACCTTGTCCACAAAGAAAGATTTACTTCCAGGACCTTTAAAGAAGTTTTCCAATGCCTGAACTAAACATTTTCTTAGATTTCCCTGAGTGCTAACATTGTAATTTGTAACTTCCAGGTAGAGGGCCCTCACCAAGTCTGGCAGGGAAGTATCTGGATTTTATTCTTTTAACAGGTGCTTTGAGAAGTAATTTGCACACAATAAACTATAGATATTTATGTGAGCAACTTGATAAATTTGATGTGCACAAATATTACTGCAATCAAGATACTGAATGTAGTACAGGAACTAGAAGAATCAACAATTGGAATCTCATCTTATTAAAAAGGTTCTGCACTGCAAGAGAAAACCATCAACAGAGTTAAGAGACAACCTTACAATGTTAGAAAAAATTTTTATCATCTGTTCCTCAGACAAAGGTCTACTATCTAGAATTTATAAAGAACTCAAAGAAATCAGGCCCCCCAAAATATAAAGAACCAGTTAAAAAATGGGCATCTGAAATGAACATTTTTCAGACAAACAAGTAAAAACAGCAAATAAATATATGAAAAAATGTTCATCATCACTGGTCATTCAAGAGATGCTGATGAAAACAACACTGAGATTCCACCTCACCCCAGAAAGAATGGCTGCTAATAATAATAAGAAATTAACCAATAACAAATGTTGGTGGGGTTGTGAGGAGAAAAAAACCCTTCTCCATTGTTGGTGGGAGTGCAGATTGGTGCAACCACTGTGGAAATCAATATGGAGATACCTCAAAGAACTAGGATTAGAGGTCCCACTTGACCTAGCTAACCCTCTGCTGGATATCTTTTCAAAAGAATTAAAAGAATCATACCACAGCAATATATGCATACCCATGTGTATAGTGGCACAGTTTGTAATAGCTAAAACTTGGAAACAGCCCAATTACCCGTCAACTGGAGACTGGATAAAGAAAATGTGGCTTTTAAGATGGATTACTACTCAGCCATAAAGAATGATAAACTAGAGACATTTATAGGTAAATGAATGCATACTGAGGCCATACTCTTAAGTGAAATAAATAGGACACACTTGTATAAATACCAAATAGTTTCTTTGGTGTGAAAACTAAAAGTGTAAATAAGGTACAAATTGTGTAATTGATAATGTGAAATAGGAAGAAAAGAGCTAAAGGTGTAGGGGAAGTGGGAAGGATAGGGGAAAGGAAAGAAGGAAAAAAGAAAAAATATAAAAAAGGAAAAAATGGAAACAAAGTCTTTGTAAATAGGAAAGAGTGGAGGGCATTAAGGGAGGGCAGGGGTATGGGGAAAAAATAAGAACCAAGATACATCATGTAAAGGTACAAGATCCCGATGACAAATGTAACTGTACTGTATACATAAAGAATACCAATAAACTTAATCATAAAAAATATACTGAACGTGTCATCCCCCCAAATTATCTTATACTTCTTGTCCTTCCAGACATCCATGGGCCTTCTTACTACTACATAATTAGTTTTCATCTCCTAGAATTATATCTAAAAGGAATTACAGCAGTATATACTCTTCTTTTATTTGGATTCTTTAATTTATCATGATTACTTTGCAATATATGCACACTGCTACCTGTCACCTTTTCATTGCGGGGTAAAATTCCATTACCTGGATACATTACAGTCTGTTGGTTCAGTCAATTAGTGGTAGACATATGGGTTGTGTCCAGTTTTATGCTATTACAAATAAAGCTGCTATAAACAACTGTGTACAAGTTATTGTATGCACATAACCTTTTATTTTTCTTGAGAAAATACACAGGTATAAATTTTCTGGATCACATGGTAGACATATGTTTCACTTTGTAGAACTGGAAGAAATCTTAAAATTTTTTGTAATAGCTTCAAACTTAGCAGTCTCTATTGTTAGGATTATGTCTCATTATAACACCTAATTTTCAAGTGTCAAAATGGAAATTACATCTGTAGTCAAAATAAACCCACAAACTATGGTAATTATCATTCATCAATATGATATGCCTATATAGATACTGATATAAGTATATATTAGAGCCATTTCCAAATGATATTTGGAAATTCATTTTAGTTTGAGATACTTAATAATGCATTATATGTTTGAAAGATTCATCCTTCTCAAGAGTTAATACAGTGACTGAAAAAGTAATCTGAATCCTGTGGCTAGGCTCGCCTCATAATATAGCCACAGGTCCAGGAATTCCAGTGTTGAGGGTCCTTTGTCTAAATTGGGAGCCAGTCAAGGGTCTTCTCGTGATTCTGAGGGATGTAACCAGCAGGAGCTTTCCAGGCAGCAGCTCTGGCTGGGTTTCCAGAGAGGAAATTTCATGAAGTCCTTTGGGCTATACTGGTGCAGCTTCTGGTGCAGCTCACAGGATGAAGAAAGAACCAGGTGTGAAGCAGGCAAGGCCCAGAGAATCAGGGAGCCTTCACAGCAGGACCATCCTGCAGCCTCTTCATGGAGCAACACCAGAGCAGTCAAACCAGAGAGGTTTCTTTCCTCCTGACCCAGTCAACTCAATTTAGAGTCTGAGAAGGAAGCAATTGGCCAGTCCCAGTGTGTGAGATGCACCTGTGGATGTTCCAGGAGAGAAAAAGCAAGGCTGCAGCAGAAGGCGCCTTCAACTATTGCGTATGCGAGCACTTGAGTTGGCTGTACCACTGAGACTACAGAGTGGGGTGGTTAATCACTCCCAGGAAACTGAGGCATGTGGGAAAGGCAAACAAATGTCAGGCTGCGTAAATGCTGACAGATGGTGTGAAAAAGCGATTCCTTCTGCACACTTCACGTGCAATCAGATCTTAAAAAAAGCACTTTAACTTTATATACTAAAGGTTATCAAGAAAAACTGTGCTCTTTCCACTTGTCCTTCAGTTCTTCAGACAGTAAACAAAATCACAGGGTCTGGGGCAGCTAAGGAGAACTCAGCCACACAGGAGGAGCACTGGCTCATTATTTCCATGGGAGAGTGGCCTCATGCAGCAGCTGCCACTGAACAACACCAACCCTTTGGCTGTGACACGGAATCTTGACTCAATGCACCAGGTCCTTGATTTTCAGGTAAAAGCCCTCAGGTGACAAGGATAATCCTCACCTTTGATCAAAAGATAGGCATCTTCTTCAGCCTGTGGGACTGCACTTAGCCCAGTGCGAAGGAATCCAATAATGCTGACAGCAGGTGGGATATGACCCAGGCACAAGGGTGCTTGGTCTATTCAAGGACTACACATTTGAGACCCCTGAAAACTGGGAATGAATGAAATAATTTTAAATTATTTATTCCTACGATGTTTTAAGACAAAAAAGGATAAAACAAGAATATGTTTCTGCCCTAAGAGATAATTTAGTGCTGCTATTACAGAGTCTCATGTCTGTGCTTTGTTCAAATTGAGGAGAAGCAGAAATAATTGAAATATCTAGCAGTAGAGGGAATGACCAGGTGCACACAACTCTAAGATTCTCTTACCTCTTTGCAGAAAATATTTTTATAAGTTTCTGAAAAAACAAAGTTGTAGATATACTATAGAAAGTTGCCTTCTCCTGTTCATTCAGATTTCTCTAATACTGGTATCTTATATAACTCTAGTAAAATGACCAACCTCATGGAATGTCACTGACATGATACCATTAATACATCTATAAACCTTATTTGAATTATGCCTGTCATCCCACTATTTCTTTTTCCAGTACAAGATCTAGTGCAGTACCCACATTATAATTACTTGGGTCTTCCCATCTATGAGAGTTTTTATTTCTCTCTCATATCCTGGGAGCAGGTGAAGAATGTGGATCCCTTATTTTGTGGAACATCCTTCAATCTGGATTGACTTGGTATTTCTTTAGGAATTAGCGCGAGGTTATGCATTCTCTACGGGCTGAATGTGAGTGTCTCCCTTCCAAATTCATACACTGAAATTCTAACAGTGTGATGGTGCTAGGAGGTGGAACCTTTGGAAAGTAATAGGTGATGAGGGGGAGCCTAAAAAATGGACTTAGTGCTCCTACAGGAAGAGATAGGGAGCTCGCTTCCTCCCTCTGCTCTACACAATGTGAGGATTTGACAGGAAGCAGGACCTTACCAGAAACCATGCCAGTAGACACCTTGGGTTTAACTTCCCAGCCTTCAGAACATTTAATCATATTTATTAAGGCCTAATTCATATACTTTAAAATTTGCTTTTTTGAGGAGTCCAGTTCTATGAATTTTGACAGATGTATTCTCTTTGGGAAGCATTTCCTCATCAAGATATGGACATTTCAGGGCCGGGGATTTAGCTCAGTGGTTTGGTGACCTGCCTTGCAAGCGCAAAGACCCGAGTTCAATCCCCAGTACCAAAAAAAAAAAAAAAAAAAAAAA
>NW_022900919.1:30181235-30264430 GCF_012274545.1 Fukomys damarensis | reverse complement strand
AAAAAAAAAAAAAAAAAAAAAGATATGGACATTTCACATCATCCCAAAATATTCCCAGTGACCTTCACTGTCATCTTCTCCACAGCCAAAAAAACACTGATCTCTCTGTGACCTTAGTTTTCCCTTTCCAGAATGTCATATAAATGAAATTGTAAAAACTATAGTCCTTAGAATTTGACTTCTTTGCTTATCATAATGCTTGGAAAATTCGCTCATATTGCTCTGGTACTTTGTTCCTTTGGATTGTTAGTCTTATTCCATTTCATGGGTTTACCAGTTCACCGCTTTACCAGCCATTGGAAAGTGGGCTGGATTCCATTTTAAGGATTTAAATCCAGTTTTAAGGATTCTGAATAAGCTGCTGCAAGCAATCCTGGACTATTCTGTGTGTGGATTCGTGTCTCCATTTCTCCTGAGTATGCACTTAGGTGTGGGATCGCTGGAGTATATGGTGAACATTACCAGAAGTGGCCAAATGCCCTTCCTCAAGTGGCCAGAACTGTTTAAATCCTGAGCAGCAATGTGGGGAGCTGCTCCTCATGCCCAGTAGAACACTAAGGCAATAGTGTGGGTATTGCCCCCCTCTCCCCGTTGTTTTACCCTAACACTGTTAGACAGGTACTTATTCACCATCTGTAATTCTCTCTGGTAAGGCTATTAAAATACCTTGCCCACTTGTTATTGGGCTGTGTATTTTCCTATTGCTGAGTTTGGCATGTTCTTTACTTATTCTAGAGAGAGCAAAATTTTTAAATGTGAATCAGATCCAATTTTTTTTCCTTTCAGGGTTTGTGTTAACATTTATTTGTTTTGGTTGATTTCTTATGGTTTAAGCTTCCTCGTCTGAATTATTTTCTTCACCTTGGTAGGATTCATGGAAGAAAATATGTCTCGCTTTCTAGACACATCTCTAGGCCAAGTCATTTAGTCTTCAAGTGATTTAGTTTTCATTATCAGTTAAATGGAAACAACAGTTTCTTTTCTGGTGGTGGTGGGGGGATTTGTGTTTAAAAATCAGGATATTTTCCTAATGAGTAACAAGATCCATGGGCTTTGAGTTCTTTGTCAGCAGTGGCAGTTGGAAGGCAAGCGGAAATTAGGTTTTACAGCAAAACACTGCTGGGATGAATTGTGCCTGGAATCTTGGCCTGTGGGAGGACAGGGAGAAGTGGGGACTGGAGAGAACTCAGAGGGACACACTTTTCTGGCTGAGCCGGACCCCAGGGCAGGAAGGGGACATCTAGGAAGTGGACATAAGAAGATATGAATCTTCACACACCTTGAGGCCATGAGGTTAAGTGAAAGCAGACATGTAAGCTTAAATATCACATGATTTATCTTGTATGAGAAACCCAAAGTATAAATAGATTAAATAGTAAAACAGAAGATTGATAACAGGAAAGAGAATAGATAGATCTTTTGCAACTGAGAAGTGGACTGAGAGATGAAAAGGGAGAGGGAAAGGGGAAGTAAAAAGAACTGAGATGCGTTGTGTGTAAGACCTAAAGTCTCACTTCCACTCCAAGGAGCGTGAACAGCCGAAAGGGCCTTCACGATGCTGAATCCTATAGCCCAAGGATGGCTCCAGATGCAAGACCCAGGGCCTTACTTCTGGGAGCCTTGAACAGCCCAAAGGGCCTCCAAGATGCTGGGACCTATAGCTCAGAGAGGCTCCCGGAGCTCGACAGAGGAACAAGAGACACCCAGGAAGGAACACACCAGGCTTGTTGGTAAATAGACCTTTATTAGTCTGGCCAGACGGCACTCTCAGAACTGAGCAGCTCAGAGAGGCACAGCACAGAAGTTAGCAGTTTTTTAAAGACAAGGAAAGAGGATTGCAAGCACAGCAAGTGGGCCAGGGGTCAGGGGGTCGGTTTTCTGCCATCTATCTAAAGGAGTCAGCTATAGGGCGCACCTGGCCTTTCATCTCCAGACCTCAGTCTGTTCTGTTCTAACAAGGCCTTGAGTCGCTATCTTGTTTGTCCGTACCAGGCTTCCATACACTCTGTTTTAATCTTATCTTGGAGCTGGGTAGAAAGAAATGTGTGCTGCTATGTGCTGGCTAACTAGGGGTTACATAGCGCTTAGAGTCCCACATTGTGTATTTGTACCAGTGCCTCAAGAGGAATGTAATCACCATATACTGCGAACATGGACTAACAACATTTTAATTTTTTTATTAGTGCATGTTTGCAGTACATAATGAACACATTCATCATGGGGGATTTGCACCTGTATATAACACATCTCAATTCTATTTTTTATCGTTTTCCCTTTTCCTCACTACATCCTTTCTCCTCCATCCCATTTACAAAAGCTCTACTTTCATTTCTTTTAAGACAGGAAAAGTATACTCAGGACAAGGAAGGGAAAGTATTAATGTTCAATAATTCCTCAAGGGAATGTCAAGGGATACAAAAGGAAAGAAAGCCAGGAGTTTCTATGCATTGATAATGTCATTACCACTTCCTATAGAAAGGTATATTCTGTGAAAGTACTGTCTGGCCTCAGTTCCCTGTAGCAGGTTAACATATTAAGAAGTAAGAAAGGAAAGCCTCTCTATGGAATCCGGGGTGCTTCACCCTGCTCCCTGGAGTCCTTCCTATGTGTTGGTCCCAGAGTCAGGACCCTTACTGGCTCCCCCATGTGACCTCCACACCACCCTGTGGGCCTCTAGTTGCTGTAAAAGGTAGCAGATTAAAAGTGACTCCAGTGTCACCGGATACTGAGCGCCCTCGTCAGGAAGCCAGGAGCATCCCTCTTTGCCACACAGCGACTGCTCAGCCGGAATGGCTGCTTGACACCCCATCCCATTTCATCTCACGTGACGATGGCAGCACCTTCAAGAACAGAGCTGCCTTTCCACAGTATTCCTGGAGTGTGCCATTGCAGAGCCCCTTGCCTCCAGCTGCCTTTCATGTCAGGGAGGTTTTGGGTCCTACAGTGGCCCTTTCACCCCAGCCCACTGTCACAAGCTGCCGTTAGAGTCCTTTTACATCACCCACCTTGCAAGCCAATTGTGCATCTCTGTTCGAGTAGCATGGGGTAGGATCTTATCAGACAGGACTTTACCAGCTGGAACCTGAAAAAAAATATGTCCATCTGGCCTGGGCAAAGTGCCCTCCTGGAAAATTACTGAATAGAGCCAAAGTCTATAAAAATACATTCCTTAAAATGCCAGCAGAAGGCATAGACTTATGGAGAAATGAGGAAATTATGCAGCCCATGTGAAATCCCATTCGTCACCAGCCTTAGGTAATGGGAATAAATGCCCACCCAGCCTCTGTGCCAGTAACATTAATAATCAGTTCATGGGCACTGTCTCCCAGGAATGTCCTGGCTGTGATTCAGATTTCAGGCATAGAGAATGTGCAATATAAATGTTCTGTGCCTGGAAAGTGATGAGACATTTTGTCCTGCGTGGGCTGGGAATCAGAAGCAACCCTCCTGCTATGGGGAGGCGAGGAGTGGTGGCTTGGAGGATGTCCCTGTGGGATGAGGACAGAGTGCTAAGAGAAGTCCAGCTGCCTGCCTCTCCGCCTCATTGCAACCTTCATGGAGTTTGTTGTTCTTGTCTCTGCTTCAGAAGAGGAAATCCGTCAGACTGCTGCCAACTGGTGCCCTCTGCATCTCTTGCCCATCATCACTGCCAGCCTCCAGTGGCTAGAACCCTTCTCAGCTGGTCTCCTTCTCATGGCTCATCTTGCCCTTAGTTGCAGCCCCAAGAGTTCACATGTGGGGAGGGCATGAAGGGAGGACAGGGGTATGGGGAAAAAATGAGAACCAAGACCTGTCATGTAAAGGTCCATGATCCGAATGATAAATGTAACTGTACTGTATACTTAAAAAGTACCAATAAACTCAATGAACAAAAAAAAGAGTTCATATGTGGAAGTCCTAATCCCCAGCACTTCAGAGTGTGGCTGTATTTGGAGATAGTGTCTCTAAAGAAGTAATTCAGTTGACACTGGAAGTTAACATGGATTAGGAGTGGGTTCTAATCCAATACCATTGATGTTCTCAAAAGAAGAGAAAATTGGGACACAGAGCCATGAGGAAAGGCTGTGTGAGGACACAGTGGGAAGGTGGCCACCCGAAGGTGGTCGGGGGTGGGGACACAGAGCAAGCCACACCAGTGGACACCTCAGTCTCAACTTGCAGTAGTGAACTCTTGCTTAAGCCCCCAGGGTGTGCTATTTTGTCCTGGAACCCTATAAAACAATATAGGCAGGGACCCCACAAATCACCTTGCTCCCTTCCTCAGGTGCTGTTCTTAGAACTGACAAAAGTATAAAGATGGCAGTGAAGAGATTTTCAGTGTGACCCCGTCCTGTCCCACCTCCTATGTTCCTTGCTGATGTGTTTAGCTGCCTGGCTCACCTGTGTTTGTCCACAGTCTCTCATTAGTTTGCCTGTGCTTTTCTCATGATTACACTCCCCAAATCTTGGTGAGGACTTCCCAATTCTCCCAGCAAGAGAGACCACCTTCTCTGACATTTCTCTTTTATGAAACATAGCATTTTCTACTCATTTCCTACTTATCTATGCAACATGTTCTCCTATGAGGCTAGGAGCCATGCCTGATTTAGCTTTGTATTCCTTCTACTCCCTAACATGCTGCTTTTGCATGTTATAAGTTCTTCAAGCATATTTTTGGATGCCTAGAAGAAATAATTTGTGGGCTATAAAAGTTGTCCCTGCCTGCTCAGGAACATTTATGGATTTTGTTTTTTGGTTTTGGTTTTTGGCTTTTGTTTTTTTGAGACGGGGTCTCACTATGTAGTTGACACTGATCTGGAACTCACTATGTAGCCCAGGCTGGTCTCAAACTCACAGCAATCCTCCTGCCTCAGCCTCCGGAGTTACAGGCATGCGTTGCCACACCAGGCCCACATTTATATTTTAAAAGTTGGCATGAGGTAACAAAAATAAGAAAATTCTTTTGACCAAACTGATCTGGCTACCAATGCTGGCTATATCATCACTTTCTGACTTTGTGTGTTCTTTTCCTTCACTGCTTCTTGGCCATCACTAAATGGGATACTTCCACCTACTTTATGGGATTGCTGCATGAGTTAGAGAAGGTAACATGCATAGTACCCATCCTCCCTCAAAAATACGAGTTCTCTTCTTTATAACTGTCTGTCAGTGCCTAACCTACAGAGATGAAGTTTCATTGGGGTGGTGTTAAGCATCAGCGGCAATTGGCGGAGTCAGCCATCTCTGCAGGAAGCTCCCACTGTCCGAGGTGCCACACTATCTTACAGCCAACCAGGTGAATACAGCCCTCTACTCTCCCCCAGGTCCTGAGTACCGAGGAGCAAAGTGGTCAGAGGCACTCAGTTGCTGTAGTCCTCAGCCCCACAGCCTGTTTAGGGCTTCACTCTGTGCTCTAAGGGGCTCAGCGATGTGCCCATCCTGGCCTGGGTGGGTGCTGACTGGAAGAGCACACACGTGAAGCGGGCTTCAGTCCAGCAAGTGTGTAACAAGTGCTAACCACAGGTGCATCTTCAGAATGCAGTTATGTGCTCACCATGTGGGTGCAGACAGACACACAGGCAGGAAGCAAAACAGCCAGTAACTGCAAGGCACTCGACTGTTAACACCTTCCACTTTTGCAAATTCACCTCTTTGTTGAAATGTATTTGTATCCCTCAAGCCTTATTTATGGCCCCCTTACAGGCCTTTGTAGACAAAACCCAACATCCACATTCCCAATGGAAGTAGAGTGTGTGGTGCTGACTTTCTGTGTCAGCTCTCCAGCTGCAGACCCGTGTCCTTTCCTTAGTCCACGCAGCGCCACATGGTCTGTGGAGTGTTTCATGGTGTCTTTGTGGTGTAATGCAGGTCCAAATTTCTATGTTTCTGTTGGTGAATTCATACTTAGAACAGTTCCTGGGGATAGGGCTGAAGGAGCCTCTCACATTGCCAAGTTTCAGAACACTGGGATGCGTCTTGTGGAGTACATACAGGCATGAGATGGATTTCACTCTGCATGAATTATACAGCTATTGGTCGTGAGTTCAATGTTCATGACTCAACAGTATGTGTTAAAGGTGTTTTTAAATAGAAACACGCATGAAACAAGATTGATGACAACGTTGTGACCCTAAAGACTCTCAGGAACCCAATCCTGCAATTTCTCTAAGAAAAAAGGGTTCATAGTCACTGATTCATTGTTCTCGGCAGCTTTGTACAACATGACTACAACAAATAATGAGAATTGTCTATATTTGGCATAAAATGCAGTCCAAGGTTAGAAGTAGTGCATGAGATTCAAGAGATTTAAGCAAGTAAATGTCTTAAATGGCAGTGTCTAAAATAGGACATAGCTTTACAATTCTTAAAGGTGATTTTGGAAACAAAGCAAGGTGTGTGTGTGTGTGTGTGTGTGTGTGCGTTTATAAAAATCAATTGGAGTGTTGGATGCATGGTTATTTTTCTACTAGAAAACCATCATAGAAAGAAAAATAACTCTATTTTATCATTAAAATTCCTTCCTTTGTCTGATAAACTAAATCCACATACATGTGCACATCCACATTCATGCACCTCGCTCTATTTGGAGCACATTAGAAAAGTCATCGAGTGGGAGGTGGGAAATTTGAGTTCCAACTCCAATTTTGCCACCAACTAATTGACATTTGTGCCTCAGTTTCCTCAGCAATTAAATATAAGGCAATAACACTGTGACAGCTTTACTTGTATTATAAGGTCACTGATGGGAGGTGAATATACCATATATGTAAAAAAAAAAAAAACAAACCTTTGAGACTCTAATGATGCAAAGTGCGAACATGGCAGAAATAGAAATTGCCTCTGAATTGTTGAGAATCCAAGCCTGAAATAATTCTTGGAGGAAAGTCACTGAGAAACTCACAAGTGTCATACTGCTCTTCACGGTTTAAGAACACTGCATTCTCTAAGAAATGTTACACAAGGATAATTCCTGACACTTGATTACAGTAATTTTTATGGAATTCCATTTTTGCTCTCATCTGGGTGAGCAAATATTTCTGTATGCAGACTAGGTTTTTCTTCAGTTAAAACCCTGGAAAGAAAACTACCACCACAATCACAACCACCACAACCACTACCCCAAAAGCTTTGGGGTGGAAATTGAAAGGTCTACATAAATAATTGATCCTGGTCCCAAATGCCTGTGTACTCATTACATGCTTAGTATTGTTCTAGATATTTAGGGAGGCTCCCAGCAGCTTGAAGTCCAATATCCCTTTGAGAAGATAACAATGCATTTGAGAGAATAGATAAATGGCTCTTAAGAGCTGCTAAGTAGAGCAGGCAAGTAGTACAAAAGATGTCACAGGCAGATTTGTGACAAGTGCTGACAGTATGTCAAGATTTCAGAGAAGGAAGACATGAGAGGAAGCTGAACTAATCACTGAATTTCCTATTGAAAAAAAGGAACTTGAATTGGGCATTGATGATTGACTGCAATTTGGATGAGAAAAGAAATGAGGATGGCTTTGCAAGTGGAAATACATACCGGCTCAGGGACTCACACACAAGTCCATTAGGGGGGCTGTCTAGGCAGAGTAATGGTCTTCCTGTTCAGTCCAATCCACTTTGCAATGGCATCTGGGCTCAGACTGGTGTTATCAATATGCTGATCACATTGTCCAGGTCACTAGATCACCACTCCTGCCTCCTTTTGGGACCTGGGGCCTTCAAAATGTATGAACCCTACATGCATATTAATACTGAAAATAAGATCCTTGGAGCTTGATATGCTTGACATATAGTAAAAGGTCTTGCCCTAATAATAAAGGTATGTAGACAAAGATGTAGATATTCGGAAAACTTTAGGAAACACTATATACCATATCACTGGAGAGTGCATGTTAATAGATGCACAAGATTGATTTGGGTGACTCGGGCTTGTTCCTGGCCCCTGTTTTAGAAGATTCTCTGATGGCTGGATGCAATATGTAGATAATAAGATGTAAGACAGAACTCTGCTAGTTTACAGCTGTGATGGAGAGAAAGCTGCCATGCAGAGCCATGAGGGGGTTTGCGTTGGAGACAGTGTGACTGCACACAGGAGCTGTAGGGCAGCTTGTGCATGTCAAGCAGCATTTCAAGGCTCTCCGTGAATGGGCTAATTTGAATAACTTTGCGGATCCAGTGTACAGTGGCTGTCCCTCATTGTCTGAGACCCAGCCTCTGGTTACTCCGGCAAATGCATAGTGCCCTGAAATGTGGGACCCTGAGAAGGAAATGATTGGACTGTTGACTTAATCAGCTGTGCAAGAAAGGGAGCCGAGAGCTAAAATGGCATTTCCAATGGCAACAGGCACAATGTATCATTTCCTTCAGTGATCTCTGATGCAATAGAGGGACTAGAAGCCTGATAACTACGTTACAAGATTCTCTAGGGGCAGAGTTCTAATTAGATCCTGCCTCGTGTAGCAAATAAGAAGAAGAGGGAGACGTCCACTGCTGTTCCTCCAGCAGGTGGCAGGAGCACATCTGGACTTTAATAGGTGTGATGTTTATGTATTTTTCAGAAATTTCCCTAAAAATTAATCACCTTCCTAAACCTGGTACTCATTGGATCTAAAACCAGCCCTTCCTATGGAGCTGTAAATGCTCAATCCCCTGCATTCAATAGCTTTCTTCTTGAATTGTAAAGTGGTTACTGCTTTCCTGATATGGCTCCTACATCACAAAATAGTTAAGCTTCTGAGAAGTTTTGCTATAAACAAAACAATGGCTTAGCATTTCCAAAACATATTTCTCCCCAGAATATATCTGTCTCACCTTAAACTCACTACACACACACACACACACACACACACACACCAAAAAAACCTTTTCGTTGTATTGGAAAACCTTTGTTCCATGGGGCACCTTTGGAAAACACCTAAGGATTTGTAGGTTGAGAGTCAGGAGTCCAGTGTTGGCCTAATCTCAGCTGTGTAGTCTTGGACAAATCAACACCTCTCTGATCTTTTGTCTCTTTATTAGGTTAAAAGAAGAATTGGATAAAGCTCATTAGTGACAATTTCCCAAAAATCTAAAATTTTTTATTCTATAAGAAATGCTAAACTTAAAACCTATCACTGCTGGGCTGGGGATTTAGCTCAGTGGTTCCACCACCTGCCTCCCAAGCACACAAGGACCAGAGTTCAATCCCTGGTACCGAAAACAAACAAACAAACAAACAAAAAACTACCACTGCTTACGTAGAAAACACATTTTTAAAGCTACTATCTTTTACTTTGCCTTCTCTTCCTTTTTTTTGGCTTGATTTTCCTGAATATTTTGAAGTTAAAGAACATTCCAAGACACTGGCAGAAAGTAAACAAATACTGAGTAGCTCTTCCTATAGCGGAATGGTGCTGCTTTTAGAACTCCATACTAGTAGTGCTGATACTTGAACCGTGTCCCTTCAGAAACAAGTTTCCATTTGCACTGACAGAGCATGGACTGAAAGATACTGAGAAGAAACTTCCAGCACTCAGGTGAAGCCATTATAGAAGGTAACTGGCTCCCTGCCACAGGCAGCATCCAATTGGAGACTAGAGGCCAGCATGGAGAGAGACAATCTAAGGCTTGTCTTCATTTTTCTTTCTTTCTAGAATTTTGAGGATGAAAGGGATACTACAGCTCACCCACACACAGATCCTCACATTTTACAGATGAGAAAACTGAGTACCATTGAGGTTACATGTATTTTGCAAGGTCACATAGCTAGTTCATGGAAGAACAGGGAGAAGACACAGGACATCTTTGCCTCTTCCCGGTGTATTCCTGGAGTTCGTTTGTTTCTTTGAGTAGAAATGTTCTCTCTTTAAATATCTATTTAACATTTCTTAAAAGAAGCAAAGTCATTTGGTGTGAGCTGGAAACCACCTGAATTTGCTATCTACCATGGGAAGCTAACAAGGTTGGGAAGCTAACAAGTTTGGGAAGCTCAAGGTCAGACTTTGCTTTTGGGATTCTTCTTTTCAGGCACCCTTAACATGGAAATGTGTTCCAGCCCTGCTGGGCCCTTGGAGGCCAAATCAGGCACTGGTATTTCTGTTGACACAGCCAGTTCCAGCATCCTCCAGCCTCTGAAAGACAGACCCTTTTGCTTTGCTTTGGCAACTTAAGTCCCTGCAGGCCATCCAGAAAAAACAGACCCATTTCAAGGCTCTTATGCAGGCTTTGCAAACAAGTCCCTCACCCCAAGAGGACACCAAATGTAGCCTGAAGCCACATCATTTGCTGTGTGGTTGTCTGGGCTTCCTTTACTAAGTACTTGACAGAATCCACAGCTGCCTTCACAATGCAGCTGGTAGTGGGTGTGTGGAGGGTGGCGGCCTTTTCTTTTATTATCCAACTGCTTTCATTATCTACATGCTCTTGAGCAGGGAACCAAGAAACACTGCCAAAGCACAGAGCATGGCTGTAACTCTGGAGAGGGACAGGGGCTTAGGGCAAGTTTGATTTTATCCTGAGATTTTTTTTCTCCAAAGGTTTTAGCAAAACAGAATACAATATTAGAAATCATAGAGGTATTCCGTTTTCCTAAGAAAGATAGAAACAAAATCAAAGTCACTACTAATAAAAAAATTTGAATTTTAAGTCATCTATTTATTCCTTTTGTTTTGTTGTGTATGGAGTTCAGTTAGACCTCAGTGAAATCTTGGTGAGGAGGAACAGTTGGCCAAAGGCGGGCTCAATTTTCTGACAGGTGTGCTTGGGAATTCCGCTGGAGGCAGAGGTAGGATGGGGTAGGAGAGCTTGGCCTCAAACTTTGTTTGCAAAATTAGCACTGATGCACACTCGTGTGAGCCAGCTCAGTTCTTGCAGTCCCCTTGTCATATTGGTTACAGCTTCTGCTCATCATTTCCCTTCGATTCTACATGCACTGCCACCCCCCCACTGTCACTTACATTTTACTCTTTTGTTTTTATTTATTTATTAAATAATTTATTTTTCATTTTGATGGGTTACCTTTTACTGTTATTATCGGTTGCTTTAGTCTAAATTCGTGTGTTCTTCCAAAATTCATTCCTTGAAACAGTGTCGGGAGGTGAGGTCTTTGGGAAATGATGAGGCCAAGATGAGTGCCCTTGTTAAAAAGGGCCCAGAGAGTGCCAGCCTCCCTTCCACTATGGGATTAATTAGCAAGGGTAAACCATCTAGGAATGAGAAGTCAGGCCTTCACCAGACACTGAACCTGTCAGCACCTTCATCTTGGGTGTCCCACCCTCCAGAATTCTGAGAATTAGATTTCTGTTCTCTATAAGTGGTCTAGTTTATAGTACTTTGTTATAGCCACCAAAGAAGAAGTCTAAGGCATTGCTTCTCAGTGGCATACTTGCCCCATCCTAGACACCCTACACTTGGCTGCAGGTAGACCCTGGAGACAACCTTCTCCTGTCCAGGCTTTTATCGGAGACTTCTTATTGAAACATCCTCCTCCTGTCTCTCAAGACACTTTATGATCTTAGCCAATTCTACTCCTGCTCTGACCCTGGGGTAGTCTCTTTCTCCTCCTTCCTGCTCTTTATCTGAGAACTGTGAAACTTCAGTAGAAAGGCCTGGCACAGATCTCAATCTGCATACTCAAGGATTATCAACCATTTGACCAACACCTGAGCATGTGTCCCCACCCATTGTTGCTTTAGCCTTTATGGAGCAAAGGGAAGGGAGTGTCCATTGCTTCCCCTCTGAACAGTTTTACTTATTCATCTGCTACACATGTGTTTTGACAGCAAGTTCTCTAGGAGGGTTCAGGGTACATTAGTCAAGAAAACAAGCAAGATCCCTACTCGTGGGAGATGCACAGGACAAACAATGAAACAAGTAAAAATGCTCATTGTGATGGAAGTCCATTGCTTCCCCTCTGAACAGTTTTACTTATTCATCTGCTACACATGTGTTTTGAGAGCAAGTTCTCTAGGAGGGTCCAGGGTACATTAGTCAAGAAAACAAGCAAGATCCCTACTCGTGGGAGATGCACAGGACAAACAATGAAACAAGTAAAAATGCTCATTGTGATGGAAGTCAATTAGGTAGCATGTTGTACTTTATAAGGAAGGACAAAAAGGGATACTATACTCCCAGAGGGTCACCAAGTAAGAGAGAGTAAGAGATCTATGCTGGGATGTTACTTACATTAAAATATAAGGAAAGGAAAGGAGATTTGTATGGGATAGTGCCTTTGGGAGGAAATGGGTATGAGGTACAGAAAATGAAGAGGAGCAGACCACACCCAATGAGAGAGGTTATCATTTATGCTTAACACTCTTTCTTTTTAGCAAGGGACAGCAGAGAGGGACACACACGAGACAACTTTCCATCCCTCCTTCTTTTACCCAACATTGTATTGGAAGTCCTAGCCAATACCTTAAGGCAAGAAAAGAGTGTAAATATTGCAAAATGAAAATAAAAGTAAAACCATATTTGCTGACAACATATTGTATATGAAGAACTAAAGGAATTAATACAGACGGAGCAAATTCATAAATTTGTCAAGATCACAGAACACAAGTTTAGTATTAAAAAGTATATTTTTACTCTAAGAAGAAATATTGTGGAAAATTACAGTGAGGATAACAATACTATTGATACAAAACATCTTAAACCATGACTTATATTGTGATAAATCTAATGAAAGATATACAGTGTCAAGACTTACAAATCTGCAGTAATGAAGAGAGTGAGTTACTCATGTAATGACTGACATGCACATAGATAGATAAGACTACAAGGTCTAGAAATAAGATGGCATAAAAATGATAGAGTGATTCTAAATAAGTTATGAAATGAGGTCCAATAAAGAAAGAAAATCCATTTTGACAAGTGGTGATGTTGCAGCTGGGTGTCTATACTAGTCAGCTTTCCTATTGTTGAGATCAACGACCTGAAACCCACAATTTAAATGATGAGAAATGTGATCTGGCTCACGGTCTCAGAGGATCCAGTCCATAGGTAGCTGACTCCAAGACAGAAACATCATGCCAGAAAGTCACAGTGGAGCAAAGTTGCTTAGTTCATGGCTACCGTGAAGCAGAGCAGGGGATGTCTGCTTCACAGAGAAGAAAGGGCCAGGGCCCAGACAGAGTACCCAAAGCCATGTCTCTATGACCTAATCAGACACACCCAGAAATGTGCTCTACCATTCCTCTGGTTGGCTCCTTAGCCGATCAAGTGGACAATTAAGTTAAACCATCATGATATTCAATATAAAAACATACCATACCCCCAAATTAATTTGAAATTAATTATAAGCCTAAATATAAAAGTTAAAACTATGAAGTATACAGAAGGGAAAAAAAAATGAAAGTATTTTCATGTCTTGGAATAGTCAGAATGTTTTTGTAAAAGACTTTAAGTATTCAATGGGGGGGTGGAGATAAACAACTTCAGCAAAAGGACAATTTTTTAAACAAAAATGCCAATCATAAAGTCAATAGACAAGCCAAAAGCTGTGGAAAAGGGTAAAGGATGTGTTATATAACATCTGTAAATCGATAATAAAAAGACAATAATCCAATAGAAATGATCAAAGACTTAGATGGACATTTGACAAAAGAAGATACAATCACAATCAACAAACACACAGCAAGGGCCTACAGTGAATCACCAGCAGAACTGAAATTAAAACCTCAGTGAAATATCAGCATGCCTATTATAATTATAAATTTTAAAAGACTGTTAATGCCAAGTCTGGGCAAGACTGTGGAATAACTGTTGGTCCCATTCATTTCTGTGGTGGATTATAAAATACCACAAACATCTCTGAAAAACATCTTCAATAAATTAAACATGCAGTGATCATATGAACCAGAAATTCCATCAAACATCTATCAACAGGTAAATACATAGATGAATTCTGGCATATTCATACATGGCACAATCCTCAGCAATAACATGAATGAATCACTGGGACAACAGCATAAATGAAGCTCCAGTACATGTTGAATGAAAGTGGTCCAATCTAAAGGTATGGATCCTTTTATGTGAAGGGCAAGAGAAGAAGAAAGTCATTCATAAAACCATAAGAACCACAGTCTGCAGGTCACTTACCAGAAATGGCCACAAGAAAATGTTCAGAGGTGAAGGAGATGTTCTGTATCTTGATTTGGTTCATGGCTCCAGAATGTTTATACTTCTTTTATTTATTTTTTTATTGCACTAAGTGAAGATTTATTCATAAAACTGACTATAATGACATATGTTTTAAGGTTAAGAAACAAAATCAAACCAAACATATAAGTAAAAGTTTCCATTCAGACTAATTGGACTTCACAAACATTTCTTTTGAAGGGGGGTTATGATATGGATAAAATTAGGAACTATTTTCAAGGAGAGAAGAATCAATGATCAATGTAAGATCAAATCAAGTCAAAAATTCTGAACGTCCTTAAGTAATCTAGCTATGTATAATTTAATTCTCTTACACCTATTAAACACAAATGTATGCCATATATTCCCAAGAACAAGGCCCTTCAAAATATTTAAGAAATTGATAATCTAAATGTATAAGTTTAATGAAACCCACACTGAGATAAATATTCCAATACTGATTAAAAACTTAAGCAACTTTTCTTTAAAAATTTCAGTATAAAATCCCAATTAGTGTAGAGGCCCTCAGGTGCAACTTGGTTCATAGAGATAATAAATTCTTTGAGAAATTTTGTAATGCTTTTTAAATTTAAAAACTTGCACTGTGTTGGGCATGTAGCAAATTTAAAAATATTAACTTAAAATATTTTTACTCATAGAAAAACAGAAAATAACTTTACAGCACATCAACATTTCTCCAGTTGTCTTCTACAACTTTGAAAAATGTAATATTTTAAACAGCAAATCTTATTCACAGTAATGAGCTAAAATTCTAATGACTTAGTTCTAAGCCATGATTTTACAGTAAAATATAGTTTTTTCTCATATACTTCTTAAAAGTTGAACTCTGTACTTAAAATCTGTACATTTCAATGAACATAAAATAAATCTCAATTAAATTAAAAATTCTACTTGTTCCTCTGCTACTCCCTAAAAGTTAATGGAAAAAATTTTTTAAAGAGTCAGAAAGCTGACAGGGTGCAAAGGATTCTAAACTAGGAAGCCCATCACTTTGTCATTTATTGAACCTTCATTTGTACATATAGTCTTAACTGCATAAGGTATTTGTTGTAAAAACTCATAATATAAATGCTGCTAGGGATAACATTATGTGTGTGGGAGAGGCACTTTTGTACCTGGTAAAAACTATGCTTTCCAAATTATTTTTTTCTATTTTTAATGTAATATAAGCAGATACTAATCAAGAAAATATAAAAAACATTCTATGAAAAAATAATTTTTCGTAACAAAAATAATTAGAGAATACACTGTGCATTACAATATTAAAAGAATATATTTTCATTTGCTAATCAATCTCTGAACTCATTTCCTAATAACACTAAACCCTTTTATTATTCATTTAGAATCATAAGAGTCCTAGAATAGCAAAAACAATTTTAGGTAACAAAGGCAAGGCAGGGGACACCACAATCCCTGACTTAAAATTATACTACAGAGCTACTGTGATAAAAACAGCATGGTACTGGCAAGCAAAACAAAACAGACCTGAGGATCAGTGGAACAGATTAAAAGGTACAGAAACAGCCTCTAACACACTCACCCATCTTATCTTTGACAAAGGGGACAAACACATTCACTGGAAGAAAAATAGCCTCTTTCACAGATGGTGCTGCAAATTGTATTTTTTCTGAGTTTCCCAGGATCTGACACAGAGCCCAGTGACAGATGTTTCTTTGGTTAGGAGGAGGCAGGAGGTGGATGGGGCAGGAGCTTCACTCTGTCCTTCTCTATCCTCTCAGTAGGTGTGCCATGGAGCACCTCTACTCAGCAGGAAATAGTTTGCAAAGCACAGACAGAAAGCACTCTTTCCTGTGTACTTCCCACCATGGCTTGCACCAGCCCATTTTAGAAAACACTATAATGAAACCTCAGGCCTCTTTGAAAACACAGCATTTCTCAGCTTGTGGCTAGCATAAGAACAGGAGTCAGGGTTCTCTCACTGTTACAGACCTCACCTCCTCACTCATAGCCTGACCCCCAAACCCACTGGTAACTCTTTCACTTGCTCTACTTCTCAGGCCTGCTCCATCTGTCCTGGGCCCTTTATACCAAAGTGTGAAGACTCGGGGCCGTATCACCACTATCAAGTCTTGCCCAGAGTTTTCTTTTTTATTTGTTTTTCTTGCTTTCTAGATTTTGCTCTGTTTTTTCATGGTTTTTGTTTTTATCTCCACTTCCTTCCCTACACACACACACACACACACACTGTTCTCTCTGGGCCTCGGGAAAGGAAAGAATCTATTCACAATCACAAATCTCCTTTTCTGTGAATTCGTCGCTTTGTGACTCGTTGCTAAATCCCTGGTAATGGGATGTAATTCAGAGTTTGGGACTGGCCACCAGGACAAGCACAATTGAACAAGTACAGAGGCCAAATTGATCTGACTCCAAGAAAGTGCAGGGCAGGATGCTGCGTGGACTCCTGTTACAAAATTCCCACTGCAGTTGCCCCAGAATACCTAGCTTACTCTACCTGACCAAGAGTTTCAAAAATTAATTAATGAGAGATTAGTTCAGCCTCATAAGTTATCACTCTAATAAAATTGGTGTAGAAGCAGGAACCAAGACCAATTTGGGTGTATTATTGCTATTTGAACAGACCTCTTTAATTCAACAATTGGGAAGCATGAAATGTAGCTTAATAGACATAATTTGAGGATATAAAATTTTTCACCTGGTGTGAGCCATTTATCTTCATTAATATATCTAAGGTCACATGGAAAATGACTCTTTTCAATAGTATCTAAAAAGGCTACTTGTTTGCTTCCTCCCTGTTCTCTAAACTATTTGAGCCAGGAAAATGTCTTGACCGAACACTGAGAGCAAGCTCTGGGATAGAAACACAGCCTTATGTCTCTCACATCCTTTCCTACCATGCCTAGAAGTTAATATTTAGTGAATCACAATTGGGCCTCAATTTTTGAATTAAATTAAATATAAAATTAGAAGAATTTCATGTGGGTTAGGTGAATTTACAGAAACTGCAGACAATTTGTTAAATCACATTCACTGTGGGCAGTTCTTATTTTATTTGTCTTATTAGAGTTATGTTTTCTAAATCCTTCACAGGCCCTCTCTGCTGGGTAGTACCTCTGCCATCCAGCCCAATGCTCTTGCCACAGTTACCTGAGTTTTGAAATTCTGCCATCATCTTTGTCAACATAAAGTTACCAGTTGAGCTTCTCTTTCTTTCAGTCTCTTCAATTCCTAATTTTATCATTCATGACCCTTTTGAAATTGCTTATATTGATAATTAAATAGAAAGTCTTAGGTAGGCCCTCCCCTTCAGCCCAGCAGAGCAGAGGAGCCCAGAGTTGCAGGTGCCAACACAGTGGTGTATGTGCACCCCCACCCCATGAACAAGAGAAAGAGGGCCTCTCTGAGGCTCCTAGATGAAAACTAAAGCCAAATGGAAAAGTGAAGAAAATCTCTGCAATAAAGGGACACCACACCACCAGAGTAGGTAAGTCAGAGGGACCGTGAGCACCTCACATCAGAACCTGGTTTAACTTCAGGGGAAAGATAGCTGGAACCTGCAGTAGAAACTTGCAGAGTTCAACCCAGTGGGAGGTCAACAATCTTGACTTTGCAGGGTGAAAGATAAGGGTAGAGTTTTAATCTTTGGAAGACTGAGATCCAGTTTTTCCAACACCATTTATTAAAGAGGCTATCTTTCCTTCAGTGAGGATGGTCAGCTCCTTGGTCAAAGATGACATAGATGAGTACATCTGGATTTGTTTTTGTGTCTTCCGATCTGTTCCACTCATCATCAGATGTTTCTTTGCCAGTACCATGCTGTTTTTATAACAGTGGCTTTGGCCTTGCAGCCAAAACTCAGCCTAAACTTCAGGGAACAGCTGCTGCCTTGCTGAGACCAGTTAACTTAGATCTGCATACTCCTGCCCACACTGTCTATTTTGTCAACAGAGGCAGACCCTGAAGAAAGCCCTCTACTTCTATTTGTAGTTTTTATTTTCAAAGTAATATTTTCTCTATCTTTTAAAACTTTTTTTAAATCTATCTTTTTCTTTTCTCAATTTTTCCTCTTTATCCTGTTTTTCTTATCCCCCCCTCTCTGTCCCAGCCTGATGTTCATTTCTCTACCTTTTTGTTCCTATTCCTATCCTAATTCAAGTTTATTTTCTTTCTTTTTTGTTTCTCCTCCTTTTCCTTCTCTCAATTGTCATTAGTTTCAAAAGAAAGTTATTGCAGTCTCTAGCTTCCCTGTTGCTGTTAGTTTATTCTGTTCTTGTGTTTATTTTGTTTTTCTTCTCCTCTTCAACAGCTTCCTAGAGATTTTGTGATTTTCCTATGTCCTCCGATCTCACTTCTAACCTTTCTCTGTCCTATCTATCTATCACTCCCTGTCAAACTCCTTCTAAGTCCCTATCCTGAAGGGTAAAATTGTTATTTTGAAGAGTTTTTTTCACTATAAACATATTTTGGGCTGGTCTTCAATTTTTATTTAATTCACACAGTTAAAGATGATAGATTAATAACTACCACAAATTGTCATTTTCTAAGTTATGCTTGATGCTATTGAGTTGCTGATTGTATCATTTGGGCTAAGGTGTTGTGATTGATATAATTGATTTTCCTTCCTGGTATAATGAAAATGAGATTGCCTCACAGTCATTAGAGACTCAAAACCTAAAGAACCAACTATATCTGGAAGATCAAAGTATTAACCCAGGAATTAAACCAAGGACAGTAGCAACAACAAAAATAGAAATGAGAAGACATTTAAACAGGCACAAACACTGACTTCCACCTTATGAAAGGTAAATTCTGAGGTAAATGTGATGGACAAGTCTGATAGTCAACTATCTGGACACCCTGAACCAATAGCATAGGAAGTAACATAACAGATAAATAAGGCTCTTGAAAATTCAAAACAAAACTAATTTCCCTCATAACCACAGAGTTGGTGAGAAGGATGAAAGACATGATTAGAGACTCTAGAACAGAAACAGATAAAATAAATAGATGATCTCAGGACCATGCTGGAAACCATGAATGCCCAGCATAGGAAAGAAAAGAAAACCTTGAATATCCAACATAGGAAAGAAATGGAATCCATGAAATAAATTCAAATAGATATTCAGATTAAAAACTCTATAGAAAGCATTTGCAGCCAAATGAACAAATGTGAAGATAGAATTTCAGATATAGAAGATAGGATTGTGGTCAGTGACCATGAAAAGAGACATCTCTTCAAAACAGTAAGGAATCATGAGAAATAGATCCAACAACTCTTAGATGATGCAAAAAAGAATAATATAAGACTGATAGGAATCCATGAAGTAGCAGGAGAAAGTGCAAATGACATAAAAAACTGTTCACAGAATTTGATAGAAAACTTCCCCGAGGTGAAGAATTTGACATACAGATAAGTGAGGCATATAGGACTCCAACTAGCCATGAAAAAAAAAAATCTACACCTAGACATATAATAATCAAGATCCCAGAAACCCAACAGAAATACAAAATACTACAAGCAGTTAGAAAAAAGAAACAAACCACATGCAAAGGAAAGCCCATCAAGCTCACAGAAGACTTTTCAACACAAACCCTCAAGTCAAGGAGAGCCTGGAGTGAGGTATTTCAAGTCCTAAAAGGAAACAACCTCCAACCTAGACTGATGTATCCTGAAAACTATCTTTCAAAATTGATGGGGATATAAGATACTTAAATGACAAAGAACACCTAAGAAATTTCCTGAACACCAAACCGTCCCTCCAAACACTTCTAAACCATATCTTGGAAAAAGAAAATGAAGGCCTCAATTCCATAAGGGCCACCAGAGCAAATATAGCAGGCAAGGCAAGAAATTAAAGGAAGAGAGGGGAAAAATAAATGAACTAAAAACATGACAATGAAAAATCAATACATAACAATTATAACCTTCAATGTTAATGGTCTCAATCCACCAATCAAAAGACAGAATGGATTAAGAAGGAAAATCCAACAATATGCTATATACAAGAAACCCACTTAAACCACAAAGAAATTCATAGACTGAGAGTAAAAGGATGGAAAACAGTTCTCCATGAGACAGGAGCCCAGAAAAAAGCTGGGGTAGCTATCTTATTTCCAGAGAGAGTAGATTCCAAACCAAAACTAAGTAAGAGAGATGAAGAAGGCCACTACATACTTGTAAAGGAAACAATACAAGAGGAAGAAGTGACAACCATAAATATATATGCACTGAATACTAATACCCCCAACTATACAAAATAAATATTAATGGGATATTAAAAAACAAAATAAGCACTAATGCAATTGTATTGGGGTACCCCAATACTCCACTGACACAAATAGACTAATCATCTAGACAAAAAAATCAGCAACAAAATAACAGAACTAAACCAAGTCTTAGAACAAATGGACTTAGTAGATGTCTGCAGAGTGTTTGTTCCACCCCATAAAATCAAAATATGCATTATTTTAAGCTGCACATGGGTCATTCTCCAAAATAGACCACATGCTAGCTCATAGAACATGCTTAAGTAAATGCAAAGGAATTTAAGTTATCCCATATATATTATCAGACCATAATACAATTAAACCGGAGATCATTAGCATATGAAACCATAAGAACTTCACAAACACATGGAAATTAAACAAAACCCTGCTGAGCAACCATTGGGTAACAGAGCAAATTAAAGAAGAAATTAGACAGTTTCTACGATTAAATGATAATGCCAATGCTACATACAGGAATATATGAGACCCAGTGAAAGCAGTTCTGTGAGGTAAACTCATAGCAGTAAATGTCCATACTAGGAAAACAGAGTGAGCTCAAATAAACAACCTAATGCTTAACCTTAAGCTCCTAGAAAGAGAAGAGCAAAGCAAACTGAAAGCTCATACAAGGGAGGAAATTATAAAGATAAGAGCAGAAGTTAATGCAATGGAGACTAAGAGAATGATGCAAGAATTGGTTTTTTGAAAGAATAAATAAAATCAATAAACCTTTAACCAACCTTATTAAAAAAGGAAAGAAAAGGCTCAAATCCGTGCAATTAGGAATGAAAAAGATGAAGTCACAACAGATCCACCAGAAATCCAGCAGCTCATCAATATCTACTTCAAAAATCTGTATTCTAAAAAAATGAAAAATACAGAAAAAATGAACAGATTCCTAGATACGTATGAACTTCCAAAGTTGAATGAAGAAGATATAAAAAGTCTAAATACCCCAATTACATTCAGTGAAATTAAAAATATAATTAAAACATTATCAACAAAGAAAAGCCCAGGTCCTGATGAATTCATTGCTGAATTCTAAAAGACATTTAGAGAAGAACTATGGCCACTACTCTTTAAACTCTTCAATGAAATTGAAATTGAAGCAATACTTCCAAATTTATTCCTGAAAGCAAGTATTACTTTGATTCCCAAACCAGGGAAAGACCCAACCAAAAAAGAGAACCACTGGACAATCTCCCTAATGAACATAGATGCAAAAACCCTCAATAAGATACTGGCAAACAGAATAAAAAATCATCAATAAAATCATATAGCCTGACCAAGTCAGATTTATCCCAGCAATAAAAGGATGGTTCAATATATGTAAATCAATACATGTAATACTCTATATAGAGTCAAGAACAAAAACCAAATGATCATCTCAATTGATTCAGAAAAAACATAGGACAAAATTCAATACCTGTTCATGATTTTTAAAAAACTACAGAAAATTGGAATAGATGGTTTTTATCTCAACCTGATAAAGGCTATCTATGAAAAACCAACAAACAATATTATTCTAAATGGTCAAAAACTGAAAACTTTCATGCTAAAATCAGGAGCAAGACAAGGATGTCCACTATCACCATTCCTATTCAACATAATTCTAGAAACATTAGCCACAGCAATTAGACAAGAGGAAAAAATAAAAGGAATAAAATAGGAAAGGCAGAAATTAAACTGTCACTAGATGCTGATCATATGATACTCAACATAGAAGACCCAAAAAACTCTACCAAAAGACTTCTAGACTTAACTGACAGATTCAATAGAGTAGCTGGATACAAGATCAACACTCAAAAATCAATAGTCTTCTTGTATTCAGACTCACTGAGAGAGAAATTAGGGAAACAATTCCTTTCTCAATAGCATCCAAAAATGAAATATCTAAGAATCAATCTAACAAAGGAGACAAAAGGTCTCTACACTGAAAACTTTAGCACTCTGAAAAAAGAGATAGAAGAAGATAGGAGAGAATGAAAAGACATCTCTTGCTCCTGGGTAGGAAGAATGAACATAGTGAAAATGGCCATACTTCCAAAACTGCTATACAGATTCAATGCAATCCCCATTGAGAATCCCAAGAGCATATTTCACAGAATTTGAGAAAACAATCCAAAAATTCATTTGGAACCAAAATAAACCTAGAAAAGCAAAAGCCATTCTAGGCAACAGAGACCCTGCAGGGGGTATCACAATTCCCAACTTGAATCTATACTACAAAGCCACTGTTATAAAAACATCATGGTACTGGCAAAGAAACAGACTCAAGGACCAGTGAAATAGGTTAAAAGATGCAGAAACAACTCCAGACATACTCAGCTACCTTATCTTTGACACAGGAGCCAGCCATCCTCACTGGAGAAAAGATAGCCTCTTTAATAAATGGTGTTGGAAAAACTGGATCTCAACCTGCCAAAGATTAAAACTAGATCCTTTGCTTTCACCATGCAGTAAACTAAATCCAAGTGGATTAAAGATCTAACTATCAAAACAGAAACACTAAACTTAATGGAAAATAAATTAGGTAGAACTCCCAAAGACATTGGCATAGATGAACAAATATTTAGCAGCACAAGAACTTGCACAAAGAATGAACTGGCATCCCATTGTATTAAAAAGTTTTTGCAGTGCATGAGAAACCACCAACAGAACTAAGAGACAACCTACAAAGTGAGAAAAAAAATTTAGCAGCTACTCCTCAGACACAGGACTACTATCTAGAATATACAAAGAACTCAAAGAAATCAGACACCCCAAATACAAAGACCTAATTTTAAAATGGGCATCTGAAATGAACAGACATTTCTCAGATAAACAAGTAAAAGCAGCAGATAAATATATGAAAAAATATTCAACATCAATGGTCATTTGAGAGATGCAGATGAAAACAATACTGAGATTCCACCTCACCCCAGAAGGAATGGCTGCTATCAAGAAATCAACCAATAACAAATACTGGTGGGGCTGTGGAGAGAAAGGAACCCTTCTCCATTGTTGGTGGGAGTGCAGACTGGTGCAACCACTTGGAAGTCAATATGGAGATACATCAAAGAACTAGGATTAGAGGTTCCGTTTGACCCAGCCATCCCTCTGCTGGGTATCTTTCCAAAAGAATTAAAAGAATAATACCACAGTGATATATGCACACCCATGTTTTTAGCCACACAGTTTGTAATAGCTAAAACTTGGAAACAATCCAAATGCCCATCAACTGGAGACTGGATAAAGAAGATGTGGTTTTTCTATAAAATGGAATACTAATCAGTCATGAAGAGTGATGAAATAGACACATTTACAGCTAAATGGATGCACATTGATGCTATACTCTTAAGTGAAATAAATAGGACATGCTTGAGTAAATACCGAATAGTTTCTCTGATGTGAAAAACTAAAGTGTAAATAAGTTTTAAATGGTATAATTGATAGTGTGAAATAGGAAGAAAATGATTAAAGGGGAAGTGGAAAGGGGAGGCAAAAGAAATAAGGGAAAAGAAAAAAATGTGAAAAAATGGAAACAAAGTCTTTGTAAATAGGGAAGGGTAGAGGGGGTGAAGGGAGGGCAGGGGTATGGGGAAAAATCAAGACCCAAGATATATCATGTAAAAGTACAAGATCCCAATGATAAATGCAACTGTATTGTTTTGCTTTAAAAGTACCAATAAACTTAACAGAAAAAAATAATCTTTTTATTTTCTTAAAGTACATTAATTTAGATAACTTTTATTTGTTCTTCAAACACTTAATATTATGCATACTTTTTCACTGCTGATTGGCCAATTCTGCAAGAATTTGTAATATTCTGGATTCAAACATTAGAGGATAGCAGGACAATGGCAGAAATTAAAATCAACTAAGAAGGAAGTGATCTGGGTTTCTGTTCTTGCTCTGCTGATAACTTAGCTCTTATGTAACTATAGGCAAGTTTCTAGGACTTTCAAAAGTTCACTTTACTTTATCTATAAATTGAAGATAATTATACCTCCCAGGGTGGCTATTAAAATCAAATGGGGATAATTGATGTGGCATGCTTTGGAAAATATGTGTTCCATACTAAGCCAAGATTAGTGATGTAGTCATGCATGACAAAGCCTAAAGTGTTGGCCTTTCCCTGGTAGGCAGGTTTATATAAAATGTCTTTAAGCCTCTACCTGCAGATTTAATTAGAGAAGTGATCTGTAGTGCTTCTATCCCAGTGTCTAACATCAAAGCCAGCATCTTCTTGCAGAAATTGTAATGTACTTGGTCAATACCATGGTGAGTAGTGTCACCACCTTGGCTATGGAGACCACTGAAAGTATTTTTTACTTGGATGGCAGTGTCCCAGTGTGTCTAGTGTGCTGGTTTACCACTGGTTCTCAGTGTATAGTTTTCAAATATTATAAAATAGGTGGCTTAAGACATCAGCAAATTTATGTCCTTATAGTTTTGGAGTCAACAAGTTTAAAATCCAGGTGTCTCCAGAAGAGGTGGCTCTTTTTGAGGGTCCAAAGAAAGAACTTGCTCCATGTTTCTCCTCTATCTTCAGGTGGTTGTGAGAAATCCTGGGCACCTGTACAATCATCACTTTAATCTCCATCTCCACCTTCCTGTGGTATTTCCCTTGTGTGTCTCCCTGTTCCGTTCTTTTCCTTATATAGGTACAGGGTCAGAGGGCTCAAAGTCCATTGTAACCCATTATGACCTAAAACTGATTATATCTGCAAAGACTCTATTTCTAAATAAGGTCACATTTGCACATCTGGGTATTAGGACTTGAAGAAAAGTTTTGGGGTACATAATTACAACATTATTATCTGAAACATCATTAAAAGGCCGCTTTTACTCTTCAAAGTGTCCTGGGTAACAAACTAGATAGTGACACAAAACTTTAATACCTTGTTTTTGTCCATGACCTCATCTAGTGTCACAGCTAGTAGAGAATGGTCTCTTGAATTTTACCAATAAAGATCTGTATCTATACAAACCTCTTCATTTCTGACATCTCTTACTCTCTTTTACTTCCAAACACTTTGACCCTGTTTGACTGCCCCCTTTAACCTAGCCTGTTATTATCCTCTATCTCTGGGTTCAGCCTTTTGGGTACCTCTTCTTGCTACTTTCCTATTCCAAGATTGAACTACTACCAGCCATCTGCATGTCAAATCAGCTTCTGAAATGTTCATTAGTGCAGACAGATTGGTATGCAATAAGGCACAAATAATTCATGCTCTGAATAATACATAATTTGTAATGTATGTATTTTAAACTCTCCTCCATAGGGATAATGCCTGGAGCTATAAATTGTTTTGCTACCTTTTTTTAAAAGATTCATTTAAATGTCTCCTATATTTATTGATATTCATCCTTATTCTCTTAAGGCTTTTTTTCCTGATCTCTTGACTTAAGAGTAGGATGAGGAAAAGAAAGAAACAAAGAGAAGAGACTATCATCTGAAGCTCAGATAGTCACCAGTGAGTTCAGAAGTATGGTTTGACACACTTCTTCAGGTGAATATCAGAGTTTTGAGTGCAGGACACTCATGATGTTCTTGATCTACTCTTAGTTTTGTGATGATTTGGTGTCATTTGCTTTGCATTCCCGTGACTCAGTGAGATCCTGTGGGTGGAGATTATTTTCAAACCTAAGTGGGTTTTGAGCCATAGACGGTGGGAAGTACGCATGATGACATTTGTCTGCTTTTTCCTTCTCCTCAGAAAAAGCATAGTATTTTTGACAGACTTAAACTCCCAGCAATGGAAGCAAATCTGAGTGGTTCTTAAACTGCTATGTCTAGCCTAAATTCTGCAACACAAATGTGTGACAGGTTACCATCAGGCAGGACGTGAAGTCTGACTCCTCTAAAAATCTACAAAGGAGAGTATTTGTGAGCAAGCCAGCAAGATCTATATGGAACCTGTGTTGTCTGACTGTATTAAAAAATATAAAAGAAGGAAAGAGCACCTTTTAGGAATATTTTAGAGTGAGCAAGAGGATCCTGATATGGTTAAAGGTTAATCTTTGGCATTTGGAGCTAAGTAATTTAAACCATTTAAGCTTCAAAGGACAGAAAACTAGAGGCCTCCAATGCATTCAGGATAATTTTCTTTTGGCTTTGGCAAAATTGCTGGAAGCAAAGAGACTTTCCTCTGAAAAAAGGAAGAAAAAGCAGTTTTGCAAAATCAGAAGCAAATACTAATGGGAAATGTTAAGAAACACTTTATTCATCTTTAATGAAGAAAGTGCGAGCAGATTGCATTACTCCATTGTCTTACTAATAACACAATAGTAAGAAGGAGGATGTTATACAGAGCAGAGGTTTATTTTGGCTCACAGTTCTGGCCCAAGGTCAAAGGGTTACATCTGGTGATGGACTTTTTGATGGCTGGTGGAAAATCAAGATGGTGCAGGGCATCACATGGCAAGAGACAGTGTGTGTGTGTGTGTGTGTGTGTGTGTGTGTGTGTGTGTGTATGCATGTGCACATGGCTTTTTTTTCTTTTCCTAAAACTACCAGTACTCATTCATAGGGGCTCCATCCTGATGACCTTATCCAGTCCCAGTCACTTCCCAAAGGCCATAGCTCTAAACATCATAATCAGATTAGGTTTCTACCCTCTTAATGCATCAAAAAAGGTATTAAATTCAACACGCAAAACCTTGGGAGATGTTCAAACCACATCCTTCCACAGCACAAATACAGGCCTAATCAGAGTTAAATCTGGAGCAACTGGGTCATGTCTCTAGGCCCTTATATTTCTAGTACACTGCAAAGATGATAGAAAGATGCTTATTCTGGTGGGCTTCAGAGTGATCACACATAGGCAAAGTTTGTTACTTGCAAAATGACAAACTGTAGATTGGTCTTAACTGTGTTTTCATCTGTATGTTTTGTGTATTTATACATGGCAATTACAGTGAAAATGATTCCAATTATGCTGATAGATAATTATAGACTTCAGGGAAATACACAGTTGATGAGATGGCAGGCCCTCTTCCTTCCAGGTTTCTCTCTTAATCTGTAATGCTCCAGTTTGGCATTGGCCCATGAAGGTGAAACAGGCCTTGCCCTTACATAGGAACCAATTCAGAGCCTACGAGGGGACATGTGCTTATGAGGTTGTTCCTGCAAACTGAATCTCAGTGTGATTGGTCACCAGTGCCAGACAGCTAATGCTGTGGTAGGGACGTGCCATGTCCCTCAAGAAGCTCATTGAGTAGAAGCCTTAGTTGCTCATGGGCCTTGGGAAAATGAACTCATCCTGGTGGTGCTAATGTCATCATTAGATTAATATGATGAAATTATAATTTGATGGCATTATTGGGATTTGACGCAAACAGTAGGGACCTGGTTGAAGGAAGTAGATCATAGACCTGTGACCTTGAGGACTTTACCTGGTCTCCAGCTTTTTCCTCTCTAGCTGTTTTTCTGGCTCTCTGCTTCCTAGCTGCCAGAAAGTGAGCAGCTTCATTTCACTGTACACTTCCTCCATGAGGTTGGGCTTTACCCCAGGCACAGTGAAGGAACCAGCCAACCAGAGTCTGAAGCCTCTGAAACCATGAGCCAAAATAAACCTTTCCTCCTTTAAGTTGTTTTCCTCAGAGATTTTGTCAGAGTTCTGAAAAGCAGACTGACACAGCTAGATTCCATCCCTGCATTCCTAAGATCAATGCAGAGCATAGAATGTCTCTTTTTATTTTAAGAAAAACATTTCTACTTTTCAGGTATTTATAAATAAGGGACTTTCTAGAAGCAGGGCAAGAAATCATGATAAAAAGGCAACATCTGTGGCAAACACTTAACTGGAAAACAGATTTTAAAAACTCTTTCCATTATTTTTGTCTACTCTTATTGGAGGCGGGGGGGGCTGTGGGGAAAATGTCTTTGTATACTGGAGAGGCAAGAAGCAAAGAAGAAACTCTGATTTTTTTTTAAAAAGTGGAGCTCTGTATATGAACAACTATGCAATCTGCCCCAAATCCTTAAATTATCTTTAGTATCAAACAGAGGAGATAAATAGGCAAGAGGCACGCATATATACATTACTATCATTCAAATGATATACATGAAAGGACTCCAAAGTTATTGTACCCCCAAGGGATTTGGGAAGTTTCTCTAGAGGTGAAGAGATTTCGGAACAGACCTTCAAAAATAAATAATGGAAGGATAAACGAAAGGATAACCTACACAGGAAGCCTCACCAGGTGTCCTAAGCATTTGCTGAGAGAAGACTTGAGCTGTGAGTCCTAACTCTGTCTTTTCATGCTTGGACTCCCTCTTACATCAAGGGTCACTTACAGAACTGGACTCAGGATTTTTATTCCTAAAAGATACGGCTTTCATCTTCCATCTTTGTGGCACTCTGTAGGATACAGAAAACAGCTTTCTCATTCTAGTTTCACACACTGGCTCCATGCATCACAGAAGACTTGTGGGAATGGGAGTGGGGTTCTTCTCTTCCCAGAAAGCAGTGCTCCAGGGGACACTGGGGGTCATATTCAATTCAATCCAATTCTGACACCATGTTCTGGTGATACCATCAGACTCCAAAACACCATCTACTGGTGATATCATCAGACCCCACATGCTGAGGGCTCCATTCCACCACACACAAGCAGTAGGCTGTCACCTGCACTTCTGACCAACTGGCTATAAGCCATCCTTTCTTCAAGTTAGCTTGCTAGGGTGGCACATAGAACTCAGGGAGATACTTGCATTTAATGTCTTCTTAATAAAGGATATAGAAAAGGGTACAGATGATCTGCCAGATGGAAGAGACACATGGGGCAGATTATGAGGGAAGGGAGAGGAACCACTCTCCAGGAACCTCCATGTTCTCAGCTGTCCAATAAGCTCCTTGAACCAAGGCCCTTTCAAAATGCTACCCCTCACTTCAAACACACTTATCCCATCTTTCCTGCCACAGTGTAAAGTGGTTCTGGAAGTCCTCTTTTGCGAGAGTCTTTAGGTAGGCTGTTGTGGCTGCCTGGATGTTTTGAATTGATTCAAAACCTTTAACTTTCATGGTCATTTTTTAAGTTTGGGGAAGAGCTAGAAGTTGTATGATGGCTGGTTCCTGTGAATAAGGTAGATGAGGAGACAATGTCATGGTTTCCCTGCCTTCTCATAGGATGACAGTGGGCAGCAGCATTCACTGAATTTCTTATCACACCTCCTAAAGACACAGCTAGGGTACAACATGCCCACAACTGGCCCCTTCCCTCCCTTCACTCCCTCTTCCTCCCTTATCACCTTTACTAGAATCCTTGTTTCAGGATCTGCTTCCAGAAGAACTTAATTTCAGACAAAATATTACCCCCCGATTCTTTCTGGAATTGGGTATTTTAGGTTACAGAGTGATCCACCATCTTGAAAACCCATAGGTCACCAATTAGAATGCCAACTGGAAATCCAAAGACAAATTCACCAGTGTTTTGAAACTCCTTAATATGCCTTAAAGCTGTGAAAACATATTGCTAAAACTTGTTTGGTTTATGTACTTCAGTCCGAACACCATTCAGTTCAGTCAGGAAACCCATTTGCCTGTGTAAACTGCTCACCCAGGGGACCATTGACATTTCGCATATTTCAGTTATTTTGGTGTTGCTGGGAAACATCTGCCACCTCAGCCACCTCTATAATAGACTAAAATGACCACAGCACTGAAGTCCCCAGGCTGCCATGAGTATAATTCCTAGATATTGTGAGAGGCACATATGGAACTGTTATGCAAGTGTTAAATAACAATTACAGAATGCTCTATTTAAGGAAACCTCAAGAAAACAAATTGAGGTATATTAATGCTTAGAATTGGTATGATTTTTCTCTTGTACAACACTATTAAATCAAATCTTTCCTTTGCTATGTTTAGTGGTCATTCAGCTTTATTCTGAGCATGAGCAGTTCCTGATCACTGTTTTGTATATTAAGTTCTGATAACACAGAAATGATAAATTAATATAAGCCTAGAATAACAAAAGTGGTATATGGCAAGGATGAGTCATATAATTTGGATCCTAAATGTCCTCAAAGGCCACGTGTTACAGACTTGGTCACCAGAATGGTGCTCTGCAGACCCAGCAGGATATCCTGGGGGCTTGATTTGGATGAGGATAGTTAAACCCTGGAAATCTTCTGTACTTTTGTTTCTTGGCGCATGATGAGGTAGACAATTAGGTTCAACCATGTGCTCCTGCCATGATATACTGCCTGGCCACAAACCCAGTGTGGCAGGGCCATTCCATTAAAGGCTTGAAACTAAAACTGTGACCCAGAACAAACCTTTCTCTGGGTAAGTTTTCATCTCAGGAACTTTGTGACACTAATGGAAGACTAGTGGATGTAATGACCCAGGTCTTTCCCCTCTTAGCACTCACTCCTTCCCCATGTGACCTTATAGTATGACACTTCCATACCAAGGAAAGCCTACCTCTTGACTCTGGGCTCAGCCATATGACTTATTTTTCCCAGTAAGATGCTCATGGACAGGTTTGAAGGGGATGGTAGGTTGGAGCTGGCTCTTTCTTATATCTCTATCATTGCCATGAATACATGTGTTGGTTTGCTGGAAGACACTAGGTATTGGGATCAAAGCCTGTCACCCATTCACCGCAGGTGAAAACAAAAGCAAACCATCCCCACCCCTGTGTAGAGTCCAGAAGAGAGCAGAGGGACTGCCCAGCTGAGCCAAGCACAAATCCCCAAACTTCATTTATATGAGCTAAACATATACTTATCATTGTAAGCCACCATGTTGTGGGAAGTATGATGGGTAGTGTTGTAATAGTCTCAGACACCTGTACCTTCAGCATAGTCAATTCTACCAGCCCAGGGCAGTTTTAATTTTCCACTTCTCTGTTGATGATGCTCCCAATCTATCTGGTGCTACCTCAATGATTCACTGCCAAGACTTTCTTCTTGATTCAAAGATCCCAGGACTTTTCAACATTTTTATTATGTTGACTCTGTCTCTCTTCTTATTCTGCTAGGAGGCAGACCCTCTGTCTGTTATTAGCCAAATATGGAAGCAAAGTTTCAAACATGTAACCCCTCAGTAAGTTTTCTTCTCCCTTCTACCCTTTAGAGTTCACTATGAAACTGCCATCAGCAGCAAAAGTATTTTATTACTCAGACAGACAGTTTAAAATAAAATTTCTTTGACATTCTCCAAGCCAGTGTGGGAGCTGGAGAAACACACAGTGGGTGTGAAGACTCTGATTGGCAGAGACAATTTAAATATATTTTTACACAAAAGGATGCATCTATAGTTTTCATAGCACTTGACACTTGAATCTGAACTGCAGTAGCTAATTTCCCCCCAAACCATTTTAATATATTCAGAAGACTCTCTTTTCCATGACTATACTTACTCTTGAACACATACATTGCAAATTCTTTTTGCAGGGCCTATACCTGCCTTAAGCACATTATAATGTCCCTTTTTGCTTTCTTCTTGTCTCCCATCAAGGCTTAAATTACTCTCAACTATTGAGAATTTGTAAAGATTTATTAGGAAAACACAGAATGAAATCATATTGTGTGTAACATTATGAAAATTCCAGACTTTTTTTTGCATTTTCTGGTCTATATCCAAATTCTTTCATATGTTTTTGCCCTGGGAAGGGGGAGCCTTATAAGCAAACACCAGATAGATACTAAAGCTCCAATATTCAGTAACTTTCCTTGGTAAAAGCATATAATATAAAATTTGGAGAAAATTATCTCCTTACTTCTGCTTGAATGCATGATAGCTTCAAAGATCTGACTGCTGTAGTATTTCTGGCACTGCCTGCTGAGACCAGTTTGGGGGGAGATTTCTGAACATCATCGATAAAACAGCAATAATCAACAGAATTGTGTGTGAAGCAGATTCCAGAGATGAGAGCATATTGGGGTAGTCCCAGGGTTTGAATCCTTAGCAGATACCACCAAGAAGGGAAGGAGTAGGAAAGGAAAAAAAATAGAGGAAGCCACTTAGCTTCTAACATTTGTTAGTGAGCAAGAGTAGGGCAAACTCAGAAACTCAGAATAGTGCACCCACAGGGCACTGGGATGTCTGCAAAGCCACGTGGAGCTACATTCAGAGAATCAATGTTACTCCTGATTCTAAAGCAAACTGCAGATTTTGTATGAAAGAAGACTCCACGGATTGGAAATTCAACCTTCTTCTTTCCAAGATTATTTAGCTTTAAATGGTCTTACTTTTTCAAAATCCTTCATTTGCCTTCATTTAATTGCAAATACATGGTATTATGCATAAAAGAACCAAGAGATGGTGTGACCATAAAATATTCACTTCAGCTTCTAATTTTGACTTTGGGGCCAAATAATAAAATGGAAATATTCCAAAAATGAGTCATAAGATCCACAAAGGTCTGAAGAAAAAAAAAGATTTTCAACTCTTGGATCATATTGGAACGTACATAAGCTAATGAATCATATATTAGTGCTGCTTTCCAGGCCACTAACAGATGGCACTGCCACTGGAGAGAAGTGAAACTTATTCTGATCTGTAGAAATCCACTTGGGTACAGAGCCAGTGAATGAGAGCCCAATGACATTCAAGCAGCTGGCATCAAACCTCTGTCCAGAGCTGCACACTGACCTTTCTGCAGTGGTCCTTCCTAATCTCTACTCAATGCAGTGTACAATTCAATAGAAATAAGATGTAGATGAATGTTGCAAAGGAACTATATCATTCAGACTCAATGCAAAGCCACTGTACTGAAAGAGTTTGACCTTTGAAGGGGAAGAAGAGTTACTTTGGGCCTGCAAAAGAGAAGGATAGTATTGTAAGTAAATAAGATAGGAGGGAAATTGAGCTAGATCTTAGAGGTCATGGACACCGTATTATGGTTTGGGTCTGGATGTCCCTGCAAAGCCTCATTGGGCCAGAGGTGGCTGAAGCTGGAATGTGTGATGCTGGGGTTAAGAGTGTGTGATTACTAAACCACTATATGTGAGTGGTTTAGTACTGCCCTAATCCCAATAGTGTGGATGAGATAAAAGGGTCAGCAAGATGCTGCTACACTCCCTTATTACATTTGCTACCTTGTGTGTGCCATTTTGTTTCTCTTCTGAGATGACTGTCATCTATCTAATCCACCCTGCCTTGGAGCCAGCCAATGATGGACTGAAACTTCTACAAACTGCAAGGCAAATAAACCCTTTCCCCTCTAATTTTGGGTGTCAGGTATTTTATCTCAGCAATGTGAAAATGGTAACACAACTGGCTTGGCAGGGATCACATGGGCTTCTAAACAACCTTTCTGTCACATACTGTGGTTGCTGTGCCCACATCTCCTTGACCCTCTTTGCCATTTACTTATTTCTTCTTTGGTTTCCTTTTTATTTTTCTTTTAATGGCTTTTATGCTGACTCTCTTTGGACGCTGTCTTTGGGTCAGTGGATCCACTCTGCTCACATATACAGAGTTCAAAGTGCCCTTAGGTTCCAAACCCAGTTAGTGTACCTCAGTAGAGGAAAGCCCAGCTCCTGTAACTCAACTCAAGACAATACCTGAGGTATAATTTGCGCTCCAGTGTGCCCTGCAAGATGAGGCTGTGGCTGGGACCATGACCTAAATTGACTCTGACTCACCTTTCTCCTCTTCTCCTGTTTTGCTTCTCTGCTCCTTCACTGTCTCCTCATGGGAGCACTTCCTTAGTAAGTGACTGATAAGTTCTTGTATGGGACCAGCTCCTGGGAGCCAGTTCCAAAACACCTTCCAATGCACAGTAATGTCTGTCCACATGGTCGGCTGCTCTTTTCTGCTCAGCATTGGTAACTGGATTCATACTGGAACAGATAGCGCCCCCCAAAATTTTCTGGGAACATCCGGGTGAGCATAGAGGGCAATTATGATCAAGAAAATCCATAGCTGGAATGATGATTATCCTTAATCTTCCAGTGCCAGGAATAACTACTGAGTTTTGCACTTAAAGAACTGTTTTTGGGAGACTGATAGATTGGTTATTTGGCCAGAGATGATCACTCCTGTCAGTCAACAGAAGTTAATAGCTTTCCCTTGGGAGCCTGTTTCATTGGAGATAAATTGGAAGCTAATCCTGAGTGTGTGATGAAGATATCACCATGTGTCATAGGTATAGGACATTTGCCCCAAGAATTGGGACGTATCATCAGACAAGATGATGAGATTTGAATTCTCCTTTTTCTATGGTTCAAAGTCACAGTTGTTAGGAGAAAATACAATTCATGATTTTCCTTTTTTTAAAAATGGAAGTTTCTTAGGCAGATTGACCCTGGTCATGATTGTGTTCTGTAAGAATGTAAATAGACTTTACAAGAAAAGAAAATTTTGTTTGTTTATTTACTTTTTAAAGACAAAGTCTTGCTATGTTTGTCCAAGCTGGCCTCATACTCCTGGACTCAAATGTTTGTCTTGTCTCAGCCTCCTGAATAGCTGGGTCTACGGGCACATGCCACTATGCCTGGCCCTCACAATTTTTTATTTGTAATCTACAGGACTTCTTAGAACCTTTATCTTGCTAATGTTGGTTTCAAATCTCTCAAAACATTATTTTCCAAGCTTAATGGTCATAAAACAGTTTTTAGAGCATCTTTGTTGTTAGAAACAATATTGTGCACTGACAAAATTTCTCTTTGTCTTCTTCCACCTGATTTCTTCACCTCTGTCTTTTGACTCTTTATATGTGCCACCTGATATGAAAATACACATGAGAAGTAAAGGTGTCTATCAATCTATTTGCCTTTTGAGAGGGATAAGGTGGATGATGGGGTCATGTTTTCCTTGCCTCCAACTCGATTAGAAGTCCCTAGAGGAAAGAGTACATGTGGAAACATATCATTAAACGCTGATATTCATATTGATTAGTACAATTAATACCATGGTTTCAAAATCTACCAAGCATTCACATTGAGGGGAAATTTTATGATAACTTTGAGAAATTGTCTTAAAGTATAAAATTTTTGCATTTATAGTTGTTGTTACTGTCCCTGAGACAATTCTCCTGGACAAATCTTCATCTATCTATCTCTCATCTCTTTCCTCTAGAATGTAGATTTCATAAGATCAAAGTCTTCATTTTTCTTGCTGCACTATCCATAGCAAATGTTCAGTACATAACTATGAAAAGAAAAAACTGAAGAATGGAAAAGTAGATGGGTAAAAAGAAGAAATGAAGGAAGGGAGAGAGTGTAGAAAGAAAAGATAGTAGGAAGGGATCTGTTATGACTTGGATCTTAAGTGCCCCCCCCAAATGCTATACCACCTTGGGCACTGTTGGGAGGTGGGACCTAGAGGAAGGAAGTTAGGTAGGTCATTGGGGGATACTGGGGCCCCAGCCTCCCCTCCTCCATCCTTCCTGGCCATCATAAGGTAAGGTAAACAAATTTCCCCTTCCATGTAATTCTACCATGATGCTGTGACTCTTCGTAGACTCAAAAGCAACAGGATCAAGTAACCATGGGCTGAATCCATAAGCCAAAAATAAACCTTTCCTCCTTATGAGTTGGTTATCTCTGGTATTTTGTTGCATCCATAGAGAGCTGGCTAATATAGGATGTGATGTGTGCACATGTTAATGGTACTTTTGTACTTTTGCTAGGGTGTGGCTGCTGCCTTACGGTCACATCCAAAATGTCCTATTAAATAGTGGCATAAGTGGGCATCTGGAATTTGAGTGGCTGAGGACTTAGGATTATTCTATTGGCAGAATAGTGTTAAGGAGTTGAAAGCCATGTGAATGTCTATTTTAGCCAGCTCAGTTGAGACATAAGTATTAAAAGAGAGTTTAATTGATGGTAAATCTATTAAACAAATAAGAAACTAGGCTAAGGAAGGCTAAATCAGGTTCCAGTTTGAAGAAACAGAGTAGACGTGGAGTGCTGGGCAATGCAGGAAGGTAAACAGGAGATGTCATTACTAGAAAGATGTTTCAAGATGTTCCGGGCATTTATAACACCGCTGTTTCCCCCAAATAGCCAGAAAATCAATTCAATTAAGAGATTATGACTATCAGTTACTACAGGAACAAATTTATTACTTTTCAAAGCAGTGATTTTTTTTTCATGAAAATCAGTGAGATATAGCAAAGCAACCTCTCTCCCAGAAACTGATGCTAAAGCCAACTACTGGAATGTGAAAATTGCTGATGGCTCTCAATGTCTCATTGCCTGAAGACCTCTCCCCAGTGACAGACTAATACAAGAGCTTGGCTCAAAATGATTCCAACATTAAATTGTGTTTTTCTAGTAATCTTTTTTTTTTTAAAAGAAATGTGAGATCACTAATTTTCCACTCTTCCAAGAAAAATCTCAGCATCAATCTTGACCTCTTCCTCCTTTCATATACTCAGCCTATAGTCAAACTCTAATATGTTCTTCCTTCACGGTGTCTCTTCTTTCAGCTTAAGTGACATCTTTCCCCCCAGGGTATGTCCCTAACACCTGCTGGCTGGGTGGCTCCTAGCTCCCTCAGGCTCAGTGAATGCTAGCTGCAAACCAAGACTCATTTGGGAACCTTCAAGTGATGGAGAAAAAGAATAGAGCAGCTCTGGGTAGCCTGTGTTGAGTAAATTCATCAGGGGAATCATTGTTTCCAACATAGCTTAATCAAGAGACACTTTGTTTTTCTCAAGAAACACTTGTGAGATTTATTCTTTTGTTATTGTAACAGGGTGCTGGGTGAGAAAAACTCAACACAGAAAATACCGTAGCAGATTCTTTTTGTATAGCCAAAATCATTGGGTCACCGTAAAATACATTTTTTGTTCTACTATCTACTTATGAACATATATAGAAAGGCTGTATGGTAGGTTGCATTATTTGTTTGCAGTTGTGTCTCTCCCTTGCCTTGGCATGGTTTCCCTGGTGGGAGGAGTTTAGTCCCAACCCTTTTGATATTGGACTTGACCATGTGGGTGTACCCCATCTGAATGTGGGTAGAAGGCAGAGTGTGACAGCTCTGAAGAGATTGAGGGGCAGAATATACCTCAGCTTGCCTTCCCAAGCTTCCAAGCCCCGTGGCACCATAGCTGATTAATTTTCCCAGGTCTTCATTTTATTATATATACATATACTTTATTTATTTTCAGTGACTCATAAATGTACATAGTTGTGTGACATTTCAGTACATGTACACAAGGTATAATGATCAGATCAGGATAAATAGCATGTGTCTCTTCAGACATATGTTCCTGTTTAGAACATTCAAAATTTTTTCTACTGGCTATTTTGAAATATACTATTAATTATTTTCAACCATAACTACCCTATTATGCTATGTAGAACATTAGAATTTATTTCTTCTACCCAACCACACTCCTATACCATTATCCACCCTCTCTCCACCTCCCCCCGCTCACACAATTTCCAGGCTCTGGTAACCATGATTCTACTCTACTTCTACAAGTTCAACTATTTCAGCTTCCACATATAAGTAAACGTATGAACTGTGGCCTTTTCATGGCCAGGGCTCACTGCCCGCAGTTTCCAGGTAAAAATATGCAGAACAGATTCCAAACTGACAGAAAGCCTAGGGTACGGCCTATGTATTGCACCTAACAGAGCCAGTGGACCCACAGCTAACCCATAGTCTTCTGGCAAATGATATTCTAGGACACTAGGTTTTAGGCACATTATGTCTATAAGATGGAAGCAGCACAACTTGATGCAGGGGTCACAGGACTTCCCAGGTTTTGTGTGTGGCTTGTCCATCGCTGCATCACCCGTAATAACAAAGATCTTTTCAGCCATTCTTTCGAATTTTCATCTCATGGTTCTGACTTCTGCTATTTGATCTGTATTCTGCCAATATTTTTTGCACCATAAGCAAAATGAAAAATAATGAGAAATATCACAAATAGCTCGATTGGGAATACAATAAATAACTCTCAGGCAGAAGAGAAATACTGCAATACTGAAATACTGATTACATTTTAAAAGCAGATTGAATAAGAAATAAATTCCAACCAATGGGTATCACTGAGAGAAAATATCAACACAGACAGGGACCACAAGTTCACATGATAAAACTTGTAGGAGAAAAAAAGCATTAAAAATCATGTAGGAAGCGTTGAAAACTACAATGATTGAGAAAAATTAGTCTCAATAGGAATAATCAACAAAGTAAGCAATGAATGATTGAGCAAAAACTGATGAAATAATTGAATCTCTGGGAAAATATATTGATGTGGAGGAGATAGCCATGGGAAAATGGGATTGGGATTAGTCTCCATGGTGGACACTGTGACTGGAGGGTCGAACTGAGTGGAGTGCATTTCTACAGGGTTCTTCTTGGGGGTCCCATGTGCCCGGGTCATCAGGCACATACTGAGGGCCTGAGCCGTCACCTCCAGTCTGGCTGTGTCCACCATTCCTGCCAAAGGCCAGGTGAGGCACGTGCTAAACTCTTGTGCACAAATGGGCCTTGTACCCCATGATCCAGTTCACAGCACACATCCCTCTCCCAGCATCTCTTCAGGAGACTACCTGCGGTCAGTAGTGCTTCCCTAGCCCCTCTCCCTTAGCCAGAAGTCAGTGGGATCATCTCTAAGTCTGGCTTTCTAAAGTCAGCTAGTTAGAGGCCACCTCTGAAAGCATGTCACTGTTTTAAAGCGAAGCATCCTAGATGGGGAATGCTCCCTGGAAGGCACCATTATGTTGTGTCTGGCATGTGCATGCTCCCTCTCCTCCATGCCCTGTGTGGAGGGCACCTCCTGGCCACACTGCTGCACTGCCTGAGGTGGGTGGGCCTAGAAGAGGCAGGGACCCCGAAGCCATCCTTTTCAACTGGTGAATGAACAGGGAATCAGAGATTTAGCTCAATGTCACCACACCTTCCTTGCAATGCAAGGTGATGAGTTAGATCAGTGGTACAAAAACCAAAAACAAAACAAACCCTTAATGGGAGCTAAATGTACAACTGGTGAATGAACAAATAAAATGTGGTATATATTCCTACCATAGAATATTTTTCAGCAATAAAAGGAATGAAGGGCCACTTCTTGCTATCATATAAGTGAACCTTGAAAATATGCTAAGAAGCCAAACACAAAGGCTACATATTATAGGATTCCATTTATAAGAAATGTTCAGAATAGGCAAAAATCTTAACCTCAGAAAGTAAATTATTGGTCACCTTGGACTGGGGAGAGGAAAAGGGAGTGACACTAATGGGTAGATTTCTTTCTGAGTCAATGAAAATATTCTGCAATTGGAATCCCATAGCAATGTTGAGTATATAGCTTTGTGAATATACTAAAAACCATTCAATGAGTCACATTTATATTACATCAGTAATGCATCTGAATAAATAAATGTAGCAAAGCTGTAGACAAGAAAACCTAAAAGTTTTGAATAAAACTTTTCAGAATAATCAAGGAAATTTGACTATAGTTTGAACATTGGATGGTATTAAGGAAATCCCACAGGTATGGTCATGGTACTGTGTTGGTAGGACACTGGCTTCTTAGTACATGTGATACATTTAGAAAGAAAATATCCTGCTGATGATTTGTCCTCAATAGCTTAGTAAAAATTAAAATGAAAACAAATTCATAAATAAAGCATGGAAAACAATGGATTTAAATGGTGGGATGTGGCTTATCACTGTACTATTGTTTCAGCTTTCTATATCTTGGAAAAATTTTTACAAAAAGGTTTAGAAAAATATTGAGGTGCTCATGAGATCATGTAGAGCAGTGAAGGTAAACCGTTAGAGCTTTCCATGACATGAACAGCTGGCTGTGGCATGCGTGCTATTGGTTCACCACTACCAAATTAGGTAACAGAAGAGTACATAGGAGAAATGAAAACTGGGAAGACACCAAGCCTTTCAACACTCTCTGTTCTGTCAGCGTCATCCCAATGAAGCTATGCATCATCATCTTTGGAACCTGAGTTAGGGATAGGAGGGTTGCGTTTGCTGGGAAAATAAACATGTCACAGTAGCCAAGGAAACTTGGAGTATGAGTGAAGAACAAGAGTGGAGATAAAACCTTATGAGCTATGGAACCTTATGTGCTATCAATATAGTTTTTATAGAAAAAAGTAGCCAACTAAACAGAATAAAATAGGGATCTCAGAAACTTGGTCCCATTGCAAGTGGGAATTGTTTGCACTTGAAGCTGGCATTAAACATCAGTGAGAAAAGGCCCAAGGTTTGATACGCTGCTCTGGATCAAATAGCTAGCTGCTTGTAACAATCCAAGATGTGTCTTTTATTCCTTATTTCAGATGTATTATGTGTGTAGATCATTTCAAAATGAAACCAAAAAATGCTGGTCTACAGATAATAAAGTGCGTTTCTGTAGCCAAGTAGCAAACTGAGGCTGTAAAATAACTACATATTTGGCATTCTTTCGGTGGAGATTTGTGCTATGGTGGCCACTGGAAAAAAATAGCACTGTTGCCACTGAGAAAATTTTGATTCCCAAATTTGGTGGTGCAGGAGACTTTTACTATATTGCCTTTGTGGAAAAGCACATTTTTCTGAATGTCACCAAATGCAGGAAGGTGCAGTCATCACCTGCTCAGAAAGTGGATGTGGGGTCTCATTTTATGCTCACATGGAAACCAAATACACTACATGGACCTGAAATCTTCCTAGGTAGGATCCCTCAAGTCCATCTTTCCCTGTGTGAACAGCCAAAAAGCCCTTATCCCTGCACTGTTCACCCATGCCAGCAAAGGTGAGAAACTTCTATGGAGATGAAATTGGTTTGAACTCTGTGTTCAGTGGGGGATAAATACAGAGACCCTCCAAAGATTTTCACACGTTCTGTTGTGAGTCTGTGCCGAGTGGGTGATACTGAAGGGATGGACAGAAAGGGGCTTTAAAATGTCCAGGAACTCATTGGTTTTGCCTTGAGACCTGGGAAGTCACAGCCTTGCTCTCTCGGTGCCCGAGCCCCAGCGCAGTCGGCATGTGCGGCAGTCTGGACAGGTCGTCACTGTTTGATGGAAGGCTGGTTTTGCTGTCCCCACTACACACAATAGGGAGAAAACCAGAAGTCTGCAGATGTCTCTGTTCTTTCTCTGCCTTTCTCTCTTCAACCCCATTCTCTGTAACTGGAAAAGGATAAAGTTTCATTTTTCAACATGTACAAATTATGCTTCCAAATTTTAGGGGGAGAATAGTGAGTTTTAGTTTCCAGTAGAATTTTTTCTCTTTTTTACATCATTATTGTCATTCATCTACTCAGGGCTTTTGAAACAGAAGTGGATAATTGTTTCTCATTATCCACTTTGTCCTTTTTATTCAGCAACAGATGCCCAAATATTTTAGCTAAGTTTGGCTACCAAAAATACAAGCACTTTCTGGTCTCCTTTACAGCTGTAGGTGACTATATGGCTATTTGGTAGAATATGGGACACTCTGAGAAATATCTCAATGACTCTTGGGAAGTGTCTTTAGTGTAAAAACAAGTACTCTTTGCTTCTTTATCCGTCTACTATTTAAAATGTGATTGTGATGGCTGGAGTTCTAGCAGCCATTTTGGAACATGAACTGGACTCACCGTGCTGATGATAGCAGCACAGAAGATCAAGTCCTTAGTGTATTCTTGAAGCTCCCAGCCCTGAAATGCTTTGCTGCAAACTCTCTTTGCATGAAAGACAAGCAAGTCACAATTTTTTAAAATCATTATTATTTTGTATTTTCTGCCATTCATTGTAACTCATGGTTTACTGACTCTTCAGCATATACCTCTTTTCTTTCTTTCCTCTTTAACACACTGTATCCCACCAATAATGCCACTAATGATTGCACTGACTGTTCCAGAGCCAGGAAGACATCCATTTCTAAGTTTTGGAAACAGGACATTATACAAGTTAGTAAATTTCCAGTTGCAAGTAGGAAAACCCCTCACTCAAACTACCTAAGCAATGAGCAGTTTGGTCCTCCCACCCAAGACATCCAGCTGCCCGGTACAGGGCTTGATTCAATGCCTCAAGTTTGTCACCATGGATGCTGTTTCTTTTCATCTCCTCACCCTGACATCCTTGGTGTCAGCCTCAGCCTTAGGCTGGAGCCAAGATGTGCCTCCAGCTATCACATCCAGATGCTCTGAGGTCCATGAAAGGAAACTTCTTGAGCATCTTTCATGCCAGCAAAGTGTCTAAGTCACTTGCATCATAGTTGAGACACAATAACTGACATCCACAATTTAAGAAAGTAGAGAATTGTTTTGGCTGATGTTTCAGTCCGGTTGGCTAGCTCCAAGGCATGACAGCATGGCAGAGGGGTCTGGCAGGGGAAAGCTGCTCAGGGCTTGGTGAAAAGGAAGCAGAGCAAGAAGGGAGGAGCCAGGGAAAGAAATACATTCTTCTAGGCCACACCCCCAACTCCCCCAGAGACCTGCCTCTTCCCAACAGGCCTCATCTCCTAACAGGACACTTAGCCATTAACCATAAACCCCCAAGATCCAATCATTTCCCCAAAGTCCCACCTGTGATGGCATAAGGCTTTTTATTGGGAGGGGTCTTTTATAAGCCACAATACAAAATTCCTCTAAATTCATTGACCAGAAGTAGGTTGCACACTGTGACCTGACTGTCAGAGAGACCGGAGCATCCCAGAACTTGTGGAGCTAGACCAATGATAGCTACATATCAACACATGGATGATGTCAGAGCAGGATGAAAGTTGGGGAAATAAGGAATTGAGGAGTACATTAATAAAGGATGGATGTCAGCTAGGAACCAATGGCAGCCATCAAAAATATAAACCAACCAACCAGTTGTCATACTTGCATATAATTAATACAAAATCTTTGTCAAACCCAAAAATACAAAGAAAAATGTAACTCTGCTTTGCCTACTATTCAGCTTATGAGACAACTCTGAGTATTAGATCCAAGATCTCTCTGCTAATTGTACCCAGTTTCCCTCCTCAAACACAGTCTACCATAATTCCAATATATTTGTATAAGACTTAGGTATATGCATGTATTCCTAAGAAACATTTGGTATTATCTAGCAAAGCTAAAGATTAGCATAACCTAAGACTAAGTAATTTTATTTTTAAGCACATGCAATTTGTGTGCTTTTAAAATGTACATAAATAGCATAGCCCTAGTATACATTCTCCTGCAATCTGATTTTTGTCCATCTTATATTTGTAAGACTTGCCCATATTGCTGTGTGCACGTTGATGTATGCGTTTTCATTGCTGCTTGTGTTCCATGAGATAAATGTATCGCAGTTGATTTACCAAGGCTCCTGCTAATGGAATTATGCCATTTCCAAATGTTTACTATTACAACATTCCCTTATGAATATTCTGCTTGCAGCCATTCTTCACTATTCACAGGGTGTTGGCTCCAGGATCCTCACAGATACCCGAATCTGCAGGTGCTCCAGTCCCTTGTGTAAAATGGTGTAGAATTTGCATCTAAACTACACACATCCTCCTGGTTAAATCATCTCCAGGTTACTTATGGTACCTAATGCAGTGCAAATGCTATGCAAATAAATGTTACACTGCATTGTTTAGGGGAAAAAAGCAAGGAAAAGAGTGTGCATGTGTTCAGTGGAAATGATATTTTTTGGAATATTTTTGATCAATGGTTGAACCCACAAATGCGGAACCCACAAAGTCAACTGTGTATCTTCTTGACCACATGCACAGGGCTCCTCTAGAAGAGGAATTCTCAAGAAATGTGACTGCTAGAACATCAGACATTTGCATCTTCAGCTTTAGCTAATGTTGTCAAATTCTTTCCTAAACTGATCGTGTCAGTCTACTTTCCCAGCAGTGTGAGGGCACCTCCTGCTTCTCAGCAACCTTTCCAACACTTGGCAGCTGCAAAATCCTCCTTTCAAAAAAATTAATAAAAATTCTTACATCAAACCCAAAGATACAAAGAATAATAAAACTGCACTTTGCCTCATCTACAGCATATGGGAAAACCATCACTAGTGAAGCTGGGACCCCTCTGCTATAATGCCCGTGTACTTAGGTAATAATTAAAGGCTAGAATCTGAATTAGAATTTAATCAGACTAGAATTAAAATTACAATGTTAATATCATTGATAGTATGAAATGTCAGTGTACTATCAGAATTTTCATGTCCCTGTTTATAAAGATTGTCTTTTCCAATATTCAGTTTCCTTTGTTGTTCCTTCCTCTGTAACTTTTCCTTTCATATGTTTCATCCATTTGTCCCTTCAGTGATTTGTCTTCCTGATGGGTGGAAGCTGTATGTTCTGGAAGATAATCCTGCCTTCTTCTGTGTACAGAGATGCAAGTTTTATTCTTCCTGGTGAAGGTTAGACCTTTCCCCTTTTAATGAGGCCACTGAAGAACAACAAGTATAGATTCTGATTATTTTCATTAAAGGTTTCTGCTTTTCCTTTAAAAAAAATCCTACTCTGAGATTAAAAGACATTTTTCTTCTAAATTTGTAAGTTTTTAAAATACCACATTATCTATATCTTTGCTTTTATTATATGGAGAGTTTACTATTCAGTTATAAAATTTTTTAAAAGTGCATTGTGATTTTTCTCTCTCAATTTTGAAAAGTTTGGAATTAAAATTACATGTACATGTATTTTTATATGGCTTTTATGTGATAATTTTTAAAAATATAAGTATGATAAAATATATACAATATAAAGTTTATTATCTTAACCTTTTCAAGCATATAGTTCAGTGGAATTAACTACATTCAACCTGTACAGCAACCATTATCATACTCCATCGTGATAACTATTTTGCAAAACTGAAGCTCTGTGTTCATTAACCCATAAATTACATTTGCTCTCCTCCAACCCCCAGTAACCTCCATTCTCCTTTCCCTGAGAATCTGGCTACTTGAAATATCTCATAGAAGTGGGCTCATCCAATATTTGTCCTTTTGGGACTGGTTTCTTTCACAGTCTTCAGATTTCATTTGTAAGGTAGCATATGTCAGACTTACTTTCCTTTTAGAGCATGGCTAACTCTCCAGTGCATGTGTACACCACCGTTTTTGTACATTTATATGTCTCAGATACTTGGATTGTTCCTATATTTTGGCTAATCTGACTGCTGTTACTATAGACATGGGAGTAAAAATATTTGAGTCCCTATTTTCAGGTTTTTTTTGATACATAGTCAGAAGCGGGATGACTAGATCATCTGTGATCATTCCACTTTCAGTATTTAGAAGAATTGCCATACTGTTCTGTGAAGCAGTTAGAGCATTTTGCAGCCCTACCAACAGTGCCTGAGCCTCCCAGTTTCCCCACATCCTCTCTCCCACTTGTAGTGTCTGGGTTTTGATCCTTTGCATCCTCATGAGTGGAAGGTGGTCACCATGGCTTTGCTTTTTATTTCCCTAATCATGAGTGAGGGTGAACATTTTTTGTGTGTTCATCAGCCATTCGTATCTTCCTAGAAGAAATGCATGCTGAGGTCTTTTGCCTACTTTTCAGTTGGGCTGATTTTTTGTTGTTCTTGAGTATCAAGAGTTCTTTATGTAGTTTGCATATTAACCTCTTGTCAGATATATGGTTTGCAAACATTTTCTCTCTTTTCATTGATTTCCTTTTTATTCTGTTGGTTGTGGCCTTTGATGCACAGAACTTTTTAATTCTGATGAAGTCCAACTTATGTATTTAATTGTATTGCCTGTGTTTTGGGTGCCATATGCAAAAATTATTGCCAAACCAATGCATGAAAAATTTCTCTCCTTAAAGTGTAGATGGTAACAGCTGATTAGTCTTCAAGGATTGCCAAAATAAAACACCACAGTCCCAGTGGCTTTAAAAACAGAAATTTATTTTCTCACATTTCCCGAGGCTCAAAGTTCAAGACCAAGGTGCTCTCAGGACTGGCTACTCCAGGGGCATCACTCCTTGGCTCGCAGATGGCTACCTCTCTCTGTGTCCTCCCTTGATCTTTCTCTCTCTGGGGACTGCAGGTACCTCACCATTTTCCATAGTACAACTTTCTTGCAGGATGAAAGCCCCAGTCTTCTAGCCTTATTTCATTTCACTTACCTCCTTTATAAGGCTCTCTTTTCAAATATAGTAACACCATGGGCTGGGACATTGAACTATTGCTTTTGAGGGGACACAGTTTAGTGTACAACACTGTCTGTCTCAAAAGTCTTTGGATAACACATATAAGTCATTTAGCTGGCTGCTAGTACATAGTGAAGAATCAATTAATGCTAGCGATGGACACTACCACATCACCACTGCACAATTATTTAAGAACCCATTGAGAGTGTGTGTAATGTAGGCTGAGAATTAGGTATGACTCTACAAGTTTATGTGATTTCTGAATATTTCAAACTCAACTCTGCCCCTTCATAGAAGTGTGAATGTGTTTAACTTCCCCAGTCTCTTTGAAAGGTAGGGTCTTCTGCTCTACAGAGTGGCAACAATGCCTCATTTCAGGGCCTTCTGGGAATACGGGGACCAAGTAAAGTGATGCATTTAAAGTGCTAAGCACAGTGCCTGGCCTATGGTAGCTATTAAATAAATGGTGGCCACTACATCACCTGAGATAGAACGAACTTATAATAAATATGAAATATGAAGCAACTGGTAGTTACATGTATTGAAAATGAGGGGGCGATGACAGCAGAATGTCTTTCATCCACACAGAGTATTCACTTGCCAGAGGTGAGCACCATTTGCAAGGCATTAAACATTTGAGGAACAATCATGATGAAAGAAATATGAGCAGGACAAAATTCAGAAGGTCAAACCAAAGCAACTGTTCAGAGAAGGCATGGATATTTATGTTTTTTGTTTATTTATGGGCAACATTTTACTCCATGGATCCTAAAACAAAGCAGAGAACTGGTTCGCCACTTCATTCTGTCATCTGGGTTCTTGCAGCTGCCTGAGTTCTTTTCCTTCCCAGCCTCTGAGATTGTGCGATCTGCTTTCCATTACATTCTTCCCTCACCCTTTCCTGCTCAGCTTAGGTAAAGTATATTTCTTCTTTATGGAACTAAAGATCCCTATTTGATCCAGATACCTGTATGAGGCATACAATTTGCCATGGAGGCTGAGTGACAGGTGCTGTCCTGTGTACTTGGCAGGTGTTGACTGCTTTAATCTTCATGCTGATCCCATGAAGCGGATACAATGAACACTTGCACCTTACAAATGAGGAAACTAAATTGGAAAGAAGTGACAAAATTGCCCAAGTCCATCCAGCTACAAGTGGGAGCAACTATTAGAAATAAGACAGTTTGTGAAATAGGAAGAAAAGGTCCATAGGGGAAGGGAAAGTAGGAGGCATGGGGAAAGGAGAGAATGGAAAGGAACAAATATGATAATAGGAAAAAATTGAAACAAAGTCTTTGTAAATAGGGAGGGGTGGAGGGATTGCAGGGAGGGCAGGGGAATGAGGGAAAAAAAGAACCAAGATCTATCATGTAAAGGTACAAATTTCCAATGACGAATGTGGCATCATATTGTATACCTAAACTGTATCAATAAACTTAATGAATAAAAAAATATGAAATAAGACAGTTTATCCATGAACCTGAGCACTGCTTTTCCATCAGGAAAACCAGAAGCAGAGCCATGAGGGTTCTTTCCTACTTCATCCCTTAGCCCTGGCTGGCGGTCTCATGCACAGCACTGCTCAGAACAAGCAGTCTTTGTAGGAAGCAAAACAGATCAGGTACATGGCTGCTTAAAAATCTAGCTTAATCCAGGAGTATTGTGAAATGCCTCGGGGAAGAAAAGGATTTCATACCCATCATGCAGTTCTAATTAAACCTTGTTTCTTTCTCTGAGTATCTGAAGGGCTGGAGCAGCCAAGCACTACAAATTACATACCCAACAAGAATGGGGGAGCAGGTGGATGAGGGCTATGTGTGTAGGGCAACCCAATGGGCATCAGGGCCACCATTCCCTAACTGGTACACCCAGGGGAGGCTATTTAAACTCTCTGAGTTCCTCTACCTGTAACATAGGTGAAACAGCCACTATCTTCTAGAGTGGCTATGATACCTGAATGAAGAAGAAAGGTTTTTAGGTAAGCATGGTTCAACAGATAGACGTGGTGCACACACTTCTGTTACAGTGAGTACTACCTTGTCTTAGTCACTTTCTATGTCACTGAGACAAAGCACCCAACACCCACAGCTTAAAGGAGGAGGGGCTTCGGGGATTCATAGATTTTAGAGGATTCAGTCCATAGTCAGCTGGCTCCAAGGCAGAACTGTATGGTGGAAAGGTTTGGTGAAGGAAAGCTGCTCATGGTGGCCAGGAGGCAGAAAGAAATGGGAGGAGCCAGGGAGGGGGACACCCTGCCAGGTCTCACCCCCAGTGACTGCCTCCTCAGATCAGGAAGCAGCAGATTCATTGGTGGATTATCACAGACAGGTAGAGCATCTCATGATCTAATCACCTTCTAAACACACGACTCTTTGAGGGACATCCTAGATCTAAAACCATAACATCTGTCACCTGGGTTCCCATTTCATCCCTCCCCTGGGTTCCCAGGTTCTGCAAGCTTTGTTCCATTAAATTCTCCTTTCGCCAGGCATGGTGGCACACACCTGTAACCCCATCACTTGGGAGGCTGAGACAGGAGGATGGCTGTGAGTTTGAGACCAGCCTGGGCTGCACAGCGAGTTCCAGGTCAGTCTCAACTACATAGTGAGACACTGTCTCAAAAAGTAAAAATAAAAATAAATTCTCCTTTCTACTCAACATATGTAAGATTTCTCTTGTGTAGAATAAAAGATCCCTGTATGCCCCAGATCCCTTCATGGGGGCACATTTTGGCTGGTGCAGCTGTCTCCAGCTATCAGTTACATTCAAAAACATTCTTCAATGACTCAAGAGTTTGGGGAGGCAGAGACTGACAGTACTTAAAAGGTAAAGAAAAGGACTTGGTCCTGAATGCACTGCTTTCCTATTTCCCCCTTGATGTGGAGCAGAGGAAGCATTTGTACACTAGTCCACAGATTCCCCCAGAATATAATCTCTGGTTGGTTTAGCCACACAGACCATGGGCAAACTGTCCATTGCAAACAGGCTTGCAAGAAAATTCTAAAGCTGGTCTAACCAACAGTCATTTTTTTTTCATATAAAAGGAAAAAGCTCAGAGAAAGCATGAATAGAAGGCCCAATTTTGGAAAACCAACTTTTTTCAACAGTAACTAAGCACAGAGAGAATATTTTAATTAGGTAAATTGTTCCATAGGTATAGTAAATATGCAGAGCTAAAGAGGTGGGATAGTGGGCTTTCTATGATTGCTATTTAGGCTTTCGTCCTGACAACAGCTGGCATGGGTGATGGTGATAAAACCTTGCCATGTGCAGATAATAAAACACTTATCTTTTATATTTTATTTTATCACCAAAGGGCCTGCACCCAGCTTGACCTGATACTTATAGAATGCCAATAAATTAAGTTAGCACTTAGAAGGTGGGTCACAAGAACTAGGTAGACATGTGGACTAATTGAGAGCCTCATGCTGCTGTTAAAATGTAAAATAGAGCATCCGTTGGAAAACGGTGTGGCAGTTCTTCAAAAAGTTAAACAGAGGAACCATGTGACCCAGAAATTTCACTCCTACGCTCATTCCCAAGAGACATAAAAAACACATATGCATGCAAAACTACTTGTATATGAGTATTCGTAGCACCAATGTTTATAATAGCTAAAACGAAAATGGTTGAATTGTTCAAGAACTGACAACTAGATCACAAACATGGTATATCCACACAATGAAATAGTATCTAGTAATAAAAAGGTATGAGTTACTAATAAACTCTACAACCTGGTTATGTATGTAAATGCTGTCACAAAAGCCTACATTTTATGAGACTGTACATGTGAAAATTCAAGAATAGGCAAACCTACAGAGAGATACAGTTTAGTGGATATTTAGGGATAGGGGTGTGGAGTGGGAAGTGACTGTCAGTGGGTAGGTAGTTTATTTTTGAAGTGATAAAAATGTTCTAAACTAGATTGTGGTGATGGTTGCACAACTCTGTGAAAAGCACTGAATTTTACACTACGGGTAAATTTTGTGATTGGTGAATTATATCTCAATAAGGATACTAAAGAGGAAAGAACTAAATAGGCAGTTTGTCCAAGGTCATGGAGGGAAATGTTCTAAAAGTAGCTGGGGGAGTCACGGATGGGATATTTCAAGCCAATAAACTGTAGAGCAGATGTTCTCATCCAAGAGTGGCTTTACCCACCAGGGATATTTGGAAAGGTCTGGAGTCATCTTTGTTGCTACTGGCACCTAGTGGGTAGAGGCCAAGGATGCTGCTAAATATCTTCTAATGCATAGGACAGGTCTCAGCACCGAGGAGTTGTCCAGCCCCAAATCTCAATAATGCTGATGTTGAAAATCCCTATTTATAAAAAATGAGCCAGGAAAATAGCAGAACTTACTTCATAGAGTTGTTCTTTGCAATACCGCCCCACTGCCCAAAGAGTCTGGGGTAAGAGCAGGCACACAGTTTTGAATTAATGCCATCATTTGTATCAAGAACTTCACACACTAACCATCTGCATTCTGATTCGTAGAGGCCCTACTATCTGGGGTCTACACTGGTAGAACTCCACCGCTATTTGAATCCACTGGTGTTTCCAAGAGCTAGCAGTTTAGAAATAAATAGAAAATAGTGAACCATTAATTTACCCCAGTTAGCATGGCCCACATTTCGTGTACCTTTTATAAACTCTGGGAGATCAAAGAGAAGTTATCAGTCCTGTATTTCCAAAGTAAAAGCGATACATTTTTCTTAGTGTACAAATACTCAGAATCCACTGTATCTATGACATTTCTGTATCCTATTCCACTGGATCATAAAATATTCAAAAAGTAGAGGAAGGGATTGTTAGCTGTTATGTAGACCAGAAATACTCATTTGATGGAAAATCTATACAGAAGTGAATCAGAGCACATGGCAGCTAGAAGTCACTGCTAGTATTTCTAGAGATTAAATCAGTCACACTCATAGACAAGCCAAGCAGCCAATTAATCAGGCAAATTTATGACAGGAGATTTTGGCAAAGGGAATGCTGTCTTGAGACTAGGCACACAGTAGGAACATGCAGAGAATTCTCCTGGAACTTGGGAATGTGAATTGGTTGCAGTTTACCCTTCCAATGTAAACAATCTGTCAAAGGCCAGGAGGAGGGTAGGCTCACTTATCTCTTGGAGGCTTTAGGGTCTCATTTTCTTTGTGCATAAAATGCAATTCTTGGCATAAATTAGCAGTTCTCCAAATTAATGGAGTTTATTAAATAAGTCTGCATCCAGGCTGGCATCTTAGGAAGTCCAAATCCATAGGTCTGGAGTCAGGCACAGGCATTGAATCTTCAAGCTGTAAATGATTTTCATATGCGTCCCAGTTTAGGAAGAACTGAACATATTTATCATTTGATCCTAATTCTTTATCTACTCATAGTTCCAGGGCTTAGCATGGTGCAACAGTACTTGCCTCCTGCATATCAATCATAAAAGGAAAAAAGAAAAAAAAAACAAAGAAATCTTCCAGGGAAGATGAGGCCCTGGCAAGGAGGGTGCTAAGAAGAGGGAGGATTCAAGTGAGCTGGATGCTGTTGCTATGGTAACCCATCTTTTCCCAGCATGTGTTCTGAAAGGCTGCCTATGCTGTGTAGTGGGCTGCCCCTCTGATGGAGTGCAGATCACTCATGTCGTCAATTTGGAGATGAAGACTTGTGGATACACCAGGATAATTAAATAAAAGTCTATCTGAATATTTAGAATCAACAGCACTTCTCAGTAATCTTAAGTATTTAGGTGTTTGATTCACATCCATTGCAGGTAAAGCAAATGGAGCCCTGTTTTCTGCTCTGTTTTGTTTACTAGATGCCTCTTTGAGCTCTACTTTGATGTTTCTTCCTATTCTGAGACTTCATCTCACAAAGGTTCACTGTATTTTTATTTGAGGCAATGATAAAAATGACTCAAAGTTCAGAATGCTTTGAACATGCATGTCCCATGCTTTCTTCATGGGCAGATTCCAGGAGGACAAATTCCCCTTTCTCTCAGTCCATTTGCACAGTTTGCTTTTCTTCCTGTTCCTACTAAGATAGCAGGGTGACAGGGAAGAAGGTGGTCAGCTGTGGAATAACGAAAGGGCATCAGATGTGCATAGGGTCTGGTGTACCTGTAAGATTGCTTCCTTGCTGACACCTTAGTCCAGGCAATGGGCCGGGGGTTGTCCCAGATATGAACTGTGGTCACAGCTTTCCTACCAACTCACAAAGCCCAGCATGTACTGTGCCTCCTGTAGGTTGGATGCTGCCCTAATCATTTCCAATAAATTACTTGTTCAGTCCTAAGAGCAATCTCATGATTTAGCATCCATCATTTAACTCATTTTACAGAAGAGAAAGCTGAGACATAGACTATGCCTGTGGCTTGCCCAACCTCTCTCTGCTAGGTAAGTGATAGAATTAGAACAGTATGTTTCTCAAAAACCTGTGCTCTTAACTAACATTGTCTCTTAATTAGCCACATTGGCTTTTTAATATGTTTACATGAAAGGGTTATGATAGATGAGAGGAGTTTTAAAGAGGTGTCCCTTGAAGTAAGCTTTGGGGATTCCAAGTGAAACAAATACCTTTATAGGACTCCTCAAAGCCTATGTATTATATTAACATGTACATTCATCTATTTCCCAAATTTATTTAACCTTGGAAAACAATTTACTCTCATTTTGCAATAGAACAAAACAGTTTAGGAAATATAGCAAATGACAATTTTTTAAGGCAACTGACAATTTTTAAACAATTGACAATTTTTAATATTTAAAGTAAGGGTTTTTGCTCTCATCAGCTAATTTTTGTTGTGTTCTCAACCTGTCAAAACATCTCCCTCACTTTTTTTTTTGGTCAATTTTATTATGGCACAATTTATTTTCAAGAAAATGCATATAATTAAATGACACAATTTCTGTGTTTTGATGGACAGATATACAGAGATCTAGACCTGAATCATCCGTCTGTCAGTAGACACTTGGGCTGCTTCCCTATCTTGACTATTTGTCAAACGCTGCAAAAAACATGGGGAGTACAGATATATCCCTCACATACTGACTTAATTTCCTTTGGATACATACTCAGAAGTTGAGTTACTGGATCATAATAGCAGTTGTATATATTTTAGTTTTGGGGAACCCCATTGTTCCATAATGGCTACGCCAATTTACATGCACTATATAAGAGTTCCTTTTCTCCACTTTCTCCTCAACACCTATCATCTTTTGGCTTTTTGATAATAGTCATCCTAGCGGATGTTAGGTGATGTCTTGTTGTATTTAATTTGTACATGATTAGTGATGCTGTTGCATGTTTTTGATATGGTTGTTTTCTTGCAGTTGAATTGCTTGAGTTCCTTACACATTTTGAATATTAGCCATTTATCAGACATATATGGTTTATAAATATTTCCTCTCATTTTGTAGGTTGTCCCTTTCTTCTGTTCATTATTTCCCCACAACTTTTTAATTTGAGGTAACCATACTTGTCTATATTTTGCTCTTATAATCTCTGCAGTTGAGGCCATATCTGAAAAACTAATTACCTATACCAACAATTTTGATGTTTTCTTCTAGTAACTTTACAGTTTTAGGTCTTACATTCATATCTTTAATACATTTGAATTGTTATGTTCAGTGAAATAGGGTGAAATTTCACTCTTCTTTCATTCTTATATGGCTATCCAGTTTCCCCAACATAATTTATTGAAGAAACTGTCTTTTCTTCATTGTGTGTTCTTAGCACCACTGTCAAGAATCAGTTGACTTTAAATGCATGGATTTGAGGGGGCTGTCTACTCTGTTTTATTGGTCCTGAGGTCTCTTTTTATGCCAGTTCCACAATGTTTTGGTTATGATAGCTTTATAGGATATTTTTAAATCAGGTGTTATGGTGGGATGTTTGCCACTATATTCTTCTTGTTCCAGATTTTTTGACTATTCTAGGTTTTTTCTCTTTCTAAATGAATTTCTAAATTTAAAAAATTTCTGTGAAAATTGTCATTGGAACATTAATAAGATTGCAAAGCTCACTCTGGGTAGTACATACATCTTGATTCTTCTGTTTCAGGGACCAAAGTTATATTTCCATTTATTCGTGTCTTCATCAATGTTTCACAGATTTTTGTGGACAGGTCTTTCCCATCCTTGGATACATTTATTCTCAAGTCTTTTATTCTTTTTGATGCCGCTGTAAATGAGATTGGTGTCTTAACTTCTTTGTCAGGTGTTTCACAGTGTGCAGAAATTTCATTTGATTTGATATAGAAAGTTCAATGTATAAAAACGAAACTGATTTTGTACATTTATTTTGCATTCTACATCATTACTGAGCTCATTTATTAGTTCTAACAGTTTTAGGTAGCAGTTTTAGGACTTCATATATATAAAATCACATCATTTGCAAACAGAGACAATTGTACTTCTTCATTTCCGACTTGAATCCCTTGTCATTTCTTTCTCTTGCCTACAACTCTGGCCAGGACTTCCGGTACTGCAGTACTGTGTTCAGTAGGAGTGAAGTTGCAGAAGCTGACGGCCTGGGTCCTGGAGCTGGGGGCCAGCTTGGCGTTCCCTGGGGGGACTGGTGCTGGGCTTGATGGCTATGCTAGCTGCTTTCTTCACTCTTCTTTCCCCACATGGAGGTATCACTTTCCATGCTGTGCTGCATGGACAGAGAAGGAATGCGAGCAATGTGCCCCTGTCCTTCCTTCCCTCTTCAATGTGTTCCTTCCGGAATCTGCGTTCTGCCAGGTGTTGCAATCACTCACCCGATTCCTTGGCTCTAAATACTTATTTTATCATATTGCTGACATCACTTTTGTTCTGTTAGTCTTAATATTAGTATCCTGACTGCTGGCCAAGTTGAAGATTATTCTTAGGAGTGATGAAATGTCACATGGTTTCTCACTTATTTCACCACCCATAGAAGAAGTATTTTGTATTGAATCAATTTCCAGGCCTTCTTATTTGTTTATTTTCCTTTTAATTTCACTAACAAAAGATGTTCTGCAGACCAGACATTGCACCAGACATGCAAATGAGTTTGGCACAAGAGTGCCCATTACGCCCACCGCTGTGACAGGTAATATACCAATAGTCTAACCCACACAGGAGAAATACAATGCCTTCCATGTGTATTTGATGGAACTAAGGTTTGTTTATCATTATTAGAAACAATAGAGCAATAGAATATAATTCACTGAGTTCTTTAAAAAGATGCTTGGCATTTCACAGAATTTATGTAAAGAGGATTAATAGTGTACTCTCTTTGCAGAGAAACAGGAGCTAAGGGTCTATACCATTTGGATGAACAATGGGGACTGAAAAAATGTTCTTTAATTAGTGTGGGAGTTATCCATAGAGCCTCTTCTATGGGTGTTCAAGACACTTTCTTGTCACTGGGACACTCATAACTTAAAGGAAGAGAAGTTTATTTTGTTTCCCAAGTTTAGTGCATGGTCAGCTGGCTCCCAGGCAGAAACATGGCAGAGGGGCATAGTGAAGGAGAGGTGCTTAAGTCACAATGGCTAGAAAGCTCGGGGAGAAGGGAGGAGCTCGGGACAAGAATGTACCCTTCCAGGTCACGTCCCTAGTGGCTTCGGTTAGGCCCCACCTCCTAACAGCACAATTAGCTATGAATTCATCAGTGGACAAACCTACTGGTGAGTAGAGTGCCCCCATGATCCAGTCACATTCCAGATACGTGAGGTTTTAGGGGGGACACTTTAGATCTAAACTGTAATAATGGAACTGACATTTCCCTAGATCCTTGGAAGGCAAAAACAATGAAAATACTGCCCCACCTTTCAAGGGATTAAGAAGCAAATGTTTTCATATCATTAATTTTATCTTAGCATTTTCACTTTATAGTTTTGTAGAGAAAATGGTATAATAGAAGGTTTCATTTGTCAAGCTTTCTCTTGTGACAGAATCAAATGTTTAGAGATTATTTTAAGAAGTATCACTTAAATATCCCCCTGAGTAAGTCTGAAAAACAGATCCCTTTGGAAAAGATAGTGTCAAAAAATTATCCTGTTTTGATGTTGTGTGGTAATTTCAACTTTTCAACAGCCCTCGTCATGGATTAGCTCCTTTCAACCCCCAGATAACGTGGTGAGCCAGATAGTAGGGGTGCCACAGTTCCAGGTTAGTAGGTGTCTTAGTAGGCAGCCTTCTGAAGGAAGGGATGGAGGGAATGTTGAGGGACAGATAACACCTTCCTACTCTACAAAACTGTGAGAGAGCTGAGATTGTCTACTCAAGACAAAGATAAATGAGGACGTTCTCCCAATGATCATACAGCAGGCTAGTGCTGCAGCAAAGCAAGGATTCATCATTGGGAATGAAGCAGAACATCGACGAGAATTTGCTGTTCTGGGGTGAGATGGAATCTGATTATGAAAGGTCAGCAGAGGAGGGTCCAGTGGGATTGAACTAATAGTGGAGGAGACAACTCCATATAGCAGAGGAAATCTTGCCTTCACAGAGTACCTGGAAAGAAAGCTGAACAACCTAACTGCCCCGCCTGGCTCTCAGTGTGGACAGAAATCATGCTTAGCCACTGTAGGCATTTGACTGTTAGGTACAGTGTCACTAGAGAGGTCACTTAAGGTCTTGAGACATTCAAAGGGACACCATGAATCCATAAGACCTTGGGGTATGTTCTCCTCTACAGTCCTCGCTGCAGATACTTCCACTTAAGTATTTTATCTTATTTCTTACTTTGTTAATTAACTCACTTATTACTTTTACGCTTATTTACTCATTTATTCCCCGAGTCATTCTGTTTGAACTCCCACGTAGACCTGGCAAGAATAATGGCAGTCCTAGTATAATGCATCAAGTTACCTAATATTGCTCCATCTTGTCAACTAATTTTTAACATAGTTCTTTTGGATTCTATGCAAAAGTTGAGAATACTTATTTCAAATGCAAGCCTAGTGGAAATGTAAAAGCATTTTATCTGAGACGTTTCTCAGATTTTAACTATGTGCTTTTCCTGTACTGTGTCTTTCACTTCAACATTTAGATTTCTTCTTTTGTTTTCCTCACTGAATTTATTGGTATATTTTAGGGATACAGTACAGTTACATTCCTCATTGGGATCTTGTACCTTTACATGACAGGTCTTGGTTCTCATTTTTTCTCCTTACCCCTGACCTCCCTTCACCCCCTCCTCCCTTCCCTATTTACAAATACTTTATTTCCATTTCTTCATTTTCTCGTTTTTTTCTTTTCCCTTATTTCCTTTCCCCTACCCATTTAGATTTCTTGAAATTAGATCCCATTGTTTTTATTCTTTTTTTTCCTCTATGCTTAGAAAACGTCTTGTGTTACTAGTTGTAGTGCAGTTAATGCTCCAAATCTGTTACATTTCTTAGGAGGGATTTTGTCTAAAATCAGAAACCATGGCAGTTTTTCATAAGAAGCTAACCAGTGAGCAGATGTAACATCTTTTCTTGCTAAAACATACGGTTTTCTCCTAATCAAATTGCGCTTTATCGTCAAGTGGTTCCTTTCACAAAACTATTTCTAATATTTTCCCATGACTGATGTCAATCCTTGTTAGCATCCAATTACTTACTGTACCTTATATTCTGGTTAAAATAAAGATATTTCAGAAATTTCAGACCTTGTATATTTATTCTGTTGTGCAATGCTTTTTGTTATTTAGCATTAGGGCCAGAAAGACTGTATCTATATACCATCCTTGACAACCTAGAACTCAGCAAAGTGTTTGAGAAATAGTGGACCCATAATTATACTTGATATCCCTGGTTTTCTCCTTGCTTTCTTTATTACGGAGGTGAAACTCCAAGCTTCCTTGTTAGAGTGGACCCAGTTTTCAGAACATCTTCTACATCTTTGTGCTGGCACCACTTGCAATCCTATAATTCCAATCATCATCTCACAGTTCTCCGTCAGCAAGGAAGGGATAGGGATTAACAGCTCAGGGTGTCAGATACTATGTGGCAGGAACTCTCTGTGTGTATACTCCCATTTTATCCTTCTAGCAGAGCTTAGAGATAAGTCTCACATTGTCACCTTTTTACAGATGAAGAAACAACGAGTTGAAGGAATTGGTGTGACCTGACTTAAATAAGGAGGAGTAGAACTTGAGTCCCAGCATAGCTCTCTGATTGGTGGATTCCTACTCTTTCTTTACATCATTTTGCTTTATTTCCCCAATGTCTTCCTCTCTGAGTATCAGCAGTAAAATTTATCTTTTTTATGTACTTCTAAATGTCTTCTAACAACACTCACAATACTTTTCATTTCCCAACTTCTTAATCTTTGTCTACCAGATCTCCTCATTGGACTGCACACCAATGCAATTTGCTTACTATGTATCCCCTCCACCATACCTCTTCTGGCTGCCCCCACTTCCCTCTACCCTTCACTTCTGTCCAACAGAAGATTTGCTTTTCCAGGTGGCTGCACTCCCTACTTAGTTGCGCTGCACACAAAGGTTGTCTTAAGGAACTTCTAAAATGGGATAAAAAGACAAGGCTGCTACCCAAGGAAAGCTGAGATAGGACTAAATCATTACGGAAGGATAGGTGAAATGGTTACTGAAGACAAAGATGGGGCAATGACAGCATGACTGTGTGTGATAACTGCTGTTAAGGGGTTCTTTGTAAGAGTAGAGTAGGGTAGAGTCAGAGAAAGACATCTCAAGAGGCAAAATAGGGCTGGACCATAGGGAAGGATGGGGCCCAGATCAGGAGACTACTGGGGGAGCATGTTGGTCAGGAAAACATCCAGATGAACAAGATAAGCCCATGTGAATGTGGCAGGTTCAAAGGATGAGGGTTGCACTCAGCTTTAAAAACCTTCAGGGTCTTGTGTGAGATATAACGAGTTCTTTCCCAGCAGACAGAATTCAGGGCCATCCAGGATGCAAAGACAATGTTATGTTTCATGTTTTTCATTCCTCACTTCAATCACTTCTCTGCCTATTGTTTAGAACATTGCTTTAGCCTCTCAGAAGACAGATAAACTTAGAAGCTATGATTTAAATGCTGACTTGGTTATTCAGTTCTATAGGCATGTACCTTGAATCTCCATAATAAGTATTATTATTGTTCCTCCAATTATCTGTTTTCAGCCTTGCCTCTGCCAGCTCTTTTTGAGCCCTGACTGAATCTCCTATACTCAAATCAAGTTCTTCTCAGTCCTTTGTAATAAATTCAGCTGCAGCCTGAATATTCTGACTGAGGATTCTGACTGTAGCTCTGACCTGACATCATTTTCAAGACTGTCAAAAATAATTAGGGACAGAGAGATTTTCCCGCTCAGCATCTGGAGATGCAAAGATACCAAGAAGGAGCCTGAAGCGTCATTAACATCACCTTTCTGCCTGCTTTTTATACCAGCCTGTAAAATAGTCTGTTTCACAGCCAGCAAGATCTATTATGGGAGCTGTCCTTATCCTCCTGGAGCATCAGATTTTTCTCTTCTACTAGGAAGCAAGAAATGGGCTCCCATCTTTGGAAGTTAGCATGAGTTTTGTCATCACCTTGCTCTGCTATTGAAAGCTGTATAATACTGAACACAGTACTCAATCCTGCTTGCTTGGTTTCCTCATTTGAGGTTAATTTCTTCCAAAGATTTTGTAAGGATTCCATGTAACATGCATAGGGCAACTTGCAAAGCACAGTTATATTATAGCACTCAGTGATACATATGAGTTACTGGAGTTGGTGGACACATGGTGGAGGACTTTGAACAGTTGTGATTTTATATAAGAAATTATTCCTTTAAATATTCAGGAATTATACTCCAGACAGAGTTTTTGTTATACAGAAACAGCACAAAAAAAGAATAGCCATCTTTTGGGGGTGAATAGAGGTAAGAAGCAGAACATAAGAAAAGTGAGGGGGTTATAGATTTCTCTGGAGACCTGTATTTCTTCAACAATAACTCAATTCACAGTACATTGAAATTTTAAATTACTTAATTTTTTGAGGAAGAAATCCAGTCATGTAAGGATAAACTATAAAGGAGAAGGCTGAAACAAAGACAACCTTTCCTGAATTTATGGCTTTGATAAGAGCTATTTTTTACCATTCTCTTCTTTAATTAGTAGAGAAATAATACTCAATCCATGTTCAGCTCAATATACCCTCAAGGCTTCAAGATAATCCAGGCTTTCACGGACAGCACACGAAGAGAAAGGTTGGTTGTTCTGTGCTAAATCTGCTATATCCTGTTACTGACTCATAACAAAACATATCTATTGCATTGCTTCAAAATGTCTTGACTATAACCCTTCACAAATGGGTAAAGGAAACAGTCTCTTCAGTCACCTTGGACTTGAGTCAGTATTTCTGCTGTCTTGTCCTTATGAGCCTAGTTAAGTACAGCATAGCTCTAATTCAGCCCATGATCAGGGATCACACAGAATGAAGATCTGGGCTTAGTGTAATCAGAACTTGCTTTTTTAAAAAACTGTACATCCTGTTATTTTGATCTTGAAGCTTTAATATGGTCCATAAGCTCCTGATGCCAAGGACACAGGAAAGCAAGACAGAAATATCCAGTGACAACAATTTTGAACCCTCTCCAACCCAATGCCACTACTTGCCTGACCAACTAGAGAAATCCAGTTCAGCTCAATATATCTTCCAGTCAGGTGAGTGTGAGTTCCTTTCTTAATTATGTACATTTCTCAACTTGGCCCTCTGAGACAGGAGCTCAGGAGCTCAATGTTGCAATGCAGAAAATACAAGTGAATGGAGTGTAAACACTTGGGAGCTGTGGGAACTGTGGCTAACCAGAGACCTCATGCCCCACCTGACAGACAGTGGCATCAACTTTAGCAACTTGTTACCACAGAGGATATGGACATATGTTGACTGAACTTCTGATTATGCAGGAGAAACCAAAATTGTGAACTTTGTGAAAAATAGCCTAATCATTGAATATAAGCAACTTATACCAAATTATTAATATCTGCACTTGAGCCAAATAAAATAAAATGAGAAAATGTAGTATAGAACTTAGGACCCTAGGCTCAGAGACTTTTGGGTCTGATTCCCAAGTCCTCCATTTGTTTGCTGAATGCTCATTGATATATGGCTTAATCTCCTCGTGCTTTTGTCCCTCCTCAGTAAAATGTCTCCACCCTCAAGCTGGTGAAAACGGACCCTATTTAAACTGTCATCGCTTTAAACGTTTACAGACTTGCCTGGTATGCCACAGGCATCTCACAGATGTTGGGCATGGTCGTTAAGCTTGTGATCTGGCTTAAATAACTACTGATATAGGTAGCTAATGTAACTTCTGATAATATAAGGACTTGGCTTTTCATTTTGTGATGCCCCTGGATACTGTAGATACAGACCCACCTGCCTATGTGTCCCGAGTAGGAGTGGAAAGTTCAGTTATCTGTTATTAACTGCTTGGTAGCTGGATCCTGATCCCCTTGCTCAGGCTCCTGGGACATGGGTCTGCTGGCCCCTGCTCAGTGTCAGGGCACTGAGTCCACCTCTCTGTCCCTGAAGACCTCAGTTCCTGTACCCAGGCTCCGGGTCCTTACAGAATGTACTCAACTCTGCCATTTCACACATCTCCTCCACTTTACTTGTGCCTCTTCTTCCTGAACAGCCTGGTCCCATCCACAGGTCTCTGAGCCCTTCTGCCCTCGTGTTGGCCCACTCCAGCCCACCTGGGCCTAGACCGCAGCTAGAGCAAGAAGCAAATCACAGAGGCGAGACTCAGTCTCTCCCTCTGATTTGTTTACACTCACAGTTGCGGAACTCAGATCCCAGATAAAGACAGGCCTCCAACTTTCCTAGATTTTCAACATGGTACCCTTTGTCACCCCCCCACACTGTACACAAACACAAAAACATATGCACACGCATAACACTAGATGAACATCAAAGAAAATGAGATATTCACAAAAATGAGCTCAGTAATTACACAAAAGTTTAAAATATGGCAAAGACAAAAATATGCAGAGAGAAATGGGTACATATTGAGGATATACTCCTAAGTGAAATAAATAAGTCACACGTGTAAATACTGAATAGTTTATCTGGTGTGAATAAACTATAATGGTACATAAGATCCTAATGATATAATGGACAATGTGAAATAGGAAGAAAGGGGCTAAAGGTGCAGGGAAAGTGGGAAGGGTAAGGGAAAGCTAATATGGGAAAAGAAAAAAATATGAGAAAATGAAAAAATGGAAATAAAGTGTTTTTAAAGGGAGAGGGGAGGAGGGGTGAAGGGAGGGCAGGGACAAGGGGAAAAAATGAGAACCAAGACCTGTCATGTAAAGGTACAAGATCCCAGTAATGAATGTAACTGTACTGTATACCTAAAATGTGCCAATAAACTCAATGAGGAAAAATTTTTTAAAACTATGCAGAGAAGGGCAGAGGGCAATCGTAGAACTGATGTATAGAACCAAACTTATGAAAACTAAAAATAGAACCCTGTGAAAATGCTATTATGTTACGGATTGGACCCCAAATATCATGAACAGCACTTGCAATGATAAAGGCAATAGGAATTAACTTTTGTTTTTTTTTTTGTACCGGGGATCGAACTCGGGTCCTTATACTTGCAAGGCAGGCGCCGGAACCACTGAGCTAAATTCCCGGCTAATAGGAATTAACTTTGACAGATAGATTTGAGGTCATGCATAATAACATTTAAATTTCCTTTTGTAGGTTATAAAGCAGTGTCCTTCTAAAAGCATAGTCATCTAGTTTTGTGTTCATCTGCTCAGTGAGACCATTTGCTCTTTGAAGGTAAGAACGTGTCTTTCCAGTTTGGGTCTTTATGCCAATTACACATCAAATCTCTATGTTCCCTTCTCTCTTCACAATAATACCGTGAGTTAGAGAAGGCTGGAGTTGCCCAGCATACGGACTTTGTTATTAAATTTCCTTCATGCATGTATGGAAAACATATGGTTTCTAATCCCACAGAGCATGAGTTAGAAATAAATAATACTGAAACAGAGACAAGTTGCATTCATCTGGAAACACATCGCCATTCACCATTTATCCATCCAGTTTTGAGGGGATAACATGAAGAAAGCATGGCATGAGAGAATTCTAATGCACCTGGTTGCCTTGGAAAATATTTTATTTGCCTTGTGTCCTGGTCAGGCCCTCTCTTGTTTCTTTGTGGAATGAAGATATGGACACCTTCTTAAGACTGTAGCCCCAAACTGCAATTCTACAGGAGTCATCCCAAATGAACTGTCAGTGAGCTCATCAGAAGTAGTCACAACCAACTGCTCTCCTCAGCAACTCCAGGCCTCCTTTATTTCCCACCCACCTTTCTCCACCTTGGCTGAGGAAGACAGAGGCATGAGATGGGTTGGGACTTGAGGCTTTCTATACAGAGCTACTCAACACCCTATTTGAGGGAAGGCCAAAAACTTGTCAAAACAAGGTGGCTGTGCTCTTTGTTTATGTTGTCACCAGACATAAATTATTAGTGCTTCTTCTGTCTCATGGGTAATTTACATTTGGCCATAGAAAAAGGAAATGACCTAAGAGAGTTTTCACTTCTAAAGTCACAAGCAAGGACAAATATTATAAAGCATAAAATAGGATTATTTTACGGGGCTAGAGTGATTTAATCTTAACGGCATATATATTATCCAGCTGCCTCATTTCTTGGCCCTTCCATTTGCTTTTTATAATTTATAAGTTACAGTTTTAATATCTGACCATGAAATTGAAATGGCCCAAAAATAAAGTAGTAGATTTTTGAGCCAAATAAATCCACTGCCATTAGCACACTGCAAGTTGGAGGCTGCTAATTACTAATTATTCATGTGATTAATATAACCCAAGCAAAAAGAAGATGAAATTTAAAAGGGAGAGCTAGACAAGATAGAAAAATAAGACTTAAGCAGGCAAAGCTACTTCATCAAATTTCCTGGAAATACAGTAAATAAACAGAGATTCCTTATTTATGCCTAATTTCTCCAAGGTACTAACTTGACTGTACAATCTGAAGACAAATAAGAGTAGAGGAAAGGGCTGGAGCCCTTCTCTTGCTGTGCCTGGTCTGGTCCTGAAGTGGGGGGCCGATTTCCAGGCCCCTTGGGAGCATCAGGATGGAATCTTGAGCAGTTTATTATTAAGAACTGTTTGTTCTCCTCTTTTTGTTTTGGTGCCCACCTTTGGAAAATGAAGTGATTCAATATGTTCCACTGATTACGTTTAGAAGACTTTCCATCCAAGGAAAAGGTCAAGCCGAGTGGCAGGGGATGTCTTCTCCTCGCCCTGCACAGATGCTCCCAAGTGCATGGGTCCTCAGAGTGAGTTCCTGGCCCCCCACTGAGTGGGATAGCCTTTCAGAGCTGGGTGGGAACTGAGAGAATGTCTACTCTAACTTTCATGAACAAATGAGTCCCAGAAAGAGCTGACGATTTACCCAGGACCACAGGCATGGGAGCTCAAGTTTGGTCCGCAGAGGCCTGGAGCAAGGGCCTCTTAAGAAACCTCTCTGGCTTCCCCTACCCCAACTGAAACATGTTCTCCTCTATGCTCTGAGATTTTTGATACATTTTCTGTGCTATAATGTGTTGCTGTATTTGAAAATAATCTATGCTACTATGTGAATGATTGTGCATGCATTTTCCTTCCATTGGGTAATATGCATTATTTGTCTAAATATTGAAAAGCATAAAAATTATGGTTTGAGACCTATGTACTTAGACAAACCCAGTGGGTTTTTAAAGTACAAATGTATTTCAGTCATAATAAATATAACATTTAGCAATTCTTGTGTGTCAGACACTATTCTAAATATTTTCATATACTTACTCATAATTCTCAAGACATGAGATGTTATGAACATGTACCAACTCCCCATCGTGAATGTAATCATTATATTTTGCAAACATGTGCTAATGAAATTTTAAAAAGAAAATATAAGAATAAAAAGAATCTGGGAAAACATTATGATTAAAAGTTATTATTCCTGTTTTACAGATAAGAAAACTGAGGCATGTGGGAGTCACACAGGTCTGGTGGAACAGGGATTTGATTCTAGAAAGTTTAGCTATAAGACTTGTGCTCTCAGTCACTGTTTGAATGCGCCAGAAGTTATATAATGAAGGTCAAAACCTTCATCTATGTCCTGTTAGTTTTCCTCTAAAAGATTAACAGGCATTTTCAAATTCCTTTTTTTTTTTTTTTTTCCTGGTACTGGGGACGGAACTCAAGATCTTTACACTGAGTTACAATCCCAGCCCTTTTAAATAAATGTTTTAAATAGACTCTCACTAAGCTTAGACTGGGCTTGAACTTGTTATCTTCCTGCCTCAGCCTCCCAGAGTATTAGTATTATTGGTATGGGCCACCATGCCTGTCTTCAGATTTTTATTACAAAATAAAAATCATACTATACCAGAAAATGCTATCAGTACACTTGCTTGTGCTCCTTACAGTGGACCCCTACTTGAAGGGACACCTGAGCATTCACCCACCCATCCTAGCAGGGCCCACTAAGAACCAGAAAGCAACTTGATGTGAATGCCAGAACAGTGTCATGAAGGGGCAGCTACAGGGAAACCCACAAGGGAAGGTGACACCTCTGGGACCAGCCAAGGAGGAGACTGTCACTACCTCAAGGCCGGAAGCAGCCAGGAGAGAGCAGGCTGCAGAAATCTCTTGCAAGTAGGATGCTTAGGATCTCTGGATAGGGGCAATGGCCACAGATCACGCAGCGGAAACATGTAGAAGCCTGGAGAACAGGGAATTGGTGCTCAACTTGTCTCTCTGCTCCTACCCTCCAGCTTGCTAAGTTTCCCTGCTCTGGCTGTATTCATGGAGATCAGAAGGCAAAGGAGTCCAGGAGATGCTGTCTCCAGAAGTCAAGTTCCCTCTGGAGGAGGATGGATAGGGGCAAAGAAGGTTGAGAAAAGGGGTGGTGGGTGGGGGAAATCTAGCCCCCAGAGCCCCAGGATGATAGGGAAGTCCAAGAAACCCCAGCGTTCTCCAGAGACCTCCCTCTTGCCAGTTTGCATGAGCTCAGCCAACTCTGGAGTCCTGGTTCTATAGCACCTGGTGGTTCTATCCAGAGTTCCAGAGGCTCTGAGAGACCTTCCTTCCAGTGCTGTATGAGGTCTGCCCTCTCGGCTGTTCCAAACACCCTCTCCCTTCTGCTTCTTTTGCTGCAGAATTCAGTGTCCATTTCCTATTCAATGACTTGCTAGACATTCTCTTCGAATTTGTTAGTTTTGCAAAAGGAAAGGGGACCAAGAGTTGGAGGGACAAGAGAGAAAAAGGAGAGGAAGGGGATATAAAAAGAAATTAAGATATGTTATGCTCACATAACAACTCCCCAAGAGGAATGTAATTACTATGTACTGCGAACATGAGCTAATAAAAAAAATTTTTTTTTCATTTTCATTGAGTTCACTGGTAGCTTTTAGGGATACAGTTCAGTAACATTCATCATTGGGATCTTGTACCTTTACATGACAGAACTTTTTTTTTTCCTTATTGAATTTATTGGTACATTTCAGGTATACAGTATAATTACATTCATCATTGGGATCTTGTACCTGTACATGGCAGGTCTTGCTTCTCATTTTTCCTCTTGTCTATGGCCTCCCTTCACCCCTTCCTCCATTCCCTATTTACAAATACTTTATTTCAATTTTTTCATTTTCTCATGTTTTTTTTCCCTTCTCCTTATTACCTTTCCCCTCTAACATTCACATTTCCCCTACACCTTTAGCCCCTTTCTTCCTATTTCACATTGTCAATTATATCATTAGGATCTTATGTAATATTATAGTTTGTAATGTAATATTATAGTTTTTCACACTAGTATTTATACATGTGTGACTTATTTATTTCACTTAGGAGTATATCCTCAATATGCATCCATTTTCCTATGAGTGGCTCTAATTTCTCACTCTTTATGGCTGAGAACCGCATCTTCTTTATCCAGTCTCCAACTGATGGGCCAATAAGCTGTTTCCAAGTTCTTGATTCTCATTTTTTCTTCCCTTCCTTCACCCCATCCACCCTCCCTTATTTATAAAGACTTTGTTTTTGTATTTTCCTCATCATTTTTTTAAAGTGTCACTTTACTAAAATCTTGGGAAAGAAAGGTGTAGAATGCAAGAAGTCAAATAACTTAGTTTAGCTGAAAAAAAAAACTAATGCAGATCTAAAATGTTAAATATCATGTTTTTCTGGATAAGTTTATTTTTAGGAATTTACCCTTTAGATAGATTATTTGAATTGGATATTTTCTTCCATTTATTTTCAAGCTACTTGTCATAAGTTTTGGCCAAGAAGTACAGTGATTGATTTAGAATGAAGGAACATTTTAAGCCTCATAGCTATATAGAAACATGCCAATTTACACGTCCGGAGTAATTGATCGCACAATTAATCTTGAGTCAAACGCAATGTTTTTCAGGAGTTCACACAAGTCTAAAAACATCTCCACCCACTGGAAGAAGCAGATGGAGATTCAATTCTAAGAAACAGATTTTTCTTTCTACCCAACAAGCCCACAACTCTAGTGAATAAACCACTTCAACTCATTTAACTTGGTAAAATTATTTTAAATGATGGGAAGTGGGAATGGGAGATAGGGAGAGAAAAAAAAAACCTGTGCTATTGATTAACCAAGTATGATCCTTTTATGAAACACAAGTTGTCATGTTTTGAAAGAAAATATGATTTGAGGATAAATATTCAAAAGACGTGATAAAAACAGTTTTATAATGGCATTGCACATGATTTAAATCTGCCTTTTTATACTGGTGGGCATGTGGTAATAGCACACACTGAAGCTTGGTTAGGGGGTTAAAATAACAAATGAAATGGTAGGTTGGGACCCTTTACCAGCCACCAATACCACAGAACTCAATAGGATTTAAAAGGTGATGAATGCAAAATTTGGTCCAATGATTCAGTTGTGAGTCTTATTGCAATGTGCATTCCATTAAAATGAAAATTTCCCCTTTCCTCAATGAAGCCATACATTAATTCCTCTCCTTTTTCTTAAAAAGAAGCTACCTGCTCAGGGTTTAAAAACAAGATCACCAAAAGGAATTCAAAATTTTCTTTGGAGAACTTTTTATATATTAAAGTTAGGGCTTTATTACTAGCAAATGGGTGAAAATAGCAGCAGGCCTGGAGCAAGTCATCAGATTAGGCCTTTGGAAAAGACTCTCCAAAATGCACCCTTTGGAGCCTCTCCTGAAAAGGGGAAAGTATAAAATCAGAAGTCTTGTCCCAACAAAGATTAGCAGCCAGGCAGGATTCCTGTTTCTGGAAGGATTGCCATATTCAGAATCTTCATCCTCTCAGGAATACTATTATTAGTAATAATAGCAAGTACTCTGTTGTTATACCCCTGTATTGCAAAGGCTTGCATACATAAGCTTGTTATACCCTCCCAAAAGCCAGGGGTAGGATACTTTACTGCCCTATTTACAGTGCAAAGAAGTTGAGGTGCAAAAGGGCTTGATTACATAGCCAAGGTCACACAACTCCTGTGAATGAAGGAGGAGAACTCAGAAATTCCTTATTTTCTAAACCACTACTGGAGATCTGTTCAGTAATTTCACTGGAGAACAACATAAAAGTACAGTTTCCAGACCTGAAATATAAGTTAAGTAGGAGCACAAATTAAAAGGTTCCAAGGTAAATGGAAGATGCTGATTTAGAAATCTGTAAATTCCCATAAATTCAGGACAAAGTGAATCCCAGACCTTAGGGAACTCATAAGGATAAGATACTAGTTGTGAAATTCAAAGTGCCTTTGAATTCTGCACTCCTTCTTGGAACTATAAGCCTGTCGCTGGGTTCTGCAGGAAGAGTCATGTACTAGACAGTGGTAACCAACTTTTTGGCATCAGGGACTATTTTCCAAGGATACAGTCTTTCCACCGATGTGGGAGAGAGATGGGTTTGGGATGCTCCAAGATCATTACATTTATTATGCACTTTATTTCTATTATTATATTGTTTGGACTATCTCTATTATTATTATTATATTGGATTCTCATAAAAAGTGTGCACCCTGTATCCCTGGCACACAGCCCACTGCAGGGTTTGCATTCCTGTGAAGATCTAATGCCAACACCAATCTGTGGTAAACACAGAGGAAGCTTTGCTGTCTTGTCCCCTGCTCATCTCCTGCTGTGCTAGCTGATTCCTAATGGGTCAGGACTGGGACTGGTCCATCACCTGGGGGTTGGGGACCCACATTCTGGGCAGTTTTCCTAATGAAAACTCCCTTGGTCTTAGTAGGGTTTAAATTGCTTGCTTGTTCATTTAAACTACTTGAAAAAAGACACCAAGAGAGTCTAAATTTGCTGATGTCCTCTCAAAGTAACAACTCTTAATGTACAATTTCACAAAACGAAAAATCAGAGTCCCCCTTGAAGAACCTGATTGTTGGTGCCTCCTGAAGCAAAGTTCAGTGCCAGGGGCCACAACAAAGCCAGCTCTGATGAACAGAGTGCCTATTTGTCCCTCCTTGTCCTCCTGGCTGAATTCTGGAAGAGTGTGTGAACCAACCTCACTAAGAGAAAGTCACAGTTTATTTATGGGCCACAGTGAGGGAACTGCAAGCACTAAAATATCTAGAAATATTTATGGCAACTTGTCATTGTCATGTGGCATGGGTAACTGTTATGTAGTATAGCATACTACTCTAAAATAAAGATATTATTGTCTCTTGCCAGTGGAGGCTGGGCATATCTCATTTGGGTCTGCTATGCATTTCCTATCAGATGACAGCTGGAGCTGTAATCAACTACAGGCACACCAGGCAGCAAGAGTTTTCATTCGCGTATCTGGCTCCCATCTGATGTGCCTGAACAGCTGGAGGCTGCGTGGGCATCTGTCTTCAGGTATTTCTCATTATGCTGAGTGGTCAGACTCCACGCACGGTTGTCTTTTCCTGGAGATCATGAGTCAATGGCAAGGGTAGGAGAACTGCAAGGTTCTTTGTGACCAAGCCTCGGAAGTCATACAGTGTCACCTCTGCTGCATTCCATGGCTCACAGTGAGTCACAGGCCAAACCCAGTCTCCAGGCAAAAGGACTACCACATGAGGGTATGACTACCAGAGTGTCTTGCAACATGATGGTCTTTGGAAAGTAGCTACCACACCATGATGTGTGAGTGCACGATCTGCAGGCTCATCCTACTGAACTGTGTGTACACCTGCTCAGGTTTAGTACTCACATGGTGAGTTGCACATGGCTTGTGTTACCCGCTTGTCACTAAGACCATGTATCACCTCAAGTAGTTAACTCAGAACCACTGAATCTCTTCATTCCTGCTTCTTCCCAACCAGTCCTTATTCCTATCACTGTACCAACGTTGGTCCTCAACCTTTGTGTGAGTCTCATGTGTGAAATTATCTTTCCCCCTGAACCCCCTGGAAATGAATCCTTCTCTAGTTAAATGTATTTGATCTCAAACTAAATGTTCTTTGTGTGCTCCCCTTCTGTGTGGTCCTCTTTTATTCCAGTTTTCTGCAAACCATCTTCATCCAAGCTGGTTTTAAGGCACCAACATTCAGTATTCCACCTACAGACTCCTGTGCTTTTTCTTCATTGCCGCCTCATAAAATTTGCATTTTAGAAAAGAAAAACCCTCAAGACTGACCATAGTAAAGAAGGAGAATCCTCTAATAGCATTAGTATCCTTTTCTCTTTTAATATAGGAGCTTGAGGATCCAGTGCTCTCTTTTCTTTGATATAAAGCAAAATTTTTAATTAAAAACTTTAGACATACTCCAGAATAGAGTAACAAAACCACCTTTTCTCATTGTCCATTTTCAGCAATCACCCAGATATGTGTCTACTGATCTTATTTTTAAAAAACTACAAAGTCAACTTTTGCTAAGTAATAGAAAAAGATACAATCAAACTTCTGAACACAATTCTCATCTCCCAGAAATAATTCCTTCTCTTGTTTTTTAGGATAATTATTCTTTCATTGTATCTAACCACTGTGGAGAGAGAGAGAGAGAGAGAGAGAGAGAGAGAGAGAGAGAGAGAGAGAGAAGAGAGAACATCTCCTATCATAAGATCACTTCAGAAGATCTGGTCCTTAACATGGGGCTGGGGTGTCACTCAATGATGAACACTTGTCTAGCATGACAAGGCCCTGAGTTCACCCCCAGGAATTCCCTCCCCAAAGCTGTTAATGAATGTCATGGTCATGAATATTCAGTGTTGCTGAGAACAATTTTATCACCCCAGATATGATGCACCACATGGACAGAAGAATGGCTTTGGCTTTGCTTCACTCTGGACATACTGGTATTTCCAGATCCACATAGATTTAGTCAAAAAATATGGACCCGTGGGGGAATCCTCTTGCAAAATGAAATTACTATGTGTAAGTGTTTCCTAGATTAAAAACGTTTTTGAATGATCTGCTTCTCTATGGCAAATGTGCATGTTTTAGCGAGTAAAGGGAACACTTGGGGAAAATATAATATCACTCTTCAAATTACTCAAGGAATGTCCTGCACTGATCCACTTTTTGTCCTGAGGTCAGAACAAGGACAGGTGAGCAGACAATGCTGGAACATGGACTTCACATCAGTTTAACAGCAAACCATAAATTTAGCATTTTTCCAAAGTGGAGATGACTTCCAGTCATACACAAAGGTAAACATGAGTTAGATAACTGCCCTCAGGTAGACAGAAGAGGGATTTCTATGGCATTATGTTTCTTAATCTGTTTATATTTCTGTGTGTGCATGTGCACATATATCCATGGTAATGTTTGAAAACTAGATTCATTGCTGATTTCAGAAGAGATTAAAACTTGGAATAGCTTTAAACACATCAGTAATAATTGCAATACAATCACCACTGTAGCATAGTGACGCCTCAAAAGCACTCTAAAAGAATAAGAACAGTTTTCACGTTGCTTCTTCATTTTCCTTCTGACACTATTTGTGTCAAATTTTTTATTGTTATGAAAGATGTTACTTTCCATTTACAAGCAAAATTCCAGCCAATGGCAGTTTTAGTAAAACTCAATTTATTTCTAGTGCTGAGCTGATGCTCTTCTACACCTTTTATCTTTTGTCAAAAACCCAATTTATGCAGCTCCATCTTCTATCAACGGCATTATAATTCTGGATAGAAAAAATTCACAAGGTTCCAAGACACTAGCATGCCTTACTAAGCTAGCTTCACATAAATTGGATTTTAATCCCGTTCTAAGGGTTTAAAATTACTTACTTCGTATTTTGTTATGTCTTTGGAAGTATGTAAGCTAGTAATGAGTAAATAGCCTCAGCATTTTAAGAGAGAGATTTTTCTCCTATGAATATTAGTTTTTCCTAAAATTACCAGAAGGAAGGCAAGATATTCTGACTTTATTTTCTGTCCAGAGGCTTAGAAGGTTAACAGTACAAAAATCTCAAACATAGAATTCATGAATAAAATGAGATCTATAAATAAACCATTGATCATTATTACACTGCAGAGTGCGTCTTACCCTGTTTGGAAGGGTACATGCCACAGCTTTTGTGCAAAAACAGAGTCATAAAAGAATAATATTTGTTTTGCCACATACCATCATCTTAAGTAGGATGCTTATATCCTAAAACAAAATCTCTAGAGAACCAGCACATTGTATTGAATACTTTTATGTGACCACCAACAATTCATATTTTTCTAATGACAAAAGCAATAAATCCTTCAGTGTAAAACATTTGGAAAAATACAGATAAGCACAAAAAGAAATCATCATTATTCCTCATCAGTCAGAGATAATCTCTGTTAGCATGTCAGTAAATTGTCTTGGATATTGAATCTAAATTTCCCTGGGATTGTAGGAATACATGATGCTAAGGATAAAGAGTTATTAACAAGCCAGAAACCCAAATTTTGCGTATATATTATCACTGCTGCCATGGAAACCAGTGTCCACCCTGAATGCAACAAGCAAGAGGGCTTGGTGAGGAGGGAGTGTGAGCGAGTAGCAGCGTGGTGGGAAGCTGGGAGGAAGAGGCCTGCACCCTTGGGAAGCCAGCTCTATCCAGTGGGGACACTGGCAGAGCACGCAGCTCACGGGAGTCTCTCACCAGGCTGGATCTGACAGGAGCCCAGATTACCTGACCTTTCACAATAGACAGGCTGCAGGTTCAACCCAAGCTTCATTTTCTTCACCAGTTATATCCAGCACCCCAGGCAAGGCCTGAGGAGAGGTAAACGGGGCACCTTCCCTGAAATTGTGGAAGGAACAAAACAGAATGACTTAATGAGCAAAGAAGAATGATCAAAACTGAAATGGCCTCCCTTACAGCATAACTTTCTCTCTCTTACCCAGGCCTTCCTTGATGGGCCTGTGTATTATGACTATACATACAAAACATGTACCAAGCTGGTTTTGTTTATCCTAAAACCATATTTTCCAGTTTCCAACAAAGCTCCAGAACCAGAAATTTTGAGCACAGTAGAATTTTTCAATGAGCTGCCAGTTAGAACATCATTAGACTTTGTTGACCTTCATGGTGGAGAAGTAATTTAATAACAGTGTGTCTGGCTTTGGGCTCTACTCTGGAAGCCAAAGAAAGAAAGCAGTTTTAAAGACAGTATCCAAAATTCATCCTGGAATCATTCCATAGAGCTCTAGAGGCAAAACTACTAACCACAATTTTTACAAGATCCTCCATGAGATCTCTGTAATTAACAGCTGCAAAATACCTCTTCAAAGACAAAAGAATGAGTTTTAACCAACTGTTCTAGTTCAATACAACATTTCTTAAAATATAGTCTAGTTTTCCATCAGCTTTTCCTCCATTTGAAGGCAATCCATTGATGAAGGGCCAATGACTAAGCCCATAGATAGTATGCTATTCCAAAGTTAAAAGGGAAAAAATCTTTTTCAAAAACTTAATCAATTAATTTTAACCACTCCCAGAGCACTATTATAGTTTACAGGTAAAGACTGAACACACTTACAGTATACAGTGTGATGCTTTGTTATTAGGTACACACACATTATGAAATGATTAAATCAGGCAAAACACTTTTTGGTGTTATTGCCTAGTTATTTTGCTCATTAGAGAAATTTTTTTAAGGTTAAGAAAATCCAATTAGAAGAAACCTGAGGGCACTGAGGGAAAAAGTAACCTGAATAAAATATAAGAGAAGTAGATCTATAATAAGCATTTATGTACAGTCATTGGAAAGGAGTTGGGAGCCATATAGTTCTATGATCAGCACATTTTAACAGATGCCTAAAATCCAAATGGGACTCACTTGTCTCATGCACGACATGGCCAAGGTGGTGCTTTTCCTTGGCTCATCAGAAGGATTGTTTATCATCTTAACAGTAATCATTGAGGTCTTCCTGCCATATATGGGTTAGATCTTACAAGCGGACCTTTCTGTCTTCATTTGCCCAATAAAATTTCATCTGTAACTACTTCTCCTCCGTGATTATGTGAATCTGGAAAAAAAAATCTCACTACTGTCATGACCCACATATATTTGAGCACCTATTGAACAAGATGCTCAGTTTCATGCTTTATGCTGTACCTTGTAGCAAATATCACAGCGCTAGGTCACACTTGCCTGCTCCAGACCTTAATCATATTTCAATACTGCTCTTGAAACTCAGCAATTCCCACTGATTAAGGAGTGTACAGTTTTGTGGAGTTTTTGGTCTAGTTATGCATTGCTTTTTCTTAAGTTTTTCTTTATCTGCCTTGGTGGGCAAAATTCTCAGAAAGTTTCCCAGATTCCTTTTACCCACAGTACATACCCTGTGTAACTCCTTCCCTAGTATGTGGACAGGACCTATGCATACTATGAAATATTGTTCCTCAAAGAGGTAACATTTTATGGCAAAGGGGAAGAGATTTTGAAGATGCTGTTGATCAGTTCATTTTGAGTAACTAAAAAGGAGATGACCCAGGGGACCTGACCTATTTAGGGATCTCTTCTAAGTGAGGTTAGAGGTCATGTACAGGTGAAGTCAAGAGACCTGCTCTTGCTGGTCTGGAAGACAAGAAGTGCCATGAAAAGAACTAAATTCAGCTGAAAACTTGGATAATCTTGCAAGAGGACTGAGAATTGGATGAAATTGCAATCCTAGCCAAGCTCTTGAATGCAGTTTTCCCCAACCTAAGCAGAGGATTCAACTAAGCCACACCTAAAGAAAGGGAACACAGAAAGTGAACTCACAAATGGTCTTGTTTTAAACCACTAATTTTGTGGCAGTTTGTTCTACAGCACTAGAAAACTAATTTGTCTCCTCTCACACACATACCCACAAGCATACGAGTACACACAACATTTATTTCAGACACTTTGTCAAAGGGGAAATTTACTGAATAGCAAGATTTCACTTGGAAAATTGCCTATGTTTCCTATGTTGATTAGAGAAAGGTCCTCCCTCCCCTATGAGCACCTCTGCCCCAGTCTCAACCATAAGCAAGTGTCATGTGTGAGTCTGTGTGAGTGCCACCAGGAGCAAATGAGGATTCACACAAGAGACACAAAAGAAAGGTGTCAGTGGCTCATCTGTAATGGCCATTGATCCAGGCCATAAATATAGTCACTGTATATTTCAGTTGTTCCAGCTCACAAAATGTCATTATCACTTCAAATTTACAGTCCTTATAATTAAGGTAAATATTTAATACACTAAATGGATAATTACTTACTGAACTTATTACACTAGCTAGTTATTGCACACATTTGTAAGGCAACATATGTTTTTAGAAAGAGTGCATAACCTCAATCTAATCAAAAGCAAACACCAGATAAATCCAAATTGAGAGATGTTCTAAGACCAGTGTTCTTTAAAAAGGTTAAGATCAGGAAAGACTAAAGACAACAGCTCCACACAGTGTGGGACCTTCAGTTGGTTCCTGGGACACAGACAAATCACTGATGAAATAAAGTGAAATTTAAATAGAGTATGTGGTTTTATACAGTATTAATTTCCTTGTCTTCATAAATGTTCCATAGTTATCTAAGTTGTTAACATTAAAAAACGGGGTGAGAGGTATACGTACTGAAATATTCTGTATGATTTTTATAACATGTCTCTAAGTAGGAAGTTGTTTCAAAATACAAAGTTAAAATGTTTCACTTGGGATAGGAAGAAGCCATCTATATTGCCTTGTCACAATTTATTTGTATAATATTTTGATAAAAGAATTTCAATATAGTTCTTTTCCTTGGAAATTCTGTGAATTTTGTGGTTTAAAAATATAATCCTGAGAAGGTGTCCATAGGCTGATCAGACTGCTACAGCAATCATGGAGATGAAGATGAAGAATCACTGGCTGAAGGTAACTGAAAAGTGCAGATACCAAATGCCAAGCTCCAGATAAAGATCTATTAACTCCCCCATAGCTTCATGCAATCATAGGTGGGGCTTTTTCTTTTTTCTCTCTCTCTCATTGAGTTTATTGATAAATTTTAGGTATACAGTACAATTACATTCATTATTGGGATCTTGTACCTTTACATGACAGATCTTGATTCTCATTTTGTTCCCTTGTCCGTGCCCTCCCTTCACCCCCTCCTCCCCTCCCCATTTACAAACACTTTATTTCCATTAGGTGGGCCTTTTTCAAAGGTGGCTGAATCTAGAGTGTGAGACACTGGAATTGATTCATGGTGCAGTGCTAGGCTCCAGGGCACTAGGATGAAGGGTGTGAGGACTACTTGCCCTAAGTAGCCTGGATAAGATACAAGGGTTAGAAAGAGCTATGGTCATCTCTTGCTTGCTTTTGCTGTCTTCTGTATGCCATGAACTGTTTCTCCTGTGCGACGCCTTTCTGCCAAGCCACCTGGCTTTGGAGTTAGCCTCTGTACAAGCTGTGAGCTAAATAAACCTTTCCCCCTCTAAAAAAAAAAAAATCTATGAGGAATATGTGACCAGAGGAACCTCTTTACTTTTGCTTTAGTTTGAATAAATTGGCCTGAACCAAGGCCTTTTCTTTAGTATGCTTCACTTCCACTCTTTGGCTGTGTCACTGAAATAAGCCCACCAAGAATACAGGGTGAGACCACACACACGGGGAGCTCCTGGACGTGAGCCACATATCCCATCCGCTGGATACTAGCATTCTTTTACTCATCAGTTACAGCAGTGCAGAAGGCTCTTCTCACTCTGTCATATCACATTTGCTTTGAGCTTAGGTCAGGATTTAAATTATTAATCACTTCCTGGGACATTTGCTTCTCAGGTCAGTTTCCAAACCTCTTTGACATGCACACATTGGCTTTATCCTTGTGCCAGGAAACTATGCAAAAACAACTTTGTCGTTGTTATTGGCCACCTCTGCAGGTGCTGGGATGGAGCCAAATCAACAGAAGAGTCTGGCTGGAAGCAGTATGGTAATAGGCTTTTAAGAATAGATGTTTATCCAAGCAGCAACATGATACAAAAACCAGAGAGGAGAAAGCAGGTGTACTCAGAAACAAGAGCAAGATGAAGAACTAGGGCTACATCATCAAATCTGCTTCACAGATAACCCCAAAGTCTATTCCCCAGCAAGGAAGGGTCACCTCAGCACCAAACCTGCTTCCCTTTCCTCTCCTCTTCATACCTGAGGAAGCCATGGAAATCTTACTGGAATCAACTTCAGTGGCTCAAAATGGAAACCTAGGTTGGCTCAACTCACTGCTCAAGTCATCCTTTAGGAATAATCTAATAAAACTGAAAAATTCCAAGTTGTTTGCTCTTGCAGTAGTGAATTATGACTTCTTCGCTGTACAAGGAAGTAGATCAATAGGAAATCACTGCTCTTGAGAGATGTCAGAATATAGTACCACCTTCCCCACTTAGAGGAAACACCCTCACTCAAACTTCCAGAGCAGGGAAGAACTTTGCCTGCCTTTGGCCGGTAAAAAATGTTTAGATGCTGCTGCTCTAAGGCCAACTACCATCTATGAAAGCTAGCAATGTTCCTACAGATTCAGAATGGGGAACACACAAAGGATGTCTTAAAAGTATAATGGGCTGGAAATGTACAATGAATATTTGAAAACATCTCATTTGGAGATCTTAAAGGAGGAATTTGTAGCTCCTTGTAATTTTACTTGGCTATGTAAAGAGATTTAGAGATTTTCTAGGTTCTCAGCAACACTACATACATAACATGGGCCTTACAATCTTAGTTAGGTGCCTTCTCTGTTGAATAGATTTAAAACTCAGTCGAGTGTGTCTTAGATTCTTTCCAAAGAACTCCTGAATTATGGAATGGAAGAGGATGTTAAATAGCTACTATGTGCCTGATATTGAACAAAATATTTTACATGCATTACCTTCTTTAATCCCTGCTGTATTCTTAGGAGTTGAATGCTTCCAGTCCCCAAAATTTATGAGTATTTCATGGTATGACTTTTTCTAATTAACACCAAACCATGAAGTGCTGGCTATTGTTTCCGGGGACCCATTAAGAGCTTGGCATTCCAAATCCTGATCTAGTTGGAAACAATAAATTTCCTTTCAAAATAATCTATATTACTTTTCCCTAAAGAACTAAATAAGCATCTGCCCAGAAGAGTTTCTACAAAAGCATGTTTAAATGCTTGTGATATTTTTCAGTTGTGCAAAGTTGTTATGAATACTCTTTCCGATCAATATATTACAGGAAAGTATTAAGGAATCTGCCAATTTATGACAGAAAGGGTAAAAGTATTCCCAAGCAAGACAGGAAGATTTTAATTTTAGGACAGGACATCTCTGAATTAATTAACAAAGGGCCATGAACTTTAAAAATTGTGTCTCTTCTGCAGTACTGATGCTGGTGAAATGTCATTGCAATGAGATGGAAGAGTAAACTCCTCATTAATAATTCCCGCCAACTCTGAAATCAATAAAGGATGATAAAGGCTGAGAAATTCAAGCTAAGGGCAGCAGATGACCCTGTTGTTCTGGGAAGTTTCCCTTGAGGACCAGCTTAGGACAGTAATTGGGCTGAAGAGAGGAACCTTACAATCCACGGTAAAGGTTCAGGTCTTAGAAGCATTAAGAAGCCCATATAATGACCATGAAGTTTAACTCTATGGATTTTCTTTGCCCAAGGTAACAGTAGGGGAATAGCTAACAGCACAGGCTGTAGTGCTTAAAGAACTGCATTCAGATTTCTGCTGTGTCATTTAATAGTTATCAACCCTATCGCTACTGAGTGATTTGGGCCAGTCTTCGCCTCTGTCTTCCTTAATTTAAGTGGTATTAAATGGGATCATGACACCACCCATCACAAAGAGTTTCATCAGATTTAATTAGTATGCATATGAAAGGAGCATATCCCCAGATGACAGAGATCTTGGCACATAGTAAATGTTCAGTAAGTGGTAGAAGTAGAAGTTTTAATTATTGTGCCTCCCATCCCGGGGAGGCATCTTGGGCTGAACATAATGAAACACAGGAAGGTTAAAGGAACAAAAAAAATTTACAAGAATTAAACTGGTACACAAATGGATTAAATGTCAAAATATGTTCAATTCACAGGCTTCAGATTAATAAAAAATATCAATATATTTTCTCATGAAGTATGTTATTTACCATTTTATTGTAGCAAATGTAAAATTAAATGTCTAAATGAAAGAATTTTGATAGGTTGCCAAATAAACATTTTTTTTCAGTTAGCTTTCTATCACTAAGGCAAATAATTGAGATAAACAACTGAAAGGAGGAAAGGTTTATTTTGGCTCATGGTTTTAGACATTTCTGTCCACAATAAACTGGCCCCATGGCAGAAACAGCATGGAGGAAAGAAGTGGTGGAGGAAAGCTGCTTACAGCAACCCAGAAGCAGACAGCAAGGGAAGAGGCAGAGAGGAAGAGTCCAGGGACCAGATACAGTCCCCGTGGACACACCCCTATGACCAACTAGGCTCCGCCTCCTGATGGCCGGTGCATCTATGAACTTTCATCAGTGGGTTAAAACATTGATGAGATTTGCACCTTCATGTCCCAGTCACCTCTCCAGGGGTCTCTTAGTCCGGTCAAATTGACAGTCAAGACTGACCAGCACAAAGCCTAAAGTTCCTCAACATTGTACCACCAGAAAATAATCCATGAAGTTGGAGATCAACTCAGGTAGCTATTGTCCACCAAGGAATTACAACCTAGGGCTAAAGCCACACTCATGAGGGATAGAAAATTCTTTCTCCAAAGTACTTGTAAAATAGTAGGTCTATGTTTAGATTTTCCTCCATTAAAATGACTGTTTTCTTAGGAACCATCTATGAAATTGTTTACTGAGCCATACATTTTTATTTTTTGTTGAATAATGAATTTTTCAGAAAGAACTAACCTGATGAATCTTTCATTATCATCTGGAAGAACAGCCCATGGGACATGACCCTTCAGAGGTTTGAGTTGGTGATAAATGTTCATCATTCAACATCCATTTCTTGTGCACATACTTTGTCTACACCAAGATGTTGCCATGAACAGGAGCCAGCCATGGCTCAGAAGCCGGGGAGGCTCTGAGAGCAGGACTGAATTCTAGCCCATTTGTGCTGCTGAGCAAATACCTTAACCTCTTATGGTGAGCAGAAAATCCAGACCTTTTCTTCTCTGTTGCCTTTCAGCATGGACTCCAAAAAGCTGGTCTCTCTGTGTTTTATTCACTGTGCAAAGACACCAACGAAAGGAGAGTGATCCCTCCAGATCAGCATTTCTACAAAGTGCTTGGCTGGAGAGCTCATTTGCATGCAGAAAAGCCCAATAGTGAGCTTGTATCCTGGTGAGGCTGATGGGCTTTGAGGAGCAGAAAAAGTGGCTCCATGAAACCACCAAATTGTCTTATGAGCAGGAACCACAGGATCCCCCACAGACCATAGAGGAGCTACCCTGACCTGGCGGGTTAACACTGACTCACAAAACATTCATAAGTCAATCTTAGGACATTTACATCCTCAGTGTCTATGTTGTTACATAGTTCATGGGCACATTTCACACTTACTGAACATGCTGTGGGTGCCATGAGCTTGTCTAGGCACCCTCAGGGGTCATCTTATACAATCCCCTTGGCTACCTTGTGAGCCAGGGATGATTATCATCTTCATCTCAGAGGTGAGGCCACTGAGCCTATAGATGGATGCATGAAGAATAGAGTCTCTTCTTGGAATGCACCAGCTGGCTCTCACCATCTATTCCCCTTCTCTTCCAAACTTGTCTTGGATTTGCTCAAGGGTTGATGCACTGGGCACCAAGCATCCACTTCTGAAACTCTTCTGCAACTAAAAGTGATACTGCCTAAATTAATATTCCACATCACTGTTTCCGGCCTGCAGCCTTCATTGGCCCACAGCCTGAAGAGGGACACACCTGCCCTCAAATAATGTTTTCATCCAGGTAAAAGCCATGGAATTAACCACATCCCTAACCTTCTCGCTCTTCTTCCTACACTCTGAGTTTGTGTCTGATAAGAAAATATTGTGTGTATTACAACCCACAAAAACACAATGAGAATCAAGGCCTATTATGTAAAGGTACAGAATCCCAATGATGAATGTAACTGTATTGTATACCTAGATTGTACCAATAAACTCAAAAAAAAAAGAAAAACAGGAGGTAGTAAGGACTCCTGGTGGGGCCCAGATCTCTCTGAGACCCCAGGAAGGAAAGAATTATTTTGCTGGGAGGATCTAAGACCACATTGTAGAAGAGATGGGCTTGAAGGAGGTGGGGAGGCAGCACAGCCCAGAGCGGGAAGCTCGGAGGGTGCCAGCACAGGTGGGAGTGGGAGAGGTGTGGGTGGGACCTGCTGACTCAGTTTGTATACACATAGGATGCAGGGGACTTCTCTCTCCAGTTTTTCAGTCAATAACTTTTTCCCTTATGGAGAGTACCTTATCTTTCCCACTCTAATAGTGTCCGCCTCCTTCCCTTAGACCACCCCACAACAGCAGTAAGTGTGCTTCTGTGCCTTTGGTTTAAAAATTCCCATCCCAGTAGCACTTTCTGTCCTTATTCTTCTCAATCCCTGGGGGAAAAAAAAGCCGAGAGCTGGGTTTAATTTGGAGAATACCCACAGCCCAGGTGGTTTGCACTTCCAGATCTGGGAAGGACCGGGATGCGGACTAGGCTACGGCTCAGAAGCACTCTCTCCCTCCCACCCCCAGATTTATTTTCCCATGAGGAGGAATTCCTGGATAGTGGCTGGCCCTCAGCTTTATCCTTTACAACTTCAGATTGAGACTTAGAATTTCCTCTTTCTCTCCCTCTGGAAGGAGGACCATTGGCTTACTTGGGGTCAAGCAAATGTCCATGGCACCCCAAAGTTGCCAGACGGATCGTGGGATTTGGTTTCCCTTGATCCCGTTCTTATGAGAGGGAGATGGCAGAGCCGATGGAGTCCCAGATACCTGCGACACTTGTCACGAGTCCTTGTTATCCCAGTACAGACTTTAAGGCAACTGCATTACTGAAATTTTGAATATTAAATTATTCCAGACTTTTTTAAAATTACTTGTCGCTTTCTTTTTTAATAGTGAATGCCATGGCCGAGGCCCCAGCCCTCCTCCTCCCTCCTGCCTGCCTGGATTCCTGCGCTCGCTCTCACCCTCAGATACCCACACCTGATACTCCCTGGGTTGTGCTGACCCCGGCACCCTGCCCTCCGCTCTCTAACCATCATTATTAGCTGTCACCTTTACTTCTTTCTCATTTCCTGCTTATAGCTCCTGATTAGCACCTTTTCTACAGTCTATTAAGTCAGAATATAATGGTGGCAGACATCGCATCATCATGCTGCCTGTTAACTAGCTTTTTTAGATCCTGTAACAAGGATCTTAGTTTTTTGTTTGTTTGTTTGTTTTACCAGGGATCGAATTTGGGACCTTGTGCTGGCAAGGCAGGTGGCGGAACCCCTGAGCTAAATTCCCAGCTGGGATCTTTTTTTTTTTTTTTTTTTTTTT
>NW_022900919.1:30128332-30181168 GCF_012274545.1 Fukomys damarensis | reverse complement strand
TTTTTTTTTTTTTTTTTTTTTTTAACTCCTCCCGCGTCTCCTATCATAAGGTCAAGTATATTGGCTTAGGTTGGCTATGTAACAAACCATCCTATAGCTTAGTAGTATAAAACATCAGCCATTTGTCTCCACTCATGCGTCTGTGTCCTGATGAATTGAGCATGTTCAGCTGGGCTGCTTGGTGGGCCTGGGTGAGCGAGGTGCACTCATGCACCTGTGCCCAGTTTCCTTCATCTGGGAAGCTCTGCTTCTGGAGGTTGACTATCGTTGACTAAAGCAATGGGTGACTAGGCTCCACCTGCCTCTCTATCCAGCAGACGGGGCTGGATTCATCTGCATATGGCAGCAGAGGTCTACATCCTCCTGTCATGCAGTGTCACACCCACCAAAGCAAGTCACGTGGTCAAGACCGGAGTCAGAGCAGGAGCAGAATAATGGCGTGGATGTAAGGAGGAGGAGAACCTCTGCTCATTTTCCCAATAATATACCCAAGATAAATTTCAAATTCTCTATGAACATATATCTGCCTGCTTAAATTGGGTACTTTCTTTTTTTTAAAAAACGAGCTCTTGACATCTCTTATATGAGAAACCCAAAATATAAATAATTTAAAGAACAAAATAAAAGATGATAGGAAACAAGGAGGCAGACTGTGCAGATGGGAAGGGGATCTAGGGAACTGGGGAGATGGGAGGGAGGGGAGACAGAGAGGAGTAAAAATAATTAAGATGAGATACGTATATGTATCAATTCACCAATTCCCCAAGATGGATGTCTTTCTTATGTGTTGCAAACATGTACTAATGAAAAAGAAAAGATATCAGAAAATCTAGCTCTTAATCAGAAATGATTCTCTAAAAGTCCCGTTCTATTTTTTACAGACCTTTCCTTTCTCTCTCTCTCCCCGCTCCCCCTGTCTCTTCTCTCTCTCAGCCCTCATTTCTCATTTTAATCTCCCTTGATCCTCTCATTAAGTGGTTGGAATATGTTTATCACTTTGAAGTTGGATCTGCACCAGAGGTCTGTGTGCGTGAGTGTGTGTGTGTGTGTGTGTGTGTGTGTGTGTGCATGCATGCATATAAATGTGGGCACACATTCTTGGTAAATAGGAAAATGTTTCTCTTCATCAATTTTTAACTTCCTATTATCCAAGATCACAATCTTCAGACATAAGTCAAATAAAAGTGGAAATGAACAGAACGCATAACTTTTTTTTTAATGCTAACTTTCTCTAGGTTCTATGCTAGGAAAAGCAGTGATTTCAGAACTGATTGGACAAAGCCTTTGTTATCGGTACACACACTTCCTGCTCCTGCCTGGGAGCACATTCTGGAAAGCCACTTTGAGACAAAAGTGCTCACACAGCAAATCACTGTAGCCCGTTGGACTTCCCATCCAGAGATGTTGCCATCTACCTTCATCTGTGTGCCTACTGGAGAAGGGCATAACTGTCAACTCACTTTTCAGGTCAACAAAGTACTTCATCTATTTGGATCAGCTGTTACCCCATATAAATTTTATTCACTCTATTTAATGGCCTCTTTTGGAGAAGTGTGCTATATCCATCCAGACACGGATTTAGAGGAACTATAACAAATTTTAGGTCTTTTGAAGGAGAAGGCCAAATAGTAGCTTCAAAATGGCCTTGCAAAGAAGATCCAGAGGTGTGAAACACCTGCAGACTGCTCAGCCAGCTCCTGGGACTGCATGAGGTCCAGTTCTCATGGAGAGCTTTTTTATTTCTTTCACCCGAAGTATACTTTACCTCACTCCAGTCTGGTTGCCCTAATAAAACCTTACTTTCATTTTTAATTGCATGAGGAAAATACAAAAATCCTCTCCTCTCTTCATTTAAACTTCCCCATTTCTATCAGTCAGACTTTGCTGCACTGCCACCAGCCACTTCTAAGCACATTTATCTTCTTGTTTCAGACCTGTGGGTTGCTATGTCTGCCAGGCTCAGCAGGGAAGGCCTGGACTTAGTTCAGGGCTGCAAGCTGGGTTTATGTCCACCCCTCAGGTTTCTCTGTGGCTAGCTACTGGTAGGATGTTGTTCTCGGGAGTCAGGGGAAGGGTGTTAAAGTGCCTCAGCACACTCGGGGTCTTCATTTCATTAATATCCCATTCCCAAAGCAAGTGGTGTGGCTCAGGACCAGACTGGGATGAAGAAGTGCACTCAGAACGGTGGAAAGCTGTGGCAATGTCAAGGATAGTGACTTCTGTAACTGGAGGGGAGTGAGAAAGGGAGAGCAATTATCTCACTGGCCACTCCATTCTCAGCCTCACAATCAGCTTCCTCCTGAGACTTGGTCACAGCCCCCTGTTGGTCTCTTCTAAACCTGTGTGTCTCTGTCTGGCCAGATTGGTCGACTTGGGCTTATTCTCACTTGTAGGATTTCTCAGTCTGCAGAGAAAGTGTCTGCAGGAGACACATTCGGTGCACTCCCAGGCAGTTTCACCCCAACTTCTGTAAGTGTTGGCTGGTAATGACTCATGACTGTTCCCCTCTCTGGAGCCAGGAGCAGAGGCAACATCTCTCAGCCAATGAGACTCTCTATGATGGGAAGGGAAGCCAGAGACATGGCTGATTTATATGGACTGCAGAAGCCAGCTCTCCTGTCCCTGGATGAAGACAGTTTGGCAGTATAATTTATGCTCTAGGGACCCATGAATCAGGGCATGGCTAAATCTTCCTTGGCACTACATCCTTGATTGTCTACCTCTTTCTCCATGCTGCTTCTCAATCCCTGAAGTTCCTTCCTAGGGGAACAGCCTTAAAAAAAAAAATGCACCAAGCCTTTCTCTTGGGCTCTGCTTCTAGTGAAACTGATCTGAAACAATGCTTATTATTTAGTATCACTTCTAGTACCTCCTAAGGGCACTTCCCAAACTATAGCTATGCATGGCACAAATAAAATCTTGGAAGTTTCTTTGCCCAGGATGGACATCCATAGCCTCCTCCAAGCCTGCATCCAGCAGCTCAGTCTTCTGCCCTGTTCACTGCTCCTTGATTACACACTGTCATGTTCTCTTAGAGGAAAGTCATGGTTGAAAAACAAAGATATTGTCTTCTACAACCCAAATAGTGTGTGGTGACAGTTGCAATTACCTACAGGCTTTGAACTGTGGCTTACATGGTGGTAATTTTAGCAGTGTCCTGAATGTGATTTGTTTTGGGTGAGATAATGGGACAGTTTGTGGTCATAAGATAGTCTTCATCCAAAAGCACGCTGAGGACAGCTTTCACTCATCCCATGAGCTTGCTATATGTGGCATTCACTGTGCATGAGCTTTTGTGTGTGGTCTGCAAACCCTGTTAGTAACCTCATGATTTTACATACCCTGCCTCCTGGTTACTATGGCAGCTGATCTGCCAACTGATCTTGAGAATGTTTGCAACTATTGACTTCCATCTCAGGATGTCAAGATTTGAGAGAAGATGGAGGAATTAGCCTATCTGTGTAAAATTGTGTAATCTGGGGGGACTTGGTGGTATGACAAGGCAGTGAGTGCCAGGCTACAAAGAGTTTACTCCTGTTATGCCACCCATGGTGCACTTTGGTTTGCTTTCTGCAGAAGGAGGTCTTCATCATTTCTCCAAGACCTATTGGTTTCACCGACTCTCCTAAAAATACAAAATTCCCATTTCCTTTTCCTTCTGTGTCCACATCCTTTCTAAAGCCTTTGTTTCGTGTTCACTTTTCTGCCTTTCCTCTATAAATTGCCTGGACTTTGGGGCCTACCCCTGATTTAGAGGAAGACAGACTGAAGAGATAAAAATACCCAGCTCTCTCTGACACCCAGGAAAATGTGGGGTGACAACTGCAATTTTCTGCAGGGCTGTGAGCTCCTGGTTGCATGGTGCTTATTAGCAGTGGCCTGGTTGTGAAATGAGAGCTCTGTGGGTTTTTTCCATATCCATGTCTTACACTGGCACAGCATGCAGTTGTATAAATCTCCAGCCACTAAATTCTGCTCTGCTATTCCCCAGGCTGTTCATTTATTATTAATTATGACCATTACTTATATAGAACTGGAGAGTTTTACGTCAAGGCCGAGGCCAGGCTAAACCATAGAGCAATGCAAGTATCGGCTCAGCAGCAAAGAACCCCAGGGGTCAGTGGTCTCGTCTTTCCCCTCTGCCTACATCCCTCTCTAAGGGCAAAGGTGACATGAACAGAACACAAAAGCTGTGAGAGGAGCAGGTCTTGCATAAGCTTTTATTTTCTGATAACTTTCCCTGAGAAGTACAGCAAGTATCTGAGGGTCTGGAGAATGTATTCTGGAGTTTATGGATGTAATGATAGATCAGTTTTGCCCATACTTATTTATTTATTCAACAGTCAATCACGGAGTTTGGTTATATGATGTGTGTAGGGAACACAGATGTACAAAGTAGTTGCGGTTTCTACCCTTCTGGAAGTGGCTGATGTTCTATGCATTTAAGGTCAAACCTGGGAGTGGGATGGGGTCTGGTATAGGATAGGGAAGGATGGTGGAGTGGGCCCACCTGGGAGACAGAACTGGGATAAGGAACCAGATAGTGCCAAGAGCATAAACAACATGGACACCCTTTTTCATAGAGAGCTGTTCCATCTCGGCATGCCACTTTTCTAGCTCAAGATCTTTCTACTCCTGATTTTTTTCTAGGAAGGTGAACTCATAGCAGAGTACTCCAACTTGATGCAGAGTGGCATCCATCATACTTAGCACACACTACCCTGGTTTTATCCATGCCAGGCACTGCTCTGGTGGTTTTCCACACATCAACTCATTAACTTGTCATGACAGCTTCTCATCATGGGCACTGTAACTGCTCTTGTTTTGTAGGTGGGGGAACTGAGGCATAAAAAAGCTATCTTGCTGAGCTACTCAGATTGTAAAACTGGACTCCAGACAAACTCAGGCAGTCTGGATCTAGAGAGATCTTCTCAACCACAATGTGCTTTGGTATAAAGATGCTATGGTCCTACTCTTGCCTCATCTTGCATCAAATCATCCTTTACTCACCCCAAAAGAATGCAATGAGTGTTGACTACACACCTTCTGCTAAGAACACAGAGATGGAAAGAAGACTGATGAGGACTGAGGTATTGTGGCTCTGGACAGAGGTATGGAAATCAACTGCCCAGTGTATGGGAGTTTCTACTGAGACCATGAGAATGTTTTGGAACCAAGTCAAGGTGGTAGTTGCATGACGTGTAATAAATGCCACTGAATTGTTCAAGTTGAAATGATTGTTATGCCACATGAATTTCACAATGGAGGAAAAAATAAAAGGTAAAGGTATGGAGGAGCAAAAGCAGTGTGCTCTTTCATCCTTGTGCAGCTGGGATAGACACTAACAGAACCTCACACTGATCACTGGTACAGTGGTGGAGATCTGGAGGAGTCAGGGATTTGTTCAGCCTCCAGTCAGAGAAGCTTTCACTGAGGGTTTTTATTTGAGCAATGCTTAAGCAAAGATCACAGACCCAGAAGTCTAGGAGACTAATGTAAATATAATCTTGGGGAAAAGGTAACATGATGTGGTAAAGATTTTGCCAAGCTGGAGTATCTGTGCCCCTCCCAGTGATATTCAAAATTAAAAATTTAAACACTGTGGTGGCCACTGTGGTGGTTTGATTTATATTTGGAAACTTCATTAAGAATGCATTTCTACCCCGAGTCTTGACAGATGAAAAGAATCTTAATGGGAGAACCCACTGTTTTGGTGAATGCCTGAGTCTGAGCAAATGTCTCCCAAAGTCCTGTGTTCAGAGTTGGGGCCTAGTCAGAAAGGATAGGTAGCTAGGAATGTGATGTGGAACGGTGCTGTCTGCATGGCTCCTTCCTTCTCTCTCTGCTTCCTGGCTGCCATGCTGAGAGCAAATCTCCTCTGCCATGCCATTCTTCCATGCTATTCCCATCTTGAAACCAGCTAATCATGAACTGAACCCACTGAAATCATGAGCCAATTAAATGTTTCCTCCTTTAAGTTGTGTGTGTTCAGTATTTTGTCCAGCAATGGGAAAGCTGACTAATGAAGAAGTCAGGGAAGAGCGGAGCTCAGACAGCATGTGCTGGAGCACTTGTCACCTCTGTGGGCAGCCAGAAGTAAGCTGTCTGTAGACCACTAGGACCCCATTTTGGAATCACCCCAAATGATGGGCAGTGTGCACACCTGTCCCCCTCATCCATTAGTTCAGGGCTGCTCCCTGGTCCTGAGGCATACCAGACACAGAGGCCTTTCTCAGTGAGAGGAGGGCCTCAAGAATAGAAATGCAGAGGCCAACATCACACACTGCCAGGTACACAAACGTAGTCAGGAAGGGGAACATAGACAGGGCCCTGACATCACTGGATGCACTGGATGTTCTTGGTGTGAGAGAAACTAGAAATGGCCATAAAAGAGCAGATCGTGCAAGCCTTGCTGGCAGAATGTCAGCTCTGGGCACCAAAGGGAGAATCTGTCCATCGGGTGCTCCGCAAGCTTTGATCTTGTTGAGACTAATGTGTGGCTGGGTTTCTGGTTCAGTAGTGAGTTTGTGGTGACTGATGGCACCTACCACCATAACCACCCTGCTTCCAGCCTCTCCTGAACCTCTCCACCACCTGAGCCTGCTTCTCCAGTCTCCCTTTTGTCTCTGAGAAATATCTGAGATCTTACCACTGAAGTTGCTTCTCTGCTTAGGTGACCAAAGTCGATTTCTATTCCTTGCCACTGAAGACAACTCTAGTACAAATATAGGAACAGGAACCTGCTTTAGGAGGATGATTAGGCTGACTTGGAGCATAGATTCAAGAAAAGATCAAAAGAACAGTAGAAATGTAACAGTAAGCAATAACAGCAGACAAGTTCTAGAGATGAGGAATGAGAATTTGACAGACAAGAGACATAGACCCTCAGTGCATCCAGCTAGGATGCCATCTGGAGAAAATTCTTGCATGGAAACAGGACTTGAGCTCCCAGGAGTTATCAGAAGATGATGTACCTTTAATCAAGACTCCTCATGACAAAAGCCCATGAGAAATATTGCCATCAGCCTCCCAAGGGTGACCTTGAATTGACAACGAGACAGTGTGGGTCCATCCAGCCCTATCCATTTTCCTCAGAAATCTAATTTAAGCCTTTCTGGAATTCTCAGCTTCCTTATTAGTGCTTTATAACTAATGCATTAATTAGGTTTTTCACCTGTGGCTTAGATCATGCTGACATAGAGAAAGCAGTAGCACAGGTTTAGCAAAATGCCTGGAAATCAAACCACCACTTCTTAGATGGTCCAGAAAAGATCACCACTGTAGTGTCGGGATTCATATTAGCTCTCCCATCACTGAGACACAATATCCCAAACCAACACCTAAATGAAAAGAGATTTACTTGGCTCATGGTTTCAGAGGATTCAGTCAATGGTCAGCTGGCTCCAAGGCAAGAATGGATGCAGCATAACAGACCTACTTAGTCCATGGTGTCCAGGAAGCAGAGGAGGGGAACAACACCAGAAAACAGGACAGAAACCAAATACAGACCTGAGGTCATACTTCCATGATCCACCCAGACCTGCTAAGAAGTGTGCTTTATTAATCCCCTTTTTGAGTCTCGAGCCAATCAAGTTAAAAATTAAGCTTAACCATCATGTGTTCAAGGTGCAAAAAATGCAAAATGTCACCCAGAATGACAACACTTACAGTGCTCTTGTCACCTCTTATTAGATTAGTGTTAGACCAGAGTAATGCACAAAAGTAGCAGTCCTGTGGTACATGTGACTATGTTGATCAGATTAGATTAGATTAGATCTATTACATTAGAAATTTCTAAAATAAAATTTAGTGTTCTCACCTCAGTAAATGATAAATTAGTAAGCTGATAGGTTAAATAACTTTACAGACTCTTATTGTCAAAATATCACATTGTATTCCATAAATATGCATGGTTATTATTTGTTAATTGAAAATAAATTTTTAAAATATTTTTTAAACATTTTAAAGCCCCTCAGTCAGAGTCCCAGTTGTCAATGTGGAGATGTTTCCTGACAGAACAGGCCAGAGCATTGCTAACTTCTGATGCAAAGTGTGGGGCTAAGCTTAACCTCTTTGTAATGTGTGAGGACTAAACAAGTAGCAGTGTTGTCTGAGTTCCCATCATCAGCCTTCTCTGCAGCTCCTTCCTGATGCCCCAGCTAGCATCAATAACATGAGTCTATCATATGCATGGAATGCTTCTTCTCATGTATTAGATACTGGATTAGTTATTTCCTTACTCATTAAAAAAATAAAAAAACAAAACCAGAACACTTTCTGTTCCTAGATGCTGTAGTAGATTCTGGGGAAAACGTATTCAGAAATATTTATCCCTTCTCTGCCTTTCAGAGAAGGACAGACAAGGGGTGAAAGAACTGTACGGTCATATAAATAAAGGCAGCTAGTAGAATGAGGGTTCTGATGGACAAATTGCACCTTGTGAAGACCTAGTTAGTTTGCAGTTTAGAGAGAAGTACCAAGAAAAGTAAAATTTAAACCAAGATGAGCAGGATGTAAGCCAGGAGAGAAGGAGCAGAGTACTTCAAGTAGCAGCCATGACAGGTACAAAGGCCCCAAGGAAGACAATGCATGGACAACTTAGGAAACCAAAAATGGAATGTGATGACTAAGGCAGGAGTGAGGTCAGAGTGGTAAAACCTTGGAGATCATGAGGGATGTATGAAGGTCAAGTGCAGTCAGAAGCCACTAATGAGGTGAAGCCATGGCAAAAGAGAGGGATGAAAGTCTTACTACATTCTACAAGATTGTTCTGGTTTCAGACTCCAAAATGGTTGCAGTAGGTTGGCCTCAGTCTTGGAGACCAGTGAAGAGGCTACTCTAGGACTGTATAATGAAGGAAAAGTAGCCAGGGAGGACTAGCAAGGTTGGAAATGGGGAGATTTTAGGACAGCGGGGAATCTAAGGAAGAATGATGTATTCATGGATGTGAGGAATGAAAAGAAGCAATTGTTAAGAAGGACTATGGATTATGCTGCTTAAGCAAATAAAACAGACAACAATCATTAATTTGTTTAATCCTTACTCGGCTTCTAGAGATGGGAACCAATACCATTCCACACATTTCATGAATAAGGAAATAGACATGAAGAGATATGCCCACAAACATGGCTAACCAGTGGTCAAGTAAGAAAGTAAATGAAAGACTGGTAGGTACCCAACCCTGTACTCTCTCCCCTTCTGCATGGTACCTTCACTATGTCCTTCCATACAGGGCCTTTGTGTGTCCCTTATGCTTTCTCTCCAGTGAAGTCATTCATCCTCCATGTTGGTGTTATCTTCTCAGAAACCTGCTCTATAGTGGGCACCAATCAATACACCAATCAATAGAAGTGATTTGTGGCAACTGGTGCAAGACACATCCATTTTTATATCAGGCTTTCTGAATAACGCCTTTGCTCAAGTGTTCATGAACAGCATTCAGCATTCAGGACTCTGCTGCTCTGGTCTGGTAGCTTGTGATCCCACTAAAACCCCACAAGAATGATCCTCTCTCTACCTTGTTTTGTAGCACTGGCTCTGTTTGGCAGGAAAGATGCAGGATTGGGTCAGAGTTCCCAACCAAACTGCCTCTGTCTCTAAGAGCAGGCTCAAGAAGAACCAGGATGAGAGAACCGTGATGCTCATTCTCTAGAGCCCTCTCAAGAACACATCTACAATGGCACTTTGCTGGCCTAGGACCTGCTCTTAGCTTTCAGCTGGCTCTTGACTAATGAATCAGGACTACTAAAGGGAATCTAGACACCCAGTGAATGCTTTTTATTATTTTTAAACATGGTCCTTTATATCATGAAAAAGTTAAACTCACCACAGTAAACTAAATGTATTTACATACTATACTCAGGAAGTTTATTTTCCTTTCTTCTTTCTCTGGTGTTGCCTAAAGTGAGCAACATAAGATACAGAATGTAGCTCTCTCCAGCCACCTGCTCGGGCCCACCCAGCAGGTCTGCGACCTCCCGACTGTGTGCCACCAGATCCAGAGGGGAAGGTAGCCATGTGGGCGCCCTTGAAACACCCCCACGACCTGCTCCCCCCTCCAACACTCCTGTTCTCAAATCTCTTGATTGTGCCAGTCCTTGGACCCACTCTGCAGAGGCATACGTGGTCATGAAGGGTACTTTTCTGAGCTCCCAGCCTTGAACATCTTTAAAGAAAGGGCAGGGAAAACCTGTAATAGAACTAAGTGGAGTTCAACCCTGTGGGTTGGGAAACTCAACTTAGGCCTTGTGGACTGAGGTCAGTCTGAGTCATGAGGACCTGCCATTGGCTAGCTGAGATCAGGGGATTCGGTTCTGCACATGGATGTACACGTGGTATAATATGACAACAGAGACATAATATGAAAGAGACCCTTCAAATTCTTTTTTTTTCTTTTCTTCATTCTACCCTAAAATTTCTTTCTTTTTTCTGTCCTCTCTCTACAACTCAATCTCTTGCTCCACCATATTATCCCTCATCTCCCTTTTTATTCCTGCTCCTGCCCTAACTCAGACTTCTTCTTTTATTATTTTTTCTTTATGTTCTTTTCTCCTGTCATTTTACCTCACTCATGGCTCCATAGCTTCAAGGTAAGGTGAGCCCCTGTTACTGTTAAGGGGATATATTCTTGTCCTTATTCCTGCACTCTATCTATCCCCTTTGAATTTAATAGTTTCATAAAATAGTATGGCTTCTACTTCCTCTGGCTTCACTTCAAACCTTCTCCAATTCTTTCACTTATCTACTCCTCTCGTCCTAACTCAGTCTAACACCCCCATCCTAAATGGTAAACATGCTATATTGAAAAGTGTATTCACTGCAAACATATTTTGGGTTGCTTTTTGATATTAATTTAATTCACATGGTTTAAAGGTGATAGATTAATGACTACCACAAGTGGTCAATTTGCAAGCTGTGCTTGATCCTATTGGGCTGCTGAATGTATCAATTGGGATACAGGATTGTGATTGATTTAATGAGTTGTTTTCTCTGATATTATGAAAATGAGGATGTCTATGAGTCATTAGAGACTCAAAAGCTAAAACTCAACTATATCAGGAAGATTTAAGTAATAACCCAGAAATTATACCAAGGACAACCAAACAACAAAAATAAAAATGAGAAAACATTTAAGCAAGACACAAAGACAGATTTCCAGTTCACCAATGGCAAACAGTAGGGCAAATGAGGATGAAAAGTCTGATAGTGAACTAGCAGGACACCCTGGACCCATAGCACAGGAGGTAACAAAACAGATCAAAACAGGCTCTAGAAAAATTCAAATCAGAAATAATTTCCCATAATTAACCATAGAGATGATGAGCAAAATGGAAGTCATGATTCAAGACTCTAGAACAGAAACTGACAAAAAAATAGATGAGCTCAAGAACATGTAGAAGCCAGGAAGACTCAGCATACGAAAGAAATGGAAACAATGAATGCCCAACAGAGGACAGAAATGTAATCTATAAAACAGATTCAAACAGATATCCAGGAGATTAAAAACTCTATTGAAAGTGTACGAAAACAGAATAAAAGATTGTGAAGATAGAATTTCAGATATAGAAGATAGGATAGCAGTCAGTGATCATGAAAAAAGAGGTCTCTCAAAAACAGTAAGGGATCATGAGAAATCAATCCAACAACTCTGAGATGATGCAAAGAAGAATAACATAAGACTGATAGTAATCCATGAAATAGCAGGAGAAAACACAAATGACTTAAAAAAGCTCTTCACAGAATTAATGACAGAAAACTTCCCAAACAGAAGGGAAGAATTAGACATACAGATAACTGAGGCATATAGGACCCCAACTAGCTACAATCAAAAAAAATCTACACCTAGACATATAATAATCAAGATCCCAGAAATCCAACAGAAGAACAAAATACTACAAGCAGTAAGAGAAAAGAAACAAATCATATGCAAAGGAAAGCCCATAGAATCACAGCAGACTTTTCAACACAAACCCTTAGGTCAAGGAGAGCCTGGAATGAGGTATTCCAAGTCCTAAAAGAAAACAACCTCCAACCTAGACTGATGTATCCTGCAAAACTCTCTTTTAAAATAGACGGGGAAATAAGATACTTTCATGACAAAGAACACCTGAGAAACTTCATGAACACCAAACCAGCACTACAAGGAATTCTAAACAATATCCTAGAAAAGGACAATGAAGGTCACAATACCATGAGGCCCAACAGACCAAATCAAATAGGCAAGGCAAGAAACTAAAAGGAGAGGGGAGAAAAAGTAAAAAGATTCAACAAAACGACAATAACATCACAATAATAAGTCAGAACATATCAGTTATAACCATCAATGTTAATGGCCTCAATTCACCAATCAAGAAAAATACACTGGCAGAATGGATTAAGAAGCAAAATTCAACAATATGTTGGATACAAGAAACACACCTAGTGCAAAAGGAAGCCCATAGATTGAAAGTGAAAGGGTGGAAAACAATTCTCCATGTGTGAGGAGCCCAGAAAAAAGCAGGGGTAGCAATCTCATTTGCAGACAAAGTAAATTTCAAACCAAAACTCATTGAGACAAAGAAGGCCACTACATCCTTGTAAAGGGAACAATTCAAGAGGAAGAGTTGACAATCATAAACATATATGCACCAAATATAAATGCCCCCAACTATATAAAACAAATAGTAACATGAAAAACCAAATAAGCACTAATACAATTGTAGTGGGGGATTTAAATACCCCACTGTCACAAATTGACAGATCATCTAGGCAGAAAATCAACAATGAAATAATAGAACTGAACCAAGCTTTGGAACACATGGACTTAATAGATGTCTACAGAGTATTCCACCCCAAAATCAGAATATACATTCTTTTCGGCTGCACATGGATCATTCTCCAAGACAGACTACATATTGGCTCACAGAACAGGCCTGAATAAATGCAAAAGAATTGAAGTCATCCCCTATATATTATCAGATCATAGTGCAATCAAGCTGGAGATCAATAGCACAAGAAACTGTAGGAACTTCACAAGCACATGGAAACTGAACAACACTCTCCTAAACAATCAATGGATTACAGAGGAAATTAAAGAAGAAATTAGACAGTTTTTACAAATAAATGAAAATGCCAATAAAACATACAGGAATCTATGGGACACAAAAAAAGCAGTTCTATGGGAAAAATTCATAACATTGAATGCCCACACTAGGAAAACAGAGAGGGCTCAAATAAACAACCTAATGATGAATCTTAGACTCCTAGAGAAACAAGAGCAAGAAAAACCCAAAGCTTGAACAAAAGAGGAAATTATAAAGATCTGAGCAGAAATGAATGCAATGGCAACTAAGGAAATGATACCAAAAAAATGAAAAAAAAAGAGCTGGTTTTTTGAAAGAATAAATAAAACTGACAAACCCTTAGCTAATCTTATCAAAAAAAGGAAAGGAAAGAAAATGCTCAGATCTATGCAATCAGGAATGAAAAAGGTGAAGTCACAACAGATCCAGAAGAAATCCAGAGGATCATTAATACCTAATTTGAGAACCTGTACTCCAATAAAATGGAAGACACAGAAGAAATGGACAGATTTTTAGATACTTACGAATTACCAAAGTTGAACAAAGAAGATAAAAACATTTTAAAATTACCAATTACAGTCAGTGAAATTGAAAATGTAATTAAAAATTTACCAACAAAGAAAAGCTCAGGCCCTGATGGATTCACTGCTGAATTTTACAAGACATTTAGAGAAGAACTACTGCCATTACTCTTCAAACTTTTCAATGAAATTGAAAGGGAAGCTATACTTCCAAATTCATTCCTAGAAGCAAGTATCACTTTGATTCCCAAACCAGGGAAAGACATAACTATAAAAGAGAACTACAGGTCAACCTCCTTAATGAATATAGATGCAAAAATCCTTAATAAGATACTAGCAAACAGAATACAGAGGATCATCAAGAAGATCATACATCCTGACCAAGTCAGATTTATTCCAAGGATGCTAGGGTGGTTCAACATACATAAGTCAATAAATGTAATATGTTATATTGACAAAGTCAATGACAAAAACCATATGATCCTCTCAATAGATGCAGAAAAGGCATTTGATAAAATTCAACACCCATTCATGATAAAAACCCTGCAAAAAATTGGAATAGATGGTCTATACCTCAACTTAATAAAAGCTATCTATGAAAAACCAACAGCCAACATCATATTAAATGGCCAAAAACTAAAAACCTTCACGTTAAAATAAGGAACAAGACAAGGATGCCCACTATCACCACTCTTCTTTGATATAGTTCTGGAAACATTAGCCACAGCAATTAGACAAGAGAAAGAAATTAAAGCAATAAAGATAGGAAAGGAAGAGGTGAAACTGTCATTATTTGCTGATGATATGATACTCTACATTGAAGACCCAAAAACTCCACCAAAAGACTTCTAGATTTAATTGACAAATTCAGTAGAGTAGCTGGATACAAGGTGAACACGCAAAAATAAATAGCCTTCTTATACACAAATAACAGACTCCCTGAGAGAGAAATAAGGGGAAAAATTCCTTTTACAATAGCATCCAAAAAATGAAGTATCTAGGAATCAATCTAACAAAAGAAGCAAAAGATCTCTACATTGAAAACTATAGCACTCTGAAAAAAGAAATTGAATAGGATATAAAAAAAATGGAAAGATAACCCCTGCTCCTGGGTAGGAAGAATCAACATAGTGAAAATGGCCAAACTACCAAAACTGCTATACAGATTCAATGCAATGCCAATTGAAATACCAACACTAGAAAAAAGAATCCAAAAATTCATTTGGAACCATAAAAAACCTAGAATAGCAAAAGCCATCCTAGGCAACAGACACATGGCAGTGGGTATAACAATTCCCAATTTGAAACTATACTACAAAGCCACTGTGATAAAAACAGCATGGTACTGGCAAAGAAACAGGCCTGAGGATCAGTGGAACAGACTGGAAGACACAAAAACAAATCCAGATGTACTCAGCGACCTCATCTTTGACAAAGGAGCTGACCATCCTCAATGGAGGAAAGGTAGCCTCTTTAATAAATGGTGTTGGAAAAATTGTATTTTAACCTGCCACAGATTAAAACTGGACCCTTATCTTTCACTATACACTAAATTAAAATCCAAGTGGATTAAAGATCTAAATATTAAAAAAGAAACATTAAACTTGCTGGAAGGTAAGTTAGAACTCTGGAAGACATTGGCATAGGAAAAGACTTTATGAACAAATCCTCAGTAGCACGGGAATTAGCTGAAAGAATCAACAACTGGGATCTCATCTTATTAAAAAGCTTCTGTACTGCAAAAGAAACCATCAGCAGAACTAAGAGACAACCTACAATGTGGGAAAAAATTTTTACCAGCTGCTCCTCAGACAAAGGACTATTATCTAGAATATATAAAAAACTCAAACAATCAGCACCCCCCAAATATAAGAATCCAATTCAAAAATGGGCATCCTAAATGAACAGACATTTCTCAAAGAAGTAAAAGCAGCAAGTAAATATATGAAAAAATGTTCCACATCACTGGTCATTCAAGAGATGCAGATGAAAACAGCAATGAGATTCCACCTCACCCCACAAAGAATGGCTGCTATCAAGAAATCACACAATAAAAAATGTTGGCAGGATTGTGGGGAGAAAGGAACCCTTCTCCACTGTTGGTGGGAGTGCAGACTGGTGCAACTACTATGGAAATACCTCAAAGAGCTTGGACTGGAGGTTTCATTTGACCCAGCCATCCCTCTGCTGGGTATCTTTCGAAAAGAACTAAAAGAATCATATCACAGTGATGTATGCACACCCATATTTATAGTGGCACAGTTTGTAATAGCTAAAACTTGGAAACAGCCCATTTGCCCATCAGTTGGAAACTGGATAAAGAAGATGTTGTTTTTCTATAAAATGGAATATTACTTAGCCATAAAGAATGAGAAAATAGATTCATTCATAGGAAAATGGATACATATTGAAGATATATTCCTAAGTGAAATAAATAAGTCACACATGTGTAAATATCAAATAGTTTCTCTGGTTTGAATAAACTTCAATAATACATAAGATTCTAATAAGATTACTGACATTACGAAATGGGAAGAAAGGGGCTAAAGGTGTAGGGAAGGTGGGATGGATAGGGGAAGGGTAATAAGGGAAAAGAAAAAAATGTGAGATAAAGAAAAGGTGGAAATAAAGTGCTTGTAGATGGGGAGGGGAGGAGGGAGTGAAGGGAGGGCAGGGACAAGGGGAAAAAATGAGGACCAAGACCTGTCATGTAGAAGTACAAGATCCCAACAATGATTGTAACTGTACTGTATCCCTGAAATGTACCAATAAACTCAATTAAAGCTGAAAAAAAAAGATACAGAATGTAGAGGCATGGTTCAAATCAAGGCAAACTCATAAAGATGACCCATATCTGTTAACTCACTATCACAGATACTGGACAGATCTTGATTTCAAACAGTGTATTTCCTCTCCTTCTATGGCTACTGGCCTGCAGGTGGAGATGACCTTCTCAAACAAGTACAGTACCAAGCACTATTAAGTAGACACATATTAAGAGGGGGTTTATGCCTCATCAGTACCCTGTTTTTAAATCTCTCAACAGCTCTGGTACAGTTGATTGAGATCCTGCACCAAAGAGCAGTGATCTTTGACTGTGTTCAGCAGTCACCTCCATCTGAGGCACTCAGCTATGTACCCAGAAATAGGTGCCATCAAGATGGGACTTCATTGTATGCTTGCTTTGAGTATATAGATTTTCTGCTTTCCTTTGGCTTCTTTGCTTTCAATGATTGGCTGTTATCAGAAAAGAAAATCTCTCTCAATAAAGTTCTTTTCATGTATTTTCTCTTTGAAATAGATAGGAAATGGTGTTTATGAAGACACATACCAGCAGACCCCTACAGAAGACTTTTTTTGTGTGTCAGAAACCTACTCTGATTGAGAACATTGCAGAGACATTCACAATTCTTCCTCACAAAGCTTGGAAATTACATTTTGCAAAATTCCTTAGAGGCTTTAATAAATGGCCTCTAAATCTGATAATCATGACTTTGTCCTCGGTTCTCATATTTAGAAACAAAAATTTGTTAATCTAGGTCCATGAAATTAATGCATATTTCAGCAAGAATATATAGTAATTTTTCAGGGAGAAATAAGAACTAAGCAATTTTTCAGGAAAAAATAAGAAAGTTTAAACTGGGTTAAGTCATCCTATTCAATGTTCTGAATGAGTAACACACATACTTCATGTGATAATAGAAAAGTGAGCAAGATCTCACTTACCATTGGGATGGTCTGCCAGTGGAGCCATCTTCCCACTGATCAGGTCCTATACATTTATGTAATCAGTGAAGCAGGTTCCAGAGAAAAATAACCAATAGGATTTACGCACACACATATTTAAAGGAAATTTCATATATACTTGGTTTTTAAATTGTGGAAACTAAGAAACCCCAGGATCAACCAGCTCTGTGCTGGGGACCTAGGAAAGCCTACAGGGCTCCTCCAATCATCTGAGTTATGAGAGAAACAGTACTGTCCACTGGATTCTGATTCTAAGCATAAACAGCCACTGAGTACCCTGCCCCAACCCTGCACAGTCCTGCCAGCTATCTCTGCTGTAACTGAATCTTCAAGGGGCTATTTCATTTCATCAATCCAGCTGTTTGAGGATGGTGGGAGCCATGGTGAAACTAGTGAATCCCATGAGCACTGGCCCATTGTCATACTCCCACTGCTGTAAAACCAGATGAAAAGCCACTCTGTGTGGAACACTGTGCTTGTCAATAAAGCATTTGTATACACAGGCACATGAGCTCTTTGCTTTTTACAATCTCATTAGGAATATCTGGTGGAGTTTTGTGTGTAGCTCTATTCCCACATCAGGCCATGAGCTATGTGTAATGGCTCAGGCCTATAATCTCAGCATTACATACTTGGGAGGATGAGGCAGGAGGATCACAAGTTCAAGGCCAGCCTGGGCAACTTAGTGAAACCATGTATCAAATTTTATTTTATTTTTTTCCCTCATTGAGTTTATTGGTACATTTTAGGCATACAGTACAGTTACATTCATAATTGGGATTTTGTACCTTTACATGACAGGCCCTGGTTCTCATTTTTCCCCTTACCCCTGCGCTTCCTTCACCCCCTCCCCCCTTCCCTATTCACAAAAATTTTGTTTCCATTTTTTCATTTTCTCATATGGTATAATTGACAACGTGAAAGAGGAGGAAAAGGGCTAAAGTTGTAGGGGAAGTAGGAAGGGTAGGGGAAAGGAAATAAGGGAAAAGAAAAAATACGTCTCAAAATTTTTAAAAAATTAAAAATAAAAACAGATAGGGGATGTAGCTCATTATTGGAGTGCCCTTGGATTTGATCCTCAGGAGAAAAAAAAAGCTATGCGAGAGAAGTAAAGAGAAGTAGTTATTAGCATATTAAATAAAATTAGACAGTCACTTCCAGATACTCCAGAACTACTTAGAAAATTCATCCTTAAAATTCTGTCCCTCTAGAATCATTCTTGTTACCAAAATCTATATTAGCTAAAGTTCTCCTGTGGAACAGAATTAATATTTGTCTAACCATCTATCTATCATCTTCAGAAAAAGTACGTAATTCTTGACAGAGATTTGTGTAAAATACACATAAATCTATTCATCTTAAGAATTTGGCTAGGAAGTCTGTGATCTGACATCTGAAAGCCAGGACCCAGGAGTGCTGGTGGTGCTGTCCCAGACAAGTCTGAAGTCCTGAGAGCCAGAAGACAGGAAGTTGTAAGCTGCAGTCTGAGTTCAATGACACAAGGACAGGAGAGAGGATGGCCTAACTTCCAGACCTACAGCAGGAGATGGGGTTCCCAGTTCAATCCTCAGGCAGCAGGTTCCTGTACCATTCCCTTCCACGTGGGCTCTCGAGGGATTAGATGATGTCCACCCAATGGAGGAGGGAAGTCTGCTTCACTGAGTCATCAGTTCTGAAGCAACCTCACAGACACCCCAACGAATACACCGTGTATCTGGAAACCTCACGGTCAGTCAGGGTGGCACATGACATTTCCCTCACCTATGACCTATGGGCAAATGTTACTCAAAAATCTTACTTCTGTGGCATCAAAGAGGGGCACTTAGGAACTCTTCACTTGAAACCATTTAACACTGGTCAGTTATACTTCTTGTCATTATATTACTGATGCTCATCTCAGGAACTTTTTTGTCTTAAGAAATACTTAAAACCCAAGAGCACGTTTCAACATTCTTTGCTCAATAGATCAGCATTTTTTAAACTTTCAGGGGCATACACAGCCTCTGCAGATCTTGCTAAAATTCAGCTTCTGAATATAGTCCTCATGGGAGCTGAGATGCTATGGTCCTGAGGATCTCCTAGATGCTGTAGCTGCTGCTGTCCCCCATGCCAGCCTGCGGTAGAAAAGCAGTAAATGGCTAGTTTGTTATTTTGTGTGTGTGTCAGGAGCCTCTGATTTAGTCTAATTTGGAAAATGTTACAAATTCATGTTCTCCCTTAGATTATGCAAAATCATTATTTGTTCTCTTTTTTATTCATTAAGTTTATTGGCACATTTTAGGTATATAATATGATGACATTCATCATTGGGAATTTGTGCCTTTACATGATCTATCTGGATTCTTATTTTTCCCCATTCCCCTGCCCTCCATTTACCCCTCCACCCCTTCCTATTTAAAAAAGCTTTGTTTATGTTTTTTCCTTTTCTCATATTTATTCCTGTCCCTTCTTTCCTTTTCTTCCCACTTCGCCTTCCCCTTTGGATCTGCTCTTCCTATTTCACATTATCTATTATAAATTTTGATCCTTATTTACACTTTCACACCAGAGAAGCTATTCAGAATTTACAATTGTGTGTCCTATTTATTTCACTTAAGGTTATGGCCTCAATGTGCATCCATTTATCTATAAATGTCTCTAGTTTCTCATTCTTTATGACTGAGTAGTACTCCATTTTATTTTTTAAAAATACATCATCTTTATTCAGTCAGCAGTTGCTGGGCAATTGGGCTGTTTCTATGTTTAAGCTATTCCAAACTGTGCTGCACAAATTCGGGTGTGCATATATTGCTGTGGTATGATTCTTTTAATTCTTGTGGGAAGATACCCAGTTGTACCAAATGGGACCTCTGATCCTAGTTCTTTGAGGAATCTCCACATTGATTTCCACAGTGGGTGCACCAGTCTACACTCACACCAACAGTGGAGAAAGGTTCCTTTTCCCCCACTACTCCACTAGCATTTGTTATTGGTTAATTTCTGGATAGCAGCCATTCTTTCTGGAGTGAGGTGCAATCTCAGTGTTGTTTTCATCTGCATCTCTTAAATAACCAGTAGGGTTGAACATTTTTTCACATTTTTTTTTTTGTCTCCACCATCCTGAAGCAGCTGGGTTGATGAAATGAAATAGCCTTTTGAAGATTGCTCAAGGTTCTTCCCACCAACAAAACTTTAATTCCAAACTAAATAACCAGCTACTTTAATAATGCTGACAAGGGCCGGGGATTTAGCTCAGCAGTTCGGAGGCCTACCTTGCAAGTGCAAGGACCCGAGTTCAATCCCCGGTACCAAAAAAATAAAAATAAAAATAAAAACATAATGCTGACAGGAGGGTAGTGAATTCTATAAAATGACCTCATGAGTGTCTGGAAAGTTTAAAACTGGTCTAAACACAGAGATGTAATCTTCCTAATAAAGAAAACCTCTTTGGATTAGTCTACTTTTTAAAATTCCTGAATATTTGTTCCCAGTGTGGTGGTTTATGAATTTATTACAAAGTTTTAACCAGATCTCATAGTAGAAAATACTAATAGGTCACCCACATACACTACTTTCCTGACAACATAGTTGATTCCTCCATCCAGTGCCCATTATCCTATTTATTTCACTTAAGGGTATGGCCTCAATGTGCATCCATTTATCTATAAATGTCTCTAGTTTCTCATTCTTTATGACTGAGTAGTACTCCATTTTATTTTTTTAAAAAAAACCCATCATCTTTATCCAGCCACCAGTTGATGGGCAATTGGGCTGTTAGGTGGGCAGTGCCTCACCTAGCACATGGCAGTGCAGATAGCATGGTCTTATATCATCAGAGGTTTGCAAAGAAAAGGACAACTGGTCACTTGTTGCAACTCCTCAAGCAATGATAGGGGAGTTAGATCATCAATGATGGGGAGCCAAGAAATGGGATAATAAGAATTGGTAGGGAATAATGTGAAAACAATCAAAGTAAACAAAGCAATTGAGCAGGGACACTAAGAATCTAGACACAGACTCTAGCCTGGGCCAACCAGAGAATGGGATCATTTAATAGAATCATAGGGATGGGGTGGACAGTCTCAGTTTTAAGAAAACTGCTAAGGTCCCAGGAACTGGCTCCATGAGACAAGGCACAGAGTAGAAGTTGATATCCAAGGAATAATGATCAGAGACTATATGATACAGAATATTAGACCCAAAAGTATGCCATTTTCCAGCACATGCACATGTGCTCATGCATGCCCATACACACATACACACACACACAAATTTACACACACTTACAGAAACGTTTTCAGCATTTGAAATTTTATGAATATTTAGTAATTTCTTTGTGCTAAGATATTATTTTATTTTTTAAAAGTCTATTAAACTCAAATGTGTTAACTGGAGGTTAACAAATAAGGCTGTTAATTGTTATAAATAAAAAGAAATTAACATTTACTGAGCCTAGTCTGTACTATATACAGCTCTCTGAGGTCACTCTTGTTACCCCACGTATTAGAGGAAGAAGTTGTAGCTCAGCACAAATGTAATTAAGTATTGCTAAAGGTTCCACGGTTATCAATGAGGACTTAAATTCAGGCCCCTGGACTTTCCATCACATGCTGCTTCCTTATTTGAATGATGGAGAATTGATCAGGCTCTGAAATTAGCACCCAGGAGTGTGCTTCTGAAGAGGAGTGAGAAAGGAGCAAACCAAACCAGGAAGTTTCTAACTGTGGACATAGAATTTGTAGCAGGTCTAGGGCTTCTGGGAGGAGAAGCCAGGGTAAAACTGACCTGTCTCATCATCTGTTTATGGCTGGTCCTACTGTCAAACCCAATAACTTCACAGGTTTCCCAAGCAGTTCTGCCTAGACCATCTAGAGCAGCTGTCTAAAGTCACACCGACCTTTGTCCCTGTTCTAATGATTTGCATTCTACCAGTGTCTCAGAATCCAGCACCCCTTCTCCTTCCCAGCCTACCTTGAGGAAGAAGTGGGCTTTAGAAACCCCCCTCCCCGCTGCTTCCTGGCCTAGAATGTAAATCTATAGAAGCAGCAGGCAGCATCGAGAGTGGAAATTTAAAGAGCTTCGGTTGGATATGGTTCTGAAATTAGCATCAAAGCCTAAATAAATAATGTGGTGTTCCTAATCACAGAGTCATGCAGATAGCAATTAGGACTGCAATACAGGGATTACTCATGTTGAGCTCTGTACCTGAGATCAAACTCAGCTAATTTGCCACTCTTATTTTAATTCCATCAATTAGAGAAATAAATTGCCAATAAAAGCTCATCTTCTAAAAGAGTTTGTTTTAACCTTTTATAAAGCACTTGGGGAAAAGCATAGAGAAGAGCTTCCCAAATGACTGCTAATGTATCAAGGTCAAGAGCATTGGCATAAAAAATACTGCCCTGAACAACAGCAGAACACAGCACCAAGTGCAAGAAAAGAGGGGTGCAGAGGTTTCCTCAGGAGTCTTCTGAAACAACTTCTGCCAGCAACAGAAATTTCATGGTGCCTCTGTTCATGAACTTAATTCTTCCCGTGATTTGGGTCACAGAATTCATTCCATGATTAGCTGCAACCAGAATCATGGAATGAATTCTGTGACCAGAATCATGCAATGAATTAAATTTGTGAACCTTGGTACCACTGTACATGTGAAAACTGAAAATTAAGTTTAGAAAATAATATTAATAATATTAGTTCAGACAAAATGATTCTATTAAGAGGTGGCATTGAGTGTATGAGCAGAAGGTACTAAAATATAAGTCTGGAAGAACTGAAGACAAATATCCAAAGGTGATGGTAAAGACTGGAGCTATTCCCAAGAAGCAGAGAGGACAGACTTCCTCCTTTCCATTTGCATTTCATGGTTGGTGTCACCCACATCCAGGGTCTGTCTTCCCTCTTCAGTTTGCAGCTTACAAGTCAATCATCCAGAACACCTAGAACTGTGCTCTACTAATCTTCTAGGTGTTTCACATGCGAGTTGGCACTACAACTAACTACCACGGGTGAGGAGGCAAGAGAGGCACTGAAGGGTCTGAGGGAAAGTGTGACCACCAGAGTGACCGATATTAGTGATCACAGACTTCGGGTCATGCTCTACATAGAGCACTTCTCAACACCCTCTCCTTGAAGTTAATTATCCCCATCTTAGTGATTTGGTTTATGAGGCTGCAGAATTAATGAGTCTTCTATTTTAGTACCCAGGCATGGCATAAAGTTCTGGGGAGAAATATCCAAGTTTTCTTTTGGAGGAGAAGGATTTGATGTGGAGAGAAGTAGAAGCACAGGCAAACTCACTAAGGCCTCTTCCAGGCCCTTCATGAACACCACTGCCCCAGCATCTTGTGATTGTCTGGAGAGACATGAATGATCTGGACTCCTTTAGGGAATCTAAAGGGATGCTGAGGAAAATATACAGTCAGTGCAAAGAATGTCACACATGTTACAGATGATGGAATGCAAGGAGAAAAATGTGGAGAGGACAAAGGAGGCTGTTGCAGTAAAGCAAGATAGGGAGAATTGAGGCTGCTGAGGAAAGAGAGAGAAAAAAGGGACTAGGAGAAAGCATGGCTGGAACATGGCTACAGCCACTTCAGGTGGTGTGGAAGCAAAAGAGAGGGTGGGTCACCACTATGCAAAGGAGCTGAGCCTGAGGGACTGGCCAGGACAGACAATCACAATGACAAGGCCAAAAAAAAAAAGATGAGAAAACAGCTCATTCTTAGGTTGTGGGCTGGCAGAAGACCATGGATATGGCAGGATATTGACCAACAGAAGCCCAGGGTCCCCAACCATGGTGTTAGTGGTGCTACATGGCAGCAGACCAGGCACCCATGTCCCATCCACCATGCTCTTATCCCACTGTGTGGCCCTGGTCATGCCAGTCCACTTTTCATATCAAGATAAGGGCGAGGCTCAGGGGATGTCCCAGATCCAGGTGGTGTCCTGGTCATGGAAGCCCAGAAGGACAGGCCAACAAAGGGCAGGTGGACTCGCTGGGCCCCACAGACTTCACCTCCTTTTCACTGGGACTTGGTTATGTTTCAGTCTTCCCAGCAAAGCTGAAGGTCACTGAGAGCTAGATAGTTTTATGTCTAGCGCACTTGTCCAAAGTCTGTTCCGCCATGACCCTTACTTAGAGAGTACATGTTGGGAGAAAATATAGAATAAAAATTGAGAATCTTAGCTCTGAAAGGAATTTTCCTAATCATCCAGCCAGGCCTCCTGATTATACAGAAGTCAAATTCAAGTCCCCAAGGTGGGAATGTATTATCCAAGAGTTACTTGAAGAATATACCCCACAGATCTATTAAGAGACTAACTTTCATTGTGATTTTCACCATGATGTCTTAGAAAGCCAAAGTCCCTAAGGCAGAGATGGCAAACCAAACTGCAACTCCAAACTCACTTATTTATTATGAAATTAAACAACACTTCAATTAAACCTGAATATCCAATACTTGGGATGCCAGGGTGATTTGGCTCAGTGTCAAGAACATATCCTCTTAGCATTCTTCTTTGGCTTCCCCAGGTGCACTGTAAGTATATATTTATGCATACAGCATTATAAATAAATGACAGTTTTCCAACAAGAGTATGAGTACCATGGAGAGAAATATCATGTCTAGCTTGTTGGTTTCTATGTCTATGGCTCCGGCAGTATTCTTGGCACAGGATAGACCACAACAACAAAATACAATTTGGATGACTGAATATGTAAATGGATAGATAGCACCACCACTCCCATCTTCTATCCAGGAACCCTCTTGTGGCTCAGGAAATTCCAAGCATCCACACTTCTTCTGCAACTGGACCTTTATGGTCTAAATATCTAGGTAAAGACAAATGGGGTAAAGCCACTGCTGGAAGCACTGGGCCAGATTAATTTAGGGCTTATCAATTTTCTTATTTTGTCCAATGTAGTCAGAACTAAGCAATTTCTTTTTGTCTCCGACTTTGTGAAGAAACAACATGCATTATTTAAAGAGCAACAACAAAACTAAACCCTTGTAAGTACTGCACATCCATTTGCAAGCAGAAGATTAATACTATAATAAAGCTTCAGATATGAAAAAGCAGTCAGTGAAATGCAAACCTGGCTGGGAGAAATTGCCTTCCTTCTTGGATAAGGGTCACAGGAGACTGGAGAGCGAATTATTTTCTTAACTCTGGGTCCTTCAGGGCATCAAAGCTTTCTGAAAAGGATTACATATCGCAGAAAGTGTTACTGTACCTTATTATTCCATTTCTCTCTGATGAATTCTCTGGAATCAATAAAGGTGCTTAACAGTTGAGAATTTCATTAGGCTGCACTGCAATATCAGGAATTTCTTAGATTTATGTAACACCTATCTTCAGCAAGTCCTTTTGAAGCAATCCTAGGGATGAATAGGTTCTCCTGCTGTGTGAACCCGTGAATCATGTCCTTTGGGTTGTTTTTCTCCTTTTGGGCTGACTGTGCTTTGGGTAGGTTAGAATTTATGCGAGTATTACAAGTTTCTTGTTTGTTTCCCTTGCCATTTGTGCATTTTTAAAATATGCAATTCCACTATATATACATTCTTAAAGAAGAGACGGGAATAGCTTCTACACTTTGAGACTCTGCTTAATATTTAGCTGCATAGCAGAGACAGGGAGGTAAGAAAAGAGGGAAAGTTGACCAACTCTGCAAGGGCAAGAATGCAAAAATCAGCTCTAAGACAGCCAGCCTTTTGAACAATTATTTCACAAAGGAAAAGCTAAGAGCTCAGGGGAGTGTTTCCCATTGATGCTGATATTTTCTGGGAAGGAAAGGTTGAAGTTAAAGGGAAGAAATCTGATTGACAGAAACAAGCACATAGACCATTCCAGATCCAGAGGTCAGTATTTGTGTTGATCTTGCATTTCTTTTATACTTTAATGTAATATAAGTAGATATTAATAAGGAACATGTATAAAAGAACTCTTCTTGCATTTATGAAATTTAAAAAATTTTTATAACAAAATAATTAGAAAGTAACAAGACACCATTACCATAATCTTAAAGAATAGAATGTTACTGAGAGTACAAGTAATAGACAAAGGAAAAAAAATTTTTTTAAATAGACTCCCTTTCAGAAAAGAAACAAATTGATAACAGTACAAAACATTCATCTCAATGAACTAAGAGAAATTAGTATTGTAAATGAAACAAATAAGCCTATATATTGAAATATTTTGCAACAACGGAATAGGGAATTTTGGGAATTATTTAAATTTTCCCCTACTTCGTGCTTCTCTATCTTCTAGGCATCTTCCCTGAAGACCTAAAGACATATTACAAGGATATACAGATATCCATGTTTATAGCAGATCTACAATAGCTAGATCTTGTAATCAGTGTTAACAGATTATATCCATTAACAGATGAGTGGACAAGTAAAATGCGGCATCTGTACACAGTGGAGTGTTACTCTGCCATAACAAAAGATAAACTTGAGGCATTTGTAGGTAAATGGATGCAACTTGAGAATATAATGCTAAGTGCAATGTCAGACACACATGCTTAAATGTTGCATGATTTCTCTTATATAAGAAATTCAAAATATATGCATATATAAATAAAATTTGTGCACGTATTGCAATGCTTGCCTGCTTCAAACTCATTCATGGTGACAATCATCAATGATGAAACATTAAGACCTGAGGAAGTATCATCAAATAAAAAAGGCATGTGGAGGTCAATGTCCTATCAGTGCCGGGTGTCAGTTTGGGTGAAGAAGCATTTGCTCTACAATGTTGTTTTCACTTTATTTTGTAAACTATACTGTCACAAAAAATCCTGTAACTAGACCTACTGCTTTGTGATTTACTCATCCTTTGATCTCACAATTATTCCAAGGGTCTTTGAATAAAACAACCTGCTCCGATCCAAGACTTGACATCAAACAGGACTTCTGTGGGCCCTACTAATAATGTGTAGTTAGCAAAAAGTACAGAAGTCTCTCATTTATAAAGCTGAGCCACATAAACCCATCCACATCATTGTGTTCACTTAATAGAATTTACAGTAAAAACCCACTTCTCTAAAACTGTGGGTAGTGCCCAGTATTGTGAGTTGTACCGCAACCCTGAGTCAAGCTGATTTGCTATAACATGAACAGTCTTGAAAAATACAACTCAGGGGAAATAGAGACAATTATCTGAATGAGACCATCTAAAAAACTGCTATGGGCTATGGGATAAGGCGAGGGGAGGTCCATAAATATCTGTTCAACATTTGGGGTTTTCTTTGCAGTTATATACAGGGCTTCCCTAGAATGTACACATTAAGAGATGTACAGTGCATATACTTCATTTTATAGGGGTTTCTTTTTTCTCAAGTGCTATGAAAACACGGGAAGCATTATGATGACATCTGTAGCTTCTGTGCTATGTACCTGGGGCAGATGTCTTTGAATCAGTCTTATCCCAGGACATTGCAATTTGGGTCTTCTTGTCTTGTTTATGCCTGCTGGCCTACTAGCCATTTTCCTAAGGTTAATGGAAAGACTGTAGTAAAATCTATCAGGAAACTTCGACAGCTTGATAAACACCCCCTCTCCCACCTCCATACTAATTAATTTCAGTTCTAATCACTTTATTCTTTGTGTGAAATAAAACATCTAAATTTGTTCTTTATAATCTTTGTCTACCTTCAGATTCCTAAAAATATCTCAAAATATGCATAAACATAAGGTTCTGAGAAGCAAACTTTATCTCTATCAACCCTTAACATTTTTCAACTTGAAATTTTCACTGGCAGAGAACTCAGATGCAAAACATTTTCCTTTTAGCCAAGGAAACATTTCCCACAGCTTTATGATGTTGCTGGTTCAAAGTAAGTTTTCTTATTTTGGCTTCAGATTACATTAGTTACACTATTTTTTTTTCTTTGAGATTCATTTTTGTCTGTTTTGTCTGTGTTCTGAATATATTTTTAACCAGTGAAAAGCCCTAAATGATGAAACTGAGTTTTAACCTTACCAGGCTTCAAGTCACTCATGTCTAAATTTTGTTTGCTGATAGGAATAGGATTTTTAGTAGGGATAAACCTGTAATCATCAAATTATAAAATGGGTAATTGCTCCCTGATCACGAGTTTACTATCAGACTTGTAGGGAAGTTTGTCAGCCACCTAAATCCTTGGACTGTATGTTATTAAAGGAAAGTAGGAAAGCACTACAGCTACATCTAGGACCTTCCTAAAAAAGTTAAACAAGGCTTTAGTCAATTCTCTTCCTTCCTAAATGAAACAGAGGGGAAACAGCTAAGTAAATGCAGGGAACAGAGTATTTTAGTAGGAAGATCATTGAACAGTGAGTCGGAAACCTGGATTCTAATCCCTGAGTTCCTACCAAGCAAGGCATTTGACCTTTGACTGGTCTTATCTTTCTGTTGTTTTGCTTCTTCACTTGTGGAAAGAAAAGTTGAATGAAGAAAAATCTCTTTTCTAGTTTTAATAAACAGTGACACAATAATTCTAAGATGCTTGCCAATGAAATGGAATAACAAAATTTTGAGTCTGAGGTTTGCGCTCTTTGCATTATGCAAATCTAGAAACTTTCAACATGCACACAGGGGAGGAGCAGATTCTAAAACCTGGGCTGGCTGCCCTGCCTTGAGGGTGGAGGGAGAATGCAGAGAGCTGGGGTAGGCAAAAGTTGAGGACTGCCCCTGTATGATCAAGAGTAGAGGCCAACATGGGCTCTGTGGAGACCACTGCCATGGCAGACATCTTCCTGAGATTCTGGTCAATATGTCTCAAGATTGAGAGCAGATGGATGAAATGGCCCTGGCCCTGTACTCCTGTGGACTTTATTAGAAGACCAAAATCTATTCAAATAGACTTCATTGATGGTTGCATGCAATTGTTGATCTTTATCTAAATGAGTCTAATTGCTTTAATGGTTGACAAAGTTATTATGATTTCTATGAATATTCCTTGTAGCTTTCTATGGAAATGTTCACTTTGCTTCTTCAGCAATCCAGGAACCGATTAGTACTTCTTACTGAATATATGAATAGAGTTCTGGTTTAAAATATGGATTATGTGAAATGTTGCCATAATTGGCTCTATAGCATGAGGAAGATGCCTAAATGATAGCACTCTCCTCCTCTTCCTCCTCCTCCTTCTCCTCCTCCTTTTTCAGTGCTGGTCATCAAACTTAGGGCCCTCACACTAGGCTATATCCTCAGTCCTTTTTCATTTTTTGTTTGAAACAAGGTCTCACTAAGTTGCTCAAGTTAGGTTCACATTTATGATTGATGATTCTCCTGCCCAAGCTTCCCAGAGTGCTGGGATTACAGGCATGTGCTACCATACCCAGAAGAGTCCTTCATTTTTAAGACACTCTGATCATCTTCCTACCTCTCTTTCGGTCCTTGGATAGGTGTTTGCACATACATTTCTTTCTGTTTTTCTCTAAAGTGTTACCTCTCTCAGAATGAAAGAACATGCTGGCCATGCAGGTGTAGTGTTTGACTTCATATTTGGTTTTTCTTACTCCCTTCCTTTAAAGCTTCAAAGTGAAATGCTGTCTTGGCTGGATGTCAGCCTCTGGCTGGTAAACACATGTCATGTTCACATGGAAGAATAGGATTCTTGCCTTGAAATCTTCTTGCTCTTGTCTGAGGTAGGAGTTATTTGTGATGTGTAGCTGGTAGCAGGTTTGTAATTCATTTCAAAATAGACAACAGTCTTGAGATACCTGCTTAATTAGCTTGATAGGTGGTTGGAATCACTGGAGACAGGAAAGGAGCATGTGACTTTCCCATCCTGGATCATCTAAATACCAGTAGCATTTGTAAGTACGCTTTGAGCCCATAATCTTTGCATTGTAAGTTCTTACACTGTGACTGAGGTTTGGAAATAGATAAAGGAAGCTTGAAGGGCAAGTTCTCATAAGGATTGAGAGCAGACTCTGAGATATCTTGTTCTTTATATGAAAAAAGAAAATAATTTTCCATACATGTTCTCACACATAAGTAGAGCAATTTTCCCATTTGGGGCTGTATTCTTGTTTTCATCCTTCCCCGGATGAGGTGCTATTTATCTAATTGGTGACATGTCAGTTTTAGGACACTCTACTCTCTCCCTTCATAAATGAGGCTGTGTTAAAGTAATTAGGTTGGAAAATTTTTACATTCTTATTATTTGCTAAATAAATCTTACCTGGAATCTTTCCTACATCTTTGGTTGGCCCCAAATAGTTTTTGCTTATTCCTATATAATTATTAATATATGCCCTTTTCCTGTCAAGTGTTCTGACATGTACATTAAATGACACAGGCACCAAAGCTTTGCTGTGTGGATGCCCAGAAATCTTGATTACTTTGATCCAAATGATGAGTTTAAACTTCTTTTTTGCCCATGTATATAAACAATTCAGGAAATAACAAAAAAAAAAAATCTTCCCCATAACAAGTATCCATTAACCGGGTAAAAAGTCAACACAGAAATAGGATTCATTTCCTCCATGTGTCATGACTATCCCCTGCTTTAGTGTGAGGCACAGGTGGTGGTGATGAAGTGAAACTCATCCAGGATAATTGCAGGTTGTGGCAGTGTGGCTTTGGGATGTCAGTCATACATCCCCATGATCGCTAGGAGCAGTAGCTGATCAAAACAGCAGGGTGGAGGGGATAAAGGGAGGGCAGGGGTATATGGAAAAAATAAGAACCAAGATCTGTCATGTAAAGGTACAAGATCCCAATGGTGAATGTAACTGTACTACTGTACTGTATACTTAAAAAGTACCAATAAACTAAAAAAAAAAAAAAGTCTCAGCCACTGTGGAAAATTGGTTATGAGTTTTGTCTTCTCACTTTGTGAGGTTAAAAATTATTGATCCTTCTATATTCTTCACAAACTCAAGTCACAAATTAGCAGTACAGATTATAATGTCCTAATATTAGAACTGCTTCACGTTATAGTAGTCCTCATCAATGATAGTCAATTTATATAAAAATCCTTTACATATGCAACTTCATATAATTCTTTCAACACCAAGATGAGGTATTCTTATCTTCACTTTGCTAATGAGTTTAGAGACTTGTTTGAAACTAGAAATGTAGGTATGCTAGTCATTAAGGTTCATCCTTATTTGGAGAATAATAGGTTGTGGAACTTTCTGGAACTTATAAAGAAGTAATGGCAAGCTGCCCTAGGAAGTAGTTGAAGGAGAACAAATTAGCACATTTTAGCATATTTTAGTATTTAGCACATTTCAAATCTTTACCACGTTTTCCAGAATTAGCCTTACCTGAAGAAAGGTCACTTTTTTGATATACATTTATTTTGTAAACTGACTTCATTCATTCAAATATCCAGGATCCAAGCTCCTGGGTACCAGCTCTTGGAGTATTTTCTGCTGGCAAGAAAAGTATTTCTGGATCTTTATGCTACTGTAGTCTTTGAGCTGTGTTTACTGGAATACCACATTTGCTGTTCACCCGGAGAACCCCAGAGAAGGGTACCACTCACAGGCACGAGGATGTGACACCAGTCTCCTCCTACCTGTGAGTGGTACCCTTCTCTGGGGTTCTCCAGGTAAAACCAATGGCCTCTTATACACACCCAGGAGGTCATGAGTTGACCCTACTTGTTTTGCTGCAGAACTCTCTGTTCTTTGGCTAATGTTTGCGTCTTTCTGCTGTAAACAGAGTTGTTTCAGAAATGTTTAAACGCTGTATTGGAATGGGATGTGGAGAAGGAGAGAAAGGGGAATATGGGAGGAGAAAGAGGAAGTAACAGTGATCAAGATGCAACGCACATACATACTAGCTCTAGATAATAAAGTAACTGCTATGAATTGAACTAACAATGTATAGAAATTATAGGAGAATTAGGTAATATAAGACACACAAAAGAAAAAGAATCAGCTGAAGCTTTACTACCCAAAGATAATTAACATTAGTAATTTGGCACACATGTCCTTGCAGACATTGTTCTGTGCATTGTGAGTTTATCCTTAAAATAAGAGAGCAAGGAAGAAAGCATTATGAAAACTTAACTCCCACAATTTACATGAACTTGTAAAAACACCAGGGGTTTATGCATGTGTGGAAATGTCCATCAGCATTTGGTATGCAGTACCAGTCCTTATGGCTTTAGTTAATTAAATTAGTTTATTTAATTAAAAACATTAATTGTCTTCAAAAAAGATACATGCGAATATGTTCATGTGCACAAATGCATCCTTGTAAAACTATCTTTACTTTGTAAATACACTTTTCTCAAAGGAAAAATTAACACATATGGCTGGAAACACCCTTATGTAGAGTATTCAAGATGCAAAAAAAGAGTGGGCGAGAGAGATTTTCTAAGCAAAATCTAAGCACTTTAATCACTTGAACAACTCAGTACTGGGGCCTCAGAAACTCTTCCCCTGGATTAGAACTTCTTCTCCCTTTCAAGTCCATTTCCCTCATTATAACAGCACCTGGGAAAGGTGTGGATTTACCTTAGACCAGAAGACACAGTGTCGCCATGCCACAGTTGTTGGTATTGTTAAGGTTCTCCAGCTGGGGGTTTGTAAACACCATTTGGATTGTTGCTTTGGTGACCCAATTAGTTCTCTAGCTTTCTCTCCACCCTTACTGTGTCTTTAACATAGGGTTTGATCTTTCACAGCCATTTGGTTGGTAACTGATTCCACCTGTTCTCAGAAGACAAATTTAATGGCCAAGTGGTCTAGCAGTAAGCCTTGACTCCTTTCAGGACATGTGTACCTGTCTTGTTCAAGCATTAACCGTTTACCAGGAAGTTGTAATCCAGAGCCAATCCTTTCACACAAAAAGGTGAGGTAAGATCTAAATTCAAATGGTCAGAGCAGGCCTGTAGTTCTTTGGATGGTAGAGCCTAACCAGCCACAGGGTCAGGAGAACAGGTTCTTGGACACACTGGGAGGTAGGGAAGGTACCACTGACAGTTCCATAAGTACAGTTCTTACAAAAGAGAGCACCCCTAGGACATGAAAGAGCCTTTTATCACTTTGAAAACCTTTATTACTGTTGAGAAGCAGACCTTTTGTACCTCCTAATGATTTTATTTTATTAAGTACTAAGCAAACTGAATAGGCCCCTTTTTAGTGCCTGAAATAAGTCATTGGACTTATAAACCTCTCTAAAGAGGCTGTATAGATGGGAAATTATATATAGTGTTCATACAAATAAGGATAATTAAATTCTCTTTTTATTTTTCCAAAGGTGATAATGCTCATTTGTAATTCTCACTTAGGATGCAAATTGAAAGCTGAATTTACAGAGAATCAGACTTAAAATAATAATTCTAAAAATATGTTAGCATCCAATCAATAGGGTAAGCAAATAGGTACAATGCAGGGCTGAACTTCTGGACAGAAGCTGTGTGCTCTTTATGCAGCATCTCAGGGGTAAGTCAAACACCTATTGCAGATAATTGGCCAATGAGCAAAGGGAGCTTGAGTCCTTGGGACCTTGACAGCTTTGGGACCACTTGTGTGTTTCTCCATAAAGATGGGCACACAGCCAACTCACAGGCAGAAGAGCACATTGTTCAGTTGTTTGGCCAGCTGTAATCATTCCACTAGGCTATCTGCATTAGGATGAATGTTTGTATCTCCTAATATCCATATGCTAAAACCCTAATCGCATAATGGTATTAGGAGATGAGATATTTGGTAGGCAATTAGGACATGAGGTCAGAGGCATCATGAATGTTATTAGTGCCTAATAAGAAGAGACCAGAGAGTTACCGCACTATCTTTCTACCATGTGAAGACTCGACAAGACAACTGCTATGGTGGTAAAGATAGGTTGTGAACTTGATTGTCTTTGGGAACCACCCATGGGGGTGGGAAGGGTCACTTCTGAGTGTATACGGGTTGGTCACAGAGACATAAACTTGGAGTTTGTATCTGGTGTCTGGCCCCTTCCTCTCTGACACCATTCTCTTTTCCTGCTTCCTAACTCCCATGAACTAAGCAATTCTGCTCTCTCATGGTTTTTCACCGTATTTTTGCCTTGAGGCCAGATGACCATGGCCCTGAAACCATGAGTCAAATTAAATCTCACCTGTTTTAATTTGTGGATGTGGGGTGTCGTGTCCTATAACAGGAAAGCTGACTAATAACACCTTATGCACCATAAAAGAGTCTTCATCAAAACCCCAACATGCATACCCTCTCCTCTCAGGCTTTCAACATTGAACTGTGAAAACAATTTTTCTATTATTTATAATCCACCTGGTCTGCAGTACTTTGTTGTAGTCTGAACTAAAACATTAGCCAATTTTTTTTCCTCCATCCCAATTGTAACTAGCCATATACGTTTGTGAATGCCTTCATGGCGGAGACTGGAGTCACGAGCTTTGAACCTACAATACAGATTCTGTGGCCTTGGCCTATCTCAACTGGAAGTATATCTGCCATGCACAGTTGGATGATTCCATGCATTCCTCTACTCATCACCAAATTTTCTAACTCCCATATTGCTCAAGAAATCACTGGTGGCTTGGGTCAGTTATATTTTCCAAAGATGGCTACTATGGTATCTCCTGCCCCATGTTATTGTTCTATAGTGTGGCTTTAACATTCCTCCTGCTGAGTGTTGAGGGTCTAATATCCCTGTCTTTAAATATGTCTGGAACTTTGTCACCCCACTGTGACCGATAAAGTATGATAAAGATAATGTTATTGCTTTTAAGGGTAGATCACAAAAGTGCTATCCATAACTACTTTGATTTGGAGCACTTGATCTTTGAATCCAGATCCACAAAAAGAAACCAAACTAGCCAATCCAGAGAAACTATAGTGAATTCATGGCTAAGTGTTCCAGCCAGCTGAGATCTAAGCCAGTTGCTGGATTTGTGAGTTAGATGCCTCCAAATGAGCCCTTCTCAGCCACTCACTCAGGCACCATCTTTGAATTTTCCCCAACTGGGCCCCAGACATTGTAGAAAAAAATTCCTATCCAAATTCTGCACACACAGATACTTTGAGCATAATTGAATGGCTGTTTTACACCACTAAGATCTGCAGTGCTTTGTTACACAGCAATAGCAACTGGAACACTGTGGCATAACCTCAGTCTGGCTTGCTTGCATGTTCTGAAACTGAAAATTGTATTCCACTCTGAGATTGCTGTCATGGGCCATAAAATCTCTCACGTTTCCAGTTTCAAGCTTCAGTGGGAGCCAACTGAGAATTACAGAAGTTCAGAGAGGCTAGAGATAAAGACTTGGCTCTCTTTAGTAGCACACATTTTAAAAAGTAAATAAAAGTGTTTTTTATCCTTACTTAAAGAAATTTCTCAAGTTGGTGCCTTGAAGGATTGTATTCTCTTTGAAGAAAACCTTATAAACAGCTGCACTCTCCCTGCCTTTTCCTGATGTGAAGGGTCCTGCTAACTTGTGACGCCTCCTGCTCTCCAGGTCCCAACATCAAAGGAGCTAAGCACTCATCCCAGTTCACAGGACAGGATTACTAAGAGCCCAAATGAACTGAATGCTTCAAATACCTGGGTTTACTGGTCAGAACTCTCACATCTCATTACTTAATTAGCACAAGAAAAGCTTCCTCCTTCTCCAGACCCTAGTGTTCTGCTCTTCACTGAGCTAAGAAGCTACCGGTGTCCTCCTCCCACCACACTCACAGGGCAAAGTGCAGAAATATGCCCCAAACTATTCTTTAGGTTTTTTTCTTTGTAGAGGACTGTGGCTCAAGAGGCCACCCACAGTGTTTCATTAGCATCCAGGTGACCAGGCCAGCCTCTTCTCACACAGCTTGTCCCAAAGCCATCCTCTGTGGAGTTGGATGGTAAACATTCCCCACAAATGCAGGTGCCCCTTGTCAACCCCAGTGATGCAAAGGTCTCTTCAATTTCCTTTACTCATCCATCTCCTCTCCGAGGACAGAGGATCAGTAATTTCCTCCTACATTGGGCTACAGGGAAGTGCATCTTGTTTGGAAGGAGACACTTTCTCCTGAAGAGGACCGTTGACTCTAATCCCCAGGTCCCCAGGAGTCAGAAAAAGCAATCAAAGCAGGAAGCAAATACAAGGCTCTCAAACTTCCAGGCCACCAAACAGGTCCCTCTTAGGATCAGCTTATCCTGGAAGCAAGAGGGGGAAACATGTGATGAAATGTAGACTTTCAGTGGGAACAGAAAAGACACCTTGTGATGGATGGAAGTCCCCCTGGGGAAAGCAGGGGAAGGTTCAAAGGCCAAGGAATAATTTAGGACAAAGTAAAAACTACAAGAAGTACAATCTCAATGTACTTGCTACAAAGCTGGTCACCTATTAGTGTTATCCTGTTTGACTTCAGCCAAATTTTCTTTGATCCAAAGGCATTATACTGACTATTGCACTGTCCCAACCTAGGACAGTAACCAAGATGTGTTTTGCTGAGGTTTTAACCTCATTATGGGCCATGGTAGGGTATTTTCAGCCGTGTTTGATATTCAAAGAGGATTACTGAACTAGGTATCAGAATATTTGGGTACTTAAAACAATTCTGAAAAGAACTACATAATGAGACCCTGGTGTCAGTAGGGGTTCCTAGCCACAGGCACCTCTACACAATTGCCTCAACCTCCTTTTTCTACCTGAAATAGTCTATAATATCTCAAAATTTCTCTGAATTATTGGGAAGGGGCAAACATTCTTCTGGTACTTCTGTCTTGAGGCCATCTTTCAATATAGCTTTGCTCTTCTAAACTCCCCCACCCAAAGATAAAATCTAGACTATTCCCCAACCCACAAAATTTCTACTTTCATCAAGCATTTTAAGAGGGGGGACCATCCATCATAGCAAGGAGCTCTGTTGTGCTGCTTGCCACCCTACAGTCCCCAGGTCTTCTGTGGCTACTTCAACTATGGGCCTTCTGCTACCCACTCTTTCTTCTCTTCTTTCTTTCCTGAAGAGTAACAGCTGACTCCTTGCCCCCATTTTCTGCTACAGAGCATTTTAATCTTCTGCTGTCATGCTTCAGCAAATACAAGGTTCTAAGGAAAGTTCTGCAAAAAACTGAGAGAATGATGGCTCAAGGTTTGTCTCTGCCAAGCAGCAATGAGAGAGGCATAGCCCATCTTGGTGTTTGTTTCTCATCTTCCAAATGCCAAGGTTGAGCTAAGATCCCCCACTTTGGCATTCCCCATGCACCCATTGGGAGCCAGCACTGCATGTGGAAAAGAAATGTCAGCATATTGGCATCTGGGCTAATGAACAGATCTGCTAATTGTGTTTTGCATGAAATATAAAATTCAAGGAAAACACTAGAGGATATTAGCATTGCTAAGTAGTGTCCTGTGCCATTTTTTAAAATGTGTTCATTCTTTCTCTGCTACTAGTCATCTCTGAAACTTTGGGTAATTAGTTAACATACCCTAGTGTCAGCCTTCTTGGTTCCACGTTTGTGACATGCCGAGATTAATCTTGGTGATCAGTGATATACACTGCAACCACTTTGGACAACTGTTTGGTGGACTATACCAAAGCTAAAGCAACACCCTATAACCTATACTTCTACTTCTCAGTGTAAACTACAAAGAAATGCATACACATGCTCACCAAAAATGTCTGAGAATACTCATAGCAACTGTATAGCAGGTTCAATGGTGCCCCCCAAAGATATGTCTATATCTGGAATCACTGCATATGAATTGATTTGGGGAAAGAGTCTTTGCAGATGTAATTAAGCAAAGAATCTTGTGATGAGATCATCTTGGATTGCATGGATGGGCTTGGAATCCAATGACAAGTGTCCTTATGAGAGACAGAAGGGAAAACAACACAAGCAAGGAGAAGGTGAGGCCATGTGGGGACTTAGGCAGGGATTGGAGTGATGGGGGTCACAAACCCAGAACACCTGCAAACAACAGAAGCTAGAAGAGGCAAGGCTGGGCTCTTCCTTGTACCTTTGAGATGGGGCACAGCCCTTTCAGCTCCCAAAATTGTAAGATCATTTATGTTGTTACAGTAGCCCTAGGAAATTAATACAAATCCCAAACTTAAAACTATCCACATGTTCATGAATAGTAGCATGTTGCATTTTTTTTACCTTGTTTTGTGTTTCTCTAACAAAATTCCTGAACCTGGGTGATTTGTATATAAAAGAAGTTTATTTAGCTTACAGTTCTGGATGTCTAGGAGCATGGTTCCAACACTGACTCCTGGTGAGGGCATGATGGCAGATAGCATCTTATGGAATGGGCAAGCTAGACAGAGATTAAATCATAGGAGAGGAGACAAAAGAGCAAGCCAGAAAAGCCAAAATCACTTTATACAACCTGCTGTCACGGAAACCAATCCAATCCCACAAGACCTGAGCCACTTCCTGCCAATGGTCATTAATCTCTTCTGAGGGTGGTACCATCCCATAAACTAATTACTTTCCTCTAGGCGCCAGGATTTACCCTTTGTGTCAAGTCTCAGTAGCATTACACCAGGATCCAGGACTTCAGCACATATCCTTTAGAAAACAACCACAACCACATCATAGCAATAGAGAAATAGATAAACAGCAGAGTCACACAAGAGAACACGGCAATAGAACACAATGAACAATGCAGAGACAGCTAATCAACATCGTGTTAAACTAAGAAAATCAGACTCACAGTGCAAAATGCACTATCCTATTCATGTAAAGTTCAAAACCAAGGGAAGATTTATCTGGTGATAGAAGATGAACAGAGTTAGCTTTAGCAAGGGACGTTGACAGGAAGGAGACCGTTGGGGCCAGAAGTGTTGTGCTTCATGTATGAGGATCAACTGCAAGTGTGTGCTTGTTTTGTAGAAATACATTAAGTTGTGTATTTAAGATTTATACATGTAAGGCCTGGGGATTTAGCTTAGTGGTTCCACCACCTGCCTTGCAAGCCTAAGGACCTGAGTTCAATCCCAGGTGCCCCCCACCAAAAAAAAAAAAAGATTTATACATGTTATTTATAAATGTTCACTTTCGAAAAGTTTTTAAACTATGTTTTTAATCATCAAATATTATTTACAGCATTAAATATTTGGGTCACCGCTAGACTTGGAGGTAGTAAGGAAATAGAATGGCTGGTTATAGTAGTCATGTGAAAAGCACTTTGGAAATTTAAGGCAAAATTATTGCACTTTGTAGCTAAAGTCACATGCTCAGTGACTGTCACAGAACAATCATTTAGGTTTCAAATGTTCTCACCTAAAAATTACCAAAAAAAGGTCAAGTGTGAACTCTACTTTAAAGGCACTCAAAAGTAACCACACAAAAGCCAAGTTGGCAGGAATTAGTTTATGTCTCCCAATCTATTCAAAGTATTCACTTTATATGCTTATAAATTCACCTCCTTCAAGGAGCCCACTGTGATCGCAGATGTAGATATGACACAATAGACTATATCCACCTAATGTCAATGTATTCATATTTAGTTTCCATTTTATTCTTCACAATGCCTTTGTATGTGCCATTTTGTAAGAGTTCTTCTTTCTATGTGTGTATAATAAATAACACCCTAGTCTGGTTTCAAGCATGTTTAATCATTTAGCTTAGGTTAAGTTACCTAAAAACTGACACAAGTATCAAGATTCCAAAACAAGTGATTTCTTGAGGAGATAATCCTGAGAGACATTAATAAGGGAATGTGGGAAGTAGACAGGGGAAGAGAGGAAGTCAGGAATGTGGGAAGTAGACAGGGGAAGACAGGAAGCCAAGGCCGAGTGGGTTCTAGATATGTCCCAGAGAGGGTATCCTCAACCTGATCCTGCAGGGAGCTTTACTGTATAGATTAAGTTCCCACAGTGTCTGGGGTTTTGTGCTTATTCCCACCCTATCTGTCATTGGCTATGAAACACAACAGCCGCACTGGTTCAAAGGCAGCCTCTAAAGATGTGCTGTTAGACTCCGAAGTACACCAAAGCTGTAGGAGCTGCACCCAAACAGGAAGCAACCCAGAGAGAAACGAGTAGGGGCAGAAACAGTATCCACTGAAGACTCTGACCTCTCATCTCTGTGACTTCCTTACTTTCAGCTTTGCAAGGTGCCCTCCTGACCTGGGCCCGGCCCATTCCAGCCCTTCCTTCTTGCCCCTGCTCTGTGCTGGGCAGGGGAATGGTGAAGCTCACCATTCTCTGATGTTCACCCACAAGCATTGTCTGGGCCTCCTCTCCAAACCTATCAAAGTCAGGGAGGAGGAGAAGGTGGCAAGTTCAGGGCACCTAGTCCTTTCTCTGGCACTGGTCCACATGAAGCTCTCCAGCTCTCTCCTGCCTGAGTTATAGACCAAGCGTCAACTGAGAGCTCCCAACCTGTGGTCAGTATCCTGGATAACAGTCACACCCCCTACTGTACCTTCTGTAGGCTTTTTGCAAATTACTAAGCCTCTCTGTATCTTTCTTTCCCCGTCTTTAAAATGGGAGGCACAGTTGTTTTGAGGGTCAGATGTAATAAGTGGAGTTAGATAAATAAACCACAGAAAGCCCTTTTAGTAGGATCTTCCCACAGTGAGTTTTCACCACCCCTTTCCAGCTACTTACTATTAATGTCAGTCAGGCATTCTGTCCAGTAGCAAAGACGTGAAAGAGGCACAAAACTGATAAATGTTATACTCTGAGACTTCTTACCTAATTTGTACTACTTGCACATTGTATATTGTCTTGTAGAGAATTCTGATTTTCGGCACTACAGAACCTGAATCCAGCTCTGGGAACAAACTGCAGCTTTTCTTAGGCTTTGTGTCTTAGCAACAAACTTAAACACAATAGAGGGAGCAAAGGAAAGTGATTGGAACCCAACATGAGTTCCATTTGTACAAGGAAGAATGATGCAAGATTCTCACCTTCATCCATATCAGTGTCTGCATCAACAACATGGTTATTACCACCAACTCCATCAACACCATCAGCGCCACCATCTTCAACCACATCATCATTCCCACTAGCATCACCAGTCAGCATCACCACCCTCTTCTTCTACCACGTTATCATCCACTGAACAGCTCTGTGGCTCCCTATTCTCATTTCTCAGTCTGGTAAAAAAAATGATGAAAGGAACACTCACTAAGGTCTTCATTTGTGAGTCAGGTAAGGAGATTCATTGTTACTATGGCTGTTTTTTTGTTATTATTATTATTATACTCACTTAGCCTGACACAAGTTGTTTCAAAAACTATCTACTCTGGACTCTGTTGTTACTCTAGGCCACCTATTCTAGACCATGATGCTACTCTAGGCCATCTAAGTCTACACTCTGTTGCTAACAGTAGGAGTGGTGTAGGCAATCTCTTCACCCATAGAAGGGGGAGAAAACAAGAGCTGTATCACAGTGACAAGTGGAGATTAATAGCTGCGCCAGTACTTGCATCAGAGAACACGTTAACTAAATCTACCTATGTCAGCTCACTTTTCCACCTGACTCCTTTGGGACAGAACTGAACATACATCATCATGAAGGATGTAATATAACAAAGTAATAAAACTAATTATATGACTCATGAAAGGGAAGAAGCAAATATGTTGACCATCAGTTTATTTTCTTTTGTGAGCTTAATATTTGGTTCTAAATTCCCTGGAAGCCATGAAAAAAAATTTTTTTTTCCAAAAAGCAAATATATGATACTTCAATAGAAGTAAGTTTACACTGATATAAATTCTAAAAGATATTTTTCTTATAAAATTTTCTATAGAATTTTCTGAGATGAAGTTTTTGAAAGTGCAGATGAGGTTTTATATGACAATTGGTTTTGTTTTGTTTTATTTTTACTTTTTAGGTATACAGTACAGTTACAATCATCATTGGGATCTTATACCTTTACATGATACATCTTGGTTCTTATTTTTCCCTATCCCCCTGCCCTCTCTTCACACCCTTTACCCTTCCCTATTTACGAAGACTTTGTTTCCATTTTTACCTTTTCTAGTATGTTTTTCTTTTACATTGTTTCCTTCTCTGCCCTTCACACATAAGGTTAAAATGGTAGAATTGATAATGTGAAATAAGAGGAAAACATCAATTATGCCATTTGAACCTTATTTACACCTTTCGTTTTTCACACCAGAGAAACTGTTCAATAATTACTCATGTGTGTCCTATTTATTTTACTTAAGAGTCTGGTCTCAATATGCATTTAGCTATAAATGTCTCTAGTTTATCATTCTTTTTTTTTTAGAGAACTATATTTTTATTTTTATTTTACTTATTTTTTTCCATTGAGTTTATTGGTACATTTTAGGTATACAGTACAGTTACATTCATTAATGGGATCTTGTACCTTTACATGACAGGTGGTCTTGGTTCTCATTTTTTCCCCTTGTTCCTGCCCTCCCTTCACCCCCTCCTCCCCTCCCCATTTACAAACACTTTATTTCCATTTTTTTATTTCCTCATATTTTTCCCTTATTACCTTTCCCCTACCCTTCCACTTTCCCTACACCTTTAGCCCTTTTTGTCCCATTTCACAATGTCAGTTATCTCATTAGGACCTTATGTACTATTACAGTTTATTCACACCAGAGAAACTATTTGGTATTTACACATGTGTGACTTATTTATTTCACTTAGGAGTATATCCTCAATATGTTTCCATTTTCCTATGAATGAGTCTAATTTCTCATTCTTTATGGCTGAGTAGTATTCCATTTTATAGAAAAACCACATCTTCTTTATCCAATCTCCAACTGATGGGCAAATGGGCTGTTTCCAAGTTTTAGCTATTACAAACCATGCCGCTATAAACATGGGTGTGCATATATCACTCTGGTATGATTCTTTTAATTCTTTTGGAAAGATACCCAGAAGAGGGATGGCTGGGTCCAATGGAACCTCTTAGTTTATCATTCTTTGTGGCTCAGTAGTATTCCACTTTATAGAAAAACCACATCTTCTTTATCCAGTCTCCAGCTGATGGACAAATGGGCTATTTCCAAGTTTTAACTATTATAAACTGTGCCACTATAAACATGGGTGAGCACATATTGCTGTGATATGATTCTTTTAATTCTTTTGCAAAATTACCCAGCAGAGGGATAGCTGGGTCAGATGGAACCTCTAAATCCTAGTTCTTTGAGATAACTCCATATTGATTTCCACAGTGGTTGCACCAGTATATACTCCTACCAACAGTAGAGAAGAGTACCTTTCTCCCCACAACCCAGCCAGCATTTGCTATTGGTTAATTTCTTGATTGCAGCTATTCTTTTTGGGGTGAGGTGGAATTTCAGTGTTTTTTTTTATCTGCATCTCTCAAATGACCAGTGATGTGGAACACTTTTTCATATATGTACTTGCTGCTTTTATTTGTTTATCTGAGAAATGTCTGTTCATTTCAGATGCTCATTTTTGAATCAGGTCTTTATATTTGGGGATTCTGATTTTTTTGAGTTCTTTATATATTCTATATAACAGACTTTTGTCTGAGCAACAACTGGTAAAAATTTTTTCCACATTATAGGTTATCTCTTAGCTTTCTTGGTGGTTTCTTTTGAAGTGCAGAAGCTTATTAATAAGATGAGATGGGCTGGGGATTTAGCTCAGCAGTTCGGTGGCCTGCCTTGCAAGCACAAGGACCCGAGTTCAATCCCTGGTACAAAAAAAAAAAAAAAGATGAGATCTCATCTCATCTATCATTCTTTGTGCTGGTTTCTGTGCTACTGAGGATGTGTTCATAAAGTCTTTTCCAACGTCAATGTCTTTGAGAGTTCTACCTAACTTATCTTCCAGCAAGTTTAGTGTTTCTGTTTTAATATTTAGATCTTTAATCCACTTCCATTTTAGTTTAGTGCATGGTGAAAGATAAGGGTCTAGTTTTAATCTTTGACAGGTTGAAATCCAGTTTTTCCAACACCATTTATTAAAGAAGCTGTCTTTCCTCTAGTGAGGATGGCTGGCTCCTTTGTCAAAGATGAGGCAGCTGAGTACATCTGGAGTTGTTTCTGTATCTTCCAATCTATTCCACTGATCCTTGGGTCTTTTTCTTTGCCAGCAACATGCTGTTTTTATAACAGTGGCTTTGTAGTATAGTTTCAAGTGGGGGATTATGACACCCCCTGTCTTTGTTGCCTAGAATGGCTTTTGCTAGTCTAGGTCTCTTCTGGTTCCAAATGCATTTTTGTATTGTTTTCTCTAGTTCTGTGAAATATATTTTTAGAATTTCAATCGGGATTGCATTGAATCTGTATAGCACTTTTGAAGTATGGCCATTTTCACTGTGTTGATTCTTCCTACCAAGAAGCAAGGCATATCTTTTCATTTTCTAATATCCTCTTCAATCTTTTTTTTTTTTCAGAGTGCTATAGTTTTCAGTGTAGAGGTCTTTTGCTTCCTTCATTGGATTGATTCTAGATATTTCATTATTTTTGGATGCTATTGTGAAAGGATTTGTTTCCCTAATTTCTCTCTTCATGAATCTGTTATTTGTGTACAAGAAGGCTATTATTTTTTTGAGTGTTAACTTTGTATCCAGCTACTCTGATGAATCTGTCAATTAAGTCTAGAAGTCTTCTGGCAGAGTTTTTTTGGGTCTCCTATGTAGAGTATCATATTGTCAGCAAATAATGACCATTTAACTTCTTCCTTGCTTATCTTTGTTGCTTTTATTTCTTTCTCTTGTCTAATTGCTGTGGCTAAGGTTTCTAGAACTATATTGAGCAGGAGTGGTGACAGTGGATGACAATTGGTTTTTTTACATAGACTTTGGACAAACTGGGAGGCCTACAATCAAATACATAATCAAGGTAATTCTCCAAGGAATGAAGTAGGTGCAGTTCAAGATTGGGGCCTGGTAGATTTAACATAGAGGCAGATTTCAGATAGCGTGGAAAGGGATTGAGACTTTGTCTCTTAAATACTCTTTCCCAAATGTCAGTACTCTCAGCTGTCTTTTTTATTAGAGATGACTCTTGGGGGTTAAAGCTTTTGTTCTCTGGCATGAGTCTAATGTGTTGATATTCAGATTGAAGGTAGGTCTTTATGTTATAATAAAGACTGACAATAGTAAGTGACAGTAAAGCAGTTAGCTTGCTGCTCCATAAGCTGTTGGGGTTTGATTAAGTATATGTGGGAAAGTGTCTACCCAAAACAAGCACCAATGTATTGGTATCATTAACATGAGCCCTTCTTTCTGGCAGAAAATTACACTAATTTGGATGTACAGCCTTCTAGAGTTAGTTATTGGTTAAGCTCAAACTATATCAAGAAGTTAAAGCTGATTTTGTCAGAACTTGCTTCTATTTCCTGAAAGCCAAATGACTAACCAAGCAATAAGGTAATTGAGAAGTTTGAGAAAATTTCTCTTTCATGTGAAGAAATTTCTATCTTGTCCTCTTGTAGCTTTCATCTTCATCAAAATAGCATAAAAAAGAACACTGTAAGTGTCCCAGACTACCAATGCTTTTGTTATTGATCTCCCAGCCCCAATCCTTCCTGTTAAGAATTGCATAAGAGTGGGCACTTGCTCTCCTGGGGCACTCTTTTGATGTATTCCTGGTATTAGAGGTCCTTGGCAAGAAGGTATCTGTCAACATGACTGCTGATGGTATAATTGGGTGGCTTGGTGTGATTGGATAAAATGCGTCTCTGGAAAAGCTTGAATTATTCCACATGGGTGACTACAGTGCATTTGTCAGCATTATAGAAAGATTGTTCTTGAACATATTGATGTAAATGGATTCCCAAGCAATCTAACTCCTTGAGTATTGATTTTTATTGCCAGTTAATGCTCTTAATTATTTTCTTAATACCACTATTATGGAACCTTTCTCAGACCCCAGGCACTGTGCTCATGATTTTATCTGCTCGTGTAATTCTCACAGTTAATATGGTGCTCTATACATGTTCCCACCCATTTCCATTACACACCATCAGCTTCCTACCACAATCACCCATTTTTCCATTTTAATTTTCATTTCTTTTTCTTTTTCACCCTAGGAGCATATAAGTCATGCCCAAAGCAGGCCAGATGTACTAGAGAATCCTCCTCCTAAGATTATCCCTCAGCCAGTGGCAGACAGGACTTAGTGAACAAGTATTCCTGTGACATTTCCTGCCAGGTGGATGTGTTCCTGTCACCTAAAGTTCTCATCAGGATTTAGATCTCAGTACCTCCAGCACAGCCTGTTCTTTAACTCATTCTTCATTGAATTCCTTCACTTCTCACAGTTTCACCCTGGAAATAATTCCTGTCTCAGGATTAACTCCTAAAGGAAAAAAAAAAAAAAAAAAGAAGACAAATATCAAACACATGATAAGTTTATTTTCTTACAAACAAAGAAATGAAGATTCAAAGTGCTATAGATTGAATGTTTGCCTCCCACTCCAATCCATATGTTGAAACCCTAGTCCCCAATGGAATGGAATTGAGTCGAATCAAATCAGGAGGTGAGGTCTTTAGTTGGTGATGAGGTCCTGAAGGCAGAGCCCTCACGAATGAGATTAGTGTCCTTCTAAGAGGCCCAAGAGAGCTTCTTTTGCTCCATTCTGCCATGTAGGAACACCATGAAAAGATAGCAGCCTGTGAACCAGAAAGCAAGACACCAAATCTAGCAGAGCTTTCATCTTGAACTTCCCAGCCTCCAGAGCTGTGAGCAATAAATTTCTGTTGTTTATTCTGCTGTATCTGTTAAGATATGAAATGATTAAACAGTTTGCTCAAGATCATACCACTACTGAGCAGAAAAACCGGATTTGGTGCCACATGTACCTAGCTAATCCTACCACTCCACACTGCTTAGAATTAAAACTAATAGAATTAGAATTAGAACTAATTTGGCATGGAGTTGGTAAACAGACATGGCTTTGTGAAAGTGAACATCTAGAACCTGCAAGTCCTTTCTTACAAAACTGATTTTCCAGTTGTTACTCCTCCAAAGGACATTTTCTTGCTCCTGTGTCATTTGTAGCAGTTTATCTGCTGCTTTGTAAGTGATGCATAACTAGTTGCCCAATTAAGGTAACTGCAGTTTCATGTTATAATCACAACATTCTGCACATCTTTGCTGGAGCTTTCCCTCTTTCCCTGCAGATCCACTGTCTACTTCTCTCCACTCTGCTGTCTGTCACCTGAGAAAGCAGCAAATCCCCAGTGGGAACAAGAAGGCTCAGAATCCAAAAGTCAATAGGTTTAGTTTTTTTCCCAATCATGCTATGGTAATAGCAAAATAGAAAAATTAATCAGTGAGACATGATTGAGTAAATAGCGTTTGGGTGCTTTTAATAAAAACAAAATTCCTTGCTTCATATTGTAATGAAAATGCATTTAAAGTGTAAAAAGCAAATATGAGCAAAGAGAGAGAAGACTATCTTTTTAGATATCTCAGAAGTACACATTCTGGAGATAAAAAGTAAGGCTGAGTGCTTAAAAGTGCAAGCTGGGTATTTTTAGCTGTGGAAATGCATAATGGAAAAAACAGGTAGGGGAGAATTGATTAGGTAGGCAGAAAAAGAGCAAATATCCAAGTAAATACAGAGCATCTGCATGAGCAGAGCCAGAAAAGGGAAGAGGAATTAGAAGGTGCAGCAAAAATAAAGTCACCATCTATAGGATCCATAGATTTTGATAAAAAAGAAAGGATAATGTATGTTCTGGGGATTGGTGAGCCCTGGAATAGCCTTCATTTAATACAAATTTACCCACGTGGATGGCTCAGATCCACAGCTTTTTCTTCAGTTGGATGACACTGTCTTATTCAATTAGCCTCTTCAGGTTCTCTTCTCCCTGTCTTTCAGAATAACACCTCAGCTATTAGGTTTAGACTTGCATTTCCCTGCATGTGTCCTGTCTGGCCTGCCCTCCTGCCCCACTTACTGACACAGCCCCTGGTACCACCCTATTTACTTATTGTCAACTCTATATGTGTGTCATGTGCTGCCCACTGCCAGAAACATCCCTTACTACCCTGTCATCCCTTCCACCTGGCTCACTCCCACTTGTTCCTTGAGACCAACCAATGAAGCTGGGCATGGTGGTACACACCTGCGGTCACAGAACTGCGGGAGAATGAGGCAGGAAGACTGCAAGTTTGATCACAGCCTAGGCAGCTTAGAAATTTAGCACAATTCTTTCTCAAAATAAAAATGTTGGTTCAGTGCAAAGGCTCTGGCTCAATCCCCTGTGTTGCCAAAACAGAAATAGATGACCAATGGTGCTTTCTACCGCAAGCCTTTTGCTTACCTATGCTCACTGAGCTCCCTGGCCTCCTAGCATGTTTTAGCATAGAGATTATCACATGGAAGCTGAATTGCCTCTTTACTTATTCCTCTTCCAATGAACTGAGATTTCTTAAGGGCATTGGGCTATATTTCATTGATCTCTATGTATTCAGATTTTGGAACATGTTCTGGGGTCATAGGAAGATCCCTGTTAAACTAAATAGAATGTTAAAAGTGGTGCTTGGATCAACATATTTTTAAAGTCTTCCTTGGCTTCATAGTTTGCTAATCCTTTGTTCCATGGGGCTTTTGAATATCATTTTGGACATTTGTTCCTAAGTCTTTACAAGAAGTAAGGCAAGGCAAGTAGAGATATTCAAATTGTACCCACAGTACAACCGAGTCACTAAGAGGCCAAGAGATGTGTTTCTTCCACAGCCCAAGAAATGGGCAATGCTTACACTAAAACTCTTTTTACTGAGACTAATCCAATATTTCATGGCAAGGGAGATTTTTTTTTGACAATTTTTTATTTTACAGTTCTATTAGGCTGAATCACTTGTCTTTCTCAACTGTTGGCTTTTCAGATAGTCCAGGTTGGCAGAGGGTCCAGCACTCAGTTCCCAGGAAACCAGGCTGCCCTGGATCCAATGCCCCATCATTAAGATTCTGGCAGTTTGAGAAGGAGCAGGCCAGGCCCAGCAATCAGATGGAATTTACTGCCGGTGGATGGCGATTTGTTACATTTTGCATTTTCTGATGCACAATGTCTCTGATTGCTCACACTGTCATTTCAGGTTTGACATCTTTCTATGGGGAACATCTGTGAAATGTGCACTTCTCTTCACACCGGCAAAAAAGCAGACAAGACACTGCTAATTATTTTTATTCAGACGATACAGTGACATATACAGTAACAGTTGCACTGCATGTAGGCCCGAATTATCTTTTGACTTTGACAAGTACTGGTTTCTCAACTTGTTGCTTTCCTTGGTTTTTCTAACTCACACCTTCACATCCACCTGTCCTTTCAGCATTCTAGGCTGAACCAAAATGATAGGTCTGTCTTTCTTATTTCTTAAGGAAACATCAGCTCTGCTCTTGTGTAAATATCCTCTTTTGCACATTCCCTCTCATCATGTCCACCTCCAAAACTACCACCGACTTCAGAGAATTCCAGGCTGTTCCATAAGGGAGAAAGACTTGCGAAAAAAAAACTCAGCTCTGCACACAAACTCATTCTTTTGATGTTCTAATTTCCTCACAGTCTGCATGTACATAATGGTATTCACTTTAACATCATGACTTTTCACCAGGAGTAATACCAAATGAGCTCCAGTGGAAAGCATTTTGGATGTCAGTGGGTAGTTTTTGAGCAATGGAAGGCTAGAAGTTCTTCCATGTACCAACAAGTAGAACTGGTCCTGCCTTGTGGGAAATGAGTACTGTCCAAATATTTGTTCCAATAACTAATGTGCTAAGTTGTCATGGGACCCTCAGCAAGACAGCTACAGCTCTGGCTTACAGTTACTGGTTTACAGTTTTGCAAGTGTAAAAGATGGGGATGTATAGTACTAAATGACATGCACAGCACATACAACTCAAAAGTGCTTAGAGCAAATAAACATTTCTGGAACATTTAAGTCTCCCACTCTGTGACAAAGAGATGGTAACAAAACTAAAGATAAGACAACTCACTCTGGAGACTTATATCATGAAGCCATCTTATTTTCTTTCCATTAAACGAAGGGTAATCATGACAAAATATGAACAAAACAAAAATAGAATATGGATTTCATGTAATACCATGTTTTTTCACCATTGTTTTGCTTTCAAATGATGGTTTTAAGTGTTATTTGCTGTGGTCCATACTTTGTTAATTACTTGGCAACCTGTTCCTAAGAGAAAATAATATCACACTAGAAACTGGGTTTCTGATAACAATTATTTCTATACAGGGTATGTACCCGCTTACACAAGACCCCTTCGCTTTATAGCTAGGTAGAGTATTGGAAGGTGTGTGGCAGATTAATGATAACTGGCTCTCCTCCCCCAAGGACTTAGGGTCTATACTCTCTTCTGTCAGATTTGGGAAAGCTTTGGGACTGGTTTGACTAGTAGAATATTGCAGAAAACATACAAGAAGTCACCAAGCTCACTTCCTAAGAGATGGTGGCCTCCACTTCCTGTCTTTCGGAACACTAACTCAACACTGCTTTTCCCACAGAAAGCCAGCTGCCATTTAAGAGTCAGACGTGTGACTACCTCAAGGCCACTATACCATGAGAAGCAAAAGACTCTGGAGGATCAGATATCATGTGGAAGGAGCAAGAGGGCAAGGAGCACCGAGACATCTGTCCTGGGGGAGAGGATGCCATCTTAAATATGGACCCTTCAACTCCTGCTCTTGCAGCTGTCAGAGAATGACAGATGAGAGAAAAACCACCCAACCAAGTCCTTCCTGAATCCTCAACTCTCAAAATCATGAACAAAATGAAACATTGGCGTTAACCATTCAGGGTGGTATATAGTTTGTTATGTAGAAATAAGTGCATGGAATGAGCCTTCAGGATCTCTGAGGAAGCAGTTATCCTTCTAACACAAAAATAAATGGGGTGGTGTTAAATGTCAGTCCCTGTCCTTCTTCTATGGTCCTCAGCAGCTGGCCCTATGACTCAAAGCCTCTTCATTGGACTCAACAGACATTGTCCTTTTAAAAAGCCAAATATTTGCTTCTGCTAATGTAGCAGTGGAGGCTGACCATTATCAACCATTTGGAAGAGTTTAATGGACCTAAAATCCCAGGTGGTGTGTGTTTGGACAGAAAGAACCATGGTCTCTTTTGCTTGATGTTGCAAAACATGAATCAGCAGAACATAGGTTCACTTGCAAACAGGAGCTGAGGAGCAAGAGTGCATCCAAAGAGCCTCCCAAAAGCCACAGATAAACTCCCCCAAAAGACTGCTATGCAGTTTGCCATGGAAGCCCCATCACTGAATTTGTGCTGGGGTTCAAGAAACTTCAGCCAGCCTGAGCCTTTTCTGTAATCATTCTTATAGTTTTTGCTAGGCTGCTCTTTCCTCTAAACTCTTTTGGCAGAATGGGAAGTTTTAGGGGCTTTAAAATTAATTAGCTCTTTCTTTTTTTTTAATTAATAGGCATTTTTTTTGGTACACTCTTCAGTTTGCAGAAAGAAATATCAGTGAGAGGTTCCCATATATTCCTCACCAGTCTCCAACTTTCCGTGTTTTTAACATCTTGAATTAGTGTGGTACTTCCATTATACTTAAGCCATCACTGATACATTGTTAATCCTTTTATGCCTAGTGTTCCCTTTTTGGAACAGCACATAACAATGGAACACAATAAAAATTTTCTCAAGTTCTTGTTCCTTGAATTTTACTAGGTAACATATATGAATTTCATGCAAAAATTCAAAAATTGCAACCTCCAGGATAGATGAGTTCATAACTACATTCTTACTATGTTGTTATGTAGAAACATTGTTTCTACATCATCTACATGCATCATTCATATATCTCCCATTACAGCGTTGTACAGTTTTAGATTTATAGAACTGTTGCAGAGTTCCTGTATATCAACACACTCCATTTTCCTTATTAAAATTATCTTACATTATTAAAGTTCATTTGTCATAGTTAATGTACTAATATCATTTATTATCTAAAGTTCATAATGTATTCAAATTTCTTCAGCTTTCATCTAATGTTGGGGGGGCTACTGGGGCTTGAACCCTGGGCCTAGCACATACCAGGCAGGTAGTTAGGAGTATGGGCATATATCACCATGTCAGGCCCTAATGTCCTTAATATCACTCCAAGATATTAATCTATATATTGTCTTCTTGTGTTCTTTGACTCCTCATTTTTATGATAATATCTCAGACTTTAATTGTTTTTGATAAACTTGAAAGGTTTCATGTATTTTATAAAATATCCTTTTCTTGGAATTTTTCTAATTCTCACCATTAAGCTTGTATAATAAAATCATTCAGATAGAAGCAAAGTTTCATTCTTATCACATCCTATCAAGGACAAATGCTGTCGGTGTAACTTATCAATGATGCTAACTTTGATCATCTGGTTTAAGATAACCTGGTCAAGTGTCTCCCCTCTGTTACCCTTTCCCCTCAAACCTTTTCTGAACTGCACTTTTTGGAAGGAAGTCACTATGTGTAGCCTACATTTAAGGAACAAGAAACTATGCTCTGCTTTATTATATGTATAACAGCTACACAAATTGTATATAATTCTTCTGCATAGGAAATGTGTTTATTCTGCTCCACTCATTTATTTATTCAGTCATGTTTATATTTAGTTGTACAAGTCAATACTACTTTATTAATTTTGTTGCTCAAATTTTTCCAGCCAATGCCATCAAGAATTCTTTTTTTTTTTTTTTAT
>NW_022900919.1:30121499-30127813 GCF_012274545.1 Fukomys damarensis | reverse complement strand
GAAATGAACAGACATTTCTCATACAAAGAAGTGAAAGCAGCAAGAAAATATATGAAAAAATGTTCCACATCACTGGTCATTCGAGAGATGCAGATGAAAACAACACTAAGATTCCACCTCACCCCACAAAGAATGGCTGCTATCAAGAAATCACACAATAACAAATGTTGGCGGGGTTGTGGGGAGAAAGGAACCCTCCTCCATTGTTGGTGGGAGTGCAGACTAGTGCAACCACTATGGAAATCAATATGGAGATACCTCAAAGAGCTTGGACTGGAGGTTCCATTTGACCCAGCCATCCCTCTGTTGGGTATCTTTCCAAGAGAACTGAAAGAATCATATCACAGAGAAGTATGTGCACCCATGTTTATAGTGGCACAGTTTGTAATAGCTAAATCTTGGAAACAACCTATTTGCCCATCCGTTGGAAACTGGATAAAGAATTCTTTTTATTGCTATTGTATACCTTTGGTAATTTATTGCTGGCAAACTGAAAAGTAATTGATTTTGTACATATTATATTATTGCTATATTTTATATATTACACTTACACCCTGAACCCTTGCTAGGCTCACTTAGTGGCTATATAACTTTTCTATCACCAGGTCTTCAGGCTTTTCAATATAGACAATCATATCATCTATAAATGAAGCCAGTTTTGCTTCCTGCTTTCCAATCTGTACCTTTTTTATTTCCTTGGAATATCTTAGTACACTAGCTAAACTTTCTAGTGAAAAAGGACATCCTTGCCATGTCCTTGATCTTACAGGGAATGTGCATTTTATCATTGTTAAGTATGATGTTGGCTGGAGATTATTTTATTAGACATTCTTTGTTAAATTCAGAATTTTTTTCTTTTTATTGAGTGTATTGGTACATTTTAGGTATACAGTACAGTTACATTCATTATTGGGACCTTGTACCTTTACATGACAGGACTTGGTTCTCATTTTTTCCCTTTGTCCCTGCCCTCCCTTCACCCAAATTCAGAATTTTTAATTCCTAGTTTGTTGAGTGATTTTAACATGGACACATGCTAAATTTAAAGTTAGTGAAACATTTGGGCCTGGTAACTGCTTATTTTAAGGCTATTGAATCAATTTATTTACCAGATATAAAACTAGTGGAGTTATCTATATCACCTTGTATGAGTTTGGTAGGTAGTGTCTTTCAAAGAATTGACCCAATTTATCTAAACTATTGATTTGTGATTGCACTGTTGTTTGTAGTATCCCTTTATCAACTTTCTGGTGTCAATATTGCATTTTTAATATGGGTAACTCTTTGTCTTGTTTTTTTTTAGTCAGCCTTGCAAGATAGAAGTTCATCAACTTACTAATCTGAATAATCAGCTTTTGGTTTGTTGATTTTTCCCTATTGGTTGTTTTTTTCAGTTACATCAAGATCTGTACTATCTTTTCTTATCCTTGCTTTAGTTCTACATTCCTCTTCTTATTAATTCCCTATGCTTGAATAAGTTATTTACTTTTCAGATCTTTCTTATTTATTAATATATTGATGCTATAAAATTTCCTCTAAGACTACTTTCAGTGCATTTCATCAATTTTGATGTTTCATTTTCATTTGAATTTAATTCAAAATACTTTTATGCATATTTCTCTTGAGATTTTTTTGATTCATTGTATTATGTATATGTGTTTAATCTCCAAGTATTTGGTGATTCTCTAAATATATTTCTGTTATTGATTTCAAGTTTAATTTCACTGTGGTCTGAGATCATAACTTGTATAATTTTGAACTTCTTATGGTGTTTTGTTTCAGAATGTTCAAGAATGTTTCATGTGGGCTTGAGAAGAATGTATGTTCTATTCTGGATGCAAGATTCTACAAATTTCAATGAAATCAAGTTAAATGATAGTGCTATGAAGGTAAACTATGTCTTTATTGATTTTCTGCCTTCTTAATAGATGCTTACTGACACAGGAAGGTTAAATTCTCTGAGTCTAACAGCAGATTTTTCTGTTCCTCCTTTGGCTATACCAGGTTTTGCCTCATGTATTTTGATGCTCTGTTGTTCGGTACATATTTCTTTAGGATTGCTATGTCATCTAGGAAAATAACCTATCTGTCTTGTGTAGCATCACTCTTTATCCCTGACAACTTTCCTCATTCTGAAGATTCCTTTCTGGAATTAATATAGCAGCTCCTCTCTTCTTTGGATTGGTGTTATCGCATTATCTTTTCTTCTAGCCTTCTAATTTTAACTTGTCAAAATCTTTACATTTAAAGTGAGTTTTTTAAACAGCACATGTTGTGATATTGTTTTACTGTCTGATAATCTTTTAGTTGGTATGTTCAAGTCATTTATTTAAAAGTATCATTCATACATTAAGTTTTACACCAGCCATGTTTGTCACTGTTCTCCTCTGCTTCCTCTAGTTTTAAGTGAAAATTTGTATAGTTTAATTTTATTTTCTCTCTGAACATATTAATTACTGTGATTTTTTTAAAAAACTGTGATTACCTTAAAGCTTAAATTTTTAGCTAATATAAGTTCATCTTCAAATAAAACTGTCTCTTTATATGTAAATCTGGTGCCTTGTAAGAATAGTCCACATCCTCTCTCCCATTCCTTAAAGCATTCCTGTCATTTACTTCTCTTATCTATATGCTACAGTCATCCAATACATTCTCAGTATTTTTACATTAGATCAATTAATGAGAATAAATGAAAGATGTTGTAACTTTTCATTGATTCCTTCTCTGGGACTCTTTATTTTCACACCTACTTATTGTTATAGATCTAAATCTCTCCAAGATTCTGAGCTACATTATTTCCTTCTCTTTAAAGAACTATAGTACAAATATAGCTCTACTAGGAATGAATTTCATACATATTCACTGGTCTGAAAATGCTTTTATTCATCCTTTGCTTTTAGAGAGTATTTTTGCTGAATTTATAATTCCAGATTGGTGGGGCATTTCTTCCTATCAGCAGCAACACTTTAAATGCCAAACTACTGTTCTTGCCTGCATGATTTTTTTGTGAAAAAATCTGATGTAATTCTTATCTATATTCTTTTATAGATAAGGTAGTACTTTTCTCCGGTTTCTTTCAAGATTTTTCCTTTCTCTGTCTTTGATTTTCTACAGTTTGAATCTGATGTACCTGGATATAGAGTTTTTACTTTTATTTTTTTTTATGTTTCTATTCTGCTTGATGACCTCTTAGCTTATTAGCTTTGTGTATCGATGCCTGTCAATAAGTTTGGAGAATTACCAGCTAGTATTACTTCAAATCTTTCTCTCTCCATTGTATCTTTTGCATTTGGCACTTCAATTACACATATATGTTTTTAAATTTCTTTACAGTTCTTCAATTTTTCTGCTCTTATTTAGTTATTCTTTTTCTCTTTATATTTGATTTTGGGAGGTTTTATTGATCTATCTTCTACCTTCTAGATTATTTCCTCATCTTTACTGTTTCCTCATGAGCCCATTGAAGGCTCTCTTTGCTTATATTACAGTGTTTTCGTTTCTAACATTTCCTTTCTATTTTTTTTTCAGAATTTCTGCCTCTCTGTTTATGTTATCAACTTGTTTCTTGCTTCTGACATTGTCTAGTTTCCCCATTACATCTCTTTACATGTGAATCATGGTTATTTCAAATATCTGATAATTTCAAAGACTGTGTAATATTTGAGTATGGTTCCAGTGCCTACTTTGTCTCTTCAAGTTGGGTTTCCTTTCTTTTTGGCATGCCTTGTAATTTTGGTTGCACAATGGCCATTTGGTATGAAGTAATAGGTTACCGCAGGATTCCACAAACCTGCAAGGCTTAGTAAAGCTTGTGGCTTCCATGAATTCTTCCTCATCGTGGTATACATTTATCCCTCCAACAATTCATCAAAATTACCATTTAAATCTTATTTAATATTTGACCAGTTTATTGCTCCAACTTATGCGCTGGTTTTGCAGGTCTCAGCTATTATTGTCAGCACTCATTTTTCTCCTCAGATTTTGAAGTGGACAATTTGTTCTGAAAACTCACTTCTCTCATGGATCCAAGGCAAGTCATTGATTTTCAGTTTGTCCAGATTTCTTTTCAAGTGATGGGAATGGCAGTTTTCAAGCTATTTAACGTTGGGGGTCTTAGGTTCTGAAGCACAGAGATGGCACTTTTCAGGCAAAGTCAAGGCTGTGTTTTATGTATTAAAATGTGTTGTAAGATTTTTAAAATAATTTTATTAACAATATGACTATGTGAATTTAACCACCAAACTGAACAAATTTCTCTTTTCACTAAAGTAGCTATTATCCAGAGTCTCTTTAAGAAATTTAGTAAGGAAATTATAGTTTTTATAAAAATATAGGAGAATATATCCAATATAAACCCTAAGGGACTCAGGAAGAGCATTGTTTAAAGAACTCTTATTACTCAGTGAAACCTGATTACAGTTCCACTTGAGGAAAGTCATGAGAATCCTAAAAATCAAATGACATCTGATAATAGGTCTACTTAATTATTTTTAAGGCCGAGTTGAAGAAAAATGTACATATGGAAATTGGTGCCCTCTTTAATTGCCTGTATTTAATTGGCTGTGCTTGTAATTGTTGCTGCACTAAATGCCAAAAACATGAAGTATGAAAAAGAAGATGATGAACAATGGACGTTCCCATTTCAGAATGTTTTCTTGTTTTTTAACACAATTCTGAGTGGGCACTTGAATTATTCTGTAGGTGCACACAACAAGAGACCCTAAAAATCTCAATGACCAAATCAGAAGCATCTTGTTGGTTTTATTCTCCAGAACACTAAGAGAAAAACTGAAGAATTGAATCGTTTTTATCTTCTATTCTTCCTCTAGACTTCTCCTTCCTGTCTTCTCTCTGTTAGAACAGCTCATCACCAACAGATCAGAACACTGAGTGACTCCTACAGGGACTTGCCTGGCTCTCCGGTTCTACTTTATTGGCAAAGGTGAGGGCTGGAGGAAGCCTGAGTCACTTTGATTTCAGCGTGTTCTCTTTAGCTAAGCTGCCCTTTGAGTCACATGTTGCTTTTCCTTTGGGCCTTTAATTGCTATTGCATGGCACATAAAAATAACACAAGTTCTTAACATGCATATTTGCAGCAAGAACACTTGATTAGGTCTCTTCTCCATCGGTCCTATCTGCAAAGACCACAGCCCTGAGCTCAAAAGGAATTGTTCTCCCTCCAAGCTTCTCCCCCTCTGTGTGGTGGGGACCATCCAGGTGTACATCTGATGCTTCTATAAGAAGCCCCCTTTGCTCTACAGATAAGAGCAGCTCTTGGGCTGCATAGCAAGGTTGTTCTAAGTGCCCTTTTGCATGGATCAGAATAAGGCAGCTTTTCCAGTATGCTGCTCCCAGCTCCAGGCTGAGTCTGTCTCCTGTAGCTCCAATTGAGGGTCTGGCTGGCCCTATTATTTAATCTTTCTTCTCTTTGAGTTTGGTTCTGCCCAGCTTTTATCCTGGCAAGATGTATTCTCTACATCTAGTCCTCTGTCCAGTTCAGTCAATATTTTTTTTCCTTATCATTGCCATTCCTCCCTTGCTCAGGGTGTTAACCTCATTTTTTACATTTCTTGCTCACTGTCTTCCCTTTTTAATCCTCCCATACTAAACTTATTTTTAAACTTTGTAATCAAAATTACTCTTTATTTCTTCCAGGGTCCCTGGCTCCTCCTGCTCCTGCAATGCTGCTGCATACCCAGTTTTACTTTATACCATAAAACATGAACTCCTTGACATGTGTGGGAGTTTTTCTTCTTTTTTTGTATAAGTCTTTCTAATGAATTTTTAATTAGTGAAACTAAAGTCTGCCTGGAAAAGCAACAGGAAAAATAGTTGAGGATATAACTTAGTCTTAAATACATTCAAATTTATCACTCTCCAAGAAATTTTGCTCTCTCTGACAGTGACAAAAGGACACATCGGACTCAATTACATAAGAACTCGCTTGCCTCTGTTATCACTAAGAAATGGCTCTAGACCTCACACCTACTGTTCCTTCTGCCAGGAAAGCTCCAGCTTCTACCCAGGGCCTTACTAGTCCTGCTCAGACTTCAAGCCATAAATGAACATTACTTCTTTGAAGAAATGTGCCTTGGCCCTGTAGTCCAAATTATATACTTTTATTTAGTTCCTATCTGTAGCCCAAACCTCTCCTTTGAATCGCAGACTCTGATACCTAGCTGTCTACATTACATGGCCACTAGATGTCCAATACTAACTTAAACTTAATAAGTACAAGCTGAACTCTTCATTTTTCTCTCTTAAACCCATTTATTCTCTGGTGTCATGCTCACTTCAGCAGTATGTGTATATAT
>NW_022900919.1:30093023-30121442 GCF_012274545.1 Fukomys damarensis | reverse complement strand
ATATATACTTATTCTCTGGTGTTCCTCTTCTCAGTATATGTCACCACCTACATACTCAAACCAAAAACTTTAGAGCTATGTGTGAGATGGAGATTCCTGTCCATGTGATGTATTATGAGTGGATCCTCAGGAGAACCTACAGGGTTACAAGGAAAGCTGGACAAAGTAGAACAAACTCAACAAAATCATGAAAATGCAGGAGTCGAGCCTCAGTCCAAACAAACCAGGGCTTCTCACTTTGAGGGAGAGGGTCAGGCATTGGTATATGAGCATCAGTGGGTTATTGTGACCCACGACCCCCTACTCCCACTCCAACATTTCGAAGTGACTGGGCTCCATGGACTGAAATTGATTTTCCAGAGGAAGAGAAAGTAGCCCTCGCAACAGCTGAGGACAGTTACCCCGTGCTGGGTCCGACAAGTGTACCATCTTTGGGAGGACAGGTGTGCAATCTTGATGAGGCGTGTGCATGGAGCACCAGAATCTCCTATACCATTGGAATTCCCTTAATCCTGTCACTCATTCACACCCCCATCAACTGCTTAGCAAATCCTCAAAGCTTTATCTTCAAATAATATTCCAATGCAAACTTTTCTCACTACCTTACCCATTATCATCTTAATGCATACTGGTTTCTGTCAGGATAACAGTGAATCTTTTTTTTTTCAGGAGTCTTATCCCTCTGTACCACAAGAAGTAGAAAAAAAAAAAAAGAAGAATGTTTCCTGAGAGATAAGCTATAAGATTGAGACATGACCAATTAGAAGTGTGGAAATTTGCAAGAACAGAATGTGTCTCCTCAGTGACCCTAGATAGATGAGACAGCATGGACAAAAGAGAGAATACAGGCCAGGCTTCTACGTCAGTGGACTTCACATGCAAGGATTCAGCCAGCTACAGATTTTTTAAAAATTCAGAAAAATATTTCATCTGCCCTGAATATGCACAGACTTTTTCTTTGACATTATTCACTTAAAAATATTGTACAAAAAGTTCTAGTCATGTAAATTTCCATTGTAGTATTATACATAATCTAGAGACAAGTTAGATTTGCAGGAGGATGTGCATGTATATGCAAATGCAATGTCATTTATATAAGAGAGTTGAGAATCCTTGGATTTTGGTATCTTTGTGGGTCCCAGAACAAATGCCCCATTTATACTGAGGTACAATTCTATCCCACAGAAGCAGGCTGGTCAGCTAAGGAGACAGAAGAAAAACTGAGAGAAATTCCAAAAGTCTCAGTCAGTGGATATCAATAATTCATATCCTTTGACAAGACAAAAATTCAATCATTCTAACCTGGTGCTATTCAAGTCATCCACGGAAATGTCTCATTCCTTTGTCCTGATTCTGTGTTCATCATGTAAAAGGAAGGCATAAAAATTTCGAATAGTCCTGTGTCAATGGCATTTCCTTCTCATTGTAAATAAAAAATAGATATTACTGTCTTATACATCAGGATCTTGATACAAAAAGTACCAAATTTCCCAGCCACTATTCCTGATAATACGGGTCCTAAATTGTGGCAAATTCACCAAGATGTATGACAGGTCGTATTTTCCAAAAAATGAACACAGAAAGATCTCTGGTTCCACGTGATGCTCCAGAACTTTCCCCCTACCCTCATCAAGAAGTGGAAGGACATTTTCTAATCCGCTCCATCTTTGTGGGCTCTTGGTATTGCTTTAGTGAGTATAGATTGCAAAGGGATTCTGTGTGCCTTCCAGGACTAGATCATAGAAAGCCATGTGGCTTCCACCTGGTCCTCACTCTTTGAACCTCACATCATGTTATAAGAAGAGGCCTCAGGACAGGACCAGCAGCCCTAGCTGAGATCCCAGCCACCAGCGACACATGTGAGTGAGACAGCCTCACCTCGGCCTCCAAGCTCCCCTAACTAATGATGAGTGGAGTGGAGATGAGGTGTCCCCACCATCTGCAAACCTGAAGATTTGTGGGAAAAAAATAAATGCTGTTGTTGACAGACACTACTTTCTGGATGGTTTTTCATGTGACAATAGATAACCAAAGAGTGAAACAAAAGCTATTCTGCCAATATTGCCATCATTCTAGTTGTCATTGAACTACATGAGTCTTTTATTTATTCTTTGTTTATGTCACTAGGGCCTGTGGTTCTCAGTTTCCACTTTTATCACATGGGAATATTCATACCCAACACGTGGCTGGTCTCATGTGTTGGGGGGCTTGGTTGACGCTACAGGTTCTTGTGATTCTCCTGCCTGTATTGTAAGATCAAGTACTACCTACAGATTAGTCTAGGATTTTCCCCATGTTCCACTCTAATTATTTTATGCACAGTAATGGGCACATATTTCTCTTGATGGTTTCACTTTATTGCATAGATTTAATACTACTTTAATGATTCAGTTTGTAATATTTTACCTCCAGGATGCACCTCACCCTGAACTCCAAGCCACCCTTCTCACTTGATCTCTATACTTGAGTAAATAATGGACATCTCAAATTTTGACATTTTGAATTCCAAAACATACCCCTAGACCTAACACCAAGGCCAGTGTTCTCCTCAATCCTTCTTGTCTCTGTAAAGGGCAATCTCATATTTCCAGTTTTCTCATGTTAAAAATATTTGACTCACCCTCTCCCTTTTCAAGCTGTCAATGAGTCCTCTATCTTTCTTTACCTTTAAATATACCCAGACCCTGTCCCCTTCTCCTCACCTCCTGTGTCACCATCCTGGCTCCTACCATCATCTCTCATCAATATCATTGCATTGTCTCTTTGTCTTCTTCTTTTGTGTCTCCTCCCCTATGGTGTGATTTTCATTACAGTGATCTGGTCTTAATATCTTTCAGATCAAAACCTGCCTTACTGAGGATTAAAGCCAAAGACTTTCCAATGGGCCACAAGATCTTATAGGATACAACTCCTTGTTTTCTCTCTGGCCTCACCACTTACTACCTTATTTCTAGATGACCAGGTTGATTTCCTTGCCATCTTTCCAATATGAGCTAAAGGTTTCCAGCCAAGAAGCTTTGCAATTGCACTCCACCTGGAATGCTATTTCTCTGCTATTCGTATAGATCATATATCTCCCATCTTTGGGTCTTTACTCAATATCACCTTCTCAGTAATACCTTCCCCACACACTCTTTCTAAATTTGCACTTACCTTCTAACCTTCTCATCCCCAACCCTGCCTTATTTTTCTCAAGGACCTGAACTCCCTCTGATGCAATCCATTGCATTTGTTTGCTTACTTTCTGATTACTTTCTGTACTAGTATTAAGCTCTATAAGGGCAAACATTTTGTCTGTCTTGTCCACTATTATGTCCCCAGTGTAGAGAAGTGTCCAACACAGAACATGCTCAACCAATATTTTCTGAATGAATTAATCCTGACCAACACTTTCAGATTTCAACCTACAGCCAAAGATGCTCTGTTTAGAACACAAACCCAACTGACAAGTGATCATCTCAAATTGTTCTTCTTTTATTAGACCATCTCAAATTTGAAGTCCATTAGACTCATATAATATTACAAAGTTGAATCTTAACTTACTGTCTCTTTTCCTGCCTATCTTCCAGACAAGCTCCCTCCACCACATCTTCTGATGGTGAATGGCATCAACCACCACTCAGTATCTCCATCTCCAAACCTTGGAGTCAACACCAGCTACTTTCTCCCCTGTGCTCTTGTCACCTGGCTGGCTGTCAAGATTGGCCATGTCTTCTGCACCACCTTCTCCCAAGTCCCACTGTTCTGCTGTCAGTACTTCTTACCTGAAAAATCACAGAAAATTACGTCAAGCAGCCTCTGTTCCCCAGGACCACCTCTTCTGACTCTTTTGCAAGCATATCCAGAGTGCAACATCTAAGAGAAAACAATATCACACCATCTTCTCTTCAGAAGTTACAACTGCTTCCTTTACCTCCTGTATGCTGAAGCCTGAGATCCTTAGGCTGGGTCTCAGTCATCTCAACCTAGCCTAAGCAGCCATTACTTTTCCTTTCCATTCTGATACTTCTGCCTGGCCAATTTACTCCAGCTTCCTCAACACCACCCCTTCTTTCCTACACTGATTTCAATTCTCCATTCTCTCCATCTGGATACAAAAGCCCAAGTCAAATGTCACACCTTTAGGGAAGTGAATGCTCCCACTTCAACTTTCCTTTATATATTGATGACTCTTCATCAGTATCTTCCTTTAGACATTCATGCTGTTATGGTTATTCCTGTGTTGCTGGGGTGGGGGTGACATATCCTCCACATCATCTGAAAGTTCTTTGACTCAGACCAATACCATGACCTTAGCAGAATGGCAGCTCTGTGATATGAACGAAGATCCTCCCAAACCCCAGGCACTAAATGAACTCCAAATACAGCAGCCCCACTTGTTCTCTCATCTGTTCCTTCTCTCCATCTGCCTAGAGAGAACTTGTGTTACACTGTGTAGTTTGCATCAAAAGAATCACAGAAGGGGCCAGCAATTTAGCTCAATTTAGCCACCTGCCTCACAAGCACCATGACCCAAGTTTGATCCCGGGACCAAAAAAAAAAAAAAAAAAAAAAAAAAAAAAGAATCACAGAAGGCTCTGACAATGTAAGAAACCCATTATATCAGAATACTTAAAACAAATGATTCATTTATTTAGACCAAGTTAGAGACACAGGTCTGCTCAAATAGTGTATCATATATATATAGATAGATACATAGATAGATAGATACATAGATAGATAGATATGCATACACATATAGCTTTCTATTTATCTACCTATACATGATTTTGATATCATGCTCATGTATATAATATTGAGATATGATTGAAATAATGATTAATGTTTAAACTATAATAGTACATAAGATCCTAATGATATAATTGACAATGTGAAATAGGAAGGAAGGGGCTAAAGCTGTAGGGAAAGTGAGAAGGGTAGGGGAAAGGAAATAAGGGAAAAGAAAAAAATGAGAAAATGAAAAAATGGAAATAAAGTGTTTGTAAATGGGGAGGGAAGGAGGGGGTGAATGGAGGACAGGGACAAGGGCAAAAAATGAGAACCAAGACCTGTCATGTAAAGGTCCAAGATCCCAATGATGAATGTAACTGTACTGTATACCTAAAATGTACCAATAAACTCAATGAAAGAAAAAAATAAATAATGATTTTTAAATTGTTACAGTAAAAGACACGTCATTAATCAGACTCAAAATACTTGCCCTTTCTTTGAGCACACTTATCTCATCCTTTTTCCCATGTTCTGAAGCAGTATTAGAAATTCTCTTTACAAAGGGCTAAAGGTATAGGGGAGGTGGGAAGGGTATGGGAAAAGGACATAAGGGTAAAGAAAAAATATGAGAAAATGGAAATAAATTTTTGTAAATAGGGAAGGTGGGGTAAAGGGAGGGGGGAATATGGGGAAAAAATAAGAACCAAGACCTGTCATGTAAAGGTACAAGATCCCAGTGATGAATATAACTGTACTGTATACCTAAAATGTACCAATAAACTCAATGAGAGGAAAAAAAAGAAATTCTCTTTATTGATTTTCTTGCCATGTTGCCTCAATGTCCTGAGTCAGTTCAAACCATTTACAGCAGTTTCTGTCAAGTAAAAACATGTCGCTGTGCCCTCACCCACCTTATTCACCAGATCTGGCAGTGTGTGACTTATGGCTCTTCCCCAAAGTTAAAAAGGCCATGAAAGGTAAATATTTTGACTCTACTCGGGACAACAAGGTAGCCATGACAAAGCAACAAAAGATAGCTACAAAAGAGACTTCCCAAGGGTGAAGAAGTACTTCAGAAAGTTGCAAGAACAATAGGATAAGTGTGTTCAAAGCAAGAGGGAGTATTTTGAAGGTCATGTGAATTTTACTGCAATATTTTTAAAAGTTAGCATTCATTGTATTTTTATCACATTCTGTATAATTTGCCAACTTGAGCACACATCAAAACACCCTCAAGTTCCCATTAAAATATAAATGGCAAAAGTACAGCTTACTTTCTTCAAGTTAGGATTTCCTCTCCTCCTTACTGGGTCTTTCCATTACTAAGACACTTACACATGAATTCTTGTCTCAGGTTTTACTTCTCAGGGAACTTGGCCTAAGACACTAGCCTTTCTCCTAGTGCCTTGTTGGTTAGTGTCACATTTTTCCTGAAGCCCCTGCACAGACTTTCAAGGGATAAAATTGATCAATTAAGTGTACTTTGAATTTGGCTTTAAAAAAAAAAAACAAAATTAGAAAGGCATGGTCTCTGGAGTCCGCATGGAACACTAGTCCAGGTTTTCTGTGTGCACAAAGAAATTCAACCTTGCTACACTGTGGCTAGGGAAGAACCCCTTTCCCTTAAACTCCAGAGAATGAGAATCTGGAGCAGTCTGTCTTTGTTAAACTGTGCTTTACTGAGAAATCAGAGCACCAGAGAACAAGTCATCTCTAATAATAATGAGATCCAGTTAGCATTTAATTTAAACACATGCTGATTTATTTTATAATTGCAGGTTGCTGAAGAAGTATGTCTTTCTTTCCCAGAGCCTTCAGTGACTGCAAAAGGTAATTACTGAGATGGCTTGGCTCTTCTTATAATATTGAAGTGCTACATGTCTCAGAATGACTTAACCCCCAGAATCACTGAATTTTTCCTAAAGATAATTGAGGGCAAGAAACCCACCTCAAAGAAGAGACTATGCCTTTTCTTCACTCATACATGAACTTCTTTTAATTGCCCCTGTGCTCTTTTCTATGTAAGTGTCCAATAGTCTGAGAAACCCAGTCCTTTAAAGAATCTGACAATAAAACTGCCAAAGAAAGCTATTTAAAAAATGGTTGCATGCTATTCTTAAGTCAATCCATGGAGCTTTGAGGATGCATACACTCCACACACACAAACACAGATATTATTTTTTTAAGATTGGATGTCAAGAGTGGTCTGGAAAATTCTGACATACTGTGAGAAAGGAAAATAAGAGAGGACTCATGCATAAATAAATGAGCCTTTCATCCATCTAAGTAAGCTATCAAAGGACAGCAAAGGCCATGGCACATTCCCGCCATTTATGTCCTCAACTTTCTTCTCACATTTGCACACCATCTCAAGTCCAGCCTCTTCTACTTCTCTGACCTTGACTTCTGGACCAAAACTTCACATAATAGACATCTTCTTGTGAAGTTCAGTAGAAATTCAGGTAGATGTAGGGGGAGGGATTCCCAGCCAAAGCAACCAGAGGATATCGTGCCATGGCAGCTGGAAATTCACCTTTGTGTTGGAGACCTGATTCATTCATTACAGCTCAACTCTAAAGGATAATTATGGAGAAGATCCACCTCAGAAAATTCATGTGTTGAGCAGGAGTTCGGACTTAGAGGGCTGCAATCAGGAGTTGGGTGGGATTCCATGAAGTTTGTAGAAAGATCCTGGGGCAGCAGTGAGGACTGACACGATGAGACAATATTAGTGGAGAAAGCCTAGAAAGAGGCCTGAGTTGGGGTAAGGGCCCAAATGTAGGCTAGAAGAGGATGGTGAATGGTTACATGTGTTAGGCAGAAGTGCTGGGAAGAAAGGATTTTAGAAGTAATGCCATTTTAAGTAGAGATGTCACTGTGGCCCTGAAGGCCAGTGCCCTGGCACCTTTCCTCATCTCTGAAATGAATATTGGGTATGTTGTATGTTACTTGTTGCCTCTGCTGACTTGATATTTATTTATCTCATCAACCATTCTCTGGTACAGGTCCCTGTAGTCAGTAAAATGATGAAACAGCAAATCATGCAACTTCAGTGGGTCTAATACAGTTTCCAAATCCAAGGATGCCAACTGATCACCTCCAGCTCAATATTAGTCAGCCATTTCCCAATGACAAAGATGGCCCTTGCTTTCTCCAGAAATGTTGGAAGAAATCTTGAAAGATGATCAGTCTAGGAGAACAGCTCCTCCCAGGCCCCCTCCAAATTCAAGGCTAACCAAGATATAGGAGCATTTATTGACTATATTTGTGTAAATCACAGGCACCAAGCAGTCATGGTTTCTATAATTATTTTTAGGGGAAGAAATAAAATGCACCATGTTGTGGTGGGGTGGGGGGAATGCTGTGTTTCCAGGGTAGGCTCCCTATTGATGAAAATTGTGTCTTTATTTGAAGTGAATTTCCACTTGGCTAAATTTATGCTGCCTTTGGTACCTACTCAAAGCTTTGAATACACACTGGCTTTTGTTTTCCCCCATCCATGGGAAAAGGATCCCTAGATTGTTGGTTTAAAGCTATTCAGCAACAGCCTGCCAGTGTTTTGCTGATAACATTCTCCTTCCTGATTCATCAGGGCTTCCCTGTGTGGGTGGGAGCCTGTAAGCTGAGTCTCTCCCAACAGGAGTCCAGTTCTGGCTTTAAGCCTTCAGAATCTCATGGGCTCAGACCCTAAAGGAAAAGCAAGAAGTCCCAGACCTCATCCCTGCCCCCACAGCTTCCCTTGTCAGTTCTGTGAAGTGAGTGGGAGGCTGTGCGGTGAGCAGCATGTGCTCCAGGTTTGAAAGGGAAAGGAAGGTAAGTGCTGTGCAGCTCCACAGGGCTTTCAAAGCTCATCAGTGACGACTTTGTGAAGGGAGGCAGCATGAGCATGAAGGTGAGCCCTCGGGACTGGAATTTCTTTGAAGGACATGCTGGCTCCCTAAGGTCCCTGCACCGGAAAGCTCCGATTCAAACTTTGAATCTTCCTTATCTGTGAAATCCTCAACAGGTGTCATTAATATCTACGGCCTCTTCCAGGCCTGAGAATCCAAGAACTGTGCCCCTACTAGTGAACATTTGTTATTTTTGATCAGTGCGATTCAATTAACAAGGAGAAGGCAAAAAGAGAAACATAGGGGCGTTAGGGTCCTCCTCCGCTTAGTTGGAAAGAGCTGTCCGTGGTGCTATTGGGTTTGAGGGAGTGAAATGACTTAACCGTGTAAGCTAACAAAGAAACTTCAGAAAACTAAAGAGCCTGCTCTCAGCATTTCCATCAGGATGACAGGGCTAAATTGGGACATTGGTCAGCTCTTGAGAGAGGCATCCCCTGGGTACTATGTCACTGGCAAGTTCTCCATTTTCTCTTCTTGCTTCCCACAATTATGTACATTCTCTACTCTCACTGACTTCACTGTATGGACTCTGTTCAGTCTTTACCAAAGTGTCTATGTGGTTATGATCATGGTTGCTTTCTCCCTGACTTTGTGTAGATCCCTCCAGTGCTGACTTGGAGCTGGGCTATGTGACCTGCTTTGGCCAAAGAGACAAAAAGGGAAGTATGTGGCAGACAAAATACATGCACACTGGGACACCATCTTTTGCCACTTTGGCAACTCTACATTATCATATCTAGGTAGATTATGAGAGACCACAAGGTACAGAAATGACCTAGAAATGATCTGTTCTTAATGAAACCACTGCATACCAGCTGGACCTTGGCCAATATGACTGCTGGTTTCAGGCAGAGGAGCAAGCCCAGCTGAGATCAGAACACACTCTCACCTGAGCCCGTGGCAAACTTCCAAGCCACAGAGTCATGAGACAAATTAAAGGTTTAGGCAAACAAGTTTGGGGTGTTTGTTGCACAGCAAAAGGCTGACACTGGATACTTATTGTAAGAACTGGAGAGGTGGTCTACAAATCATTAGTACTGTATCTGATACATAATAAATATTCAATAGCTGGTACCTACCACTAATCTATGAGGGCAGAGGAGAAATACTAAAGAGGTATGGATAATGCCTGTGCCCTGAAACATTATCCTACTCCCTGACAATGGGCGTAAACCTGCTGTAAGAGAACAATTCAAGGCAGCATGTCTGAGAGAGCAGTTACTTATTACTAATATTTAAATATCCTCACTGAGATTTCTTTAGTTTGTACCTGAAGAACAGAAATGATGATTACAACAAGAACCTTGTTCTGACCCCTAAGATGAAGTGGGTAGGTTTGATTTCTTGTTACCAAGGAAACCTCTCTCAATAAGCCTTGAAAAGATAATTATTCTGTATGAAGACTTTCACTGTTTTGCACACCAACACTGTTCACAGACAATTCATTTACATAAGAAATAACAGAGACATACAGAATTGCCTTGATTTGACCAAATTCAACTATTCAAAGTAGAAACACATCTATGAGCGGACTTCATTAGCACTAGTTTATAGGAATCTCTTCTCAGAATGTAAGAATAATTTTAGAGTTATAAGGATTTTTTAAAGTAAACTTATTCAATTTTCCAATCTGATACATGTATACTCATGTTTATAACAGCATAACTCATAATAACTAAATCTTGGAAACAGCCTAAATGTCCATCAACAGAAAAATGGATAAAGAAAATGTAGTAAATATATTAAAATATTTTGGAAACAATGAAATAGGAAATTTGGGAAACCATCTGAACTTCTCTCCACTTCCTATTTATCTTTCAGTGTACTCCTCATTTGAATGTATATATTTATATATATTGAGTTTCTCATATAAGAGAATCCATGAGATATTTAATCTTGTGTGTCTGACTTACTTCACTTACCATTATGTTCTCAAGTTACATCCATTAACCTACAAATGCCTCAAATTTATCTTTCTTTATGGAGGAGTAGCACTCCATTTTGTATAAATATCACATTTTCCTCATTTGTTGATGGAAATATACACTGTTTCCAAGATCTGTTACAAATTGTGCTACAAAAACATGGGTATGCATGTATCTCTGTATCATGATTATTTTAACTCTTCAGAAGAAAACTAGAAAGGAATAATATCTGTTTCTTTGTAGGAGAGAAATTTTTGTTGCTGTCTTATACTCTGAGTAACTACTTGAAGATAACAATACATGATGCATTAATTATTGGTCCTTGATTATTTTGTTATGAAATTTTATTTTTTCATAGAATAAAAAAGAAAATGGGATATTTACACAATAGAGTACTACTATGCCACAAAAAGAGAAACTTGACTTATTTGTAGGAAAATGGATGCACTTTGAGGCCATAATTTTAAGTGAAATAAATCAGACACACAATCTTAAATATCCCCTGGTTTCTCTTATATGAGAAACTCAAAATATAAATAAGGAACCAAAGATAGATAATAGGAAGTAGGGGGGTAGCTCTTTCTCACATAGGAAGGGGATCAAGACATGGAGGGAGAGAGAAGAAGGAAAGGGGATGAAAAAGAATTAAGATGTGTTATGTACCCACACCGACCCCACACAGGAATACAAAGCATTATGTACTGCAAATATCTACTAGTAAAGAAAATGAACTGGAAAAAGAGAAATGACAAAGCTGAGACCTTCCCAACTACATTATAAGCTCAATGTTTCAGGGCATATTTACAACAAAACAAGGACTAAAAATTGTGTCTCCTTCAGTGGGTACTGGGTTATGGTTAGATAAGAGCAAGAAGCGCTTGGATACTATTGCACAGTGTGATGACTAGAAAACAATTATGTATGTAACATATATTTTTTTTAAAAGCTAAAAGAAAGGATTTTGAAAGTTTTCATCACAAAGAAATAATTAATGGGCCAGGGGGTTAGCTCAGTGTTTCCACCACCTGCCTCACAAGCACAAGGCTTTGAGTTTGATTCACAGTGTAAAACAAAAAGAAATAATAAATGTTTGAGAAGATAAATATATTTAACCTGATTTAATCATTGCTGCAATGCACATATGCATAGAACATTACATTGTAACCCCATAAATATGTACAACTTTTATATTTTTGAACTTTGGTTAATTTTTTTAATTTTAGGCCTAAAATTTGTTTTCTTGACTCTTAGTCTAGTCCTCTTCTTATCACTCTGTGAGTTTTTTATGGCAAAATGCCAATGAGGCAAAATGCATTTGTTAAAACAATCTTATTGCAATGCTTTAAAATAGCAATTAATAATTGACATCAACTCAAAAATACAAAGAAGCAAAAATTAAACAATTATATAGTCTTTCCATCCAGAAATAACCATGGCTATGTTTCCATATACCATTCCAGTCACCTTTCCACAGACACATACCAAATTATTAAAAAAGATAAAGGGCCAGAGATTTAGCTCAGTGGTTCTGATGCCTGCCTCACAAGTGCAAGGTCCTAAGTTCAAAAACTGGTACAGAGAGAGAGAGAGAGAGAGAGAGAGAGAGAGAGAGAGAGATCATGCTGTGCTAGATATTAGTCTGCTTTTTTCCTCTAATATTTTACTACAAGTATTTGTCCTGTTATTAAATGTGCATTTACAGCATTTCCTCATCAGCATAGTTTATTTCCCTTCATAGTAGCTTCTACACCTGCAGACTTCATGAATTTGATTCTCAGATTGGAACTTCTTTTGGGACTTGAACTTCTTTTGTGCCAAAGATCAGCTTTGATTTTCTCCCTGCTTTTTTCCTCTAATATTTTACTACAAGTATTTGTCCTGTTATTAAATGTGCATTTACAGCATTTCCTCATCAGCATAGTTTATTTCCCTTCATAGTAGCTTCTACACCTGCAGACTTCATGAATTTGATTCTCAGATTGGAACTTCTTTTGGGACTTGAACTTCTTTTGTGCCAAAGATCAGCTTTGATTTTCTCCAGACATAATTCTAAGGAGGCCTGGAATCTAAATAGAGATAACTACCGTAGTCAAAGGCTAAGGAAAAAAGTCAAAGCCCATAGTTCTCACACATCAGGAAAGTTGCTCAGTGTTATGTATGATCAGAGAAATGCATATTAAAATCACCTTTGCTGTAGCTCTTTTAGTAAGTTGGAAAGTATAACAAGTCTAACAACATACTGTGCTGGGGAAGCCAGCACTCTCACATAGGAAAGAACGAAATTTGACATAATTGATTAAAAATGACCAGTCTTTACAATTTCAGTTCAGCAGTATCTTTGTGATTTGGGGAAATATCATTTCTAAGTATCTTCCCATGTACAAAATATATGTGCTTCAAGTTAACTACATTATAGTTTCTCATCAATAGAGATTGGAAGCATTTTAAACATCTATCAATCGGGAATTGGAGGCTTGTCCATAGAACACATGGAAGGAAAACCACATTACTAAGGAATGTGGCCATGTGTGCCTGTGTGTGTGCACATGTGTGAATGCACATGGGTATGGGGCAAGTTCCAAGAATTAATACAAATGGAGGAAGCCAAAAACAATGATATACACATATGTTGCAATTTATGGGAGATGAAAATTGCACTAAACAATTTAAGAATACTCCAAAGATATGTTTGTCCTTCAGAATCCTGAGCACCATGGAAACCACTATCTTTAAACAGGTAACAACTTTGGTTCAAGTTTTGGCAAATCTGCACTGATTAATAGCAAACAAGCTATGCTTATCAAGTCAATTTTGATGGCTAGGCAACTATGTGCCTTTTTATGATTTTTCCCCTCCCTACAGATGGCTACTTTCCTCATCAAAAAGATTGGACAGATTCAACAGTGTTTCAGGCTGGGAGATGGTAACATCTGTGTTAGAAAAAGTCTTTGATTCTCCCGGTCAACCCTTGACTTACTATAAACACTTGACTTTCTATAAACAAATCTTTTGACCCCCTAAGTTAGCCCACAGAACTCCAGTCAAATAATGGAGTTGAGAATAGGGGGCGATCAACATCACAGCCATCTCAATTGCTGCCTGTTGATGGACATCCAGGCCTGGGCAGAAAGATTCTCCCACAAGGATTGCTGAGCCCCTGCCACAGAGCAGCCTGGACTCCTGCAGATGAACAAAGCATTTTCCTTAATACCTCATATAGCTGCATGTGATCTTTTCCAAGCAGGCTCCAACCTTTAAAGGGCAAAGCAATACATCTCCTGTTAAACAAAAGAGTCCAACTGGCTGCAGCCAATTACTATTAACTCTGCTCTGCACAAGCCTAGCCCTTGAGTCATACAGCCAGGCCCAATGTTATCCATCTCTAATTTTTCTGGCTTTATCTCTCCCTTTATACCAGCCCTCTTATAACATGGAATTTGACATTTTCTGCACATTGCTCTATTCCACTAAAAGTATGATAAGAACAGCTCATATCATTAGATAGCTCAGCTAGCAGTGGTAATTGAATCTATTCTGTTTGATTTACATTTTTTCCTCTTTTTATATATATCCATGAATTAGAGGACAAGAAATTCAAAGCCCGCATTCTCCAAGATAAAGGCTTGCATTGATCTTTGTGCCCCCTAATATCCTGTAGCACCTCCTATCAGGATCCCTTCTGTAGCCTCTCAGCATTTATCTCTATATAGTGACAGCAAATACCAGTGATTCTCTGCCTAAAGGATTTTTCTTGGTTGTGCATGGGGCAAGTAAAAAAAATCCTAGGGTCCATATTTCCTAAAGCAGTCTTTCACCAATGATGGGCACTCAATCAGTCCCTGAAGATCTGGCTTTCTCATTCTGTGTCTATCATAAGTCAGGCACATTCCATGCAGCCTTCCAGAGTCCTCAGCTGATGACACCCCAGCTGCCCAAATTGCAACCTGCTGATCATATACACACTCACAAATGCAGCAGAGATGAAGGAGATAGGAGTTTTATTTTTCAGTAAAGTGACACAGTAAAATATTGGGAGAAATCTTACTAAATAATACATGCATCATGCAGTACTTGATTAAAGAATTTAAAAATGTTAAGAATTCACGGCTAGCTGGGGATTTAATTCAGAGGTTCGGTGGCCTGCCTTGCAAACGCAAGGACCCGAGTTCAATCTCCGGTACAAAAAAAAAAAAAAAAAAAAATCACGGCTAACATAGCCGGGGAAAAATAAGGAAGTTATTTGAAAAATAGAAAAAAATTTAAAAACCTAAATCTAAAAAAAAAAAGGGGGAGCAATTCTGTAATTAGAATTTTCTCTGTGTATTTCTGATCTTAGGTGGTCTAAATCTTGAATTTCAGTAAGATATATGATAGGGAACAGGAGTCAACTGGAGTCGTAACTGGTGGTCTTGAGGACTGGTAAAAGCAAAACTCTCTGGTATGGAAAAGAAAAAAAATAAACTCTTCCAAGGCAGAAGACCCAGTCATATCTTGGCTTTGGCAATGGCAGGAACCTTGGTAATGACAGTGAAAATTTTAAATAATCTTCCTGAACAACCTGTGACAATAGCCACCAGGTCTTCACTATAAGCTTGAGTGCCCTGACTTGCTAGTACCATACACAGCTGGCAGAAACACATCTTTTTGGAATACTGTCACCTTAAACTAAAACTCTGAACCATTCCTTGAGGTAGGGAAAATGGGAAGGGTAGGGGAAAGGTGATAAGGGAAAAGAAAATATGAGAAAATGAAAAAATGGAAATAAAGTGTTTGCAAATGGGGAGGGAAGGAAGGGGTAAAGGGAGAGCAGGGACAAGGGGAAAAATGAGAACCAAGACCTGTCATGTAAAGGTACAAGATCCCAATAATGAATGTAACTGTATTGTATGCCTAAAATGTACCAATAAACTCGATGAAAAAAAAAATCTAAGAAACATGAGCACACAATCAAACATGCTCATGTGTGCCTTACCGTGGGGCCACATTCTGAGAAATGTGTCCTGGGAAGAATAGTGAGCATATACAGTGCTGGATGGTAAAAGTCAATCACTTGACATGAACTCTTGATGCAATCAAGAGACAGAATAAACATGAGACACTGGAGGCTGCTTCCAGCATGACACTTTTCCCCAATAAGTAGAAGGAGTAAATTCTAAAATAAAATGTATATTTCAGTAAATACATACCAGAAACATAGCTGTTTGTTATTATCAAGTACTGTGTACCATTCATGATTATGTATGTTATACTTTTCTGCAACTGGTGTGCAATGGGTTTGTTCACACCTGTATCATCACACGTAAGTAACGCATGAGCTGCAACATTATGATGGCTGTGATGTCTCAAAGTTACAGGAATTTTCCAGCTCTATTGTGATCATATGTATGGCCCATTGTTGGTCAAAATGTTGTTAGGCAGTGCAGAGCCAAACCCCTAAATACATGGAAAGCAAGGTACTGTGAGTGATAGTCAAAAGGTAACACATAAGATAACCAGGCTGATCATGACTAAAGACATCAGAGTTAACACATATACAATATAAGATAAATAGGTTTCATAAACAGACAGAGATAAGAAAGTTGGGACTATGACAAAGGAATAAAAGATACTCAAAGTTGACCAAGTTTTTTTTTTTTAAAAGAATCACATGAAACTTCTGAAGACCTGTCACAGTTAAAGTTAGAAATTCAGTGGATGGTGAAAATCGCAGATTAGACACATCTGAGATGAGAGCTGATGGATGGGAAAGCAGATCTGAAAAAAATTACTGAGGGCTGGGGAGAGCAATGATGCCAGGGAGACAGTATAACAGCAGAGCCAAAAGGCCCAACATGTGTGATCAAGATTCCAGACAGAAAATTAAGCAACAGGACTCAACAGCAATAGCAAAAGCTGATAATGACGGAAAGTTCCCAGAGCTGCTAGAGAAATTACATTAATCCTCAGATGCAGAAAATCAGGACAAATCAAAAGGAACTCATATGCAACTAAACCCTAGTAAAACTACGTGATCCTACATTTCTTTTTTAAAATCTTAGAAATAACTAGGAAAAAAAAGACAAATATATAATGATTAGCAAGAAAGCAACTGCTCCCATGATGATGGAAGGTACAAGACTGTGGAATAAAATTCTCAAAGCAATAAGAGAAAGGTAACTGTCACATAGAATTGTACAGCCAGCAAAGATAATTTTGGGTTAAACAGAGACATTTTCAGACAAATTGGAGATTTATTTTTGCCAATAGACTGTGAATATGGAATCTTCACGGGAGAAAAAAATTGAAGGCTGGAAAATCTAAGAAGCAAGAAGGAATGGTAAAGTAACAAAAACAACATGTCGTGGTGAATGTGTGGATATAAAAAATAAAGTGAAACTAAAACCCATGACAATCACACAGAAATCAGGAGGGGGTGGTAGGAGGTAAAACATTCTAAAGTAAAATCTTACTTTGTTTGATAGAAGCATGAAGATCATGCTGAATGTTAGACCTTGATAAACTTAGATAGGACCAGTGAGTCATTTTCTAGGGTGCGTAGGAGACCTCTGGAAAGTGGGTGCTGTATTTTATTTTAATGCTGTGTATGTGAGGGGCTCATTTTGCAAAAGTCATGTAAGCTGTACACTCATGATATGTGTATTTTTATATGTAAATTGCACTTCCTTACAACTTAAAATTTACAAATGAAAATCATTAGGGTGACCAATGAAGTAACAGAAATAAGGTAGATAAATAGAATATATAATTTCCCAACATGAAGAGGACCAAATGAATTAGAGAAATACATCTATGATTTAAAAGAAAGGTAGTTAAAAAGGTAAAATAAAATATGAAAAAGTCAAAATATAAGATAAAATCGAGCCCAAATATATTTGCAATCACAATCAATGTAAATTTTATTAAAACACAAAACAAACATAGCATAGATGTTTTAAAATACAGAGCAAATGACGTTTATATACATCTAAAATAAGTGACATGAAATTTTATGGAAATTCTAAGCAGAGGAGAGTTGGTGTAAGTGTATTAATATCAAGCATCATAGCTTTTTTGGGCAAAGCATTGTGAGTGGTAAAATGAGTCACTGAAACTTGATAAAAATTTTTATCCACAGAAACAATACCAGAATCTAAGTTTATGCTAATAAAACACTAAGTGAAATAAATCAGACTCACAAGCTTAAAAATCACATGGTTTCTCTTACATGAGAAACCTAAATTATAAGGAAAGAGCAAAATAAAAGATAGGTAATAGGAAGGAGGGAGACAGAGCTTCCTCAAAGGGGAAGGGGATCAAGAGAAAAAGGAAGAGGGAGGAAAGGGATGAAAAAGAACCTAAGATGTGATATATGCACGTATCAGTTCCATATAAGGAATGTAAGCATCATGTGCTATAAAAATGGACTAATAAAATTTTTTTAATATATTTAAATAATAGTAAAAAGGAAAAAATATATTTGTCAGAAGACTGGAAGAAACTGATAAATTCACCGTCAGGGTAGAAGATGTTCAGCTCTTCCTTCTCTGTCTCTAAATAATCAAGGAGACAAAAAAATACAAAAAAAAATAAAGAAGCTTTAGACAACAGCAAGAACTAAAAGCTTCCTCTTAAAAAAACTTCCATCCTTAGGAAAAACAAGAAGCACTTTGTAACATGCCCTCATCTCTTGAAATAATGAAAACACCTACATATCTTGGGATGAATTTGTTCAGAATATTCTTTAAGTAAAAACAAAAACAAAACTTATTCATCTTTCTCTGATTCCAGAAATAATACAATGTACAAAAATAAAACTGTAAGGTCTCATGTGAGTTATGACCCTCACCATGATGGTTCTCAGATAAGTAAGTGGTCTGCCCAGTCTTGGGTCCCTTAGGTCTCCACGAGCTCAGTGGGTGGGGCAGGAAGGGTTTCTTAGGACTCTGTTCTGAGGGTCACTTTCACAGTCAAACCCATTACAAGTGACCACAGACCTATCAGTGAATTGGGCCTCTCCACTCTCCTTAGTACCCAGAATAACTGGCTTGATATTGTGGAGAAGTAACCCAGACCAATATATTAGCTGAGGTCACATGGTCCCAAAAAGATATTTCTCAAACTCTGTGAAGTATTCTGGGATTTCAACTGGGATTGCATTGAATCTGTATAGCAGTTTTGGAAGTACGGCCATTTTCACTATGTGGATTCTTCCTCCCAAGGAGCAAGGGATGTCTTTCCATTTTCTGATAACCTCTTCAATCCCTTTTTTCAGTGTTGTAGTTTTCAGAGTAGAGGTCTTTGATTTATTTGAATAGGTAGATTCCTAGGTATTTCAATTTTTTGCATGCTATCATGAAAGGAATTGTCCCATTTCTCTCTCAGTGAGTCTGTTTTTTGTATACTGGAAAACTATTGATTTTCGTGTGTTGACCTTGTGTCCAGCTACTTTGCTGAATTTGGTTATTAAGTCTAGAAGACTTTCAGTGGAGTTCTTGGGGTCTTCTATATAGAGTATCACGTCATCTGCAAATAATGACAATTTGACTTCTTCATTTCCTAAATGAAATGAATAGGACACACATGTGTAGAAATCAATTAGTTTCTCTGGTGTGAGAAACTGAAAGTAAATAAGGACTAAAAGATATAATAAATAATGTGAAACAAGAAGAAAAGGTGCAAAGGCAAAGAAGTTGTGGGAGGGGTAGGGGAAAAGAAAGATGGGAATGGAATTAACAAGAGAAAAAGAGAAATGGAAACAAAGTCTTTGTAGTCTTTGAGGGAGGGATGGAGGGGTTGAAGGGAGGGCAGGGGAATGAGTTAAAAATAAGAACCAAGATGGATTATGTACAAGTGCAAATTTCCAAAGATGAATGTCATTGCATTGTATACCTTAAATGTACCAATAAGATTAATTAATTTTTTAAAAAGATATTTCTCTCCAAGAGGGGTAGATTTAACAGGAGGATAAAAAATTCAAATACTGTTTGAATTGTTTGGAGTTGCCTAAATCCTTGCCTGAGGAACAATCCAGATGTACGTGCAGATCCTGGAACAAATCTTCAGCAGAGAAAATGAGATAAAAGGGAACTTGGAGTATGGGAGAGAGATTTGGTCCTTTAGAGGCAAGGAGAACCCCATGGCTGCAGATCCATGCTCTGGGCTCTGCCTTGGTTCTCAAATAAGCAGAAGCCCAATGAGAGAATTCCAAAGTGTTTATCGTCCGCAGTCCAAGGGGGGGCACTCATCTAAGACTGCCTTCATCTTCTGAAGGACCTGAGCATGTAAAGGAGCTCTCAGAGGTGACTGTACTCGTGTTCTAGTCCTTCCATAACAAATAACTGTAAACATAGTGGGTTACAGAACACCCATGCATGATCTTGAAGTCAAAAGTTCAATATGGGCTTTCTGGGCTAGAACTAAGGGGTCAGCAGGGCCGTGGCCCTTTTCCAGTCACTTGAAGGAACCATTCATGATGGCTTATCCTGCTGACAGAATTCGGTTCCTTTCTCACTTTGGGCTCCTAAAAGTCAGTTCCAGCTTCAGAGGCCACACACATTCCTCAGCCGCAAAGTGATAGTGGGTTGAATCGCACTCAGGCTTCAAATCTATCGCCTTTCTTCAACTTCTCTTTCTCCTTGAGCTGGGAATGTGTTTAAGGGGGGCTTGCCATGACGATCAGAAATTTCCCCCAGTCCAAGTTCTGTAGCTTTCAACACATGTGCACAGGCCCTTTGCTGTCCATGCCAGTGATGTCTTACAGGCTCCAGGGATCAGGACATGAGCGCTACTTTTTCTGCTAACCACAGTGTGACACAGGGATGTGAGCCTAACAGTTTAAGGCTCACAGTCTGGGACCAAGGCGTCAATTCAAGCTGCAGAAAAACAGAAAACCTTACAGTGAGGAAGAGGAGGGGCATTTCTCACCTCTGCACACTTCTCCTCATCCCCTCCCCAGAAGCCAGGAGCCAAGGCCTGGGAGAACAGTGCAGAGGCAAAGCAGTGCCCACTGGGGGAGTGGAGGCCTTGTGCTCACTGGCATTGCCTGTGCTTAAGGAACCCCCTGTGGCTTTTCCCAGGTCTCCTCTGGAGAATCTCTCTCTCTCTCTCTCTCTCTCTCTCTCTCTCTCTCTCTCTCCCTGTCTTCTCCCCGCCTCAAGCCCTGAATATTGAGCCCAGAGCTAGGGATCCAGCTGTGTGGAACGAGCACTAGAGTGAGAGGGAACAGCAGATGGGAGTGCATGAAGGCCAGTATTTTGCACAGACTCAAGCAGGATCCTCCAGGAGCAGACCCTGAGAAGAACAAGAAAGCACGGAGGTGGAGAGCAGAGGGACCATGCACACTGCAGTGCATGGGTTGGGGGCCTGAGGATATGGTGGGACACTTGGGGGCTAGAGCAGGGGCACTTGGTGGAAAGAGTGTCCTCCTGGGGAATGTTCACTGCCCAAACCCTCCCTGCCCATGTGCACACTGGTCCGCACCACCCAAACAAGCCAGGTGCCAGAGCCAGAGGGAGGCAAAGGAAGCTCAAGGGAAAGCACGCACGCAATTGGCAAGCCTTCAGCACTGTGGGGTTAGACTGTATCCCGAGTTTGTGTGGAGATGCTTCTAGAAGAGGAAAAGAACACTGAGACGAGGGGTCAGAAGGCCAGGAGTGTCCTTGTGCAGGAGAGGGCGGGGGCAATACTAACACACAAAGGAAGCAGAAGAAGCAGTTGTGTGCTCAGAGCTTCATTTCCGTGGTGCAGATGGGACAGAGAGGGCCGTGGGGTTGCCAAGGCAGAGGAGGCAAAGCCTTCATGGACAGAGACCCACTCTGACCGGGTCTTCAGGATGGAGAGCAATGAGCAGAGCCTGAGCATCGTTTGTTTGGGAGCCTCTTTCAGCTGTGACATTTAATTAAAGCCAGGAGGGAAAGCAGGAGAAAAAAATGAATGTGCCACCATGCGTGGGGCAGCCTCTCCCTTGCTGCCTTCCCTGTGGCTGTGACCGTGACTGTGACCATGGGGATGTCCCCAGAGCGCAGGATGGATGCTGGGGGAGAGCTCTGGTTTGCTGTGTGTGGAAATTGTCTGAGAAGGAGAGATCCCACAGAGCTATTTCGGGACTGAAATGACTTTCTCAGCTCCCTTTTCTTAATTTGCTAGAGACTAGTCCAGAGAAAATAATTAGACTTGCTTCAATAATGTGTTTGCTTTACCACTTTCCATTAAGGATGAGAATATGGGGAGAGCACGATACAGTGCACAACTGTGAAAGTGCTGGTTTTTATATCACCATTCCTCCACGCATGCTTGCACGATATTTTCTGGGTTATTTTAAACTAATGAGTCTCCAGGTCATTTCACCTGAAGCAGCTTTATTAAGTACAGCCAACATGCAATAAGTAGCACATACTTAACGTATACAATGCTGAGAAGTCCATGCTATACATGATGAAGCCACTACCACCAAGATGGTGAAAATACCCATCAGCCAAGAGAGTATCTGTGCCATTGTTTAACTGCCTTTGGACCCCTTCTGCTCAACCTGGGACCCCTGCCCTAGATAACCACCTACTCTCTGCTGCTATAGCTTAGCTTACGTTGTTAGCCCTGTGTGTAAATGAATCCACGTGGTGTGTACTCTTTTTAATCCAGTTTCTCTCATTCACCATAATTACTTTGACTTTCATCTGTGGTTTTTTTAGGTAGAGATAGTTCATTAATTTTCATTCCTAAGTGGTCTTCAAGGCAATGTCAATATTTTTTTAATTTTAAATTTTAAGACACAGTTGCTGTATTAATTTCCTATGGCTGCCTTAACAAATTATCAGGATCTGGATCATTTCAAAGAACAGATAGTGATTCTCTTGCAGCTCTGGAAGCTAGAGTCCAAATCTAAGGTGTCAGCAGGTCCTGTTCTACTGTAGGCTCCAGGGGAGACTCTGCTCCATGAACCTCGCTTAGCCTTGCTCAAAATCCATATTGCTCCTTGGCAGGTAGACCCCTCACTCCCCTCTGCCTCATCTTTATATGGCAATAGCCTTTAAGTGTCTGTCTTGTATGTCTCTCCTCTTCTTACAAGGGCACATTATATTGGATTAGGAGCCAACCTAACTCCAGAATGACCTCATCTTAACTAATTACATCTACAATGATCGTATTTCCAAGTAAGTCCACATTCTGGGGGAAGGACATGAAATCAGAACTGGAAGATCATTTGTATTAGGCACTTTTCTGTCACTAGGACAAAATACCCATCACCCACAACTTGAATGAAGAGAGGCTTATTTGGCTCACATTTCCAGTAGGCTTAATTTATGATTTTCTGATTCTACAGCAGAGACAGCATTGGGGAAGGGCATCACTGCAGAAAACAGCTCAGCTCAAAGCAGCCAGGAAGCAGAGAGGTACAAGGGAGGAGCTGAGGACAAAATCTTGGCTTTACAGGTTATACCCCAAGCCCCACCTCCCAAAGGCCTCTGAACTCACCAATGGTTTAATCTGCTGATGAGTACAGAGCTCACCTAACACAATCACCTGCCAAAAGCCCCATCTCTGATACATGAGACTAGGGAGGACATTTTAGATCTAAACTATAACACAACACAACGCAGAGCAGTGATTCTTTCCCATTAAACTTTATATAGCTCTGCTCAATTAAACCAGAAAAAAAGGGAATTAGTATTTTTTTTTTAATTCTAAACTCATCTCGAGATAATATAAGCCAGGAATCACATTTCCCAAAGTATGCTCCAAATCATTACATATGAAATCACATTCTCTAAAAATAGCATAGTGTGGTGGAATAAACTTGGTGAATGCCTGGTTAGAAAGAGGAATGTCTTTATTGAAGGCGTCTCTAATCTTTAATGTGTACAGCTGGAGTAGATGTGACTCCATTCTTTCTCAATGTATCATCTCTTTCAGAAGAGCTATAAAAGGATTGAAAAGCAATGTGCCTCTTCAGTGTGGCACTCTTAAAAGCCACTAAGGGGAAATAGACCTCATCATGGACAGTAAAAAAGCCCTCCAAATCCTTACCCACTTCCTTACAATCTCCCTAAAGCCAACTCTTTGTGTCCCAACAGCTGCTCCCTTTAAAAAAAAAAAAAACTCCTAATCTTTTCCCTTTTTCCCTGAAATATTATCTGATCTGGCCTTATCTCTTCTGCATCCTCCTGTTTCCTTACTGTCCCAACTGCATGTTTTCCCCCAAACAGGAAAAGGTCTCTGCTCTTTCTAATATAGAAAAATCAGCCTTGAGGCTGGATCTCTGGCTTTATTCCCTGCTGCAAGGCTACTGAACCCTCTAAGACAGGACAAAAAGAGTTCAGGGGCAGGATTTCAAAAAATGAAGTCCTTCAGAGCCAAGTGGTTCCAGAACCTGGACCAAGGAGGAGTCAATGAAGGCAGACCAGGGTCAGATGCTCCAGGAAGAGGATGCCCCCCACCCATCTCATGGAAAGTGGAAAGTTTCCTTATCCATACTCCCACCTGACTCACTCAAATACGGAGCATCTGGATCTCTCTCCACCAGCTTACAAAATGAATGTGCCAAGGTTCACAGTCCTCAGATGTCAACAGTTTCTTTTTCTCCCCTCTGTCTATGACTCCTGCTTTCACCATAATTTCTTGGCTCAATCTACCAACTGATTCTTCCTCATGTGAGTAAACAATCTGCCTACAAAATAAACTCATAAGCATTATCTTACATAGAGAAAATACCTGACACTCAAATGTCAGGAGGAAATGTTTATTTAGCTCACAGTGTGTAGAGGTTTTGTCCACAATTGGCTGGCTCCAAGGTAGAGTGACAGATGGCACAGAGGCAACAGTTCAAGGTGGACCAAAGGTAGCAAAACAAACACAGAGCTTGACTGCATCTTTCTATTCCTTTTATCTTATTCAGACTAAAGGCAGGTAGCACTCACCCTTAATTCTACTGCCCTTAAGCCTAGCATTTCACCATGAATCAATTACAGCACCATACACTCTAGATTAAGCCACTTCCGAGAAAAAAAAAAAAAAAGACCCTCTTGTGACCACACGAGGCTTTGAGGGACATCTAAAAGCAAGCCCTAATATTCTACCCTTGGACTCTCAAAGACTCATGAATGTCCTCATTTAGTCCATCTCCAAGGGTTGTCTAAGTCCTAACAGTTTCAGCATTTCTAGAGTCTCCTCTAGGATTTAAGGCAAATTCTTAGCTGCAAGCCTCTATACAAATGAAAAGAAAGTTAAACACTTCCAGCATTCAATAAACTCACAAGATAGACATTTCCATTCCAAAAGTTATAAACCAAGGGATAACAAGGAAAGAGAATAAAGCAGGACCAAAATTCAGCAGGCAAAATATCAAAGCCTATATAGTTCCGCTTCCAGCATTCCCAAAAATCTGTGGCAAATTGTGAGCTCCAAAGGGCTTGGGTGGCTCTGCCCCTATGGTGCTCTGATGGTTGTAGCTCCCATGGATTCTCTCTTGGGCTGGCTCTATTCCCTCCTTACGGCTTTCCCAAAATCATCCATGTTCTTGGTTTCTCCAAACTTCTGAGGTCTCCATTGCACCTCGGGCTTCACACTCACAGCTTCACACACTTCCCTCTTGGCGCACACTGCCTGGCTTCCCAGGCCTTCTTCTGAAATCTCAGTGGAAGCCTTCCTGACCCTACAACTCTTGTATTCTACATGCACCTAAAACCAGTGCCTCATGAATGACCCCAAGGTCTGCTGCCAGCTGGAGCAGTAGCCAGGCTTCCTTCTTTCTTGGCAGTAGGGGTCCAGTGCCTATGAACCAAATTCTGAAGTACAACTTTCCTAGGCCATGGCCATTCTTGAACATGGAGCTCTGGGGCTCTCTTCTCAAAGCAGTCTTTCACTTTTACAATTTTGAGGCTGCAAAGGGTGGAGTCCTGCCGCTTTTTGTGATGCCTTCAGGCCATCATTTGTATTCTCCTGTTCCTTCTCAGCAATCAAGATCTCTGCTTTGTCTCTGAAGGCCACAGCTTTACTGAAGCTTCTTTACTGGCCAAATTCAAAACAGTTTAAATCATTCTGCTGGGCTCTTTACTCTTGATTCTTGACATAAATCTGGGTAAAAGTCCCCAACAGTAGCCATTCCACTGCCTCAACATTAGGCTACCTTGAAATTTCTTCTGATAGATTAATTAGTCCACTTCCCTTAATCTTAGTCTCAGGCAACGTCTCTAGACATGAGCAAAATGCAGACAAACTTTCTTCCAAGGTATAAAACGTATTGTTGGAATCCAAGAGCCAATGCAGTCCTTCTTCCCAGAAGAAATCTCCCAAGTCTGCTCTTTACCAGCAGGATTTCTATTAGCCACCTGGTCTTCTGTGCTCTGGCCAGAATCTCCCATCAAGTACAGCCTAAGGTGATCTAGCTCTACTTTTTCAGCCAACATCTCCAAACCTTTCCAAGCCATTCCCAAAAGCTCCTGAACCACTTGTTCAGGTACAAGACAGAAATGGCCCCACTTCTCTGGTACCAAATTCTCTCTTAATTACTTTTCTCATTGCTGAGACAAAATACCCAACACCCGAAGAAAAAGAAGGAAGGATTTGCTTAGCTCACAGTTTTTACAAGTTTCAATCCATAACTGGATGGCTCTGAGGAAAAGTGGGGACAGTTCATAGAAGTGGAAGACAGCCGAAGCAAACAAGCAAGGGACCTTAACAGCATCTTTCTGTCCATTTTATGCTCTACCTAGGCTAGTGGGATTAGGGTGGTGTCAAACCAATATGTGGACTGAAGTAATCACACACCCTTAATTCCATCATCATACATGCTAGATTTAGCCACCTCTGAAAAAGCCCCATCTAAGACTGAATGAGGCTTTAGGGGGTTGTCTAGACACAAAACATAACGAGCTAGGTGCAAAAATAACTACCAAATGTCTCTGAATTGTTCTTGGGCAGGACTCTTTTTTTTCAATCCCTGTCAAGTAAATCACACTACAAAATGAACATTCCGGTGGGATATGCTATATACTCTAGCTTTTAAGAGATAAACTCTACACTTGCCTGTTAAAGCCTTTTTAATGACACATGGAAGGTTCCAAATGCACATACACAGACACACACACACATAAATTACCAGTGTTATTACCAACCAGGTCTGCAGCAAAACCCATGTTTTTTGGTTGGAAACCACTATGAGGTGGTTCTAGGGCAATAAGCCCACTGGATATGTTTCCTTCAAAGGATAAACTCAAGACACCATTTAATTTTCCTGTCATTTCTCTTTAATGTATGTTTCCTGTCACTGGGTGAAATCTTGGATAGATCCAATTAATTATGTAATAGGCACCATTATGACCACTTTACATAGTGCATAAAGCCTCCGTTTGGAAGTTGGAATGACCAGTTCTTGATAGCAATGATGCATTTGGACAAGATTTGGTGTTTCATGATAGCATCCAGCTAGACCCACCATGATCTGTCAAATGGAGGAAGATGGAGGTCGTGTGGTGAGAGGCTATAGGAAGACCATGTACTGACACAAGTACTCTGGTACCAGGAGAACACCAGCCCATGCTTCCCCTTTGGAAATAACCCCTGGGATATCTTTGTTCACAGATCCAAAGGCAGGTCTCACCATGCAGGACCTGCTTGTCTCTGAATGGTCTCTGCATCAAGTGCTTGCTGTTGTGGTTCTTAGTGCCCCTTTTAGGCAATCCTTTTTCTCAGGACCTGAAACAGCTTAAGATCAGCTAGGATTCAGGGTGGCAGGGAGCACCCATCGGCAAGTGCCACGTGCAGAGCCCCCGGAGGACCCAACACCACTCCCATGACCTCCCACCTTCCTCCTGAGGGAGACAGACTTACATTTCCTGAGACACCAAAGTCCAGGGGTTGCATCCCAAGTTCTACAAATGGCTCCATGGACCCCTTACCTGCAAAACCAGGCTTGACATAAGGAAGTAGGTAGCATCTGTACACTACCCAGTAGCATGCAATTCTCTAAAACTACTTATCACAAAATCCTCACTCCACATCTGTGCTCTGTTCAGCTCCTAAAAGAGGAACCTGAAAGTTTTGAAATTTTATTTTTTCTGTGATGCTGCCTATGGTAATCTGGCACCTCAATTTGAAATTTCATTTCTATTATACTCTTGTTCTTATTAGAAATTTTAATTTAGTACCCTGTTAGAATGAGACATGTGCCAGAGAACCAAAATGCTACATGCCCTTCCTTCTGAAAAGAAAGCCAGGAGTTGCACAGGTCTAGTATGTGTGTTCTTTGTCTTTGATGCTATACTGACCTGATTCTCTACATGTATATAACATAGGAAAAGAAAAGAAGTCTTATGCAAATGTGAAAAAAAGATCATGACCCAGAGCGAGAAAGAGTAGCAAAGTTGAATTTTAAGTATCTCTCTGAAGTTTTAAAAGGACCGTCCTAAATTGTAAAACAAGTTTTGAGATGAAACATCATAAAGTAATTAGTTTTTTTTTTTTTTTTAATTGAGTTTATTGGTACATTTAGGGATACAGTACAGTTACATTCATTGTTGGGATCATGTACCTTTACATGGCAAGTCTTGATTCTCATTTTTTTCCCCTTACCTCTGCCCTCCCTTCTCCCCCTCCTCCCCTCCCCATCTACAAACACTTTATTTTCATCTTTTCATTCTCTCACATTTTTTTCTTTTCCCTTTTTGTTCTTCCCCTACGTATCACACCTTCCCTACACCTTTAGCTCCTTTCCTCCCATTTCTAAATGTCAGTAATCTTATTAGAATCTTATGCATTGTTGCAGAATATTCACACCAGGGAAACTATTCGGTATTTACACATGTGGGACTTATTTATTTCACTTAGGAGTATATCTTCAATATGTATCCATTTTCCTATGAATGAATCTATTCTCTCGCTCTTTATGGCTGAGTAATATTCCATTTTATAGAAAAACCACA
>NW_022900919.1:30065690-30087881 GCF_012274545.1 Fukomys damarensis | reverse complement strand
CAGACAGGCAGGTAGGCAGGCAGCTGAAAAAAACCCCCTCTGGGGTCCTTGGGTCCTTCCTGGGTCTGTTGTCGCGCAGGCCGGGAGCTCCCGCGCTGGCCGGGAGCTCACGCGCACGCCGCCGGGTGATCGCAGCAAAGTAATTAGTTTTTAAGATTACTTCCAGGAACAATCCAGATGAATTAAAAGTAAATGACTTATTAGGCAAGGAAACATAATTTACACTTTGGATAACCATACAGTAATGACAATAATCTGGATCTAAATTTTTTTTTCTCATTGAGTTTATTGGTACATTTTAGGTACACGGTACAGTTACATTCATCATTGGGATCTTGTACCTGACATGTATCTTTACATGACAGGTCTTTGTTCTCATATTTTCCCCCTGTCCCTGCCCTCCCTTCACCCACTCTTACACTCCCCATTTACAAACATTTTATTTCCATTTTTTCATTTTCTCCTATTTTTTCTTTCCCTTATTACCTTTCCCCTACCCTTCCCACTTTCCCGACACCTTTAGCCCTTTTCTTCCTATTTCACATTATCATTTATCTCATTAGGATCTTATGTACTATTATAGTTTGTTCACACCAGAGAAACTATATGGTATTTACACATATATGACTTATTTATTTCACTTAGGAGTATATCCTCAATATGTATCCATTTTCCTATGAATGAATCTAATTTCTCATTCTCTATGGCTGAGTAGTATTCCATCTTATAGAAAAATCACATTTTCTTTATCCAGTTTCCAACTGATGGGCAAATGGGCTGTTTCCAAGTTTTAGCTATTACAAACTGTGCCAATATAAACATGGGTGTGCATATATCACTGTGATATGATTCTTTTAATTCTTTTGGAAAGATATCCAGCAGAGGGATGGCTGGGTCAAATAGAACCTCTAGCCCCAGCTCTTTGAGGTATCTCCACATTGATTTCCATAGTGGTTGCACCACTCTGCACTCCCACCAACAATGGAGAAGGATTCCTTTCTCCCCACAACCCTGCCAACATTTTTTATTGAGTGATTTCTTGATAGCAGCCATTCTTTGTGGGGTGAGATGGGATCTCAATGTTGTTTTCATCGCCATCTCTCAAATGACCAGTGATGTGGAACATTTTTTCATATATTTACTTGCTGCTTTTACTTCTTTGTCTGAGAAATGTCTGTTCATTTCAAATGCCCATTTTTGAATTGGATCCTTATATTTGGGGGGGTGCTAATTGTTTGAGTTCTTTATATATTCTAGATAATAGTCCTTTGTCTGAGGAGCAGCTGGTAAAAAATTTTCCAACTTTGTAGGTTGTCTCTTAGTCCTGTTGATGGTTTCTTTTGCAGTGCAGAAGCTTTTCAATAAGATGAGATCCCAGTTGTTGATTCTTTCTGCTACTTCCCATCCTACTGAGGATTTGTTCATAAAGTATTTTCCTATGCCAATGTCTTCAAGAGTTTTGCCTAACTTATCTTCCAGCAAGTTTAGTGTTTCTGTTTTAATATTTAGATCTTTAATCCACTTGGATTTTAATTTAGTGCATGGTGAAAGATAAGGGTCTAGTTTTAATCTTTGGCAGGTTGAGATCCAGTTTTTTCCACACCATTTATTAAAGAGGCTATCTTTCCTCCAGTGGGGACAGTCAGCTCTTTTGTCAAAGATGAGGTAGCTGAGTGCATCTGGATTTGTTTTTGTGTCTTCCAATCTGTTCCACTGATCCTCAGGTCTTTTTTTTTGCCAGTACCATGCTGTTTTTATCACAGTGGTTTTGTAGTATAGTTTCAAACTGGATGGATCTAAAGTTATTAACTAAGAATTATTTTTCATGCTATACTATTGTCTTAGTTACTTTTCTTGTTGCTGAGACAAAATACTCAAAATCCACAAGTTAAGTGAGGAAAGTTTTAATTTAGTTCATAGTTTGTAGAGATTTCAGTCCATTGTTGGTGTCATGACAGAGGGCATCACAGAGGACTAACAGTTCATAGCAAAGCAGGGTAAGCAGAATTCAGCAAAGCAGCTTCTTTATATTCCATCCAGGTTGCCCATCTTTTGGGTGGTGCCACCCCCCCCCGAGGGAGGCACCCTTAATCCCAGTATCACATACCCTAACCCAGCCACCTTGGAAACGCTCCACCTATGACTTATGAGGCTTTGGGGGGAATATCTAGATGCAAGTATAACAACTGTTGAAATTTAAAATTAACCAAAATTTTTATGGTGTGATCCATTTTAAGAAGTGTGTGTATAGCAAGCAGGACACCCTGGTTCCAATTCTTAGCACCATAAACAAAGAAAGGAAAAAATGGTGTGTGTGTGTGTGTGTGTGTGTGTATACATATACATATATATAGAGAGAGACACACATACATACACACATTTTTGGAGGGGTACCGGGCATCAAACTCAGGACCTTCTGCTTGTGAGGCAGGCAGCAGCATCACTGAGCTAAATCCTGGCCCTACTGTATATTTAGAAGATTCCACTTCCAAGTGATAAGATTACAGGTAATTTTTGGTTTTCCTTTATATTTTTCTGTATTCTCTGATTTTTTTACATTGAATCTTTTTAGCTTTTGTAGTAAATGGAAAAACAAGAAAGGTATCTTCCTTGAAATAAAGTATAATTCTCTCAAAATGTTATATCTTTATTCAATATAATTGTACATGAATTCACCATTAGGATACACAATAAAATATTTTAATATTAACTGTAATTTAATTTTATTTCTCAATTAAGCAGTTTCACATACGAGTATATGCATAAAATTTTTAAACATTTAGATGAGCTAACCCACTCTCAGATAAGCCTATTTATGTTTTAAAATTTAGTATATATTTCTTTTACTCAGTAGTTGTAAACAGATTGTAAATAAATATATACTACAAAGTCAAAATGGGTGAATTTTTTTCCAATTACGATTATATTAGAAAAATATCCCCGGGAGTTGAATAGTTCACATTCCTGATAAGATAGTTTGCTTCCCCATACTTGATATATACATTGTGTCTGCAGTTTCCAATAATCTATACAGACTTGTACTCTGCATTTGTACTAAATTAATGTTCCATAATCACTATAATATATGTTTTGCTTATGACAGTTCTTCCTAAAGCTCATAAGGAGGAAGTGTAACTGCTCACGCAATGCCCTGGAGAGGAAGAGAGAGAAGTAGCAGGTTCAGGATGTGCAATATGTTCTCATCCAATTCTCCATGGATATCACAGAGCTTACAGATGTAGCATAAATATGGGCAAGAATGATCTTGTTTAGCATTATCTTTTAATTGAGGTTTCTAGTCCCATCACTGTTTCATTTGCTCACCATAATAGCTTAAACCATAGCAATTGGCAAAGCATACTGTTGGTTTGGACAGTAGACAAAGGAACACATGCAAGTTTTATTTCCAAAGAGGCTTGGAGAGGATTTAGGATTTTGCTTAGGGTACAAATTAGATGTGAAAATAGCTAACTACATTTAAAATAGATTCCTGAGGTGTCTTTGCATCCAATGAACATTTGAGTAATCCTCCCCACTTCCTCTCCCTGCTCCTCACCTTTCTAGCTGAATGTTAAGTCTTCCCAGTTGAAAGGTGTGCTTTCCTGAAAACAGCAAATGAAGAGACTAGAAAGTTCGAGCCCTTGAGTTTGTTGGGAGCTAATGACCAAAAGTATCAGCCCATTTGTACATGATATATGAAGAAGCAACTCTGTTCTCCTATGATGGTGATGTTTCTGATAGTTCTTGTCAATGGAGGCAGTTCACAAACGGAAATGAGAAACACTGGGCCTGGAGAGTTGTGTGTACATCTGCTCTTTATGAGAACTCTCAGTCCCCTTTGCTCCCAACTGTTAAGTCTCTATATGTTAGTCAATTTTATTTTTTTATTTTTGTACTATTCCAAGTACCTAAGATCATCAACTTGTAAAGAAAAAGGTTCATTTGGGGTCACAGTTTTAGACATTTCCATCTGTGATCAGTTGGCCTCATCATTTCAGGAGAAGGGTGGCACAACCATTCGTGGCAAAAGCACACAGTGGGTCAAAGCCTCTCAATGCATGGCTGGGACATAAAAACAGAAAGTGCTCCAGGTTCCAAAATCCTCTCTAAGGACACGACCCCCCCCCAGTGCCCTAAAGACTTCCTGCTAAGCCCACCTCTTACAGGGTCCAGTGCCTCCCATTGCCACACAGTCTTTAATATATAGACCTTTGGGGGCATTCCACATCAGAATATAGCACCTGTGAAAAGCCAGTTGTGTTTGTTCCCAAGTATGCTACAGCTGCTTCCCAACTTCTGATATCTTGAAAGCACTGCAAATGTCAGGTAAAGACAGTAAAATACACGTGCAAAGACATTCCCTTTGTATTCTTTTTTAAAATGAAACTCAGTTTTTAATACTTTGGAAAAGCTCAGCAAAACTGAATTACTTAAAAATTGCTCCAAATTAGCAATGGTTTGACTATTAAAAATATATAGGGCAAAAAACTGTTAAAAATAGAAAAATTCTGCACTCAGATTATTTTCCCTTTGTTGTTTCTGCTGCTGTCATTTTGGGAATGCACACAGTTGGCTCTTCATACAGATAGGATTTAATCCTTAGTTTTATTTGTAAAGAAATGAAAACCATCAGAGCTCATGGGAGAGTCAGAGCATGGTTTTTTGCAAGAAACTCTAAGCAGTCCTGGAAATTGTTAACTACTTCACTTGCAAGATTTTTCTTGAGCCTTATGCCCAGAGGTTCTAACTTAGGTGGGATAGGCATAGGGAGATATGAACACGTAGGCTTTTAAAATTTCCCCAAATAGCTCTACTCTGTGACCTAGAACAACACTTCTCAAACTTCTGTGCACATGGTCACCCGAGAGTACTATGAAGTGCAGATTCTAATTCAGGTCTACGGTGGTGTTGTTCTGATGTTTTACACACATATATGAGAGGAGACATTAGGAAATTAGCTCATGTGTCCTATGACCACCATCTGCAGCTGCAGCCCCAGGAAAGCTGTCATGTAATACAACTCAGACCTTGTCCATCCACTGCAGAAGCAAGGAAGTAGATGGTGCATCTCTTGAATCAAGGCTTGAAGTCTGAGAACATGGGAAGAAGGGCGCTCACAAGTCCTGGATTCCAGAAGCCAAAGAGCCTGGGCCTGACATCCCAGGCAGGAGACAAGTGTGTCCCAGCTCTCTAAGAAAAGAAAGGTTCCCCTTCTATTTGTGCTCTCTGGTGGCTGCCCACAGTGAGTATGGAGCTCTGCATTTCAAACCAGCCCCCGAGTGATGGTGCCAGCCCAGGAAGCCCACTTTGTATGACCAGATATTAACACATGAAGAGAAGACTCTCTCCACAAGGGTGCTCTTGCAATCACAGCTTGAAACATGCTAAGGCCTGATTTCACCCATAGGTTTTCTGATTGGACCCATTAAGGGTGACTTCCAGGTAATTCCACTATGTGATCAATGCCAAATTAAATTATGCATGTATCCTACTTGTGAATTTCTCTTAAAGGGCGATATTTATCTGTTTCCTGTCTTCAGGAGGATCTCCTAGTCCTTCGCCATTCTTCTCCTTCCACTTTCAGGTTAGTCTGTTGTTTTAGGTTCCCCTTTGAATAGCCCCATCATGATACCATATTCCCACAGTACAGTTCTTCTACATAATCAATCAACTCTGGCAACTTTGGAAGTAGAGACAAGCTACTTCCTTGAGAACAGAGACCATGTGCCTTCTTCACTCTGATCCTCTGAACTCAGCTCCTGGAGCTGCAAAAATAGCACAAGGGTTAGAAGTCAGAAGTCACACTCTGCAGAGAGCTGGTTCTCATGACGGGTGTGTGTGAGAACTTCAGTGCCTCAATGAGCTGAGAAGGCCAGTGTGCAGGGACCTGGAGAAAGACTAACCTTTTCTACAGAGGATCTTTGTTAAAGCAGAGATAAACTTAAATATCAAATTCCATATCAAAAGTTTAAAATGTTGCATTTCATGTAACTCTTGAAATGACTGAATCAGAGCTTATTACCAAGTCTAAAAGCTGGCAGAGATTTGCATAAACCTGGGATGCACTGAAGAGATCAAGAGCAGAAATCTCAGACATTGAACACTTGCAAAGAACTCAGTGAATCTTTACTATATCAATTTTTCTATATAAAAACTGTTACCTGCTCACACCACAAGTGTTCCTGTTCCCAGCATACAACCAACAGAAAGAATTACACTTCACCTTTGCATAACACATAATATTTACCTCATACTGAGTTTTCTGCCTTTGTCCCATCACTTAAACCTCCCCAACTCTATAAGAAGTACTGTAATGAATCCCGAGTTATTCTGCATGATAGTTTGTAGTTTTTCAAACATACTCCCACAGATTCATTCATTTGATCCTCACAACACTTGATACTCTGGGCTGCAATTACCCACCTTTCACACATATGGAAATCAAGACTCAGAGAAGTTAAGCAACTAGCCCAAGGTCACACAGTAACAGAATTCAGAACCCAGATTTGTCTAGGTGCTCCTTCCCACTCACACTGGGATGAAAAGCTGGCACCCTTGGGTTAATCACATCATTTGTCTCTGCTCCAAGAGATTTATAAAACTAAAGTCATCATTCTTTTCTCTCCTCTCACAAGACACCCAGCATCTTCCTTTAACAATGTGCCCAAGACCTAGATTTGCAGAGCTTTAGAAGTCACCCAGAAGAATAATGTCATCTTTTTTTAAAAAATCCATGGTTATTCCTAATTTTCTGGGTTCCAGCTACCTGGAGATTGCATAAATATTGATTTCATAGATAACTCAATGATTTACTCCACTTCTCTAGAAGAAAGACTATCTTTGAAACAACCTAAAATCTAAAAACTTAACAAATTATTCTAGTTTTAAAGACTGGTGGAAAAGTCATAGGTATATAGCAGGTTGTTCCTCAAAAATTCCATCTGGTATCTCCATGAGTCCCTCCTTCAGGTGGCTGGACAGCATCCTACAAAGAGATGGAGTCTGTGTTCCTGTCCTGAGTAAGTTTAGTGTCTACAGCGGTAGGGCTACTGTGTGATTTAGAAGTCGAGGTCTTAAAAGGTGGCACAGCTATCATGGGTTCTCCTGGGGTGCTCCCATTGCAATCCAGCCACCAAAATGCCAGATCAGGGAAATCACTTGGACAGGCTCCAGGTAGGTGACCATCAGACACATAAATGGAGACCCGTGCAGATGACTCCAGCCCCAGTTATCCAGACACTCTTTGTCCTCCAGCCTTTTGGCTAATGGTCCACACATCCAGGAACAGAGGAAGAACCACACACTGTGTTGGCCCCAAATCTTCACACTCCTAAATTAATGTTGATATTGTGTTTAGAATTCTTTTTTGAGTATATGAAGGGTCAGTATTCCTGTCTGATGACTTGTTCGAAGAGGAAACCCTGTTAGAAGGGCAAATTCCACTTTGTGAATGTATTGGTTTTGTTTTGGTTTCGGTTAATAGTATTACACACATTTTTTTTTTCTTTTGAGGCACATAAAATTCCACTCTCAACTCGTATCGAGTTCAATCCCTGGTACAAAACAAAAATTGAATGAGCTTCTAGCATCTCCAGTTTCAGAAAACTTTATATATTTGAAAGTAGCTTATAGCAAGCATATGACAATGAAGTGGACTGATAATTACACCACTGTTGTGTTGCAAGACTCTTGCTTTGTGACTTTCTCATTTAGCTCTTTTTTTTGAACGTGAACCTGGGAATAAATGGGATAAAAGGGAAGCCGGGATCCTACTGGACACTTTCTCCTGGATTTATTTCAACTTTTAAAACTGTATTTTTGTGGGTCCAATTCTCTTTGCACTCCTTCTTTATGGTTTTCTAATATTCGATTAATATTAAGCAAAAATTCCTTTCTGCAACTTACTTCTAAATTTGGTCTCAAAAATCTGCTTTCCTCAGAATTTTCAAACAAAATACAAAGGATTTTGAAGACACACATGCTCCCAGCCTTTCTTTCTCTCTTGCCACACCCAGGAGAAAAGGCAATTTTTTGTGTATTAACATTTCTGAGAAAGGGTCTCTACTTGCTTCTGTGGCTCATCTGTTGTGTTCAGATTTGCCAGCTGCCATATAGTCAAACCTAAAGTGTAGACATAATTTCTTTTTCTTAATTAAAATTATTACTAAATGTATTAAAATCCTGTCTCTAAAAGAAAATTGAGAGTGGAATTTTACATGCCTCAAAAGAAAAAAAAATATGTGTAATACAATTAACCCAACAAACAAAACCAATAATGCACAAAGGAGAACTTGCCCTTCTATCAGGGTCTCCTAACAAGTCATCAGATAGACAGGAATACTGACCCCTCATACACTCAAAGAAGAATTCTAAGCACAATATCAACATTAATTTAAGAGTGTGAAGATTTGGGGCCACTCCCACAACTCTTTCCACCGCATCCTGTTGAGTTAAATCAAAGGTACTGGTTTAGCTGGGACAGGATTTGGAATGAATTTAGCAGAAATACAGTAGTTGGTAGTTGTGGATACTACTACAATGGGGCTTTCTGTGCTGGTTGAAAGCATGAATTTGATAATCTCTGAAGAACTTTTTGGTAAAATTTTTGATGTTTCTTCTACATTGAGTTTTTTAGAAATATACATTTAGTTTATATTCAGCAACACTCAGTGGTCCCATAAATGAGTCAGACAGATGGTAGCACTGATTATGATGATCACTGGAATCACCTGGGGACATTCTGAACATGACCTGCCTGGGTCTCTCTCACTGGATGCAGATTAAATAGGGCTGAGCAGGATCCCAAGTTAGGGCTTTTAAGGTCCACATGGAATTCTAATGTACAGACAGGGATGAGGACCTGAGGACCTGTGTTTTTTGTCATCTTTGCTGCCTTCCAGAGGGCTGAAAGAGTTGAGAGGGAGCAAATGCCACTTTGCTTTGGTTTTTGTTTTTGCTTTTTGTTGAGCTATTGTGCCAAGTATGCCAGCAAGTACATAAAAGTAAGAAGGTGAAACTTTAGCCTCTTAATAATTTTCTGGTCTTACTTACAGAATTTTCTTTTCACATGAGCTGCCTGTCTCAAAAGCTAGATTGTCAAGGAAAGGTATGCTGTGAAGCAATTCTTGTTTTCCTTCTTCTAATTTTATCTCTAAGACTAGAATCAAATCCTTTGGATCCAAGTGTTAGAAAGCATGAATTTTGGTCGATGTAGAGAAATGATAAACACTTCTGAGATAGCCAGAAATTGAACCAAGTAGCACATTTGGGTGCTGGAGCACACCTGCAGTCTAAGCAGCAGCTAAGACTTGCAAAAACATCTAATGAAGATGAGGTTCAGTTTGCATGTTGTTTTCAGGAAACAGGGAAGCACTCGCTATTTGTTTATGTTCTTCCAAATGCAGGTGTTTTGAATCTAAATATAAGTAGAACAACATTTTTTCCAAACAAGCTGTGCTCTGCATCTCTGAGTCTTAAATAACCCAACATATTTACAGGTAAGGTTCTAGTCTGAGCTGTGAATTTAAATCTACATCCATTGCTGTGTTTTCTTCAGAGTTTTGCCTTTTCCAGAATGTTCTATAGGTGGAGTTCTACAGTATGCAGTCTTTATAGATTGGTTTCTTCCACTTAGCAGCACGCATTTAAGGTTCTACCATGTCTTTATTCATAGCTCATGTCATTTTAGCCCTGAATAGTACCTTATGATCTGTGTACCAATTTGTCCCTTCACATATTGAAGGGTATCTTGATTGTTTCCAAGCTTTGGCAATAATGAATTGTGCTTGGGTTTTTGTGTGGATGTAAGTTTTCAGTCCTTCTGGGTAAACACCAAATGACTATGTGGTTGCATGGTTAGAGCATGTTTAGCTCTGTAAGAAGCTGTCACACTGTCCCATCATACATTCCCACCAGTAATGAATGAGCATTCCTGTGGCTCCACATCTTCACTAGCATTTGCTGTGGTCATTCTAATGTGTGTATACTGTATTGTTTTGATTTGCTTTTCTTGGTAATATTTAGTGTGCAGCATTTTTTCATATATTTGCCACCTGTATATCTTCTTAGGTGAGTTGCCTATTTAACCCTTTTGCCCATTTTTTAAATCAGATTATTCATTTTCTTATTGCCAGTTTTAAGAGTTTTTTGTGCACTTTAGAAAGTCTTTTATTGGACATGTCCTTCACAAATGAGGAATAACACAACACAAAAATAAGAACAGAAGAGCAAAATATAAAGAACCTTTAATCACAACATGTCATTATAGGCCCAGACGTCCTAACTCTGCCTCTCTCTCACATAACACAAAAAATGTATGTCTAGTTCTGAAAAAGAAATCAGTGTGATACTACTAATTCTCTGTTTCAACATGCTGGGAAACTAGCACCTGGAGCATAAGAAGAAATCAATTTACATTTATGTATTGATGATATCACAAAAAGTATAAGTTTATTATAGCCCTAGGTTCTTTGTAAGAGTAATACAATAATTACTGTGTGTCAGGAAATGATTTTGAACACGTCTCTAATTTTCATGTCTTCTACTCCTTGTTCCCATGGTGTCTGTTGTACCTCTTAAGAGTTTTCACATTTTGTCTCTATAATAAATAGGAAAGAAGGGAAAGTAAAAAAATGCAAGAAAAAGAAAAAATGAAAATAAAGTATCTAAATAGGGAGGGAAGGACAGGTTGAAGGGAGGGCAGAGTAATGCAGAAAAAGATAAGAACCAAGCTACATCAAGTAAGAATACAAGTTCCCAATGATGAATGTAACAGTATTGTATGCCTAAAATGTACCAATAAACTTAATGGAGAAAAAAGAAAATTAATACAAAAAACAGATAGATAGATAGATAGATAGATAGATAGATAGATAGATAGATAGAAAGATTGCACGGTTCATGTCACACATGTACCCTAGGGCCCTGCTTCTCTCTTGGCCTCATGTTCCAAAGAGAAGCTGCCTTCATAGAATCCCATCCCTTTGGCCAGGGTTGAGCCAATCCAAATCTTTTCCTTGGATTTTCCAAAATCTCACCCCCAAAGCCTTCTGCAAGTTATCACTGCGTCTAGTCATGAGCTATTGAGTATGCAGCCCCCAGCTGGGCTCCCTTCCTCCTAACCTCCATGCAGAAAGGCCTTTTCTCCAAAACTTTATTCAAATCATGCCAATCATCTTCTAGTTCCTTGACTTACTCTGGATGAATTCAGCATGTTCACCACTTCTCACTAGCTCACTTCACGTCTAACCACTTCCCTGTTGTTACCATGTTGCGTCTTGCATATGCCACACCCCTGGTTCAGGGTCTTTGTGTGTGCCATTTTCTTTACCTAGAAGACAGTGGTTCCCCTGCCATTTAGATTTCTTTTTTTTTTTCTCATTGAGTTTATTGGTACATTTTAGGTATACAGTACAGTTACATTCATTATTGGGATCTTATACCTTTACATGACAACTTCTCATTGTTTCCCCTTGTCCCTGCCCTCCCTTCACTCCCTCCTCCCCTTCCCATTTACAAACATTTTATTTCCATTTTTTCGTTTTCTCCTATTTTTTTCTTTCCCTTATTATCTTTGCCCTACCCTTCCGACTTTCCCTACCTTTAGCCTTTTTCTTCCTCCTGCCATTTAGATTTCTACTCAAATGCCACCTAACCCTAGAGGCTTTCCCTTAACTTCCTATACAATATCATCTCTTTCTGGGATTCTCTCTCCACATATCCTGCTTTTTAATTGTCCTTGGTATTATTACCTGATATTCAGGTAGCATCTTGTGTTTTGTCTGTCTCCTCCCATTAAAATTTAACCTTTATAAGAGAAGGGAATTTGTCCTTGCTCAATGCTATTCCCCTAGCACTGAACCCAGCGTAGGTTCCCAATAACTATTATGTTGAATAAATGCCTTACAAAATGATTCCCTTGTTGAATGCTTCTATATTGCTTTTTCAACCAAGTCCTAGGAACTTTTGAACAGACACATTTATAAATGTCATAGGAAATACATGAACAAGGAAACGCATCCAAAACAATCTTATAAAACCTCTTCTTTCAAAGATGAGAACCTGAATTCTAGGGTGGGCTGAGTGAAGTACCCAGGAACACACAGCTATTCTCTGCACGCTTGCTTTGGGCAGAAAATAAAAAACCCGGCTGGAGCTGTTTACCAGCCTCACAAAGGAAAGCCCCCTTCTGTGTGTGAGCCTCTCCTGATTTCCATGGCATCTGGAGAGCTCCGGGCAGGAAGCAGGTGCAGCCAGCTGGCTTTGTTTTTTCACAGGCCAAAGCAATACATGGCCTCGACCTTAAGTGTGTTTCCAAAGAAGAGACCATGAAAGCATAAAACAGAAGGTCTTCCTGCCCCTCCTCCTGTCATTATCTTTGGCTGCACAAAGGCATAAAATAAATATCTGTCAAATAAAGGACTCCCGTGCCCTGGAGACAGAAACGGGACAGCGGGAGGGAATTGCCCAAAGTGTTCAAATCCTCCTGCCTGGCTTCTCTACCCATAAACAAGTGCTCTGTTCCTTCCCCACCTCCCCACACGCATGCAGATCAGACCCCCCAAAGGACACACTGCCTTACAATGACAAATGCCTTCCAACTGAGCTCTATTCTCAAGGAATCCAGATTAGCATCTGGTTTCTTTTCAACCTACTGAGAAATGCTGCCATAATACAGAATTGCAAAGCAACAGACAGGACAGCCATCTCCATAGTCAGTTCACAGAGAAGAAACTGGGGTCTAGAGAGGTTTAATGCCACGATCATCCACCCAATGCCTCAGGTCCCAGTATTTTCCACTAACCCAAGCTCTATTAAATTGTGTCAGTTTGGGTCTCTGGAAAAGAATCAATTTCAATTGCATTGTTCCCATATAATACAATTCCTAAGGTGCTCATGGTAGAGGGTTTAATCCTGCAAAGAGATGTGTGCTAATTTAATAAAATCCAACACATATATAATATATATGTATATGTAAGTATACATATTTATCTATTATATAGATATATACATATATATATATATATATGAATATGTCTGTGGCACTTCAAGTGCTCAAAGTATATAGAACAATATAATGAACAAGCACACACCAATTTAAGATATTAAATATCCAAAATGCCCCCTATGTATGTTGAGTGTCTTCCTGTGTAACCCATGATAGAATTTGGATTTCCTAATTATTTTTAAGACACAATGCATTTTCAAATGTTTGTTAACTATTCATGCTTCCTCTTCTAAAAATTAACTGCTTGTGTAATTAATCATGTGTAATTAATTTCTCTAATAGAGACTGTTCCCCTTTATAGGAACTCTTCATGTATTTTGAAATACAATTCATCATATAAATATACATTTCAGATATTTTTCCCTAGACTGTGGCTTCTCTTCCCAACTTTTCAGATTTACATACAAGAAACATAAGACTTTTTGTCTTAGTAAAAGTGCATTTATCACTTTTTCTTTAAGGGTTAGGTTTTTAATTCTAAGAAATCTTTCCTTACCCCTAAATTCATAAAGATATTATTTTGCAGTCCTTCTAAACTATTTAATGATTTACTTCTAACATCCAGGTCATATTAATATGGAATTTACGTGGATTATAGAAGATAGATCCAAGCTGACTTTCCATGTAGTTAACTCACACTATTGAACAGCCCACCTTTTCCCCACAGTCCCACAATGCCACCCCTGCCGTGTGCATCATTCCTAGGTCGGTGTGGACCTGAGTCTGAGCCCTTTCTTCTTGTGTTGTCTCTTGAAGCCATGAAGCTGACCACACATATAAATTTTACTTTATTTTCCTTTACAAAATAAATAAAGCTGGATGATAGACCTGCAAGACTTCATAACACCATTTTGTGTATATATGTTACTTTTCATAGTCGAGAAGTAGACAAGCAACTGTATATTGGTGCAGTGAGGAGTACATTGCTGTGCTCCTACTGCCTGTAGGCTGTACTGTTCAGGCTCCAAATCTTTGCTTTTCTGTCCTCTTTGAAGCACCCTTCTTCCCACCCACAGCCCATTGCCCTGGATCTCGCTGGTGACTGACTATGGGAGCACTGACTGAAAAACCCTCAGGTTGAGCTGTTGGGGAACTTGAATGAGGCCTCCTGCCTGACGTTTCTATTCCACTGAGCAACCTGAGAAAAAGAACAGTGTCATGTTTATTTCCATTTCCTGTAACCTAGCAAATTGTAGATAAGGAGTGCCTTATAATTATTGATGAAAAATAAATAAATGCTGAAAAATTGTCTTGGGCCTAAGATAAGCAATAGGAAAGAAATGGGAAGACCAGCAGGTTACTGACTCACACGTGTGGCCTAAGAGAGAATAATCAGTGCTAGGATGGTCCCAACACTAAGTTCTAGACTCCAGCAGCAGAATGGCTGAGAAAATCCCATCCTAAAAAGTAGAGTCTGGGAACATCCATAGAACTGTGACTGATGATGTGTGGAAATATTTTTGCAAACATCAAAGCCTTCCACTCTTACACAAGGCAAACCTAAGGATCAGCAGTTTTAGGGAACCCAAGATATTCTTTTTTATATAAATAACTAAGTAATTGGTGTTTTTTCTCCACTGAGTTTATTGGTATATTTTAGGTATACAATACAATGGCATTCATCAAATTTGTACCTTTACATGATATATCTTAATTTTTATTTTTTCCCATTCCCCTACCCTCCTCCATCCCTCTAGCCCTCCCTACTTACAAAGATTTTATTACCATTTTTTCCTTTTCTCATATTTGTTTCTTTCCCTTCTTTCCTTTCCACTACCCCTTCTAGTTATCCTTCCCTTTTATACCTTTTCCTCCTATTTTACATTATCTATTATACATTTTGATCCTTATTTACACTATCAGTTTCTCATAGCAGAGAAACTATTCATTATTTATACATCTATATCCTATTTATTTCACTTACAAGTACAGCATGATACTGGCAAGGAAACAGACCCAAAGATCAGTGGAATAGATTAGAAGATGTAGAAACAACTCCAGATATGCTCAACCACCTCATCTTTGACAAAGGAGGCAACCACCCTCACTGGAGGAACGATAGCCTCTTTAATAAATGGCGTTGGAAAAACTGGATTTCAACCTGCCAAAGATTAAAACTAGACCCATATCTTTCACCATGCACTAAACTAAAATTGAAGAGGATCTAAATATTAAAACAGAAACACTAAACTGACTCAAAGATAGCTTAGGTAGAACTCTTGAAGACATTGGGGTTGAAAAAAACTTTATGAACAAAACCTCAGTAGCACAGGAGCTAGCACAAAGAATCAACAACTGGGATCTCATTTTACTAAGAAGCTTCTGCACTGCAAGAGAAACCACCAACAGAGCTAAGAGACAACCTACAATGTGGGAAAAGTATATTCTTGATACTCTTTTATATTTATGAAACAGTAGCTTTTTAGAAATTCAAGCTAGATGCAAGAAACAATCAAGATCATTTTGTAAGTACACTAAGAAAAACAGGGCATACAACCTATCAAAAAAGAAGACAATACAATTCAGCAAAGAGCTCAAAGATAATGTGACCTACCCCGCCTTGATGACAGTTTGAAATGACTTAGAAAAAATACTAACGCTTTCACAGCAAAGCTGATTAATAGTCAAAGCATAGAGATAGATACTGTCTGTTTTGAGTAGTGAAATATTTTCTTTTTGTTTCCCAGATCAAGCACAAGTATTTTCATGTTGCTGCTAGGAGCTGTTTTCACCAACAGAGGAAAAAGCTTTAACCAAATAAAATAATAATGACTCTCTTTTCTATCCTGAGACTGACTGTATTATGTTGTAACTACTCTACTTTTTAAATTTTTTCTTTTATTTCTCCAATGGAATAGCAAGATGCTAATTCTAGCAGAATAGGCAAACAACCTAGGATCTTAATAATTAAATACCAGGAAGTCACGGCCATTGTCCTCAGTCTTGGGAATTTGGAGCCCAGAGAGGTGAAGAAATTAAGCATGCAGTCACATAGCCAATTGCAAGATTTTCCGCCTTTAAATCTCCCTCTGTGGGTTTAGTTTTAACTACTCTGCATTATAATCTAATTGGAATGAACCAAGTATGTAATATGTGAACAGTTTTTGAAAAAGAAATGAACTTTGACAATTTGGTAATTTGTACCACAGATGAAACTGATGAGGAATTAGGGCAAGATTCCAAGAATTCTTGCTGCTAGTTAACTCTGCATCCAGTGATGTCTCTTCTGAAGTTTAGTGCTGAATTCCCATCCTGAATCTGAAAAATGCCTTAATCTAACTAGCTAGCACAGTATGAAACCATGGAAGACAGTGAGGCATGGCACATGGCTTTATAAAAATTAGTGAAAATGGTGCCAGAGGAGAGGGCAAAAGCAAAAACAGATGTAGCAGCATGCATGATCAGAAAGGTGCTACGTACATAATGCTAGAAGCTTTATTCAATGGCTGCTTCCATCTCAGTAATCATGTTGGTAGATGAGCTAATTGCAAATTTGTTAAATATTCATACCCAGCAATTTCTGCTAAATGACAATGAACTGTCACAGTTGAAAGGATTACAGACCCTTGTGTGACATAATTTTATACACTGCCTCCTGAATCACATCCACCCACGTACTACCGATGGCACCAGCATTACTGAGGGAGGCAAGTGCCCAGGTGCACAAAGGGAGAGAGAGAGGAGAGAGAGAGAGAGAGAGAGAGAGAGGGCAAACACCCTGTCAGGTGACTCAAACAACACCCTGTCAGGCTGAGTCCATGTGGGACACTAGGTAGGCAAATGCCTGGAGACTTAAAGCTCAAAGCCCTTCAGTAACTAAGATTTTGCACAAGTGGATTTGAGTAATACAGTGTTCCTAAGTCTATTCCATCCTCAACTTCTTGATGTAAACATTGCCCTGTTAAAGTGGGAAATCTAGTTGAATAGTCCAAAACTATTTCCTCTAATGAATTTTTTTCTGTTACATGGAGCCTCCATATACAAAGTTGGGGGTCCAGAGACAAGCTTCATCAGCATTAGCTGGAATCAGGTGACCTAGGAAGGGTTTGCAGCCCCTCCAAAACCTGCCGAGTCAGCACTTGCATTTTAGCAGGGTTTGCATTCCCAAGTGACTCTCTTGCACAATGAAGTCCAGAGAAAATCACTTGACACAACACTCCCTTTCTGATTCCAGATCACACAGGCATAGATCTTGTGGAATTCTGATTTTCGATCTGTTAATCCTGAGTGCATTTGGAGCTTAACCTATCTGTTTTGCATATCTCCATCAGACTAACTGGTTCCTGTAGTATCCAGGGTTAGTATCCAACATGTGGAAATTTCTGCCTGTCACTGTCCTTTGTCAGCTGTCATAAGATTACTCGTAAATTTTTCATGTGACATGAAGTATGTCTTGTGTATTAATTCCTTGATATCCTTACTCCTGGAGACAGTTTCCTCATTCAATCCTAACCTGCTCACGTCTCCACACATGCTGTGATCCTTCTTACACACCTGGGTATTGACAAGTCAACATTTGTCAATTTCAGAGTAGTGTATTCACATGAACATGTTTTTCCTTTCACTCTTACACTTGCTGTGACAGTCACAATTGATCAGCTAATTCACTGCCTGTGCACTCATGGTCCGAGTGATCAGTCACTCCTCACAGAACATCTACTAAGTGCCAGCCTTATTATTCAGCACTCCACATATATTACCTCTAATTCTCTCAAAGGAGCATAGTAAGTGGTGTTTACCTCATGCACAAATGAAAAAAAAAATCTCATAAAGCTTGGCATCAAAGCTCCGCTGCAAGTCAGTGATGAACTCTAAAATATAGGTGAACCTGAGTCTAAACTGATCCCTCTTCTCACTGCCTCCCCCTGCCCTAACTAGTATGTGACAGTTTTACCACCACAATCACAATTTTGCATTTGCATAGCCATCTTAGTGGTCCTTTCTCAATGTCACAAGCATTAGTTTCAGATCACGTGATAATGCATTTCCACTCTAAATGTTTCCCTCTTTCATTTATAGAAAGTGCATTCACAGAGGAACCGATGTTCTGGTCATATCTCTTTGGGGTTGCAAGGAAGAGAAATTCACTCAGTGGAATTCGAATAAAAGATCATCAAAAACATCCAAAGACAAGAGACCCACCTGGGTCCCACAGATGGGGGAAAGAAGCATGAAAAACAGAAACAACTGAAGCCATGAAGCCACTGCATCTGTCTCTGACCTGCTTTCTTTTTGAGCCTTCAGGCCCCTGAGTCACCCTGTCTCCAATTCCTATCATCAGAAGGAAGCTGCTAGGTATCCAAGTACAGAAAGCCCTGCAATACAAAGTCTCTCTCTCTCAGCTGTCCATCTGTACCTACCAAAGAGAACACAGTTCCTGATGACAGCGAAGAAAGCCACGGAACTGTTAGGACTTTCAACAAATCCAAGCCTTACTTCATGAAGATACTGTCAAAGCCAGCATGGGAGACCTGTCTAGTGATGTCAGGCCTTAAAGTTTTTGACCCCTGGCCTCAACATCTGCATCTTTTATCATGCTAAAATTCTACTACAAAATGAAGCCCCCTACAAAACCACACAGAATTGTTGTGCAGGTTTCAAAATATTATTACAAAGCTTATCTGATCACTTCTTGGCCAATACTAGGTGGCCCAAAATTGGTTACTTAGCTTGGAACAGTGGATCAGAAGTCTATGGAACAGAGCTCTTAGGCAGCTGGGATGCTTATGAAACCATGCCTGCTGTACTGTGAGATCCATGGGTTTGCACACATCCTCCTGAGTGTGTTATTCCACTCCTGACTGGTCAACCCAGAACATCTGCTTTCTCACTTCGAACACAATCCAGTGTGACTGCCATGGCCAGCTCTACATGACTTCAGCTTCAACACTTGGCACCACCTGGACTTCCTTTGGTTTCTCCTGTCCACTAGCAAGAGGTGTATGCCTGATCCCTGACTTCACTTGGGTCTTGGTCTCCCATGGGTAAATCATATGTATCTAGGAGACATGTTTAGTAAAACCCTAAAATACTTAGTTAGGAGCCATGCAAACTTAAATATTTAATTTAGTCAACAGTTATTCATGCATTCATGCATTCATACAAACATGATGTAGACCTAGCATGAGCTGTGAAAATTAATGAACTCTGCAAGGTGTGGCAGGGGGTGTGGAACAAACAATTGGTACTACAAAGAGGGTGAATTGGGAAATTTATGTGCCGTAAATACCTTCCCTGTTAGAGGTGAGACTCTGGAAATCAGAGACTGAACACATCCATGCATGGAACTCCTTTTCAGTCATAGCTTTTGGTCTATTTGCACATAGTACAAGAAAACCGAGGTGCACATTTGAGTGGCTTGGTGACATTTTCAGCAAGTTCATCAATATGTCAGAAAGCCAGCCGCAGGTAAAAATATCTGTTTCCCAGATAGAACAGCTTTCTGGAGATAAAAGATGTTTACATGAATTAAAATAAATACAAATATACAGGGAACATCTCAAAATGTGTTACACATTTGTCTCTGCCTTCTTAAACATGATGCATTAAATAGTTGAAACTAAGCATCGAAGTGCAGAAAAACTGTATCTTGCAAAATTAAAGGGGGGAAAGGTGTATTTGCTTCTGTCTTTCCCTTTTTTGAGGGAAGTTGTAACTCTCATGATGCTTTCATGGTATCTGTTTGCATTTGAGTTTGCCTCTTCCCAATTCTAATTTGCTGCTCTGAGTTGTATCTGGGTAAAAATCAGGTCAGAGACTTTATAAACATGGGTAAAGTGAGGGATAAGGGGCTTAAAACTAGAAGCTCCATTCTCTCTTCCAAACCAAGGGGAGCAGATTTAAAAAATAAACTTGCTCAATCTACTTTGGATACAGAAAATACATTTTTTATGCTTCTTACACTTTTCTAACTATGTTTCTGAGAGTCAAGGTGTGAGGTGCTTGATTTCTGTGCCAGGAGGGATGTGCCATAGAGAACAATCATCTAGAAAAATGTATTCTAGGTGAGCTGTTCCCCGTGTCAGCCTATAGCCCTGCAGAGGGAATGTTGATCCATACCCCTTGTACTCTCAGCCTTCAGGGAACATAACACTGGCAGTAAGAGGGGTCTCTTCACACTATGAGGGGTCCACATCCTTGCTGTTCTGCTGCAGATTGGAAGGTTGAATTCTCTCCAGAGTGAAGATGGAACTACACTGCTGATGAGGAGCCTGGCCGTGGAGCAGACCTGCTGATCTGAGCAGAGGGAGGAGAGAATTGGGGAAGGGTGAGGGGACAGCAAGAGGAAAGCTTTCTTCTCACTGCCGTTACGTCAACAGAAGTCAAATGAATGATGAGGAAAGTAACTCATCTACCAGAAGGCAGCCCTTGGAGCCCTAGTTCGGAGTGGTGTGCAGTTGCCTAGCAGGGTCTGAGCAGGGCTGCAGAGGCTGAGTTGGCAGAAGCCCTACATGAAGGACGCTGCTATTCAGGGAAGGTTCACTTCATTGAGGAAAACAGGCAGTCAGGATTCGCAGCAGTAATATCTCACTGTGAACGTGTGTTGATTTTTAATAAGGTTTTCAAATCCCCTATTTTTAAATGACAAATTCACATAGTTTATGTAAAAGTTTTTTTTTTTTTAGAGAAAGAAGAGTGAAAAATAAGAACTGCTTTCTACCCCTACCCTCAACTATTCAGTTTTCCAATTTCCCTTCCAATAGACAAATTCTGTCACTAATTTTGTGGGTATCTTTCCAGAAATATTTAATACATATTCAACCCCAGTATAAGTGAATGTGCATAAACAGGGAGGTCTGTAAGTTTACACCAGGGGTAGCATACACCACTGATGTCTAGTACCTTGTAACTTTCCCTTAACACATCTTGGAAAAACTTTCTAGAATATACATAATGTTCCATTTTATAGATATAATTTATTTAATCACATCTCCACTGATGGGCATTTGGGTTGTTTCCGATCTTGAATTATGACCAACAATACTGTGATGTACAACCTTGGTGTCACAGGCTTTAAAATGTCCTTCAAAGATATCAGCCCTAATCTGTAGAATCTGGCAATGACAGCAGACAAGACAATGACTCTGAAGGGTTAAATGAAGCCTCTTGAAAGGGGGAGATGATTTTGTACTACCCAGATTGACCTTACATCCAATCACACATATCCTTCAAGAAGCAGAGAAGATTACATTAAAAATACAGGAAAGTCAGGGCAGAAAGATGTCTAGACACGAAGACTGGAGCAAAAACTCCATGAGACAACAAAGACTGGCAAACACCAGAAGCTGGAGTGAAGCACTGCTGGCCATACAGCCTAGCAAAACTGACTTCAGACTTCTGGACCCCAGTAACAGGAGGAAATGAATTCTGTTATTTTCAACCATGGAGTTTGTGATAATTTGGTTTAGCAGCCATAGGAAACAAACACATGTGAGAATAAAAAATTGTACTTACAATCGAATAAATCTATAAGAAATTCCCAAAAGATGGCAGCTTAAAGATGTGCATTTATAATCTTTATAAATATCACCAATTGCCACATGGATATGAAAGTATGAACGTTTCCATATCCTGACCCTCTTACTGTCACAGTAATTAAATGCTTTGATTATGAATTTTAAAATGCTATTCCAATTGTGGTTTTCCAGCAAGGTTCAATGGTTCTAAGTTAGATAGACTCCTTTTGCAGGATCATTTGTCTACTTTCAACCACTGACATTCCTTCTACTGTGGGTTTAAGACTTTGTCTAACCAATGTGCAGGATTCTTTACGTGTTTAAGTAACTGACTCTTTACATCTGAGTTGTGATTTGTTTTTATTTATCATCTTTCAGAGCTCTGGTGGTGCAATCAGTTACTGTGTGATGCTTTTATTTATCATCTTTCATTTGACTCTGCTTGATCATAATTTTTATCATTCTGGATTTTTAATTTTTTTGTAGCTACATTAATAATTATGGAATAGTTGTTGGATTCCACTCATATTTGAACATCTTCCCCCACATCAAGATTATTTTAAGTACTTTATTCAAATTATTCATACTTTCACTTTTCATGGTTAAACCTGTGATTCTTTTAAGGTTCGTTTTGATATAAAACATAAGAGATAAACTTTGTTATTTTCCACATATCTATCTTGGTATCCTAATAACACTATCAATAACCCATTATTCTGATATTTTTAT
>NW_022900919.1:30045724-30065668 GCF_012274545.1 Fukomys damarensis | reverse complement strand
ATATATATATATATGGGTCTGTTTCTATACTTTCTTTCCTACTACACAGATTTTTTTCTGTCTACATAATCTTTAAAAATAAAAAATGGTACAAAGACAGTTATAGTGGTGCACACCTATAATCCCAGAATTCTAGAAGACTGAGACAGAAAGATCAAAAGCTTGAGCTAGTCTGGGCAACCAACTTAGCAACATTAAAAGATTTTCTCTTAAAATAAAACATTACAAAAAGGGCTGGGGATATAGTTTAGTGCAAATGGCCTGGGTTCAATCCATAGTACCATTAAAGAAAGAAAGAAAAAGAAGTAAGTTGTAAAATGTCAGTTCTAGTTCTAGCATCTTTTGAGTCACCCAGCTTCTGGCTTGAAACAGGCACTGTGGGAAGCAAGGTTTTGGGAAACCTCCCAGACAAGCCCAGCACTGTACTCTGATGCCTGGCCCATCCTTCCAGTGAGGTTAGCCAGCAACAGAGAGGCCCAGGAGTGGGAGAAACTAGGGTGCATCCCTTGCTGGAGTCAGGGAAGGTGATTGCTACTGAACGGACCAGGGAGATGGCAGCGGGCTGGGACAGTTGTGTCTCATTGGGAAGAAAATGAATAAAAACCATCTTTGTGCCTACAAAAGTATGGAATCACATTTGAAGGCTGGTGACGTGGCCATACTGGGTCTCAGGATGTCTCGGGAATCCTCTAAAACTCCCACCACAGAAACCATGAAATCTCTAAAGCCATCTAGGAAATGAAAAATAAGCTAAAGGTCACAATTTTCCAGCCTCAGAGATGTGAATCATGTTGAAAACAGTAGCAGGACGCAGGGACCTCTGCCTGCCATAAAGTCAGGAAGAAGTGGGCTGGGAAGAGTTCTCCTTCCCTGACGGTCCCTTTCCTGGGATGGTTTACAGTTCTTGCCACGTTTTGCTGCGGTGTGAAGCTCCTTGAAAGTTTTTTCTGTCTTGCATATTAGTTTATTTAAGCCTCTTCTAATGTTCAAGCATGAACAAGATGACTTGATGTAAGCAGGGCTTATGGTTCTGAAAAATGAGGTAGGTAGAGGACATGCCAGAGGGATGAGACAGGCACAGGGACCGCTTCCTTCCCTGTGCCTTCACCGTGGACAAGCGTCTGTCAATCATCTCTGTGATAGCACTGGCCTTGAGCAGCACCTCAGAGACTCAGGCCCCACACCGAGCTTCCAGTGCTGCAGGACCTGCACTGGCTGACGGATAAGTCCCCAGAGTGCCCTGCTCTCCTCCTGGTTATTCTGTACTGGCCTCATGCTCAGCAGCAGCTACCACAGCAAAAGGCCCTATTAAAATTTAAATTAGCTATGAAGGAAGAGAAAGATAAATTTTCCTTCCTTCCTCACCTTTAAGCGAGAATGGATTATCCACTGGGCTCAGGGGATTGTACAGGCCCTGAGGAAGCATGTAAGAAGAAGGCTCTGCCTCGGGTGTGCTGGAAGAGGAGGGAGACAGCACGGACCACAGATCCTGCTGCTCAGGTTCACTCAGGCAAACCTCAGACCTAGCAACAGCCACCTTCCAAGTAAGAGTCTTCATCCTAAAGAGTCTAACATTGAGCTTTTAGCTCTTCCTTGAAGTAGTCATACACATTTTGATAAGCATATATAGAATGCCTATCTGGTGGGCTTTGGTAGATAGGATTTGGACTCTGAAGACACACATTTCTGATGCTATGTCCCCATATATGCGCGCGCGCACACACACACACACACACACACACACACACCTCACATATGCATTCACATTTAGAATAACTTTTCTCTATATCTCATGTAGCCAAAAGCTAGTCAAATTGAAGAGTATTTTTTCCATTACCACCTATTCTGTTTAAGAATTCTGTTGTTGTCATGTCTTCCTTTCTTTTATTGGAACAGGAAGAGAAATATCCTGCCACAGAAAGACAAAAACATTTTTGATAATAATTTTAAAACATTGTAAGATGCTCAAAGCATTGATGTATCTACCAATACATTTGATCTCTCAGATTTTGATAATTAGAAAAATGATCAAGGGTAACATAAATAAGAAGGCTATGAAGTGTGTGGGAGTCCACCGTGGCTCTCTGGCATTTGACATTTGAAAGTAAACTTCTTCCTCTACAATGAAGGCATTGATACAAGCTATGTAACATTTATTACCTTTCAAGGACTCTGTTTGTTAAGCTTATTTGTTCTTTGACCCTGCGATGGGAGGAACTCAAAGAGATAGCCAAAGATTTGGTGGTATCTGTAGAAATCAGGAATTCCTGTTTTTGCATAAGAAATGATGGAGATGATTGCTTGATGCTTCCTGTTAATGTGCCTTTAAGGAAAGCTGTTTCTGTAGAAATAAACCAGACTTCTCTTGGTCTCCACTCAGGTGTGAGTGTTCTTTCCTTTCTCAATCCTCACTCCCCAACTCAGGTACGTTCGTTCGTGTTGTGACGGCTGGGCCGCCACAGAAGTGTTTCTCATATATATACAGATTCCCTTCTTATCTGGCTGTGTCCCTAGGCATAAGACATTTTACTTGTGATTATTAGCTAATCTCACATTTAAGTAGCACATTTTAAAACTAAGGAAGTCCTAATAGAGTAACAGGAACTGGATTTATTTTCCCATATTAAACAACCAAAAAAACTGAACTTTATGAACAATGACTCTTTTCTAGACAATAAAAATCAGCTGATGAAGAGCAGTGATCCCTGAGAGACCAGAAACAATGGAAATCACTTTTAGAATTGCTACAGCTTACTGATTTTAGAAAGTTTCAATATAAGGCTCAGTAAAAGGGGACCAAGGTAAAGACCTGCAGACTCTTCTTTGAAAGGAAGAGATGAGCACCAAGAGAGACGAAGGCAGCAAGAGTCCATGGGATGGAGTGCCAGATATGCATGTAGAGACAGCAGACTCCCATGCCAACCTTCAGCCAAGCACCGATCCGTAGACATGTGTGATTTCCTTAAGCCAGACAAAGAAGCCTCCAACAAGATTAAAGGGAATTTGACTCAGGGCCACAAATAGCACTTTTTCTCAACAGCTAGACTGGAAAACCTCATGGTAGTTCTTGGTAGTATTGTGTAGTGTATTTGGGAGGGTTTTGCTTGGTAGTAGAGGAAATTTTAACTGTTCTGGCCTTGCTTAGAAGATTTTTTAAATATTTTAAAGAATAAAAATAAAAATATTTCCAAGTATCTGAACTGCCTCCTAGAAAAGAAGCTCAAGAAAACTTAGAAAAGTAAAAGATATCCATCACCAACAAAGTAAAATTTTGGATGTGTGTCATCTCATCTATAATTACATAGAAATATTCGGGAAACCACAATCCATAGTAAAAAGAAAAAAAATCAATCAAATCAAAGTGATGCAGAACTGCCCCAATATGGAAATTAGTACACAAGGACAAAAGAACTACTTTTAAATTTGTATTTTATATATTCAAAAGTGAAGTAGAAGAGAGACCACAATCCAGTTTCTATGGATTAAACTAAAATGTATGAGATGAAAAATAAACTGTATGGTATCAATGAGAGATCAGCCCTTGAAGAAGGAAGGATTAATAAAGTTTAAGATACAGAAAAAATATGAGAAAAGGAAAAAATGGAAACAAAGTCTTTGTAAATAGAGGAGGGTGGAGGGGATGAAGGAAGGGCAGGGGTATGAGGAAAAATGAGAACCAAGATCTGTCATGTAAGGGTACAAGATTCCAATGATAAATGTAACTGTTCTGTATACTTTAAAAGTACCAAAAAACTCAATAAGATTTTTAAAAGTTTAAGATACAGTATCTATCCAAAATAAAACAAATAAAAAATGAGAATGCTGTCCCATCTCCTTTTCTGTATTTCATAGGTTAAACCAAGTAAGAAGTTCCACTGTGTTCATTGGAGATAGCCCTTTATAAAGTCTTGGTAATATAGGTCACTTTGGGTGTATCCATCACATTATTAAAAGAAAAAACAAGAGTCTCACTAATAGGACACAAAATAGATTTCAGAACAAAGAATATTATTATAGACAAAAACAGATCATAATGCTAAAGGGTTCAATTCATCCAAATAATTCCAATTATATAAGTATGTGCATGTACTCTACATATATATATACATATATATATGTGTGTGTGTATATCTATATCTATATATCTATATATCTATGTATCTATAGATATATAGATATATATATATATATCCAGTAATCCAGTAAGAGAACTTCAAAATATATAAAGAAAAACTGGTAGAACTGCAAAGTGAAACAGACAAGCCCACAATTATAATTAAAGGTTCCAATGCCCACCTCAATACTTGATATAACAACTTAATAGAAAAATTATTTGTGTCCTACAAAGTACATTCTCTATCCAGCCTCTGGCTTTCTGGCTATGCCTGGTTCCTCATCTATACTGCAGAGAAACAAGGGGTCTTAAAAGCCATTTCCCTGAGCTAGAGCAGAAGTGAATAATAGTAAGAAGGCCTTACTCCTAAGTCCCCATCCCAAAGGGTAAAGTTACTATATTGATAAGTTTATTCATTATGAACATATTTTGTGCTAGACTTTGATTTCATTTTATTTCACATGGTTAAATGTGATAGATTAGTAGCTACCACACAAATTATAATATTTTAAGCTGTGTTTGATTCTATTGTTGTTGCTGATTGTATCACTTAAACTAGTGTTGTGATTGATCTAATCACTTATCCTTCCTGGTATAATGAAAATGAGATTTCCCCAGAGTTATTAGAGACTCAAATCCTAAAGATCAGCTATATCTGGAAGACACTTCTGAGAAGCAATCATTCCTTAAGGGTTCTTAAATATGAGCAATAAAGATATGTACAATAAGTAATATCAAAGTATCAACCCAGGAATTACACCAAGGACTATACCAACAATAATAATAGAAATTAAAAGACATTTAAACAAGACACAGCCTTCCAGCTTACTAAAGGCAAATTCTGGGGGAAACAAGATGGAAAAGTCTGATAACCACCTGGACAATCCGAACTCATAGCACAGGAAATCAAAAAAAAAAACAAGTGAATAAAGCTCTACAAGTATTCAAAACAGAAATAATTTCCCAGATAAAAGACATGATTATAAACTCTAGAACAGAAATAGATAATAAAATAGATTAGCTCAGGATCATGATAAAAGCCATGAATGCCTAGCATAGGAAAGAAATGGAAACTGTGAAGGCCCAATATGAATCCATAAAACAGATTCAAACTGATATCCAGGAGATTAAAAACTCTGTTAAAAGTATACATAGCAGACTAAGCCAATCTGAAGACAGAATATCAGATGTAGAAGACAGGATGGCAGTCAGTGACCATGAAAAGAGAGATCTCTTAAAAATAGTAAGGGACCATTAGAAATCAATCCATCAGCTCCTACATAATGTGAAGAAGAAGAATATAAGATGAATAGGAGTCCAAGAAAAAGCAGGAGAAAGCACAAATGACATAAAGAAAACTGTTCACAGAAGTAATAGCAGAAAACTTCCCAAACAGAGCAAAAGAACTTGACATACAGATAACTGAAGCATATAGGACACCAACTAGTTATGATTTTTAAAAATCTACACCTAAACATATAATAATCAAGATCCCGGGAACCCAGTGGAAATACTACAAGCAGTTAGAGAAAAGAAACAAATCACATGAAAAGGGAAGCCCATTAGAATCACAACAGACTTTTCAACATGAACCCTCAAGTCAAGGTGAGCCTCGAGTGAGGTATTTCAAGCTTCAAAAGAAAACAACATCCAACCTAGGCTGATGTATCCCACAAAACTATCTTTCACAGTTGATGGAGAAATAAGATACTTTCATGACAAAGAACGCCTGAGAAACTGAATAACAAACCAGCACTCCAAACAATTTTTTATAATATCCTAGAAAAAGACAATGAAGGTCACAACTCCATGAGGCCCAACAGCAAATCCAATGGGCAAGAATTTAAAGGGAGAGGGAGAAAAATAAAAAAGAGCCAACAGCAGGAAAACAGCATGACAATGATAAATCAATACATATCAGTTATAACCATCAATGTCAATGGCCTCAATTCACTAATAAAAAGAAATAGACTAGCAGAATGGATAAAGAAGCAAAATCCAACAATATGCTGTAACAAATCATCAGTAGCATGGGAACTAGCACAAAGAATCAACAATTGTAATCTCATCTTTAAAAAAAAAAAGGTTGTGCACTGCCAGAGAAATCACAAGCAGAGCTAAGAGACAACCCACAATGTGGGCAAAATTTTTTACAGCTGTTCCTCAGACAAAGGTCTACTATCTAGAATGCATAATAATCTTTAAAAAAATCACCCCCCCCAAATACAAAGACCTGATTCAGAAATGGGCATTTGAAATGAAGAGATTTCTCAGAAAAAAAAGTAAAACCAGCAAGTAAACATATAAAAAATGTTCAATATCACTGGTCATTCAAGACATGCAGGTGAAAACAACACTGAGATTCCATCTCACCTCAGAAAGAAGGCTGCTATCAAGAAATCAACCAATAACAAATGCTGGTGGAGTTGGGGGGAGAAAGGAACCCTTCTCCATTGTTGGTGGGAGTGCAGACTGGTGCTATCACTGTGGAAATCAATATAGAGATACCTCAAATAACTAGGACTAGAAGTCCCATTTGACTCAGCTATCCCTCTGCTGGGTATCTTTCCAAAAGAATTAAAAGAATCATACCACAGGGATATATGTGCACCCATGTTTATAGCAGCACAGTTTGTAATAGCTACAATTTGGAGACAGCCCAATTGTCCATCAACTGGAGACTGGATAAAGATGTGGAATATATAAATATATCTATATATAGATATATAGATATAGATATATACTACTCAGCCATAAAAATGAAAAGCTAGAGATAAATTTATAGCTATGTGGATGCACATTGAGACCATACTCAAGTGAAATTAATAAGACACATGTGTAAATATTGAATAGTTTCTCTGGTGTGAAAAACTAAAAGTGGAAGTAGAGATCAAAATGTATAATTGATATTGTGTAATAGGAAGAAAAGGTCTAAAATAGTAAAGGAAGTGGGAAGAGGAGGGGAAAGGTAAAAAGGGGAAAGAAAAAATATGTGAAAAGGAAAAACATGGAAACAATGTCTTTGTAAACAGAAAAGGGTGGAGGGGTGAAGAGAGGGCTGGAGCATGGAGAAAAATAAGAACCAAGATAAGTCTTGTAAAGGTACAAAATCCCAATGATGAATATAACTGTATTGTATAACTAAATTATAGCAATAAGCTTAATAAAGGTTAAAAAAAGAAATCAATAAAAGAAACCTGTTGAGAAAAAATTCAAATATTTGGAACTTAAAGATTAAAGACAATTAAAAAAGCAAACATTGGTTAATCAATAAATACAATTAATTAACATTCAGACAAGTGATTATTATAAAAATGTTTTGATGATAAATTAGAAAACATACTTGAAATGGGTAAATTTCTTAAAAGACACAAACTACCTACATTCACTGAAAGAGAAATATATAACTTGAATAGTACAGCATTTATTAAAGAAATTGAGTTACTTTTAAAACTACTCCCTTAATGAAACTCGAAGTCTAGATAGCCTCTTTGCTTAGTTAGGTCAAATATTTATTGAAAAAGATATAACAATAAGGAGGAGAAAAGTATTGTGAAATGAACTAATAAAGATGAACCTCAAAACATCTCTGCTGGGTGAAAGACTCTAGACCAAAAAAATAGCACGTAACATAGTGTTCCATTTATACAAGTTTCCAGGAAAAGAAAACTCATTTGCAAAGACAGAAAGCATATCAGCGATTTCCCAAAAAAGAAGAAAGGATTACAGGAGGGTTAGAGGTATGGTATGCTCACTGTCTTGGTCATGGTAACATTTTCACAATGCACACTTATGTCAAAATATATAGACTTTTCTTGTTAAATAGTTCAATCCAATGGCAATGATACTTCAATAAAACAATTCAAAAAAAGTAATATATGGTAAAAAACATGAAGTAGTATCTGTCAATTTAAAATAAATGAATAAATAAAAATTAAGATAACCTGTTTGTCCTACTTTGCAAAAACATTTGCCAGTTTCTTTTTTCCATATAATTTATTTTATATTTGTAGTACTTAACATTAAAAATTTTAAATTTTATTTAGCCAAGTTCAGTAATTTTTGCTGTATGTTTTGTGCCTTTTTTTTTTTTGTATAGGGAATAGAACTCAGGACCCTGTGCTTGGGAGGCAGGTGGTGGAACCACTGAGCTAAATCCCCAGCCCCTCTTTTATACCTTAAGTGTTATGCTCATTGAGAGCTTCCTGAGCATGAAACTATGTTACTATTAAATAATATTTCCTGGAATATTATTATCATTATTATTTTAGAGACCCTAGACTGTACATTAAATATTTATGCTGTGTTTAGAATTTGCTTTCACACAGGACCACAGTTATGTCTTCAGTGAGACTTTTATTGAAGTCTACCTTTCCTGCATGTGCAGGAGCTTATCTCAAGCTGCCTTTAAAAATAAAAATTATTGCTTTAAAAATTTAACATGATTTTGGCCTATTAGTAATGTTCTTAATCTGTATATATGATAATTAACTTTATAAGGACTTGTAAGATAAATAAATAAATCTGATGCTGGCAAACTAAAGGTGGGTGGCAGGAAGGGGGAGAGGAAGCATGAAGGTGTGTTACCAATTCCCTGCACAGATGTCATCATTAGGTACTGCAAATGTGCAGTAATAAAAAAATTAAAAATAAAAAAATCAACATGAAATAACTACAGCAGAGAATTTACCTCTTCTCCCTTCCCAAGTTTTCTTGTTTTCCTCTGTTCTCCTGCTGCGGGTTGACCCTAGGTCCATCTGTAACTGTGTGGTTCGGGGATGCTTTTGTAAAGCAGTGCTTACTACCCAGCTCCCACCAGGCAGCATGGTGTGGCCCAGCCCTAGAGGGATTGATGGCATCTGGCTTCTCTCTTCTGCCTCATTTCATACCCTCCATTCCAAGGTGCCCTGTTCACTCCAGGCCCCCCTGAAATTTTCTGACCACAACCACCCCAGACTTGGTCCTCTCTCACCTTCTCTCAAAGAGCACTCACTCATCTTCCAGACTAGACTCTAGCTCTTGGCCAGGCTTATGGAGATGCCATTTATATACAGTAAGTGGTATCATTTGGGTGTGTAGCTTTATGGGTTTTATGTTTTCATTGTTATCAGTACATTTTAGGTATACAGTACGGTTTTCATCACTGGGAAATTATACCTTTCCATAATGTATTTTCCCCATTCCCCTGCTCTCCCTTTACCCCCTCCACTCCTTCCTATTTACAAAGATTTTGTTTCCATTTTTTTCCTTTTCTCATATTTTTTCTTTTCCCTTCTTTCCTTTCCCCTACCTTTCCCACTTCCCCTACTTCTTTAGCCCTTTTCTTCCTATTTCAAGTTAGCAGTTATACAATTTGGATCTTATTTACACTTTTTCACACCAGAGAAACTATTTGGTATGTACATGTGTGCCCTATTTATTTCACTTAAGAGTATGGCCTCAATATGTATCCATTTAGCTCTGAATGACTTTAGTTTCTCATTCTCTATGGCTGAGTAGTACTCCATTTTATAGAAAAACCACATCTTCTTTATCTAGTCTCCAACTGATGGGCAATTGGGCTGTTTCCAAGTTTTAGCTATTACAAACTGTGCTATGTTTATAGTAGCACATGGGTGCGCATATATCCCTGTGGTATGATTCTTTTAATTCTTTTGGAAACATGCCCAGCAGAGGAATAGCTGGGTCAAATGGGATCTCTAATCCTAGTTCTTTGAGGTATCTCCATATTGATTTCCACAGTGGTTGCGTCAGTCTGCACTCCCACCAACAATGAAGAAGAGTTCCTCTCTCTCCACAACCCCGCCAGTATTTGTTATCGGTTGATTTCTTGATAGCAGCCATTCCTTCTGGGGTGAGGTGGAATCTCAGTGTTGTTTTCACCTGCATATCTCAAATAACCAGTGATGTTGAACATTTTTAGTTTTATGCATTTTGACAAATGCATAACATTGCATAAACATCATCATAACTGAGAATTTTAAAAATTTCATCACACCACAAATACCCTTGTGCCCATCTGTAGGGAACTCCTTTACCCACCCATCCCAGGCATTACCAATAATTCTACCCCTGTACTTTCTGTCCCCTCAAATGTCATATGAATGGAACTATAAACTATGGAGCCTTTTTTTCCCTAGTTCTTCCCGCATAGCATAATGCAGTGAACACACATCCACATCATTTTATGTACCAACTGATCATACCTTTTTATTTTTCTTCTATTCTCTTTTTTGTGCTATTCTTCTCGCTAAGCCCTCTGTTACACTTAAAAATCAGAACAGCAGTAGTGGGTGACCGTGGTTTGATTCCCATTTCACGGGGAAAGTTCCCATTTTCTGCTAGGCCACCTGATGTTTGCTACAGACTTTCAAAAAGACAAACAGACAACTTTAATATGAGTAATGAAATCTCCTTTGCTCTTTTGCTGCATTTTTTCATGGTTTGTTTCTTTTTAGCATGTTTGTTCTGAATACTTGGCATACAAAAGACATTAAGATGGGGGAGACAGAAAGTTTAGTGGGGTCTTGAGTACCTCCCAGGGCAATCACCGACCTTGCATTATCTTTGAATTATTTCACAACTCAAAATCATAGGAAAGTGACAGTAATGCAAATCATTCTCATCTCTGAAGTGAAAATAGGAGTCCAGTGGAATACAGTTATTGCCTTAGGGATATTGACAGTTTTACAGTTATTTATAAGTTTATTTTATTGTTGTTTATCTAACTAAAAATTCATAGTGATGGTATTCTCCTTTGAACTGGTATCATCTTACCAGTTCTCTCAGTAATCAAGGAATTAAATAAATCTTTGATGTGCTTATTTGTATAAGGATCTTTCTCTGTTCCCTCTCTCTCTCTCTCTCTCTCTTCTCCCCTCTCTCTTTCTTTCTCTCTCTTCCTTTCACTCCCTCATATTGGGGTACCTTGAACATCCTAGCCAAAACATTATATCACTGAGCTACATCCCCCACATAATTGATGATTGACTGATTGATTGATTGATTGACTTGAGACAGGGTTTCACTATATTGCTGAGGCTGACTCTAAACTGATCCACCAACCCCAGCCTTGTAAGTAGCTGGGATTACCGGTGTATGCTACCATGCCTGGTTTAAATTTAAAAACAAAGGCCTTAAATTCAAAGAATTTTGAACTGTTCTTGGCCCGTCATAAATAGTCAATAATTATTGACTCCTACACATTAATTTTATTAACATTTGCAATGACCCCTGAGTCACACCTGACATCCTTCTGGATAAGGGCTGTCTGCAGATGGCACTCCTGAGTTCACATCAGGTGTCCATTCAGCCCTGGCCAAGCACTTCCTAGGAAAGAGGCACAGTAGTGGTTCCTGGGGATATAAGTAATAATGATTTTTTTAAGTATGTACTTATGACATAAAGAACAATATTTTGGAGCACATGTAAATGGTGGAAAGGTTAAACATCATTAAATTGTGTATCATCTCACATAGTTGCTTTTGTGGTGAGAACATTTAACATCCATTTTCTTAAACTGTCCAGTGTTAAAATATATCACCACTAACCATCATCCCCATGCAATATCACAGATCTTCTCCACTCCTGTTTCCTGTGTGGCTGTGATTCTACCTCTGGCCACTGTCACCCCAACCCTGAAAAAGCCACTGTCTGAGCCTCTAGCAACCACTACCCTGCATTCAGCTTCTAGGAATTTAACCATTTCACCTCCTCATGTGAGTGAGAGCAGGGAGTGTTTGTCTTTCTCAACTCACTTCTGTTGGAGAGGCTGTTCGAGAAAGGTAAAGATAAATGTTGGTAAGAATGTGGAGAAAGGGAGATGCCATTGGTGTAAATGTAAGTAATGCCATTATGGAAGGTTTAGAGTAGAACTTCTGTAGGACCCAGAAGTCGCACTCCTGGGTACTTATCCATGAGAGGTGACCAGCATGTGTAGAGACAACTCCACTGCCCTCATCACTGAAGTACTGGTCACGGAAGTTAAAGTACAGAATGAACCGCTTTCTGGCAGTGGATAGTTGAACAGGTAGTGTGGTAAATGTAAGCATCAAATACCATCCCATCTTCATGAAGAAGCAGATCCTGCTCCTGATGGCAGCACAGATGCACCTGAAGTCCATGATATTAAGTGGAAATCCAGGCACAGAGAAGCCCAATGTTTCCAAGTGTTCTCATTGTGTATCCACGCCATGACACAATTGTCAATTTGTTTCTATGTGGGGCACCAGCACTTGAGAATTGAAGATACTAACTCCTCATGAAGTCAGGAATGAGTTCCAGGCTAACCTCGGATCTCCTTATTGCCACATCCAACTCACTCCTAGCCACTGGGATGGTCCTGTTTCCAGACCACCCAGCTTCATCCATTCCTTAGTGTCCGCTGGCTAAGAATCCCCTGGAATTTATCATTCTTTGTTTTAAAAGCCACGGGGACCCACCAAACAGCCCCACTGTTCAGCGAGTGCTGCCACATTAGCGGGCTTGAGGGACAAGTGGACCCAAAGGAGCACACTGTGCCCACTACAGACAAAGGAGGAAACACAGACCTCAGTGTGTGACACATTTCAACCACTTATGAGGTCTCAGACTCAAGGACACAGGGCCTCTATATTGAGAACCAGGCACACAGCCTCCTGCTGCATAGCCTACACCAAAAGACATCAGAAAAGGAACATTCTTTAAACACCCTCCTGACTTGCCTGAGGCCCGAGTTAGGTTGGTGGCTATCTTGGTTTTGGTACCTTTCTTAAGTGATTTTGGCCCCTGAGGTTAACGCTGACTGCCAGAAAGGAGGAGAAGACACCTGGAAGTTTCAGAGTCAGCTCTAAAGGAACTGGCGAGTGAGCATCATAATCGCCCTAGCTCCTGGAAGCCCAGGAGAAACTTCGGCACAAAGCATACATTAGTCTGGCACTCAGGGCAGAGGCCTGTGTGGCACCGCCTGCCTTTTCCCTGAGGGTGTGAAGCTCTGTGTATCTACTCTGTGCTAAAGTCTGTGTGTACTTCTGCATGGCAGCCTATGTGTGAACTGAATTCCTTCACGAAGGCACAAAGAACTGAGGGACAGAGGGGGTTCCCCATGGTGTCTGGCCCTGTCTTCCTGGTGACAGTCAGGTGACACCCAGGCCTACCTCTGTTGAGGCATATATGGTGTCCCATGCCTCCCGGGTCCCGACCCCATCCTCTGCCCTGCTTCCCCCCTCCCAGCCCTGGCACAGCTGGCTTCTTCCTCTGCCTCCCAGCTGGAGAGCACGTGTTCTATGACCCCTGCACCAGTGTGGGCTCCTCTGTGAATCCTCTCTCAGCCTCCCCGACTCTGCCTCCCCATGTTACTGTGAGTTCCTGCCCATCTTCAGGTAGTCTGTCATCTTCCCTTCTGCCTTTGAATGTTTTGGGAGTTTAACCAGAGTTCAAGTTTCCTGCCTTCCCAGCACCTTGTTTTGGCCTGGAGCAGCTAATTGATAAAATGCATATGTCTGGATTCACTGGTATTCGACGTTTCTTTCACTTCTCAAGACAACTGTCCATTTTTTGCCCCAAATTTTGCACAACACTCTAAACTTGCTTGAAACTTAACTTTTCCCAAACTGTTTTTCTCTGTCACCATTTAGAACACAAAGTGACACATTTTATGTTCTGCTTTGTTATGTTTACCCAATACCCATGCAGTGCTTCATTCATACTACAGGCACAGTGTGTGTCAGGTGGATTATTATTTTGTCTCCCTTCTGGGTTCTTTTGCCACTGACTTTTAAAAATGTTTATGACTTCTCAGTCTTCATCTTTTCTGGATCTAAGATTTCGTGTGGTTGGGAGTAACAATTAGGTTTGAAAAGATCTTCTCCTAGTAATTTTATTTCGCTCCCACATTTTACTGCATGTGAACAAGAAGAGCCCACCTGAGGTCAGAAAGAGAAGTCTGCACTGTGGTTCTACGTGAAATTCACTGGAGGAGAAAGAATGAAGTCTCCTGCTCAAGAACCCACTGACCTCCACTCTCTCACCTTGAGTTGAAGAAGGAAGAGGCACCTGAGTGAGAGGCCATCGAAGGAAAGTTGGGCTGACTCCTGGGTGCTGGGAATCAAACACAGGACCTTGCGCTTGCCAGGCTATTCACAAAACATGTTGCTATGCTGAAGGCAGCCATTGACACCAAAACAAAGTACTACCCAAGAGGCAAAAATGAACTCAAAATAAGGAAGAAAGAAAATAGATGTTTGGACAGATATATAGAAGGCCTAAAGTCTGGGAATAAATGGACCAATATGAACTGGAAAAAAAAAATTACTTCCTCCATTCCCCTTGTGCCTCCATTGTGTTGAAAACTGCTTTCTGAAAATGTTCCCAAAATTGCCTGTTGATAAGACAAATCTGAGCTCATTCTCTGAATGTGTTGTAAATCCAAGCAGCATTTTAGAGGGCACAGGTGATGCAGGTCTACCTACAAGACTGTGAAGTCTGCTCTAAGCTGAGTCTTTCGATGGCGGCTGTGGGCATGGGCAGGAATGACTGCTTAAAGATAATTAAGGAAATAGTTTTGGATTGGTAGGCACGAATAGGCTGAGGAATTCATAGTGAGAGGTTCAAAGACTTGGGGTATAAACTGGTGTGTGATGCTTTCTATTGAAAGCTTATTGATTTTTCAGGAAGTTAATGGAATGATGGATCAGGATATATGCGACTTCTTGGGCAAGAGTTTGCTGGAAGAGTGCAGTATGTGTGGACAAAGATAGCAGAACTGAGAAGGTGTGTTTATGTGGGCTGGGGTGAGGATGTAGCAGCTTTCTTCTCTAGTTCTCATCAGGAATTTATCACTCATGGTCTTATTTTTATCATATTTCTTGCCAGTGTCTAAAGATCGGTAATGACAATGACAACAACAGAATGCTTGTATCTATGCCACACTTACTAGACTCAGATCCTATATATACTGGCCTGTGGAAATAGTCTCTGTCATCCTGAAACCAGCCCTATAAACCAGGACTCATTACCCTACTGTTAGATGAGGACACTTAGGCTCGGAGAGGGGTAATGGCCTCAGGTTTTTCTGTCTAAGAAGCAGCAGAACACAGGACGACAGGCTGTCAAAGACATATTGTGCTCTGCATCTAGAAAGCAGCCTTCTCCATACTAAAACAAGGGCCAGGGTCTTGCCTAGAACAGTCTCAAGCACATTCTACTGACTGGTTCACAGTAAGCATTCTCCAGGGATGCTAGGAAGCATTCCGAAGTGGGAGTATCTTCTGTCCCCCAATCTCACTTCGTCCCATGAGGCACAGTTGCTGTTTACTTGGCTAGCTAGAATAAATATTACAGCGTGTTTTTATTTCTGTTTACCTAGGGCAGACTTAAAATCCCACAGTCGCTCAGTTCTTGATTTGGCTTCATAGAACAAGCACAAAGCCATGAGGACATTAAGCCACTGCACCGGTTCAGTCTGGACACATTAAAGGCCCAGTGTGAGGGCCAGGCTTCGTTTGCTAGCTTTTTCTATTAGATACCAAAGATCATTGATCCTCAGGGAAAGTAGAGGGAAGAGCAAATTTAGAGCACATAACCAAAAAAAAAAAGGAAGAAAACTCTCACTCTCTGTCCTTTTTACCCCAGTTGCTATGAAATATTTTTGGTTCCCTGCCGCAGGGTCTCTCATCTATTACTTTTTAAAAATAAGATTCAAATTCATAGACAGATGTGCCCCCATCTATCTAAGCATAATATTCACACTCCTGACCTGCTGTCTCACTCTCCCTGTCAAGCCACAGGAAAGGTAAGTGCCCAGGACCTCTGCCATCTATTTCTGGCTTTCTACTTCCATTGGGAATTGAGTTTGTCTGACTCGTCCTATCATGGATTTTTTTTTCAAATTTTGAGAAGTCTTTTTGCCTTTTATTAAACTTCCTAAAACTATTAAAAGCATTGACAACTGATGTTACAGATCCCCTTGACTTTTCTCTACCTAAGCATCCAGGTTCATATTGTGTGTAATTTAGTTCTTTGGGGAAATAAATCAAAGTACAAGGTTCAGTGATGTTTGTATTCATTCTTGTGAGATGGGTAGTTTAATAGGAATTGTTCTTTCTTTGAACTTATAAACAAAGCAAGAAGAGAAATATACAAATAGAATACAAGGATTTAGCATAATCTCTTTTGTATTTATACTAAAAATTAATTTTAAAAGTTCTAACAGGATTGACTTTGATTTAGTAGGTAAGAAGAAAATAGAACCATTCACAGTTTAGAAATTTTCTACAACACACATTTGAAATAGAAAATTGTTAAGGATTACAGAATGCTTCATTGAAGAGGGAAGTTAATTCTATCCAAAGGCTTTTCAAGGGTCTTACAGTACTCTTTTCATCTGTGAATACTGATTTAAAATTTGGCTTCTAAAAAAATGAAAATGTAAATTAGTCTGATTCCAACTTCTAATAATGAGTGACTAGGTAATTCATTACCTAAGCTAAAAATGCAGAAAACCTTTTATTAGCAGCATCAAAAACTAACAAAAGAGGGAGAAAATTACTAGAACAAGATCCAAGAGAAGGAAATCTGGAGGAGTGAGCCCAGGACCCCAGGCTTCTTCCATAAGGAAAATTGTCCATCTGGAAAATAGAACTAACAGCTAATGGGGCTAATAACCAAGATTGCTTTTTTTTTTTTTTCCTGAGGATGGAACCCAGGGGGCACCAAGCTGAATTTATGTTTTTAATTTTTTGAGACAGGGTCTCAGATGGACATTGAACTTGGCAATCTTCCTGCTTTAACCTCTAAGTAAACTGAGGTTACAGGTGTGCACCATCATGCCCTGCTGAATGCATTTAGGTTGTATCCACCTCACTAGATAAAGACAACGATTGCCAGAGTTCTGCTCCTATCAAGGCACCTACTCCCATTTAGGTCTAAGATTCCAGAAATCAGGGTAAAATGAGGGCACTTTCGCAGGTTGTAGAATGCTTTCAAATCCTGAGGCCAGTTCAAAAAATTCTGAAAACCTAATACTGGATTAAGAAGATCCCTGACTGCTAGTGACCCTGGGTGCCTAGGAAAATATTTGGAGGAAAAAAAGAGTTAAAAATTATTTCTACAAGTAATTTTTGAATACAATGTCCAGCAAACAATCAAAAGTAAATAAACACACAAAAAAGGTAAGACACTAAGTTAGAATCAGCCAAAGTAGTAATAACAAAGAAAAAGCAGTGATTTAGGACTATTGAAGAAGAGATGATTATATGGATAATTCCAGGTGACAATTGAGAATACTATTATTTATAATAAGCAAACAAGTTGAGGGCAACAAAACATCCTGAAATAGTAGAAAAAAGTATTTATTCATATGGTGGAATGCTATTTAGATCAAGAGTCGCCAACCATGGCACAGGGGACAAAAGTAGCTAGTGCCTGCTTTTTTTAAAAATAGCAAATGAATTAAGAATGGCTTTTACAGTTTTAAAGCTTTATTTTATAGAGGCGAGATAAAAATATGGAATATAGGATAGACTTTCCATGACCTGCAAAGACTAACATATTTCCTCTCTGGTCCTTTATGGAGAAAGCTTGACCCTTTCTGTAGAGAAATGAAAATGAGTGACCTGCCACACGCAATGCCATGGTTGGATCTTCAACATATATCCCTGAGAAAAAAGAAAACAAGAGCAAAAGAAAAAGCTCGATATGATTTATGGGCACACAGGTAAAAGACAAGTAAAATACTAATTTGGGGATGCATTTCTAAGTGGTGAGACTAGAAAGAAAAGCATAAAAGTGACCAACATAAATGTCAGGAGAATGACAAATTACTTCTGGAGAAGAGAGAAGGGAGTGGGCTGGGGAAGGGGCTGTTGGGGCATCAAGGAAGTAAGAAAATCATCTGATTTCTCTGTCTATGTGGCTGATAAGTGAATGTTCACAGTAATTTCTTCAAATGTCATCTTGTGTCTTTTGCACTTTTTTGCATGTGTATTCTATTTTATAATAATAAAGGCTTAAGGTATAAATTTTATGGAAAATTTTAAAAGGGAGGAAGGAGGGAGAGGAGAGAAGGTGAAGAAAGAAAGGAAGAAAGTCAGGGATGTAGGCCTTGTGGTCAAATTTGGTCGTCTAGGCAACATTAATGTGTGTAATCTTAATGAAAAAAATCTTAAGCAATATTTTCAACTCCCCCTTGATTTGGTCAGTAATTTAATAGGAAATGACTGCCCACTTATACGTTTACCAAGGACTTTGCTTGAAGTAAAGGCCAGTGCACTTGCTGTGAATAAAATATTATGGAAATGGCTATAGCTTCTCTTTGTTTCCCCACCTATGCTACTACCTGCCCAGCAGTGTGCTCACACCCAGCCTTGCTCTGTGGGGCTCTCAATGGCTTGCAGAGATTTTCATCACAGCCCTCTATGAAGAAATGAGTCTTTTTTTCCCATGGTTATCAAGATCCTCATTCTTTTATCTTTTAATTTCTCTAAAAGTATTTCACTTAGCTTTTCTTCACTGATGAGTGATGATGAAAGTGAATGACAGTTTTAGAACATGTGTCTCAGGAATGTTAGTGCTGCCATCTTGCACAACTCTTAAGGAAGGCATTTACATCACAGCAGTTCCCACAGCAGCGCAGTGCTGGGTTACAGATGCCTGGTGAGCACTGTGTGATGCTATTAGTACCAAGATGTGTATGGGGCTCAGGCAGAAGGGGGTAGATTAAATCTACTGTATAAAAGATTCAAGTTCTATCATAGAAGACTTCTTGCTCTACAATTTCAAAAATAGTAGTAAGCAAAATGCAGTTGCAGTGCTGTTCATCATACAAAGCCATATCAAACTTAGCATGAGTGAATTTTTAAACTGCAAATATTTAAAATAAAAATGATTAGAGGTAGCCTCGGCCCCGATCCACCTCAGGAAGGAAAGCCATGCCTTCTCCCACCAGGAGAAGCCATTGCTCCATTACCAGGAAGGTAGCGTGAGCCCCCATAACTCCCCTTACCACCCCCCATGCACACTCTCAGACCTCCTGATTGTGCCAGTCTTTGGACCCACTCTGCAGAGGCAGAGGTAGTCATAAAGGGTATTTTTCTGAATTCCATTCCCAACTTTGAACATCTTTAAAGAAAGGGTGTGGGAAACCTGTAGTAGAATGGTGTACAGTTCAACTGTTCAGAAGGTTGGGGAACTCAATCTGCGTCTTGCAGCCCGAGGTCAGTCTGTGTCATGGAGTTCAGCCATCAGCTAACTGAGATCAGGGATCTTGAGTCCTAGCTCTGCCTGAGCCATTAAATGGTAAATATACTATATTGAAAAGTTTGTTCACTGCAGACATGTTCTGGACTGCTTCTTGATTTCAATTTAATTCAAATGGTTTAAGGGTGATAGACTAGTGACTACCACAGGTGGTCAGTTTCCAAGTTGTGCTTGATCATAATGTGTTGCTGATTGTATCAGTTGGGATAAAGGATTGTGGTTGATTTGATGAGCTATTTTCTCTGATGTTATGAAGATGAGAATGTCTGTGGGTCATTAGAGACCCAGAAGCTAGGGCGCAGGAAAATTTAAGTGATAACTCAGAGATTAAACCAAGGACAGCCCAACAACAAAAGTAAAAATGAGAAAACACTTTCATAATGTGTTGCTGATTGTATCAGTTGGGATAAAGGATTGTGGTTGATTTGATGAGCTATTTTCTCTGATGTTATGAAGATGAGAATGTCTGTGGGTCATTAGAGACCCAGAAGCTAGGGCGCAGGAAAATTTAAGTGATAACTCAGAGATTAAACCAAGGACAGCCCAACAACAAAAGTAAAAATGAGAAAACACTTAAGCAACACACAAAGACACAG
>NW_022900919.1:30044480-30045211 GCF_012274545.1 Fukomys damarensis | reverse complement strand
GGTAGGGAAATAAGATACTTCCACGACAAAGAACACCTGAGAAACTTCATGAATACCAAGCCAGGACTGCAAGCAATTCTAAACAAGATCCTAGAAAAAGACAATGAAGGCAACAACGCCATGAGGCCCAACAGAGCAAATCAAATAGGCAAGGCAAGAAACTAAAAGGAGAAGGTGAAAAAGTAAAAAGAGTCAACAAAAGGCCAATAACATGACAATAATAAGTCAGTACATATCAGTTATAACCATCAATGTCAATGGCCTCAACTCACCAATCAAGAGAAATAGACTGGCAAAATGGAATAAGAAGCAAAATCCAACAATATGTTGTATACAAGAAACACATCTAGTGCAAAAAGAAGCCCATACACTGAAAGTGAAAGGATGGAAAACAATTCTCCATGTGACAGGAGCCCAGAAAAAGGCAGGGATAGCAATCTTATTTGCAGACAAAGCAAGTTTCAAACCAAAACTGATTCTAGTATTATTGATGTAGGATGGTACTGTGTCATACCTCTGTGAATGTAAAATATCTTGTATCTACTTTATAATACATAGTAGTGACTGTGCTTTGTCAGAGCTATTTTTAAAGATATTGCTGTAGAATATTCTCTTTCCAGATGATGATTAAGATGCTAATTTAAAAAATGGTGCCAGGTACCACAACAGCAACAGAACTTTGCTGTTTTCTGGATATTATTCTTTTCTCTCTTTTTTTGTTTTTTTTTTTT
>NW_022900919.1:30024129-30044401 GCF_012274545.1 Fukomys damarensis | reverse complement strand
ATAAATATATATATATACATATATATATAAAATTTGAATTTTGGGAAACTTTAACGGTGCTGTCAACTTTGGAAAAAGTTATCCCAATTTACTGTGTTGAGTTGGCATTGTACAGAAATGGACAGCCATATTGGTCTAGAAATGTTAATTTTTTATTTTTATTTTATTTTTTTCCATTTGTACAAGGGTAACAAATATTAAATATGTATTAAATATATAAGGACATATCTACGTGGGTTTGATTACAGAAACTAATAAAGCATTCTCTAAATAATGAAAAAAAAAGAATAAGATAAGACTACAAGAGCAAGGAACAATTTAAATATGTTCAGGGACCATTTTCATCTTCCGAATTAAGGATTATTTTAATCTTACATCATTGCCTTTTCTCTTTTACTTTCCTTTTTAGTTTTATATTAGGAAGTTTGCTTTTATATTTCTAAGATTAGTCAGTTGCACGGCTTGAATTAGTTTGTAACTCAGTGTATGTGCAATTCTCTTTATAGCCAGCAGATGCTACCTTAAAGTTCTGTACACTTTACATATCAGGAAGCAACTAAAGACACACACATAAAAGTACTTCCAGAAGTGCTTCAGAGGTAGCAAAAATGATGCAATAAGTGTGCTTTGAAGCAAAAAGGAGTATTTTCAGGGAGATTAATGACAATGCATTTTATGTAATAACTTCCATATAAATTGTTGGGGTTGGTTCTCACAGTTAGATCTAATGACAGTAGCTGATGTAACTTAGATTTGTATGAACTGCATCTGAGGGAACTAGGCTCTTTTTTATTAATTGTACAGTCTTGGGCTAGTGGCTCAATCTCCCTCATATTCTTCAAGTTGAAAGAAATGATGATGATAAGAGTGATCACCCATCACAGAACTAATTTAATGTACAGGATTCACAGTGACTGGCACATGATGTCAGCTACCTGATCATTATTAGCTGTCTTCTGACCATTTCTTCTTCCCTCCTGCATCCTTCCAGACCTCCAGTCCAGACTTGGACATGATCCTCTGCCCCTCTTTTTCCTGAAGTCTCCCAAATCCATGCACTCAGTAAGTACTGTCCATTGTGCTGAATTCCCACCTACCTGCTTTTCCTCTCGTTAGACTTTCCCATACCTCCTGTGGGATATTCACTTTCATCACTGTCTCCCCCACGCCTAGCTCCTCCATTCATTCACGCACAGTTACACTGAACAATCAGAAGAACTGGAGAAGTCCTCTTTGTAGAGGTGACATCTAAGCACCTGGACCAACTGAAAAAGTGGATATTGACATTTTCAGAGGAAAGCAGTCCGGAAAAAGAAAATAGTGGCACAAAGCCCCTGATATCAATGCATTTGAGGAGCAATATGGAGACAGAAAATCTTCATTGAGCGCTAGGGTATGTGCCTCAATCATCAATCACAGGATGAATCAGGTGACAAACTCTCTTAAATTCCAAGAGCAGGCATTGACAGATTAAAGCAGAGCGTGGAATTTTTATACCACCACACTCTGGATCCAAGGATGGACAGGTGACATCTAAGCACCTTGACCAACTGAAAAAGTGGATATTGACATTTTCAGAGGAAAGCAGCCTGGAAAAAGAAAATAGTGGCACAAAGCCCATGATATTAATGCATTTGAGGAGCAATATGGAGACATAAAATCTTCATTGAGTGCTAGGGTATGTGCCTCAATCATCAATCACAGGATGAATCAGGTGACAAACTCTCTTAAATTCCAAGAGCAGGCATTGACAGATTAAAGCAGAGCGTGGAATTTTTATACCACCACACTCTGGATCCAAGGATGGAAGCAGGGAGACCAAGCAGGAGACCTTCACACAGGACCAGTTACTAGGTTGGTGACAGGGAGTCATCCTAAAAGATTTCAGGTCAGGTGGAACTCTCTGCCTGGACCACTTATTACAATCACAGTGTGCACACAACTATACCAGCCAGTGTTTTCTCCATCACCTACAAAGTCCATACTCCAGGCTCTTCTCTCAACTCAGGTCCTACTCACTATGTCCAGATCCCCTTCCTCTGCCTCTGCTGCTTCTTCTGCCTGATGCACTTCCTCTGTTGCCTTTCCATTCACTCCTCAAAACTCTGCTGTTATATGATCTCCCTTTGGAAGCCACTCTTGATTCCTTTCTCTCTGTTCTTTACAAAAGACTCAACTACTTTCTCTTCTCAGGTGTCTCTGTACCCTTGGCCATAAAACCATGGCCATAATTATACTCTGACCTATAGTAATCCACCTTCAAGCCTTTCATCTTGTACCATGTGAGCCTGTAGTGTGCAGTGTTTGCATATTTTTATTTTTAATTTAATTTTTTGTTAGTACATGTTTGTAGTATGCAATGATTGCATTCATCTTGGGGAACTGGTATATAAGCATAACACATCTTAATTCTTTTTCATTCTCTTCTCCTCCCTCCCCCTCACAACACCTCTTAGCCCTTTTCCTGTTTGCAAAAGTTCTATCTCCCAATTCCCTATTATTTATCTTTTATTTTGCTCTTCATTTATATTTTGAGTTTGTCATATAAGAGAAACTATGCAATATTTAAGCCTGTATGCCTGATTTATTTCACTTAACATTATGGCCTCCAGCAGCATTCATTTTTCTGAAGTGACTGAAGTATATTCTCCTTTATAACAGAGTAGCGCTTCATTGTGTATAAGTGCCACATTTTCTTTATCCTTTCCTCTGTTGTTTTACACATAGGCTACATTCAATATTTAGCTACTATGAATTGTGCTGCCATGAACATAGAAATGCACATATCCCTGCAATGTTTTACATCTTGGTCTCTTTGCATAATCCCCGGCATGAGCAGTCTGGAAGACACCTCTCCTTCAAAACTCCAGGGAAAGTTGGTGGAATAACATTGTGTTCTATCCTGTGATTTGGTTTGGCTTCTTAAGTCCTGATGTGAATTTCATTTCCTGTTGCTTATCCTGTGTGTTAACTTTCTGCTTGGTAATATTGCAAATTCCCAATGAAACCATTCTACGATTGATTAGGCCTAGGCCACTTGGCAATTTCTTTCTAATCTCTTTTATTGTGCTTTCCATAAAAATGATAGCCCCAGTATAAATCCTAGTTTGAATCAATACCAGTATGTGCTAATCTTTTCACAGCACTGGAGATGAAAATGTCAAATGGCGCCTGCTGGGTGTTAGAACTCCCACAGTAAATCATCAAAAATTAAAGTAACACCAAATTGATTTTATTTTCCATTTTTTAAAAAAATCTCTTTCAGATTTATTATTTTTGCCATTGAATTCTTTTTTCCTGTTTACTTACTGTCTATTTGGATGAGATTGGTGAACTCAATTTAGAATGGTGACTGTGTTTATGTCTCCTGGCAAAATATATAGAAACCAAAACCATACTAGTTTTACTTACAGTAAAGTTGCTATTTCACAGAATGATGTATATGTTTACGCATACATTTTAATTCTCTTTTATATAATACTTCAATAAAGTGAATCTTGGTTGAAGAAATGATATCACAAGATATTTTCTTTTAAATTTACTCAATAATGGTACAATTATAGTAAAGACGTTCTAGACATTTATTTTCCATACTTGAGGCTGTGGTCAGAACTACCACAAGCTCCACCAGAGGATGCCCTCAGTAGGGTTGGCTGCCTGGAGTCTGAGTATGTTGCTATGGAGATATAAGAGATATAAAAAGGTATAGCCTGAATATCGAGTCTTCAAAAGGTCCTAAAAAATCATGTCTTTCAAGTCCAGAAGGAACTTAACTAACCATTTTGCACAACTTTCTACCCTACTGACTGTATCAAATGAGAAACTGAAGCTATGGGAGGGTTGGCAAGCAAGGTACAGTCACAGATTTAAAAGCAAAGCTGGAGGTCTCTAGATATTTAATCCCACTCTCTTGTCATTATAACATGAATACATAAAATCCATGCCAACATTAAGCTCAGAACATGCAAATATCAGGTGTGTGTATGTGTGTACATGCTCACAAAAATAATGCACAGAATAAACTCTTCACCTGTGCTAACAGAAGAGACAGGATAATACAGATGTTAAAGGTAAAGGGAAGCCTTAATTTGAGCAGTGTATCCATTTAACAGTTAAGTTAATCTGAGTTTCAATTTTACTTCTGGTCAAAACTGGTTTAATGCTTCTTACATAACTATAGTTGTCTTCCGTCTCTCAGAGGATGCTAATTGGCAGTGAAGTGCTTAGGAAATCTGTAGCCTGAAGAAGTGGCAGGAAGAAACACATCCTTAGGCCTGACCTTTCTAAAGCAAGGAGCTTGCCTTTGAATAATGTAGGGTCTGGGATATTTCCATGGCATGACAAGGAAGAGTCCTCCAAGCTCTGCTTAGTTCATAAAGTAATTCATCATTTTCAGTTTATAACTCTCAATAACTAAAGGCCAGGCATTCAAAATTACCTGTCTCTCTTCTCTCTAGTTATGTATTATAAAAGTCACCAATTCAGATGAGTATTTGAACCAAGCAGGTGACTGAAATGAGAAACATGCCCAGAGCAGAGACTGGAAAAGTGAAAACACCAACTAAAAGAAAGAGCCCTTCATCAATTCTGTAGAGATTGGTGTGGAAAATGCAGATGTAATGTAACTGGCCAGATCTAACTTTGCAGAGATTCCTGAAATCCAGACACTGATGTGAATTCCCACCGGTGTATGAATTTGACAGTTACTTCAAAATAATTGCAACACATCCACAGGCCACCTGTGTAGGAACTCTAAGCTAAGATTGAGAATCAAATCTACCAAGGAAGTGTGAGCCGTGAAATGTTATCACTTTGAAGGGCACCTGCAGGTTTTCCTCATGGATTTGTAGATGCTGGTGAGCAAAGGCTCACTGATGGGTGCCTGTCAGAAGAAGAACTAAATGTATATCATAGCACAGAGGTTAATATCCAGTGCAGGAGCCAGTGGGTGTGCTGTAACCCATAGAGATGGAGTGACCAATGTCATGAGCAGCAGAGCGGGACTGGGCCTCGTTAAATTGTGCAAACATAAATAAATCACCCCAATTCTCCTAGAGAGCCTTTCTTCTTTCTGAATTTGAGATTAAAAACACCCAAGTTATTTAAACCACAGTTTTATCATAAAAGTAAAAAGTAAAGTTTCTTTGTAGAAATACATAGAGAATCCATATCTTGACCTTCTTAAAGACTGAGATCTAAAATTAAGCAATAACTGGAGCCTTGATGATGAGCATCCTGGGAAGAGACACAAAGGTCAGAGATGGTGAGTTAGAAAGCCAGGGATGGTAAGACAGGCATGTGTGCTTTCCACACAGAGGCCCTGGAATCTGTTTTCATCCTCCCTGTAGTCCCTCTCCTTCTCTAGGCTGTTACTTCTGAAGCTGCCTTGGTGACTCTCTTTCAGCCACTGCCCCTCTAATAATGGAGCTGCTTGCTTATAGAGACCTGGAAGTGCCTAAAAGTTTGCACCTTGAGTCTGTCCTTAGCCACTGACCCCTTCCTGGCCTCCAGTGGAGATGAATCCTGAGCTGCAGTCCTCACCCTGCTGCTTCCTGCTGGACCAGCCATCAGGAGTCTTGAAATCAGAGGACTGCTCACCTCTTGCCCTTCCCCTCTCCACCTCCCAGGCCCTGTCCAGTCTCCATGAGTGCAGACTTTGTAAATCACTTACACAGGAACCCTGCTGTCTTGATCTGCTTCTAAGAAGCTGTCCTGAAACATTCAATGATTTACTGGACCTGGTTTATTTAATCAAGAGCTATATTTTTCAATTTTAAAAAACTATGTCAAAAACTATGTCTCTTACAGTCAGCAAAAGAAAGAAGAAAAGAAGAAAGAAATAAGAAAGAAAAAACCATCTTTTATCCAAACTTTCAGACAACTCGCAAAGAAAACAAATGTTTATTTCAGCTCTGAGGTTCTGGGGTGTGTGTATGCATATGTGCAAAGACTTATATTTTAAAAATCACACAGGACATACAGTCAGTCTTTTCTATCTGTAGGCTACACATCCATGGCTTCAACCAACCATGAATCAAAGACTCAAAAGTGTAGCTAAGATGCCCTGATAAAAAAGAAAATAATCCCAAAACATCTGCATTTGTACTAACCATGGAAAGATCTTTCTTCTTGACATTATTTCTTAAACAGTATGGTCTAACTACTTGTGTAGCAGGAACATTATAGCACATGGAGATGACTTCGTGTACAAAGGAGGACACGTGTAGATTATGTGAAAAATCCTGCATCATTTTATTGAAGGACTTGAAATCTTCAGATTTTGGTTTTCATAGAGGGTCCTGGAACTCATCCCCAAGATACCTAAGGACTACTACAGTTATATTCTTTATGAAATCACACCCAAGTAGAAGTGAGTGGTGTAAACATTGCTGTACAGTTAGCTACATGTAGGCAATGGGCGTAATATATTGGCCAGAAACAAAGCAGAACAAGCTATTTTAAATGATAACACTTGAGGGGAGATATTATTATGCAAATCATGGCTTGGGTTTAGGGATCCAATATGTTTCTTCTTACAAAGAGATAAATAAGGTAGCACATAAAATCACATTATTTTCCTATATCTCCAAATCAAGAAAATATTTCTTCAACAATGCAAGCTGCATCAATTAGCCAATTGCATAGTAATTTGCAGGTGCACTGATACATAATTGGACTGACAGTATATGTGAAGCTAATTGTAGCAGAAAATACTGAAATCATAATGCATCTTTCAAAATAAACTTAGTTGAGGACTACTTTCATCTAGTAGTATTTCAGAAGTGCTTGATTATAATTACAAAAATCAGTAGGTAGGTGAAATTTCAGGAGTTTCTACTCGTGCTTAAAATCCACGTATTACTCATTTTACTTTAATGATCTGCTCAGTTGTGGGTATATCAGATCTGAGAATAGTATTCTCATAGGTGATATAATTTCAAGTCCTTTCATTTTTGACAGAACAGAAAGGAAAAGAATATTTAAAATGTGAAAAATATCTTAGTCTTCTAAAGACTGTATTAGGGTGCAAAAACATTTGGGAAGTTATATTGTTGGTGTCTTCTCCAATTGTACAGCCAACCGATTTCCTGGGGCTCTTTTGAAAATAATTCAGTAATATGAGCACAAGTTCTTGTATCATAGAGAATCCTTGCTTAAAAATTGAGTGAGAATGTAAAATAACATCTTCAGAAGTACAAACTAGAAGTTTCTACCCAGCCAAACTATAATTTAATTGCAAAGAGAAGTTAACAGTTTTCATAGGCACATGAAGTCTTAGGGAGAATAATGCACATGCAAACACTCACTTGTACACCACTTTGCTGAGACCTTCTCCGGAAGAGAGAGAAATCAGTCCAGCCAAAAGCAGTGGCCCCCATAAAGTAAAAGTGTGTGATGTTTACTGGTAAGTAAATAATTAATAAATAAGTACGTCTTTAAAAACATTCAGCCAAAATTCCAAATTCTCCATCTATTCATGGAGGTAGAGTTAGGAATAAAACAAGACTGATTCTTCTTTTTCCACCAGAACAATGACAGTTATAGATGAGCCTCAGATACTGAAATGGCTCAGTTGGTCTAGGTGAGCTGAACACTTGGGGAAAAATTAATAAAAATAAAAATAGAATGTTTCACTTTTAAACCAATAGTTTTACATTAAAATTACTTAAAAACAGGGCCAGCGATTTAGCTCAGTGGCTCCACCACCTGCCTCACAAGCACAAGGTCCCAAGTTCAACCCCGTTACCAAAAAAAAAAAAAAAAAGAAACCTTAAAAAAAGAAAAAAAGTCTAAATGAGTATTTGAAATATAAATTTAAAAAATGTATTTTAACCAATACATAAAAACAAAAATTATACACATTATTGGGGTACCACGTGATATTTTGATACATGCAAACATTGAGTAATGCTTGAATCAGATTAAACATATCTGTCTCTTAAAACATTTATCATTTCTTTATGATGGATACAGTGAAAACCTTATCTTGTAGCTTTTGGAAATATGCAGCACATAATCAGCCGCAGTAGTGTGCAGTAGGACAGCTGAGCTTATTCCTCCCATCTATCCATGACCTAATACTTGTTGACCAACATTTCCCCACTTCCTACCCGCTAGGCAGAATTACACAATTTCTCCCTCCCCCCATGAAAGCGAACTTCAGGTTGGCCACTTCAATTTTCAAAACATTTACAGCTATTTCACTTCTTTATTTTCTGCTCACCTATGGACCCTTTCCTGCCTACCTGGCTCTGATCAAGCTGTGCCTCTTACCGAAAGCCCTCTCTGCCTGTAATTCTCTGCCTCTCTGCCTATTGTGATTCACCATACTGATTGGAACAACAGCACTCCCAAATTTGAGCCAGTGGTCATCTTGCCCTGGGTCCAACCTTGTGTTTCTGAGTGACTGTGCTCTAGAGCTATAATAGAACACAGAGGATGCTTCTCGGGAGGCATCCCTCATGGGAGAAGAGTTACACTATGGCATGCAAACAAATATCTGTCAACAAAAGACTGTCAGCCTGTAGACTGACCTGATGGGTGTGATGAGTCTCATCCTTCACTTCTCCCATTCCGTATTGCTGGCCACATCCTACAGATATTGAGGCCTGAAGGTAAAATGTAACCTAAGAGCTCAGAGACCTGAGTGCTTCACTGTGAGTCCCAGTCTGTTTCTGGAAAGTCCCTTGAGCTTCAGTTTTCTCACCAACAAAATGAACTAATAAAGACCAAAACATACAGTTGTAAACATAAAATGGAAAAAAAATCAAATAAGTTTAACCAGGTTTTGTTATACCTTTTTTGTTTTTGTTGTTGTTGTTGTTGTTTGGTTTTGTACCACGGATCAAACTCAGGACCTTGCACTTAGGTGGTGTAGGCAGGTGTAGTACCACTGAACTAAACCCTTTAACAGAAGTGCAAAATAAGACTGGTTTATAAACTTACCATTTTCTAACAAGTAAAGAATAATTCTGACTGGAAGGTGCCTCACAGACTTAAAGGCTTCCAGACAAAGGTCTCCTCTAACAAACAAACCCCATGAAACCATGAAAAAGAAACCCCAACTCTGTTATTCTCCCGTAGCATTCCTGTGTTGTTCCAGTGGGAAAAGTATGTAGTCTCTATCTAATTCTAGGCTCATTTGTTGACCAATTACAAAATTTAAAAAGCAATAGCTGGGCATGGTGGCTTACACTGCAATCCTACTACTTGGGAGACTGAGGCAGGAGGATTACAAGTTTGAGACCAGCCTGGCAACTTAGCAAAAGCTTGTCTCATTTAAAATGATTTAAAAATCAAACATTAATTTTGCTTTTCTGCCTACCCACAATGTTCTCTTCTGCTTCCTCCTAAATGCCCTACTTGGGCTAAAGTGCTTTGCTACTTGCCAATCAACCCCACATTTGGGGCATGGCCTCCTCTGAAGACATAGCCAAGCCTTCCCTTTCCCTCCTACAGCACCCAATAGGAGAGCCATTGCAGCCCAGACCACACTCTAAAAGCAGGATGGGGTGAGGAGCAGCCCTGGGAAGAAAGGAGTAAGAATAACTTTCCTAAAACTTCAAACTTCACTGTGAGGATTTTTCCCCACATAGTTGGAAAAAATAGATGGTTACAAAATGTGGTATAGAAAAAAATCAGTCCTTTGTTAAAAAAAAAAAAAGCACCTGGGCACCTGGCTTTGATTTAAGCCAAAACTGAAGCACCTGGCTTTGATTTAAGCCAAAACTGAAGCACGCACATCCTCAAAGCAACCAGGTCTCCTTTCTGCCACTCACTATGGACCAACAAAATCTGAACTCAGAAGCCTCAGGTGGCAAGCTCATTTATGCCTTTCTCTTTTGTTTGCCCTCTTCTGCTCTGAAATTCTTTGGTGATTACGCAAATCAAGTTAGAATTCAGTCACCAGGAATGATTGCCATGTTTGTTCAGTGGCGTCTTTTCATTGGATGTGTGTGCTGCCTTCATAAACCCTGAAAATCATTTAGCAACCTGAGGCTGAGATCAGGCTAGGTGATCTCATGTCATATGCTTTATTGCCACCAAACTCAAGGAAGAAAGGAAAAAAAAGAACAGTCACAATCTGTCTCCTGGAACTGTTGCTTCCTTCTTTCCGTGGCCAACACAACCTCCCCATTTCCAGTAATTCATCTTCATGCTAACATTTGAGTCTCAGCCAGGATGCTGTTTTCTTGGTGGTACCAATGTGGGGATGTGGAATAGCATCCTTCTGCTTTGCCATGCACCAGTCATCCATTGAATATTCCATTCCCAAGTCTCTAGGGAGACTCATGGGGGTGCATGGGTGATTTACGAAGGTGACTACGGGACTGTGGCTAGTAGATTTGCAAAGGCATTAACATTCCCTTTGAAAGAGGTACAGTAAAGAAAATGCCCTTAGAAAGGAGTGCAGTGCAGGGAGAAAAAAGAGCAAAGAAGAAGGATCTCTTCAGTAATAGTTTTTCTTGTCTTTTTCAGAAAAGTTGGAATGCCTGAGGGCCAGCTGCAAGAAAACGTATTCCAATTAGGCGAGCATTTTGAGCATGTTTATGTTGTCTCTGTGAGCAAAACTCTTGAATGTTGGTATAATTTTTTGCCCATAGGTGGCTTAATTCAAAGCACCTAGCTTAGTTCTAAGCTATGAGTGCTCAACAAATAAGTGTTGGATTCAAGAAAACTCCATCACTTGGCACTTAAAAGAACTCCGAGAAAAACTGAGATTTCAAGAGGCTAAGTAACTAGCTCCAGTCACATAGCTAAGAAGTTATAGAATCCAGATGAGAATCAACATGTGCTTCACTCAGGAGACCTATTTTTTCTCCTGCCCGAGGAGAGAAAGAATAAGGCATACCATCATGTCCAAGAGCTTGGGCTCAGGCCCCAGACTCCCTGGGTTTGATTCCTGGCTCCACCACTGAGTTTCTCTGTGATTCTGGTCAAGGGAGCAACATGAGCTTTTGTGCCTCCATTTTGGCACATGTGAAACAGGAGCAAGGAAAATATCTATGGTTTTTCTTATATGAGAAACCTAAGAGATAGATAATATAAGGGGCAAAATGAAGGAGAGATGGCAGGAAACAGGGAGGTAAACTTTTTGAAGATGAGGAAAGGGGTCCAGGGAAAGGTAGAGGGGCGAGAGTAGGGAGGGAAAAAGACCAAAAATGATCAAGATTCCCCAAAATGAATGCAGTTATTATGCATCACAAACATATACTTATAAAAAAGTACTTTAAACGTTATTTTAAATATTAAATGAGTTAGGGCCAGGGATTTAGCTCCGTGGTGCCACCGCTGCTCCACAAGCACAGGTCCCTGAGTTTGATCCCTGGTTGAAAAAGAAAAATTAAATGAGTTAAAGAATTGTAAAGAATTGACACCATCACCTGATATATGGTGAGCGTGCAATTAACCATATATTCAGCTAATCGCTTTAGATATTTTATGAGTATTAAAATCAGGAGATTTGTCTTATGCAGTAATAAAATCCACAAAGGAAGGCGTCAGTTCCCATAGGATGGGACTTTTGAAACTATGATAAGGGAGAAAGGAACAGCAGCTGAAACTCATCCCAGTCTTCCTCAGCACTAAAATGGTGCATCGGTCATTTTCATCAGTCTCATCGCCACCAGCATTTCCATGATTCCCCCTCCACCTTTCACTCCATCACACACTTGCTTCCAGTTTCAGCGAAGTCCACAAACTCTTCTCAGTGAGAAAGGGACCTTTGTCAAGTTGTTCATTCTGAACTCAGATTGACAGGGACAGAGGTGCTTATTTCACCATCCCCATGTGCTTCTCTTTGACATAATACAGACAGAGTAGGAGGTAGGGAAATTCATCAGGCTCTGTGTCTGACCAGTTAGCATCCTTTCATATCACTGGGCATCAGCTTACCATTTGTGAAATGGAATAAGAGTGCTAGAGAGAAAATGTTAGTCGAGCGTCTAGCCCAAGTGATACTAGGTAAGGCGTTGAAAAGCACTTCTTGTCCAAACTCAACCATTTCTAATTTGACACAATTTATACTAAAAGGCAAATATGCTCCAAGATTACTAAAATAGAACTAATTAAGTGCATGAGAGGAATAATTAAACACAGAGGAAGCTTAAAAGTTTCTGTAGTTGGGCATTATATATGACTCTGAGCCTCCTGGAAGCCAGAGCAAAAATGAAAATAAAAAAGGAAGATGCATACCAGTGCTTCCAAAGAAATAAAGTCTAAACTGGCAACGAGTCATGAGAGCTCTCATGCAAAACCTTCTAACGATAACTTTGAGTGATATGATAGGCAAATCTCTCCTGGAACACATTTTACTTTAAAATGCCTATCAGGTTTTCACTGGGATGTTTTAATAATAAACTTAGATAAAAACTTACAGGTTTCCATCACAATCCTCCTCATTACCAGTGATTCCAGGGGGATTGAGCTGATATGGGCTAAGAATGATGCCTGACAGAAGTCAAACATGATGCCAAGGCAAAATTGGGAAAGCCAAACCACTGGGTGCCACAGAACAAAAAAATGTATCCTAGGAATTCAACTCTGCACTGCTGTTGAAGGTGCTAAGAAAGGGGCCAGAGCAGGGCACCAAAGCATCATGGGCCCCACCCAGACATCCTGAGAAAATGGCATGGCTGAGCTTAGGGGTGCTTTGGGGGCACTCAGAAGCCAGGCTCATCAGGTAGTCAGACAAGGACCCCTAGCAGAGCTTGGGTCTAAGCAAGCCTGTGGAATCCATCTCCTCATGCCCTCATCATGCCTTTGTGATTGTCCAGCCAAGAATCCAGTGGTCACTGAGGTCACTGCTGGTCAGCAGGGCTGGGAATCAGGAGCCAGAAATGGACTTGGGCAAAACTCAGATCCCATCTGTGCTACTGTCTCTCCCTGCATCTGACCTCTGTGACCTCCAGAGCATAGTGGACACTGTTCTCATCCACCTTGGTAAACAGTGCCAATTTATCCAGGTGGTCCTTGAACAAAAATTATGCAGGGCTGCCTCCCAGCCAGTGATAAGAAGAAAAGAGATGAAACCAGGGAAAGAAGCCAAAGATGTCTTCCTTCTTCCTTGTACAGTTTTTGGAAGCTGCCCATAGCATTCCTGCTTCGATTATGCCCATAGTTAGATCATTCTCTGACCAAATTATTTCACTCTAGTTTTCAGGTAAAATTCTAGATTATGGCAAGAAGCCCAAAATAATCACTTGCTTTAATGCTTGACCTAACCAAAGTCTTCAGCTGCTTTGAAACAGCATTCCAGGTCAGAGTGGGTCTGGCCAAGTTCAAGATCATCCCAGCAAAATAGACCCCAGAAAGCCACAATAGTCCCATCTGAACCTCTACTGGGCAAATAGTAGCACGCAGAGGGACTGAAACCATGGCTCTTACACTTAGTAATTAAAATTATGCTTCTGATCATATAATAATTTATTGTGTATTTGTATACAAAGCATTGTATATGCTCTAGCTTATTTAATTCTCATGATCCTAGAATGTTTAAAAGGAATAAGCACAGGCTCCATGTTTTAAAATCTTGCTTTTATTCACCAAGTTAATGAAAACCAGTTCAGGTCTTGAAGTTTGACCTGTATGACTCCATTGCACCTTTTTGTTTTCATGGTCTCCTCCTACTCTATTTAATAAAACTCCCAGAATTGCAAAGTGCTTCACACAAAGGAGATACAGGAGTCAAGTTTTTACTATTAAAGGACTTAGAACTTCGTTGTCATCAATCAAGACAAGCTCTTGTATGAAGTGTACTTCTAGTGTGCAAGCTGTATAATAACTCCATTCCCAAGATAATTTGCAAACTAAGATTGCTGCTCTAGCTCCAGCCATCACAGAAACACATGTGGTAGCTCTCTGCTTTCTATAGGTAAACACACACACACACACACACACACACACACACACACCCCTTGCTTATGCTGTGTGCTAGTCAGCTCTCTGTCACCATGATAAAAACACCTGGGAATAACAACTGAGAGGAGGAAAGATTTGTGGCTCATAGTTTCAGAAGTTTCAGTCTATGGTCAGCTGGCTCCATTGCTCTTAGACCTGTGACAAGGCAGAAACACCATGGTGAAGGGAAAATTGGTTGAGAAAAGTTACTTACTTCACGGTGGCCACACATGAGAGAGAAGGGAGGAAGAAGAATTCCAGGGGTAAAAACAAAATATGATTCCCAAAGTGACTCCCCATAAACCACTCCATTTGAGCTGTCTCCCTCCCTAAGTTGTATCACCTCCAGAGATCATCAAATTGAATCAATCAATTGATTTATTCACTAATGAAATTCAAGCCCTCCTGATCCAGTCACCTTCTAAAAAAATCCCACTTCTGAACACTTGAGCCTTTTGGGCATTCATTTTAGATCCAAACCATAGCATCCTGTAAGAACTGTGGAATAGTAAAATGAGCAAATCTATGCACTTGATCAGAGCTACCATAAACCTTACCTCTGACATCCTGGTCCCCAGCATTCATATTCATGTGCCTGGAAGGATTAGTACTCAAAGTATTCCTCCTTCAAAGTCACATAAACTCAGTCCAAGTGCCGGTCTTTGTCCTGGGACATTATGTACCTACCCACCCATCTGCTGGAAGATGTCTCTGTTTACATAGTGTTGTTGATGCTGATAGTACTCAGTCTCTATATTTATTTATTTTTAAGTGACAAAGTTTAAATTTACTACACACATATTATTGTAAATATGTATCCACTGTGCAACAGTTTAAAGAAATTGACAAATACATTACTTATTATTTTTCGTGTTGAGAATACTTAAAATCCAATCTCTCTGCAATTTTCAAGAATATAATACTTTGCTATTAATTATACTTCCTAAATTGTAGAAAAGATTTCTTGCATTCATTCCTCCTGTCTAACTGAAAATTTTTCTGAAAATCTTTGCCTTATTGTCTTATCAGGCTCTAGTGAGAAGAAGGAATGTTGTTCTGATTGTGAAAATATAGTCCCTTATTTTGCTAATGGGCTCAAACTGCCAATGATCTGTAGCAGGATAAGACAGAACTGTAGCCCTTATTTTGCACCCTCCATAGCACTATTCCAGTAAAAAAATATATAGTCAAAATCATCAAAACAGACTCTCAGCAAAGATACTGAGAACTCTTCAAGACAAATCACCAGTTTCAGAAAAAGTTAATAAACTCATTTTGATTTATTTTGTTTATGAGTCAAGAAACATCTAATATGTCAAACTCCTGTGAGATGGAGCTGTTGAAGAAAAACAACTTACAAATAAGTCCAAAGCCTGAGCCAAATCCTCTGAACATATTTTTTGCTTTAAAACACCCAATAAACATTTAAGGGTGTTCCATTTCTCCTCTTCTAATAGGAACACCGCCCCCCAGAGATAGAGTAAATCAGTCTCCAGTTCCCAATATTTTCTCCCTTTAAGATTTCTCAGGACTCACCAATGAACATCTATAGGATATTATTTGAGTACATTTTGTGTCTTACAGGTATTTTTTGTGTGTCATTGCAAGGAAGCATCCATGGTTCTGCTGTTATGAGATCAACTTATCAGTGATCATTAAATTAACATAACAGTAAAAAGATTCATGATTTCTCTGACTCACCTGCTTTCTACAATGTAAACTTCCTGCTAACCCCATGGCAGTGATACTCTTGAGGACCTACATGTATTTATATTGTGCAAATCTGGAATTGGACACTAGAAAGGGAACTGTGTCATTTCCTGTCTGAGTTAATATAACTCTATGAACAGTTGCCTGTGGATGCACCAGAGTCCTGCAGTGAAAGCACATGTGAGAGAGGAATCTCTGAAATTTTTCAGATACATTGGAGGGAAGTAAGATTCTCCCAGACCAACATCCACTGGAGAATGAAGACAATGCAATTCAGATCTCAGTGACTTCAATGACTTAAAAAGACTCCTATTCTCTGAGGTAGTATATAAATTTGATGCACACTTATCTTTATTTTAAAATCAAAATAATCTAATGCAATAGATATTTCATGTATTAATTTGGGCAAAAATTAGTAACAAAAATGAGTACAGATGAGCCATTGTCTGACAATACCGAGACTCTGTGTCCTGATCCTTTAAAATTCTTGTCAGCTCACCCAGAGACTGTTTCCAAATCAGAAGATGAAAGGGAGGGCCAGGGATGTAGCTAAAGCAGTACAGCACCCACCTGGCAAGTGTGAGGCCCTGAGTTCAATTCCCAGAACCGCCCCCCTAAAAAAGATAAAAGGGAAGAGCAGTAACACAAGGTGACTCCAAGTGCTTGTATCCAAGCAATGCTGGTTGGAAATGTGATAATGACTCCGTACTGTGGTGTGTTTTTTTTAAAGAATTTGATAAAAAAAAAATATAGGAAGATGTATTCTGTTCCTGTTTGGTAATCTCTTAAGATTAATTTTCTCCTCCCTGCTGCAATTTATTCACATTTCCTTTTCCCATTTTCCTACAAGCTCATGTTAACCCAAGGATGAGTTTTCAAGTCACCACAATGCTCACATTCTGGTATTAAATCCTATATTTTCTACTTAAGATCTTTATTATCAGAATTTCAAAACTTCCAGATAGAGAAACTTTCCTCATTGATTGTGCACTCAATATTTTCTGAGAAACTATATGCTCTGTTTTTGTCAAGAGTAATCAGATTGAAGATATAAGGAAAAGACCTGGGTTTTTTTGGTTGTTTTTTGTTTGTTGTTGTTGTTGTTGTTGTTGTTTTGGTGTTGTTATGAGGAATAAGGATATAAAAAGTAAAACCTTAGATTAAGTTGTGACATCTTCCCCAAATTTTAAAATATTCTTTGTTGCATCAGCTCATTTATTTTCACTTTGTCTTTCTTCACATTCCCCCCTCATATCTGGGATATTTGATGATCATCCTTTAGCCCATGATAAAGTAATGGAAGAAATAGATGTCAGTCTCTTATTTACATATGCACACTTGGACTCTTTCCATCTTTTGGACTTAACAGAGTTATCTGTACCCTGGCCTCTTATTTTGAAATGGCTTCTCCAAGTTCTCACATTTGCGCCTATCTTTGTGCTAAATTGTTTTGCCTGATGATGCGTTCAGATCAGTTGCTGTGGCAGCGATGCTGGGATCAATCATGTACAGACATGTAATAGCTAAGAGATGAGTGATATGCTCCCCTTTCTTTGAGCGTGGGAAGGTTTGTGCTCGTGGACGACCCCTTCAGTATAATTTCCAGGGAAGTCTGAGAGCAATTGGTGAGGCCCTAAGAATTCTTTCGTTTCAGCTGGTCTGCGAAGGGAAAACGGTAGGTTGTTGGGTCAGCACCACGGACAGCGCTCGCTCCGGCTGGCGGCTCCGAGCAGTCAGTCCTCAAGCAGGGGACTGGAAACCGCTTCTTAAATTCCTTCAGGCCTCTTCCTCCCCGGCGGCGGCGCGCGTTATTCAGTAGGTTCCCCTCCCCCTCTCTCTCTCTCCCTCTAGCACCTCCTCTCCTTTATTCTTTGTCTTGTTTTAATTTTCTAGCTCTCAGATATTAGGACGTCCTGGTTTTTCACAATTTGAATTCTGATTCTTTGGTCCAGGAAATTTTTACTAAATTTTTTTATATTTTCATTATTTTCCCTAAGCCTCTTCACATGCTTTTATTTTTCCCCTTAATATTTTTCCTTATGTGTCCATTTCACATTGTTGTTTCATGTTGTGCTATTTTATTTTGTTTATATGGACTGCTGTGCTCAGCCCTCCACTTCCCAGAAGGCTGAGATTTGTTCTGGGTATATTTGTCACAAATGCTGTGTTTAAATAGAAAATGAGTTCATGCACTTCTATAGTGCATCTCAACAACATATAGTGTGTAACACATCTCGCAGAGGTAAGTTGTCACCCAGAGTGCTGGCAAGAAAGGAGTGGTAGACGCAGATGGAGTCATTGAGGAGGGTTTATTAAGAGACTGCTTTCAAATGCACCAGAGGATCTGGAAAACACACTGAAGCAGAGCGAAGCCCCTGGGACTAGCAATACACTGATCCCATTACACTATTCCTCCTAAAGAAATAGGGAAGAGGGTGTTTATGGGCTCTGGAGCAGCATTTGATAAAGGAATGAAGTCTATATATGTTGAGCCACCAGAATGGGACCCAGAAAAGAAAAAATTGAGCTGACCCTCCTGCCCTACTCTCTATTTTTTTTTTATCAGTGCCTCCTGTTTGGTAAAATCCAATGGAAGCCATAAAGTGAACACTGTCATCAATGTGATCTATAAAAGTCCATCTCCAGGTACAGCGCAGAGCAGAGAAAGATGGAGGGATTTAAGAGAAAGTAGAAATAACTGGACATATATAATATGTGTTATTGGGATTCACATGATAATACTGAAAAAATACAAAGGTATTGTGAACTTTGGTAGTACTGTAGAGTCCAATTTATCCATATTCACCGCCTGACCTCTTACTTGGATTCTGTGTCCTCTCTTAAGTATCAAAACCAATTATTCATCATGAGATTCCTCACTCAATCCAACTCACCACCCAATAAATCAGTAGATGGTTTACCATTGTCTAATACTTTAATATGATAAATGAAATGCCCTCAGACCAATATGTTCAGCCATATGAGCACAATTGACTTCATGTTCTATCAAAACCTTTTTCTCAGCCCATTCAATGATTTAGCTTTTAAAATTCCCTTTGATTGATGCTGAGCATAACCCTTAAAATCTGCAAATAGCCACAGTGCTGTGGTTTCTGACAAAGCACCTCAGCTGAAAGACGCAAGCTCATGCTCCTTATTTATTCATCTGTTCTTGCCAAGGAAACCTGCCAGCTTCTACTAGTGCATGTCTCCTGGGAAAGAGGAGAAGAGAAATAATAAGGGCACCTTGAAGAAACAATGTAATTATACGTAAAGTACTGTGGGCAGTGGTGACAGCTGAGATGATTTTGCCATCTCATGTGGAACTAAGAACAAGAGTCCTCCTTTCTCCTTTCTCTGCCAGTGAGAGAAATATGAACACACATTCTAGCATCCATATATGTCTTTTTAAAGATTTATCTCCTCATTAGAGTCCTGGCATTTACATACTGCTGCATGGTGAAATGACTAACAGGCTTTCTCTCCTGAAGACTGAACCCATGATGTGACTATGCCACCCCCATATTCTAGCCAGCTGAGTCAATCCTCCATCATGAAGTTACTAGACATAAGTCAATAACATGTTCATGCCATGGTCTAAGAGCTATCATTACTGCTGGGCCCATACCATACATACCATAGAATGATCTTTCTTTAAATCTTCAAATAACCAAAGCATTGAATGGTGCTCTCTCTACCTGGTGTTTGGAGGATATTTTAGAATAACACCACTTAAAAATTTGATATTTTAGTCAATTCCTTTCAGTTCAGTTCTACTTCATAAGTTGCCTCTCACCCTAATGGTTTCTCCCACTTTGATGAACAAGAACTTAACAGACATCTGTTATTGTATCCAACAGCCTTGCCTTTCTCTAAGGAAGAGCACTTTTGCTTCCTTTTGTACAATAAAAATTTATCCAATCTCAGTCCATGTGGTTTAGATCAAACTAAATAAAGGTATTTGCTCCAGGAAAATGCACAGCTCACAGACCTACCTAGATAGCTGATCTAATCCTTAGATCTTGTAATTAAGGAAGGATTGGTAATACAATTCAAGTCAAGTGAATGGGCTGCTATTCCAAAGTTTCACAAAAATTATTGGGAAAGCAGCTCTTTCCTCTGAAGTTCGCCCAAAGAGGACAATAGATACTAAAAAGTGAAGATGATGAAATCTCCTGACCTGGCCATACTTGAATCTGCATCTCCCTCTGGACTCTTGAGGATGTGAAACAAGAAATTTCCCTCATTGTTTAAGCCAACTGAAGTTACAATATTATAACTTATAACTAGTAGAAAGAACTCTGGTAAGTACAAGTGGGAAACTACAATTTGGACTATGACCCAAAGTCTAAGGTCATGGAATTAGATTCCTTTACCTATTCTAAACTCTAGACTTCATACATTTTATCATGATCAGCATCTGAGCTGATCTATTCTGAAGCAAGTTAGTTTTGCATCAATGTTGTCATATTTAGCATTGTCTTCCAAGTCAAATACAGTCAAACTCTCTACTCTGAAGAGAATGCCCAAAAGGACACCCACACTAACCCTCCAGTCCTCTAAGAGGGGAGTAACTCATTCTTCTGCCCAGAAATGAGATTATTAAAACTTACATTCTCAACATTTTAGGAAACTACTCCCCAAATGCAATATATATATATAT
>NW_022900919.1:30017650-30024056 GCF_012274545.1 Fukomys damarensis | reverse complement strand
ATAAAATTTTTAATTAACCCTTTCATTTGATTCCTAAGCCACTGGTTTAAATTGTGCTAATTCATGAAAATACTCTCCTTTTGAATGTGGGACTTCACTTGGTATTGAAGTTTAGAATTCTATTGAGAAAATATTCTCTTCCCTCAACCTCTCAATATAAGTAGTGTTAGTCTTGACCATCTGTTTTGCTTCTTCCAGTAGAATATTAAACTCCAGAGGTCTTGAAGGTTTTTGCAAAGTGTGGCTTGAACTTTGAGCTCCAAGAAAAAGCTTCAAGAATACCTTGCCTTGTTTTACTAATGGCACTTAGCTTTGGGCTTTGTAATTAGCATATATGGAGCAGACCTAAACTAAACACAGGCTGGAACCAAGCTGAGCCAACCTGCAGCCTGAAATAAAGCCACCATTCAGTAAGCCCAACTTAGGTCAGCCACACCACGGAAACTGGATTGCAAGAATAAAACAGTTGCTGGGCCTGGTGGTGCACACCTGTAATCCCAGCACTCAGGAAGCTGAGCTGTAGGATTGCTGTCAGTTTGAGACCAGCCTGGGCTACATAGTGAGTTCCAGGTATAGAATAAGCTGTTACACAGCTTTGTAGTGGCAATAGTTGACCACTACACTCTGCAAAACCACATTTCTGTGCTTTTGCACTAAGGCACCTCATATTCAACAAGTATGCCCTAAGAGACATGAGGTACATGAGAGAAACAGGAACCTAATTACACTGGGTGGGGAGAATGAGAGCCACTAACTCCAGCTAACTGCAACCATGTTGCTAAACCTTCAGTTATTGTAAAAGAAGCCAGATTCCTAAATTTTTATGGGAAATAGTCAATTTTTTGAGATTGTGGCTATTTTTAGTATCATTTCCATCTGTGCAAAGCATGGCTTCAGACTAGTTGCCACCAGTAGGTAATCTCTAGCACAAATTAATGCATAGTGAAATGCATTGTTAGAAATTAAATATGCTTTGACAGGTTCTATGTAAACAGAATTTTAATGAGAAAATAAACCTACAAGTCCATACAAATTGTATCATATGGATAGTTCTAGAAATACCTATTCATAAAGATTTTTTGTTTCCTTTCTCTAGTATCACATAAAATAAAATAGATATTGCAGGACCATAAGATAGAATAGATACTGTATGACGATGGTTCCTAAAAATAAATTATGCTGTATTTCTCCAAACCAGAGAGGGACAGAAAATTTCAAAAGGAAAAAAATGATATATCTGAGAGCACAACTATAACTTTATAACTGTTCTTCCAGAATGTTAAATAACATTACCCATTGTCTTAGTTACTTTCTCTCATTGTTGAGACCAAATATTGGACACTTAAAGTTAAAGTAGGAAAGGTTTGTTTCAGTTCACAGTGTACAGAGGTTTCAGTCCATAGTCAGCTGGTCCCAAGGAAGGGGAACATGGCACAAGGGCATCACAAAGGAAAAACAGTCCATGGAGGGCCAGCCAGGAGGCAGAAAAGCAACACCAGCAGAAGCAAGCCTACCTTTCCCATTTATGCAATCCAGGCTGCCAACTTTTTGGGTCATGCCATCCAGAACTGTGCTAACTTCAGTCAGTGGAATAATTTAGTATACACACCCTTGGTCTTAGTGTCATATGCCCTGGATCCAGCTGGCTCAGAAAAGCCCCACCTATGAGCACATGCGACTTTAGGAATACATCTAGATACAAGTCATAACACAAATCACTTCTCTTCTTTAGGTAGGTTATCCAAACTGATTTTTAAACAGTTTATAATTATCTAATGCATTCAGGTCAAATTATAAGCTGTCCTAGAATCTTATGTTTCATTACAATAGGCAGAATTGACCTTACAGAGCTGCTATCTGCCTATAATATTTGAACCTCCATTTTATACATAAAATTTTTATCTTTGTAAATCTCAGTCTATGTTTGCTAACAAGTCACATATTTGTTTTCTCTAAATTGTTTCTATATTATAGGCAATTTGAGAAGTACAAAAAAGTCTTCTTATTAAAGGTAATTTCCATAATCCTTCAAAAAGTGAAATGAGGGAGATTTGCTGTATTTTTTAAAAGATCATGAAAAAAGAAGAGGGAAATAACAAAAGGTAGATAATTTATGAATAGGTAATAACTTTCTTCACACAATAAGCAATGTTCCAATAAGCCCTGAAAAATAACTAATTAATTTTCTGAGTGAGCAAACATTATTTTGTCATCCTGTAGACCTGGGGAGGAATTTAAAGATAGTGAATAGCAATGTGTTTCTAATTTTCAAAGGAAGATTAAAAAGGCCCTTGGTCCTCATTGTTTAGCTACTTCAAATACTATCAAAATAATAGAAACTAAATTAGCCCAAGAAATAAATTTTCACTGTTCTGGAAAATAAGGATGCAAGGAACATCTTTTGTTTATGAAGAATTGATTGGTTTGAATAAATCTCATGACTTGATGAAGTTATAATAAATATAACCCAAAATATTCTAGTTTCAACCCTGTAGTAATAATTGAACACTTGATGAAGCCCCATGAGTCCTCCCTACTATATTAAGATGGCTTAGATGACAGAAGTTTGCTGAAATTTTTTAACTGAAGGAAAAACAGACAAGTGGCTTAAGGAAACCATATAAGCTAGCAAATGCTATAGGAATTGGAGGTGGGACCAACTGAATACCAATGATTTGGAAGGAATGGGTGTCTGAGAGAAGAATTAAAAAGTATTTCAAGCACCCAAATTTTAAGCAACAACAAATGCAAGGGTATATACAAATACCACAGAAAATGAGGTGAGGTCTTGAGAAAAAAAGGAAAACTTAATGTTGAGATTAAAAAATGGGCAAAAAGCAATAGAGAGATAGCAGTTTCACAAATTTTGAAAATGGGCTACGTGAGAGAACAGGGGTATGGGAGGTTGTGGGAAGAGCCCTCTTTAAGACCTGATAGGCCAATATGATAGGAGAGGACTGTTGCCAATGAAAGCATCTTCACTGCGCTGGGAGTCCTGAGAACAAGTGCAGAAGAAATCCTAAGCACAGTCTAGTTTCTAAAAAAGCTGCCTTTTAAATCATGACCCTCAGTTGTGTGCACTCAAAGTAAGAAAATTAACAGAAAATCATCTAAGGGCCCAAAGAATATTCAAAGGACCATCAGTCTCTCCTGGGGTTGCTTTCTGCCCCAACCTATGTTAGGTTAGCTCTGACCTGATGCTCTGTGGATTCAAAGTCTTCACTCTAGAAATTGATCTGGAGGAGAAAGGCCTGATCATGTCTCTTCAGTGTGGGCTATTTTAATCACCCATACATCTACTGATGTACAGTCATAAATCCATGAAATGGGAATATTCTGCTTTCTATAAGACAAGATCTTCAGGGATAGTGGATGTCTGAGGCACATCTTCATCATAACTAAATACCCCATGTTATTGCTACAGATACAACAGTAAATAAACTCAATGAACCCCAAGATATTGATGGTTTCCATGACTACTACCAAGTCTCAATCTGTTTATATTTGGTTGTCTCCCCTCAAGTCTATAAAATTAGTAAATATGAGAAAGTTTTGAGGAGTTTTACAAAAAGAAGTCAATTTGTTGACCACTGTAATATTAAAAGATGAACTTTCTCTACATTTGCCAAGCTATTGATGATGTTCTTTCCTTCATAGTTTGTGCTTCAGCATCTCTTTGAAACTGCATTTTTGGATGGGGAAGGGCAATCTAATCCTGCTGCCCCTTTAAAATGAAGAGTTGTAGGTTTTAAGAGGAGCAAGGATTCTGCCCAAGTGACATATATGTCCAGCAATAGCAAAGGCTGAAGCAGAATTCCTGGCTACTGGCTCCTGGATCTTCAGAACAAAATGCCACCCTTCTCCCTGCTATTCACCTCCTTTCTCCAAAATCTCTACCGGCAATGAAAAAGGAACTTGAGAAATTGCCATTTAAAAGAGAAATATGCATGCATGCATGGCTGTATATTTGCATTTCAAATATCAATCCAATGTGTGAATACATTTTCTCCACTGGCATACTATGTTGTACACCAAAAATTTAGCATTTGTATCACAAAAACTCTTTTCATTTGCTATGCTATTCTGACAATACTATGATAAGTTGTGTTCGGTGTAAACCACTAAAAATGACATTTTAATCAGTCACTTGTTTTAGTTTGTACCCAATCTGACCTGGCTTTATTTAAAATGTAGATATATGTCTTAGTCCGTTTTCTGTTGCTATAACAAAATACCTGAGACCAAGTGGGTTATAAAGAACAAAAGTTTATTTAATACCCAGAACTGGATTTTGGGAAGCCTAAGTGCATCACATTGGCATCTGGAGGGCTTCCATCTGAATCATCAGATAGTAGTGGGATATCAGATGGTGAGACTCATCAACCTAACCAAAAAGAGCTCACTTTCAAAATGAAGCCACTTCCATGGCAACCCACCAAATCATGGATGGATTAAGCCTTTCATGAAGAGCAGAACCCTCGGGATCCAGTCACCCTCAAAGGTCTCAGCTCCCAACACCATCACAGTGGTGCTCAAAAACTTCAGCCTGAGCTTTCTAGAAGAAAAATCATGTTCAAACCATGGCAATATATAAGGTTCAGCTTTTACTCACATTTCATCATTGGAATTTATTTAGGAAATGAAGTATTGCTTTGTGGTTTCAGAAAAAAATTAATAAATATCTCTAAATAGATGGTAATTTCATGTTCATTTTCAGAGAGATTTTGCTACATTAGCAGTGCTATTTCCCAACACTCATAATCTTCTAAATTGACTTATTTGATGCTCTTCAGATCTATTTTTCTAAAGACTTAGATTTTTATCTTTGTTGCTGCTTTTGAAATGCACTCCACGATTGTGACTCTATCTAATGTAATTTTCACATTTAATGCCATTTTTCTTAACTAACAATACCAGGCAGGAAGAACCATGTGGCTAGTGTTGCTGCATATCAATCTGGTGCCTTGATTCAAAATATGGATGAAATACAAGCAACGGAGGAAGCAGAGGGGCTGAAGGTCCCTGAGTAAGAAAACCTTCTGCTCTGGTCAAGCACACGAACAGAGGGGCAACGCTATGGAGGAAATTACTGGGAAAGTCTTGGCAGTAAGGAGCTCCTATGCAGTAACAAACTGATGCACACAAAGTTAGTCTGCTCACTTTGCTGCTTCTCCAGAAACCTAATTTCCCTTTCATCTCAAGCCCATGTCCTACCACCTTCCTGGTTTGTTTTTTGTTGTTTTGATTTGTTGTCAGTTTTCTTTCTTTTTCTTTTCTTTTTTTTTTTTTTCCTAGAAGTTTGACTAATAGTAATGATAATGACATACAGGTTTACTACATTTAAACGAATACCTTTAGTGATATCCATGTTTTTTATTCAGCAGTGCTTGAAAGGGCTTGGGGGCATGGGGAGCTCAATTTTACCAACAACCAGATCTCTGACCAGTGTGACCCAAGGCGTTAAGTGTGCTTTCTCTCTTCTACCAAGGGTGTTTGTTTTCCTTGTGTGACTTCAAGCCAAAATGAAATGTGAGACACCTCCCTCCCCTCCCAAGAGCAGGTCTCTTACTTCCTGTCCAAGCAAGGTAGGATTTTGAACTTGGGTACTAGGTGATGAGCAAGATCAGTGTAAACACTCTGTAGTTCAACAATGCTTAAGTTTCTTCAGAACAATCACACCCCCCCCTTTCTATACAAGCAGAGCGTAGCTGGCTGTCCCACTTGGGCAAGGAGAGGAAGTCAGTGGTCAGCAATCAAGTTGTAGTGCTCCTTTCTGAACCAGCTAACGTAGTTGATCCCCCGCCCTTTGGAGTCCACGTCTGGCACGGGTGGCAACCCCTTCCGCCATCAGCACCCCATTCGGTGAGTGAGTCCCAGAGGCAGAGTATGGGGGTGCAGCAGAGTCTCCAGGAGGCGCCTCGGATGATTGAAAACTAGGCTGGCTCCCCGCTGGCTTTCCAGCTGTTTAGTTCCTGACCTGCATAGAGCCTTAAAAAATAAATCGTTCTTGCACCCTAGCCCCCAGGAGAAGCCCCTAGGAGGTTGCTTTCCTACGCCTGCGGAGCCAGAAGGGGAGCAAAGCAACCTTCCCTAGGGCTTCCTAAAGTGGCGGGAGGAAGGTTAATATTGCTTTGTTATATTGCCATATAGGGAGAGGGAGAGAGAGAGACGAGAGAGAGAGAGAGAGAGAGAGAGAGAGAGAGTTGTTTTGTATCCAGGAGGAGGAATGGGGAGAGGCCGGTGCCCCGGCTCTCCGGGGGCCTCCCAGAGCGGCACCCGTCGTAATTCCCTTTCCAGAGCCCTCAGATTCCCACAAACAATGACATCACCCGGCGCCGGGCCGCGGGACTTTCCTGTGCGCGGATGGCTGGCGGGCGATCGGGCTGGCTGGGGCTCGGGTCCTGCG
>NW_022900919.1:29846497-30016388 GCF_012274545.1 Fukomys damarensis | reverse complement strand
GAGCTGAAAATGCAGATTTAGCATCAAGCACAGACATCCAGCCACTCGCTCTCGCTCTCGGGTGCACACAGCTCTCCATACTCGCACCCCAAGAGCCGGGCCGCCGCCGGACTGCTCAGCTTCCCAGCCAGCCAGAAGCCGGAGGGGAACACACTCTGATCGGCTACTTCCCAAGCCCCGGCTCAGTCCCCTTCCCTATACAAAGATTTTTTTAAAATAACAACAGAAAACAAAACTCCATACCTATTTTTAATTTGCGCCTTCCCTCCGGGTGCCCTGCTCCAGCAGACTGTGCGCCTCCCAGCCCCACTTTCCACTCCAGAGAAGGATGAAGGGGGGTTGTGGCTCTCAGTGGCAGGCGGCCGCCGGGCTCCTCTTCTGTGTCATGGTTTCTGCATCTGCCGAGAGACCCATCTTCACGAATCATTTTCTCGTGGAGTTGCATAAAGGGGGAGAGGAAGAAGCTCGCCAAGTTGCCGCGGAGCACGGCTTCGGAGTCCGGAAGGTAAGCTCTCCTGTGCATTTCGCATGTCGCTTCCACGCGAAGGGCAGCAGCCCTGCGCAATCTCCCTGCAGATTTGCAAGTTTTCTTTCTCCTGCGATGCAGATATTCTGCCATCGGCGCTTAAACACGACATTGCCTCCGGTGATCTTTCACGGGTTATGTAATTAAAATGTCCTTCGTCTGCACTAGTAAGGTCATCAAAATAATGTATTGCTTTTTGACTTGGTGGCGGCGAAGAGGGTAACACCTTGCAAACGACGCCTCGCGCCCGGGCTGCTGTCCGAGGTACCAAGTTCTCCAGGCTGCCTGAGGCTGGAGGGGTGAAGCCCCGAATAGCTGGGCTTGGCACTGGCTGCTTTGCCAGGGATGCGCCCACCACTCCCAATCCCCCAAGAAAGAATCGTTTCCCGCCGACAGGGCACCGGGAGTGCTCACCACGGGGTTCCCCCACCCCGCACCGTGCAGGGCTTCCCTACCTCCCGGGGAACTGGGTCCCAGCTCTTTTCTGGCCACAAGAGCTTCCTAATTGGGAGGCTTGTCACATTAACTGGTCTCTCTCCCAAGGTCCAGGCGAAACCTCTGCGCCCTGGCCCCCCGCCCACGACCGCCCACCCCCTGAGCGCACTCGTGGTGGACTCGGAGTTTCAGCTCCCAACTTGTGGGGGACCAAACGGTGAGGTCGATTTGGAGGGGAATTCCCTAGGAAGAAGTAGAGGTGTCCTCTCACAATCTGTGGGCGGCCAGTCTGGCTTTCCCAGGAGAGCGCGGGGATCCCCATTCCAAGAAGTTGTTGGAGACCAACAGTTTGGGCAGCTCGGCGCCTCTGGACTCCTTTGGAGACGCCAGGGGACCCACCGGGGGAAAAGAGCGCAAGTGCCCGGCGGGCCGCGGCTTTGTCCCGAGATCTCCGGCGTCCTCAGGAGACCTGGAGCCGGGTGAGGTGGAGGGAGGGTGAAGCTGGTGCGAGGGGACAAAGGACAGAACGATGTATCTGGCTGCCGGGAGGCTGGACGGACGTCAGGGACATTCGGGGTCCCTTCCCCTCCTCCTGAGAGGGGCGCAAAATGCTCGTTGGCTGCTCCGGGTGCTGCTTTCGCCTTGAAGGGTGAGCGGGCTAGGGGCTCCCATCCGGACTTCCAGCCTCCCGCCTCCCTCCCAGCCACTGCGAGGGCTCCTGAAGTCGCTGGTGGCGGGCTCTCAGAAGGCGTAAGCAGCAGCCGCGATTTCCATGCCAGCTGGGTTTGGCGAAGAGTTTGGCGGAGGTCGGGGAGGAGGCGCGGCGCTGGCCTGTAGCGCGCGGGCGGGTCGCTCTTCAGAGAACTTGTTGCTCTGGGGAAGGAGAGCGTTGGCGGAGCAAGGAGGGAGCAGCCCGCGTCCCCGCCCAGGGCTAGGGGCTGTTTTCAAAGTGAGTGCATCCGACCGATAAATCAGCCTACCGCCTTCTTTCTCAAAGAAAGGAGCCTTTTTTACTTTTTATTTTGAGACAATGTCTCCGTAATTCCCTAAATTGCTCAGGCTTGTCTGACATGTGTGATCTTCCTGTCTCAGCCTCCTAGAGTTAGACGATTTTGTCGTAATCCAGGATCCAGGGACCAATCTAAAGTATAGTAGCGATTATTATTAATTGACAGGTATTGGGAACATTTAAGAGCTAAAGTCTTTGCACTCATTCTGCTATTGTTGCTGAGCCTGCAGGGGCTGAGGAGGAGATTGGTTCAGAAAGAGGCCCAAAATAAAAGCATGAGAAGATTGCAGCACTGGCCTTTTTGAGAAGCCCAGGGGTCTTTACTCCTTAGTTCCTGGGGGTTCTGCTCTGTTGCAGAAGCTGGGAAGGGCACCTCGGGTACCAAAGGGCTGCGGAGGAGGACACCACCACAGCCTGTGACTTTTTCCCCTGCAGGACCCCTTTTCTCAGGGAGGTAGACATTGCTACCCTCGTTTTTTCTCTCCTCCTCCCTCCTTTGAAAACATGCCCTTGGGATCTGATCAGAGAAACCTAATCAAACCCAGGTGTAGCTGAGATTGATCATGGCTTAACTCAAGATTATTATTTTTTCAATGGGAATAAACACCTTAATGAAGGAGTCGTACTTTGTTTGTTGTATTAAGGGATTGAACCCTGGGCCTTCGTGATGAGCTAGTTCCCGGTCCTTTATTATTTTTTAATTTTTGAGACAGTCATGCTAAACTGCTGAGGCAGTGATCAAACTTAGTAAACCTAATGCCTCAGCCTCCCAGAGAGCAGAGATCCTAGGAATGTGCCACCATACGTGGCTGGGATTTGTACTTTTGATGATGAAATTCCAGCAAGGAGCTACACAATCTTATCACACATGAATAATCACCTTAAATCCCCAGGAGTTTGCACTTCGGGTAAGAGCAGGTAACTTTCTCCCCTTTCTCTCTTGGAAAGGAGTCCACTGATTTCACAGCACAATTCTGCAGTACCCATCTGGGAGGAATGGGCTTTCCCTTTACCCTTTCTCTCCTTCTCTCCCTAGAACTCTCACGTGGTACCTCTTAACAAACCCAGTGGTTTCTCCCTGCTACATAGTTAAGGAACAGACTATCACAGGATACTTCTGCCAGATGTGTCTGCATAGAACATCTGCCCAAATTAAACCCTCAGTTAGTTCCTCCTTTGGATCCAAAGAGTGCCTGTCTCTCAGGCCCTGGGTCTATCCTTCCTGAGCTATGGACCACAAGGAGCTTTTCCCTCTCCAGGCTCCTACACGGCCAATAGGAAGAGGCTCACTATAGGTTAGGTGGGCATGTTCTAACCCTGGTCTTAAATCAAGGGGAATGTAGCTATTCTTTTTTCCTTGGAAATCTAAATATGCAGGGCTTATGTCTTCTATATTTCTGGCTCCCTCCCCATAACTAACTCATTACTGTGCTTGCTGTGCGTACAGAAACTTTGGTAGTGTTGTTTGTGGTCCATGGTCTCCCAAGGCTGCCTGCCCTGCTTTCAGGATACATCTCTGTATAGCTGGTGACTTTTGTCATTTGTTTTGTATTTCAAATCCTGAATGTGCCCCTCTCCTTCCATGCTGTGGCCCTCAGCAGTTTCTCATCTCCTTATTGCCCCCAGTGATGCCTAACATCAGGCACCAAAGATTCTCCAGTTCCGATTTCTCCACAGAAGGGGCAGGATGCAGGCTGGAGGATCTGCTACTGTTCATTCAGTGGGCACCTTCTGACTTCATAGACCTTCTGCTAGAAGTCATAGGCAGCAGCTTCAGTTCGCACATGAAAATCTGAAAGCTCTGATGAGAGGTTAAGTAACTGCTTATAGCTGACAAATGAAAGAACTCAAATTTAAAACCAAATTTGCTTGATGGAAAATAATTATTTTTCTATCCTATTCTGCCTCCGAGAAGCTCTCTCCAACTGTCAAGATCTCTGCAATATTTTTCTTTCTTTCCTTTCACTTTTTTCTACCCTTACCATTTATTTGACATTAACATATGTCATCCACCAGCATGTATGCATCTGTACTTTCTCTGGTGGACCCTAAATCCTCCAAAGGGAGAAAGGAGCTATACTTCTTCTTACAGTCCTAGTAGCATCATGATTTCCCATAAATGAGATATTTGAAAAGTATTTGTTGATTATTTAACTACTGGATTCTTACAAAACCATTAGCATTTATGTTTCTCCTTTTATTTTATTTTATTTTATTTATTTATTTATTTATTTATTTATTTATTTATTTATTTATTGGTACTGGGGATTGAACTCGGGTCCTTGCGCTTGCAAGGCAGGCCACCGAACCACTGAGCTAAATCCCTGGCCCTATGTTTCTCCTTTTAAATGAAATAAAAATATCTGTAACTTTATCTCAAACATGTGTGGAGAGAATAAAATTTTTCATTTTATCATGACCTGGCCTGACTCTAAAACGCTGTGCACCTAAGGAGAGACACAGAAGTTTAGAGGGTGAGGAGCTTGCAGTGTCTCCGAGACCTCAACCCAAAGAGCACCTTCAAATTCTCAATGAACGCTGTTCATTGTAATTCCCCTGAAACAGAAAACAAAAGCTATTTAGTGGAGTTGTGTTGAGGATAGGCCAAAAATGAAGAGTTAAAGTTTGAAAAATCAAGAGTTACAGTTTTATAATAGTTGATTCACCTCTTTTGTTTCAGGAGAGTTTTCTTTCTGACCTGCAGGGGATTGACATAAGGGTGCTCACACAACTAAAATCCAGTGGCCATTTTTATGTGTGACAATTTTTTTTAATTCTGAAAATAACCTAATAGTCATGCAAACAGGTAATAAAAATAAATTTCTTTTCACTTTATTTTTCTGGTTGTGTAGTGTCATTTAATTTAGGAAAGAGCACAGCTCAATGTCTTCAGAAAATGAGTAACTTGTGGACTTGCACCCAGATCAGGAGACAGTCTCGTCAGGCCTCCTCATGCTCTCCTGTAGAATTTTCAGCTTTCCTTGTTACCAGTGTGTCTTTTGTGTACATCAAGGTACAGTTGTCTCCATACCCAGGCATTTCATATCTACAGATTGAGCCAGTCATTGTCTGAAACTGAGTATGTACAGACCTCTTTCCCCCACATTATTCCCTAAACTATTCAGTATGGCAACTGTTTACACAGCAATTACATGTATGAGGTACTCTAACTGACTAGAGATAGTTTCCAGTATATACAGAAGAATGTATGTGGGTTTTGTGTAAGTCCCACACCATTTCATCAAAAGGACTTGAGCATCCGAGGACATGGTATCCTCTGAGCGTCCTGGTAGTTATGCCCTCAGATACCAAGAGACAGCTGTGTTTGTGCTTTGCTAAGCCCATATATGACTTTCTGTTGGAAATGCTTAGGAATGGAGCTGAGTCCAAGAGGATGCATATGTTTGGTGTTAGAAGACTGAATCCGTTCTTTTTATCACCATGTAACAAATCACTATAAACCAGGTAGCCTAAAACCAGCCAGATGTGAAATTTCACAGTATTCCTGGGGAAGGAGCCTGGTACACTTAGCTAAATCCTCTGCTCACAGCCTTCAAGTTGCAGTCCAAGAATCAGCCTGCTCTGCCCTCACCTGGAGGTATGACCAGGAAACCACCCACTCTGAGCACATTTGAGATTTTACAAGAGTATAATTCCTTGTGGACTTAAACCTGAGGTCTTCATTTTCTTGCTGTTTCTACGCCAGGACTACCTACCTCTGGAGGTCACCCTTGAAATATAATGTTAACCTGATTAAGTCAAAATCACCATGATAATTTCTGAATCTTTTGATTAACTTAAAGTCAACTGATCTGGGAACCTAATTAATTTCATAAATCCCTTTGTCTTTGTACAGTCTACTCAAAGAAGTGAGATCCACCCTACTCCAAATCCTGCCAACACTGCCCATATTCAGAAGAAGCTTTTATACAATTCATGTGCACCAGGGAGCAGAAATTTGGGGGTCTGCTTCAGAATTCTTCCTACTACAAACAGCCACACAGTTTCCGAAAATATTTATGCTACACTGTATCCACACTAGCAGGACCTGAGAGTACCAGCTGCTTTACATTCTCCTAATATTTGATATTTTCACCTATTATCCATGAGCCATTCTGGTAGGTATGTAGTAGTGTCTCATTGTGATTTTTAACTGCAATTTTCCTGATGATCAATTAGACTTTGACACTTCTAGATATCTACTCCGATCCCTTTAATGATGCCTTAGTGTCCCAACCATACTGGGCCCAAATTATACACTTTCATTTTCAGTCAAAAGAGTAGTTCTCTAATAGCATCCTCCTATCTCCTATCCCATTCTTCCATAGATCAAAACTGGAATTGTTTGGAGAAAAAAAAAAGAGGTAGAAAACAAGATTCAGATTGGATTCTTCCAAAAAGATTCCTTCCTAAGAAGCCCATAAGGAACAGTTCTGACCTTACAAGACCCACTACCATAGCCTTGACAGAGGAAAACCCCAGCCTTGCTTCCTCAGACATACTTGCCATTAATTATTTGGGACCCCAACTTAATACATTATTCCTTAGATCAAGTCAAAGCTCATCCATCAAGTTCTCTCTGGTTGACCTAGATCACAGTGTTCTCTCTCCACTTGGGACTTAATTTACATACTATGTGCTCCTTTCTCTGACACCGTTCATAACTATCACAGTATTCACTATCACCAATAACTTTCTTGTGGCCAAAGCAAACCAGAAACAGGAAGGTTGAAAGGTAAAGATGCTAAGATTTTGAGTCAGCACTGGGAACTTGACTGCACAACTAAATTTCTCAGAAGCTCATTGTCTTCTGAAAATTGTTAATAAAATATGATTGTTACTCACCAAAGTGATGCATACCTATTGTCCCAGCTACTTGGGAGGCTGAGGAAAGAAGACTCTTGAACTTGGAGTTCAAGGATAGCCTGATAGAATAGGAGGGCCCAGCCTCAAAAAAATTTTTTTAAATATGGTGATTGTGAAAAATAAATCATGCAGTGCACGTAAGGATTTGGGCATGGTCCTGTGTGCACACAGTAAAATAGCAATTGTTAGTTGTGGCAGTAATAACAAGATGATGATGGATTGTACTTTTGCAGAGTAACAATGGATTAGGGGAGGAATAGACTCCTAGCCCAATAACATACCATCCATGAGCTACCCAGAGTCCATGAAATGATCTGACCCAAATAATTCCATGAATTTAATTCATTAAAGACCACGGTGATTATCCCAGCCAATCATCTTAGCTGCTTTAGAAAATTTGAGTGGAAAGTTGCTATAGAGAAGAGATTAGAGCACAGTTGCCGTGAGAGAGTCCATTGGAGATGCAGATGTTTCCCCTGAGTTCCTGGAAGCAACCTAGATCCACTTCCTAAAACATGACACCTGTAATGATTGCCAAAGCCCTAACCATCATGTTCACTTTCCTTCTTCATCTGCCAGAGCGAAATCACATTTCTAACTTGCCCTGTAGATCATTATGAATGTGTGGCCATTCTAGCCTGTGTCACATAAGCAAAAGAGATGTGTACTTCTTCCATGCCCAGTGCGTAAAAGTCCCTATCAATTAATTCTCCATGTTCTCCCTTCTTCTGGGACTAGTTATGACATAGAAGAGCATCCACACAGAAGGAGTCTAGGTCTCTGATTCCTGACACAGGAGACTATTTGAGAAATAAATTGCTATTATATCAAGGCACTGAGATTTGGAGGTTTACTTTTAAAGTAGCCAGCATTACCCAAAGCAATATGCTATAAATAAATGTCTTTTCTTATACTCCTGGAATATATCTCTAAACTTTGCAACTAAACCAAGTCAAATCACAACACTCATCTTTCACAGCCCATAAAAGCCCTTATATTGTGTCACATTGTTGATCAACTTTCCAAGTAATTTTAGTTTGTCTTCTTCAGAAAGAATATAAAACTGTTTCAATGCTCTGTCCCTCCTGCTAGCAGCCAATATGCTGATTTGTAGTAGGTGATGTTACATATTTATCTCCCAGATGATTGATGCAGTGGAGTCACTACATGGTTGATTTGGTCATAAGCCCAGACAGAATAGAAATTTTCCTCTGTAGGGTCCATTTCTCTGTTGTTAACAGCTAGAGTAGAAGAAAGTGGCAGCCAGCAAGTGGGTGAGTGGCATACTTCTGTGTGTCCCTGAAATTCCAACTTATAATTTACTGATGTAGAATGGATGAACTCTTACAAAGAAACTAAAGTCTGTAGTTAAAACATGGTCAAAATACAAAAAGGGAGGGGATTACAGTTCTTTTTATTAAATGAATGAATACCTGGAAATGAACTTCTGTTTCAAAAGGTCTTAGTAGCTATAGATCATAATGTTAAAGCACGGCAGAGAGTGATGCTATAGTTAAGTTTTCAGTAATTACATATCCAGCTGTAACTGCTCAAAGAAGTCAGGCTTGAAGAGTAAAACATGAAACCTGGTGCTGAAAGTTCTTTTGACTGAAACAGTGGTTTCATTTTATATTTAAACTTAGGTCCATGATTTCAAAAATAAATGCTGTACTGAATTGTAGATTATTGGGTCAGGGATTTGGTTCAGTGGTACCCATGTCTGCCTCTCATGTACAAGGTCCTGAGTTCGATCCCCAGTACCAAACAAAGCAAACAAACAAGCAAAAACGGAATTTGTAGATTATTATTTGAGAGCCAAATAATCACAAGACAGTTCAAAGCCAGGAGTTACAGTTTTACCTTTTTTATGGAGATGTGTTTGTTAGCAAGTCCTGAGGTATTATTTCCTGGCTGACATTCACCAGGGGTAGGGAGTCCAGAAATCACATCTGAGTTAACACTGCTGTCCCAGTATAATAGTTGTGCATCAACAGGTGACCTCTACATGAGGCGTATGTAAAGAAAATTACTCTGCCTTGACTAATTGTTTTTGTCCCTAAAGCTAATTTGACTGTAAGTTTTTGCATAGTGTTTTGGTGTGCTAAGACTTTCTGATGAGTATAATAAAACAACATTCTTACATTGTATGTGAAGCAGCAGCACAACCTCTTTATTTTCTGGCATGGAGCAAAACAGACTTGAGAATCTTACAGGATGGTGATAAAAACATTGACCAAAACAGTAAGATCCTGGGTTACTTTTTATTTAAACTTTAAATTTGACAATAAATTCCATAAACACTCCTTTCTTCTCAATTTCATTATTTTAAAAAGTACCAAGTAATTTTTATTAAATCCCATCTTCTTTAGCCAGTCTCCAGTTGATGGACACTTGGACTGTTTCCAAGTTTTAACTATTACAGAATGTGCTGTTATAAACATGGGTGTGCATGTATCACTGTGCTATGATTCCTTTAATTCTTTTGGAAAAATACCAGCAGAGGGATGGCTGGGTAAAAGCAAAAAGTATTTTAAAAAGTTATTCCATGTCTCATTATTCAGAAATAACCATTACTAGCGTTAGATAAATTTATTGCAGATATTCTTGTATGAATGTGTATAGAGAGAATAGAAATAGGCAGATTGCTTTCTAGAAATGGGAGTCACATCATACATACTAGTCTAAATTTTAAATTATTTAATTTAATAATTATGGAACTTAACAGGAGAGAAATGGAAAACTAAGGAAATTGTTTAACTTCAAATAAGTTTATCACACAAAAGAGATATTATTTCCTAATAGATTTTCATAAAATTAAGAAAAACCTGTGTGTGTAACATTTAGGAGTTTGCGATTACACATTTTATATAAATGATATATAGATAATTGTATAGTTAATTTCATATTAATTATTTAACTACAAATTTCATCTCACAGTTAGTCACAGCTTTATAAAATGGAGAAATCAACATTCTAATGTTTCCTTCATCTTTCCTCTCATACCTCCCAGTATTTGGTAAATACATTGCTTTTTATATTGTGTTATATGCAAATATTAACTTCCACTTATAACTCATAGTATTGCTTATGTTCAATCTATCTTAAAATTGCTTCTGATTTCATTATAAACCCTTTTGCCAGAACTTCTTCAGTCCCAATTCCTCATTATCATCCATTTTTTTAGTTCTATTTGAAAAGAAAAGCAACCACCTAGTTATGCAAAAGGATCTTGCCTCGGTTTGAGATGAAAGGGAGAAAATGGCCCCAGAGGAGAACACGGCCAAGCCACCCTTACATCAAAGGGGTGAGAAGCAAAGTCTGTGTAGCATGAGGAGAAAGGGGACCAGGATTCAAGGTAGATAAACTTTTAAACACAGCTAAGGGGGCAGGAAAGAGAGCTGACCAAGAATAAATAATTACTCCTGAACAGTACTAGGAGCCCAGCTGGGAAGAATGGACATGAGCAGTTTCAACTGAATTATTTCCTTACGAACTTTTAAATTGGGTGTAGAAAGAAATGGAGTGCTCAAAATCCTGATTGTCCTGAAATAGAAGACTAGATTAATTGAGAGTAATAGGAAAGGAGAAGAAAGGGAAAAGCCATGGTTAGTGGAGTATTGAAGCTCAGGACTCCAAAACTTGAGCACTTTCCTGTTGGTGACAGGTCTTTGAAGGTGTCACCAGGGTGGAAAAGAGACAAGGAGGTCAAGAAACAGAAAGTGAGATGCATAAGGATCCATTGTACGTACCTCATATGTGCGCTGGCAGACAGTACTGCCAGGATCCCTGCTCATCTGACATAGAAAGAGGCCCTGGGGCAGAGTGTGAGAGGCCTGGAGTGGCAGGAGAGGAGACAGAGGTGCACCGTTACAGACGCAGGAGAATCAAGACACGCAGGCTGTGAAAGGAGAGCAGGACAGGGCTAAGAGAGACAGATACAATGGGCAGCAATGGCTGCTGTTTTTAGAGAAGTCTGTTGAAATTAGAGGAGTGGCCTTTGCACACTGGAAAGAGAGGACTATGTTAGTTTGGATCTGCAGGAATGGCTCCTGGGACAAGAACTTAAATTCAAGCAGTTTATTCAAGGAGTGATTCTAGAGAGTACTGACAGGAGAGAGGAGAACTGAAACAGAAAAGGAAACAGAAGGGAAGTGTGCGATACAGAGCAAGTTGTCACTGTGAATGACCAGAGCTCAGTCCTGCTGGGAAACTGGGAGCTGGCACAGCACATGGGCCTCAGGGTCTTCCGGCCTGAGCGGGGCAAGGAGGTGGGGTATTGATACACTGGTTCCATTCAATCAATGATTAATGATTGGCTGTTATTTGGGGCTGGTGTTGACTCTTCAGCATTTTTTTCAGACAGAGTGGAATTTGGTCATCTAGTAAAACTTCACAAAGAGATATAGAGGTTGGCATATATTAAATGGTAAGGCAGGGAGTGGGGGTTCTGAGCAGGAAAGTTATGATGTGTGCCTCAAAAGGAAGCCCAGTTGTGTGAGAAATATAGGAGCAAGTAGAAGTGTCAACCATCAGCAACTCAAGATGTACAGGGTTGGGTGGAGGACAAGAAGACAAGTAGTGTTACAGCAACTTGAGGTAGTTGTGCTGATTTTTATGAATAATGATTTCTAAACACTTGTCAGACTGCTCAGAGACTGCTATGCCACCAAAATATTGTGACATACCTAGCTAACCAAGCCTGCATTATTCGAACTGGTTTATCTGGTGTCATTTAGATTTTTACAAATAATAATGGCAATTATGAAATTACAGCCTGTCAGAGCCAGAAGGGATCTTAGAAAGACATTAGTTGAACAGTTTTGCCTCCTGAGCTACTTGTGAAGAGCATTTGAATTCTGTTTGCCTGTGCTTTAGATGAAGGTATTGTTGGAACCATTCAACTAGGTTTTCAGACTGGATGAGACAGGAAATTGGACGAAGTGGAATTTTTATGACCAACTAGCTTCATAAACCAGCTCTGCCTGGCCATATCCATTTATTTCAAGTCTTCCAGGTCTGCTTTTTTTCATTTTGCCCCTAAATTTTTATAAATTCCCATTTTCCAAATATAGCTGCTCATGAAGTCAGGGATTCCACACCAACAACGGCTTATCAGGAACTTACTCCCTTTGTGACTAACACAATTCTGCACAATGAGAAAGAGACAAATGAATACCAAAATAAATGATTGGAAAAAACTAAATATTTAGCATAGCCATTAATGTTCCGTCCAAGACAAGCAGATATGTCATGAGGCATTGCAATAAGGAACGTCAAGCATGCTGGAAAGGGCTACATGAAGGTGCTAAATGTCTTCTATTAATTAATCCCCTTTAATTGGCTAACATTTCATGACTTAGTAAGAATCCAAAGATAGAAGAGAATAAAGTGATTCACAGATCCTATTCTTCTATGACATTAGCTTGTTCTCCATTTCTGTGAGGGAAAAACAGTTTAGTTTCTTCAGGAGGCTACAGGTCTCTTCAAAGATGTTGGACGCTCAAACGCAGGAAGGCAGTTGGCATCCAGGAGTCCATTCTGGTTCATTCCTGTTGACTGGTTTCTTGATAATGTCAGTCAAGAATGAGAGATCAAGTGAGAACATTCAGTGCCCAATGTGGGGGGAAGGTGGGGAAACAAGCCTTCTGTGATCTCTTGAAGTGCAAGAGCAATGCTTTTTATTGAATGTGGTGATGAGTGCTTGTAATCCCAGTACTCTGAGAGGCTGAAGCAGGAGGATCACAAGTTCAAGCCCAGTCCAGGCAACTTAGCAACTTAGTGAAACCCTGTCTCAAAAAAGCAACACTTCAGGGAGAGTAAAATACTGAAGGGAACCTTAGAGAATTGTCTACTCACTGAGGTTTGGCATGAACTGAAATTTGGAGTCCACAGTTGAAGCCAGAAAGAAACTATCCATTTCCATTAACTGGAAAGGAAGAAAGTACCAAAGAAGAATTATGGGAGCCTAATGAACAACAAAGTTAACAAGACCCATAGACATACCAGGGAAAAGCATTAAAGCAGAATACTCAATTTGTTGAACAAACATGTACTGAGTACACTCAATAAGCAGGTATGATGTCAACCACTGAAATACAGATTTGGGAACAAGTTGGCAACTGGGTTTCAATCCCACTGGTCTAAGAAAACTTTGAAAAGAAGGAAGAAAGCTCAATCCTGAATGAAAATGTTTTCTAAACCTGAGAACAGTCACAGCCAGAGAGATGTATGAAAAGCATTTGCATGTGCAGGTCCTATCTACAGGTGACCTCCAGGGCAGGCCAAAGGATGCAGGCAGGATATCAACACCATCTGCTAAAGAAAGGACATAAAGTTAGATAAACTACAGGTCCAGACTTCAAGGAGTCACAGATGGATGGGAGTGCCACTTTAAATAAGTAGAGCACTGTCAAGTTTTAAAAGTTTATAGTGCATGTAAGGCAGTGACTATAGGCAGAAAGTGGGTCTTCAAAATGCAGGCAAGGTTAAGGTCAGGAAAAATTGCATCTGGCTTATGATTTCAAAAGGTTGCAGCCCAGACATTTCAGGACTGAGTAGTTCTGTCCACTAGTTTTGCCTAACTAGATTCCAACTGTGAGGAAAGTTCAGAGAATTGGGCTTGGGCTAGAATATGAGAGGTCACACAGACTCAGATGAGGAGCTGGATTTCACAGGTAGGTAGAAGCAGGCATTGAAAAGTATTTGGAAGGTATGAAAGTAGATATATGCTGGAAACCTGAGGAAAATAAGTTGAACTAATAGGGCATTAGAGGAGACTAGATCTCACCCTGGTTCTTTTGTTCTGTGGGGTCACATATATCTTGGCAGCAGATTGAACTATCCTTTTCAATAACTGATATGACTAGAAAGTCAGTTATGTGTCTCTGTTCCCACTGTCACTGTCTTTTGACATCAAAAGTACTAATGGCTCCATAAATTATTGTCCTTAAAGTTTCAATGAACAGCTAGTAGAATTAGCCAGTTTCATCCATGTTTAGTTCAGCTAAGTGCAAAATAATTAAATGCATCCTACTTCTCCAAAGCTAGAAATACATGAATCTAGGGCAGATCCACTCACTTAGAAGCCACAAAGCAAAGATAGAACACTAGTAAATCACCAGGATCCCAGCCAAATTGATAGCTAAATCACACCTTGATCATCCAAAGATATAATGCTTGTTCTTAAATGTTCCTTTATGAAATAATATATGTACATCTTTATTGAAAATGGAAAGAAAATTTTTATGAGTGGTGCTGAGAGTCAGGGATCCTCTACTTGTCTCTTTACCTGGCTGTCATTCCAGACTTGATAAAGATCCATTATTTGGTTCTTGAAGTTAGTCATAATTTTTATCCCATGCAGATGTTAGCTCAATGCTAGACTAACGAGCAACTATGGACAACCCAAACTCTTTTGGACTGTTGTGCTCCAGGTTAGAAGGAAGTGTGGCTCCTAGAGTCACAGAAAGTGTTGAATATTGTTCATGGAGAATAGATGCCTAGGAGGGGCTTAGACATGGGCCAGGTGGGGCCAAGAGCCAGGTTTTCTGAGCGCTAGACACCAGTGACTTTTCACTCTCTGTAAGTTTCCCTTCCACATAACCCTTTGCAAATCTGCTACTTCTAGAGGAACATCCATCATGCATTCTTATGCTTTTGTTGAGCCCTGTGGAGATGAAAGATGGCAAGTTGAAGTTCATGTGCAAGTGAAAGCCTATTATTCATTATATAGGGTGTTCTAGAGGACTTTGTCTCACCAGATGGCTCCATTCAGCTCTTACACATATTTATTTAATGAGTTGAAATACTTATTTAATGAGTTGGGGTATGGAAAACTCTTAGCAATTGGTCTCTAGTTATGAATGCAAAAGACTTTCTCAGAGCATGCTAGCCTTACAACACACCCTAATAATTTGAGGTTGAATAACACGTTCTGCCTCCTTACTCATAGCAATGATGCTCTCCCTCCTCCATCTGCCTCCTGTTGACAGAGCTGAAGATACCCACAAACAATCAGTCTCTTCTATTCCATGAAAGACATCTGTTTAAAGAAGCTGTCAAGACTTCCACTCCTCTAGTGAAAATGTATTTACTTTATTCATCTAAATAATGTGGCTTGTTTGCCTTCTGTGTGAAATTATCTTGCACTGTTTCTCATTGATTGAGTTTTATGAGACAGCATATGATTTCTGTGCATCCATATGCCACTCTACTGAAAGTGGAATGCCTTCTTGTTGAGTAGTTTCCATCGTTAGGTCCCTTTAGAGTTTGGAGTATTGGGCTTACTTACAATCTCCAGTTCCTCATCCCCATTTTCTCCTCCACTGCCAAGATATGCTCCTCTCCCAAATTAAAAAGAAAAGAATAAAGATAAACTTATATAAGACGCATGCTTTACACTATTCTCAATAAGTTGCTTTACAGAAGACATATGCTTTACACCATTCTCAGTGAGTTGCTTCCTGCTTGGTAATTACAGCAATCAGAGTCCACTGGAATATTACTTCCTAGTTATCCAATATCTTTACAGTTGAATGTTCAGAACATTTAAGCCCACAAATGTGTCTTGTGCTCAGTTTGTAATTCACTGTTAGGTGGGTGAGACCAGAACTGTTAGTGTGAAGTGGAGGTGGCCACACCTAGTAGACTGTGTGCACTGAGTCAAGGAAAACACACCACAAGGTATGTAATGTCCTCACCAAAGCACATCCTGGCAATCTGATGATAAGAAAACAAGAGACAACCCCAAGTTAGGGACATTCTACAAAATAACTGCCAGGTACTCTTCAAAAGTATTGAAAAAAAAAGACACACACACACACACACACACACACACACACACTTATGAACTCTTTCAGATTAATAAGGAAAGAGAAATGACCACCATGACATGTGAAGATGAATTGAACCTTACACCAGATTTGTTTTTGCTGCAAAGGATATTATTAAGATAACTGGCAACATATTGATCATGTTTCCAAATTAGAAAATGATTTTATATCACTATTAATTTTCTGGTTTTGATACTTACACCCTCTTGTTCTCAGGAAGCTTTGCTTTCATCATCTACAACTTAACTCTTAAATGATTCCCCAAAAGTAACATGTATATTTAGAAAAATAATAAAGAAAATGCAGTAAAAGGTTAACAACTGAGGACTCTGGGTGACAAGTCTCTAAAAATTATTGGCCCTAGTCTTGCAACTTTTCTGTATTTAAAGTTATTGTTTAAAAAAAATTAACAACTACAAACACTGTATACTTTGACTCACCACTAATGTTCAAGCCTCTCCTGTGAAGAGCAACATGACTGTAATCAATGCATTTAACTTTATGAACCTCACTTTTTTACCTGTGTGGTCCAGGAGTCAATTAGAAATGGCTAGATCCTTGGCATCTAAATAATATCCACTCACATCTCCATTACATGACCCATAAAAGTAAATACTTTTACAGTCTATGAGGATGGGAGTTAGATCCTCTTTTCATTTCCAGGTCCAGTTTCTAAACTTTCCAGGTAGCAAATCCTGACTCCATCTCAACATGCCCTCTCTATTCTGCACAACAGTAACTCATGTCTGAAACCTGGCCACTATCCTAATTTCCCTACCCCAACACAACCCTCAGCATTAAAACAAGGCATTTGTGAGCAAACTGTGTTTTGCTGATGACATCGGGGGTGCAGAGAGGGGAGTTATGTTGGAAAAACACAAACAACTTTGAAGTACATACCAGGCATGCATGGATAGGCCCTTTGGGCATCTCACCTCTGGGCCATGAGTCATGGCCCCGGTGTGCCCAGCCTCCTCCTTGCTGGCTCCTCTCTGTTCTGTATTGTCACTTGGTCTCCTTGACATCTCCTTAGCTCATAGTTGAAAGCAAATTCTTCCCAGACAAAGTGCATCTTTAGGTTCTGTAGGCACCTAGGGCCAATGGGCCTCACAAAGCATCACAGAATGCTCCCAAATAAAGACTGCCTTCATCTTCTCAGAAGAATTAAGGGCAAAATTCTCCCCTTAGTGATCTCTAAAAAGTGATATGTAGTGCTAGATAGTCTTTGAGGTCATTTCCAGCATGAAAACACTGAGATGTTAAGAATTATACTTGCTTTTATTTTACAGAATGAAAGTACTTTAGTTGTGCATGTCTTTTCTCTTAAGTATACAAAGCCCATTGTGGAAGAGAATATTGAGAAGTAAATAGAGACAGTTAAATCATCCTAAATATTACCACCTGCTTTTTACATGTAGCTGAGCATTAGCTGAACATCCTTTTACCTGGGAACCCCACTTGCACATGCCATTTTCTTTTCTTTTTTATGAGTAGGAAAAATTTATTACAGGAAGGAAAGCTTCTGTCTAAGAGAGACAGAAAGGGGACCAGAAAAGGGGTTGCCTGCTCACCCTAGTTCTCAAAGATGTTTTATACAGCAAAGCCATGTGGTAAGGTGGGTACAAACTGCAAAAATACAAAGTATAAGACCCAGTGGAAAATTACAAGGTAGGCATGAGGTGGGGCAAAACCATGACCAACCAATAAGATTACAAGTGCAGTCATCCAGGTAATGCCATTTTGTTTTCTTTTTTGTTTTGTTGGTTGGTTTGTTTTTGGTACCAGGCATCGAACCTTGGCTTCTGAAGCAGGCAGAGGAACCACTGGGCTAAACATCCAGCCCGACATTTTGTTTTCTTAAAATCCTTACATGATGAAAGTCTCTCCATGTCAATGAAGAACACAGCATCATTTTAAGAAGATGCATGGTTTTCCAGCTTTTGTGCTTTTCAAAGTGCAACCAATTCTCTGTCTTGTCAACCTCCTTTCTTCCTTTACAACTTCTATGCTGTCTCTAACTTTGCCCCAGTGAGACTTATGCTTATATTGCAACTTTTCCTTGATACTATTACTATCAGGTATACAAATTTGGAAAGATAGATAGATAGATAGATAGATAGATAGATAGATAGATAGATAGATATTCCTTTCCTCTGACCTTATTATCCATCTTGTGAATTTAACAAGTTACCAATAAAGCCCATTAGCAATCTATGTTTAATGTTGACTTAATCAAATGCAGTTTTCCGCTGGAAGGGCAGCTTGCTTATGAAGATGCTTGCACAGAGTTTCATAGCTCAGATATCTGCTGATCCCTTCCCCTCCCCTATCATTCAGTGATAACTCAATCCCCACAGCTGATGTTTGGGAGTGGTGAATCTCTCTTGTCTTCCATAGCTGACCCAGAAAGTTTGGGCCTGATGACAGACAAAAGTAACAGAGTCCCACTAATAATGTGTAATTGAAGGGAAAATAATTTTTTCCCTAGAACACCTTGGGGTATTTCTACTCCTAGTTCTCTCAGGAGTTTCTTCCAACTCCATGCCTCCTATGAAATGCCTTCTGCCAGGTGATTGCTAGTGTCCTAGACTGTTTAGAGCTCACAAGCATGGTCTATATCACTTACTGGGTCACAAATTGAGCCTTGCTTGGCCACCCCAATATTTGTGATCCTTTGTCTTGAATAGGGGCATGTGCCTTCCAGTTTTCCACAGGCCCCACTTCCCCCCGTTGTAGTATTTGTGGTTCATGTACTTACACTGTCTGCTCAGACCCCGAAGAAACAAGTGCCCACAGAATACCATCCCCACAGAGACAGCATCCACATTATGTCACATAACTACTTGGCAATGCCTAAAGTTTTTAATTGACTCAACAAGTATTTGTGACATGGATACACTGTCAAACACTAGTGAGCAGCACATGTATTGTCCCCATGGAGTATTCAGACCAGTCTTCCCCAGATCTGTCTGCTAAGAAAACATTCTTTTCATATTGAGGATATACTCCTAAGTGAAATAAATAAGTCACACATATGTAAATACCGAATAGTTTCTCTGGTGTGAAAAACTATAATAGTACATAAGATCCTAATGAGATAATTGACAATGTGAAATAGGAAGAAAAGGGCTAAAGGTGTAGGGAAAGTGGGAAGGGTGGGGAAAGGTAGTAAGGGAAAAGAAAAAACTATGAGAAAATGAAAAAATAAAAATAAAATGTTTGTAAATGGAAAGGAGAGGGACAAGGGAAAAAAATGAGAACCAAGACCTGTCATGTAAAGGTACAAGATCCCAATAATGAATGTAACTGTACTGTGTGCCTGGAATGTACCAATAAACTCAATTAAAAAAATGTATTGTTTCCAGCGTACCAGGATAACTTTGAACAATGAAGATCTAGGCAATCTGTCTGTAGCTCAACTTCCTTTTTCAGTTTAAGATTCCCCTGATCCTTATTTCACATACAAAACCAGCCTTGTGCATGAGTCCTCCTCGAAGTAGGAAGGATTTCTTACTACAAAGTGTGAGGTACACACTTGGCCACAGGTCAGGTTGGCCCTATTAGAACTGACAGGGATCTTGACAAGACAGGTTATCAGAGCAGTTGATCACTCACCACCAAGTGAGACTGTTTCTAGATTAAGGGTAGGCTAGCAGGTGCAGTATTTCCTCCAGACACTTCCAGTGTGCCCCATGGGGGCTGGTTACATGAGGAGGGATGGGGTCTGTCCCCTGTGGCCCTCTCTCATCTTTTCCCCAGATAGCAGAAGTAATTTTGTTAAATCTGCTTAACAAAAAAAAAATTCTACTTCGTGATAAAGATAGATATTTCTTCTGTGTGTTGTTGTTGATTCTATTGCTAATGAAATGAAATCACTCTGGACATTGCTCTTCCTTTCTTTGCCCTGAAGCTGATGCTCAGACCTCTCTGTTAGCAGCTTCAGAATTCCTACTGAGGTCAGCTTGTCCCCACACCAGCCAGGGAAATTCATGGTGATCTCTGAGCAGGTGATATACAGTGCTCATCCCCCAAGTGACCTGGAGGGCGGCAAGCCCTGTGTAGGAAAGACATTGTAGGGAAAGTGAAAGCTGGGCAAAAGAGCATGACTTTCACAATCTTCCAGACCTATGTTCACAAGAACTTCTCTGGACCTCTGTCACTTCATATTTTAAATGGAGATAATAACTCCCACCCTTACTGATAATAATAGCCATCCCTCCCCATGAGATGGACTGAATGCTATGTTCATGTTTGTGTATATGTTTGTGAAGATCCTATTATGTTATGACAGTGTGAATTTATAACTGCATCTCTTCTTTGAGCTACTTGCTGCCAGGAACTGGCAACACCATAGGTTAAGACCTCACACTGAGGATAGCTTCCCTTGTGCACCAATTAGCTTATCTAGCAGATCCAAAAATAATGACTTCTGTGTCCTGCCATGAAGGGTTGAAACTTAGAGTTCCAAAGCATCACCCAACACCTCTGCCCATGTGTGGAAATGGTCTGTGAGGCATCTCCAGTGTGGACCTCCTGCTCCTCTCTAAATGTGATAAGCTATTTTATTGATGTCCCCTGTTGGCCTCCCTGTGTTTGCCTTATGACTCTGAAGTCCTCCCTTGCTCTGAGTCTAGCTGGTATCTGACTTGCTTTGGCCACTTGCTTTGGCAGAAGTGCTGGCATGCTAGTTCCTTGCCTGGGACGTAGGAGTCCTGGACTTTTCCATTTAGTCTCCTGCATTATTGCCCATACTTACAGACACCATGCCTCATCCATGACAGAGCTCTTGGTCTAGGCTACAGGAAGATGAGACAATATGAAAAGAGACAGCCGCAGCTAACAGCCAACCAGTGCTGCAAAGCAGAGCCAGCTCAGTGAACCATAGCTGACAACCAATGTAGAAGGTATTTCAATCAAGACCTGGACAACCAGCCACTGAAACTAAATTGCTGACCCATAAAATTATGAACTAAGTATATGGTGACATTTTTAAGCTACTAAAAGCTTTGGTAGTATGGAAAACACCCAAGTGTGAGGATGCATGACTGGTCTTCCATGCAACTGACATCTGTCTGCGGCACTGGAGAGCCTTATTGAGAACTGGAGCTCGTCAACCATCAGAGCCACAGCCTCATCTTTGGGCTTGCCTGTTTCCCATGTTCATCTTAATCCTGGTCTCTGAGCTTTCTGGTGACTCTCCCAGGAGCCAGAGGACAGAGGCATTGAAACTGACCCCTGTGAGAGCGGCACAAGATGGTGACACTCTTCGCAAGAGAGGAAGTGGTCCTGCTGGCCATTCTCCATCCCAACTTTGCATCCATTTCCATTTTCCAAAGCAAAACAGAAAAAGCAGTGGAATCCAAATAGCTGGGAAGTATAAGCTGAGGTCTAGGCCTCAAGAGAGATGTGCTGTCACTTGAAGAAAGGTGTGAGTGAGAACAAGTGGAACACTAGGATGCGTGGACAAGAGACAGTTCCAAGCCAGGTAACAGTTATGCCTGTGTTTGTCCCTTCCTGCCTCTTCTACTTTCTCCTTGCTTTATGTCTGGGCCCAGAGACCTCCATTCTGTTTGAAATCTTAATTGAGACATTGTCTGACCCTGGTCTATGGTGCTGCCCCTCCCAAATAACTGTGCTTTCATGAGACTAAGCACTCAGTACACACACACACACACACACACACACACACACACACACAACACTGCCCATTCCTTCCTCTTCTGAACCTCCTGCAGATTTCCCTCCCCTGCCTACAAGATTGTGCAGATTCAAGCGAAATCGGGATGGTCTCTAGGAGAGGTCAAGAAAAAGCAGGGTCCATCCCTGACTCTGAAACTCAAGGCCCAAAATGAAGTCAACAAGCAATTACTATATCAGCTAAGCCAGTTTTAGATCCTTGCTGTCTTGTCTTATCTCCCAGTTTTTAGTCCCTCAACTTCTTGACAGCAGCTTTTTTTGAAAATAAAATTATAAAAATCTTCATATGTAGAGTGATTCCTAATGTTCTGCCAAATTGTACTCCCAACTGAGGCTGACTCTGACCATAAAAACATGTCCATGGACAAAAGCAAAGAAAGTCAGAAGAATTCAATGGTTTTGGTCCAGGGAGTCTTCACCATGTAAGATGCTGGATTTATTTAAGAATCTGTGATAAGCAGTGGATTCTCCTGAGAAAAAAGCAAACACACAGAAGCCCAGAACAAGGTGATGGCAGTGGACACAGCTCCTCTCCTAAGAGGACTGAACCCATTCCATAGACAGACACCATGGGCCCATGAGGACCCATCATCAGCTGTGGTTCCCTGGGCTTCCCTTCTGCTCAGAGAAGGAAGGGTGTGCATTCAGGGAGGTGCTGAATTCAGGGTTATCAGTGGGAAAATAAGCAGAAAGGACAGAAAGAAGCAGTGAAAAGAATCCTGGGATTCATATATTTTTGCGATATAATGAGAATGTCTAGAAACTCTGCAAGTCTGAGTTAACAGCATTATTATATTGTCAAGCAGCTTGGACTTTGGAGCTGACAATCTTCTGTGATTACTTTTTCCCACTTTTTCTCCTTCCTTCTGGAACTGTGCTTGCTTTACTCTAAGAGAACAAGGGAACGGTGATGGTGTAAGAGAAATGTCTGTGTGTCTCTGTGTGTGTGTGTGTGCGTGTGTGTGTGTGTGTTTCAACCACAAAATTTTTTTTGAAAATATATTAAATGCTTGCTATTTGGGAGTTTCTTACCTGGACACTGAATGAGCATTTAGGGACTGACCGTGGGTTTTAATCTGGATTTGCTCTTTGTAGCACTAGCACTTAGAAGTCAAGGGCTATATCCACAGGAGCACCATACTGACATCTTCAGGCAGCCGCTGCTTCCTCCTACTGTAAGGCCATAGTGCATGTGTCCCCCACCCATTTGTTGTGGTTCCCACTTGCCCCATGTTCCCAAGTAACTGCTTGTAGCATGCTCAGTGGACAAAGGACATGGGGTTCCTCTCCAAAAACATAAATCAGGTTAGCATTTTGTTAAGTTTGTGGTAGGTCAATTTATAGATTTATTCCCCAAAAGGAATCTGGTCAGAGTTTCTGATTTTTGCTTCATGAGACCATTTAGCCCGCTTTGTACACAGCCAAGATGGCTCCTCTTACTAAGGAATCCAGGATCCTGGTCCCAAGGTCACAGAGTGGGGACGTCACCCATAGACAGCTAGTCCCACCTGTCTTGATTGTGAATTGCAGCCAGGACTTCATGGAGTCACAGTCATAATTATAAAGGGGGACGTGATGCAGAGCAGGGAGGTGACCGATGCCATGCTCCAGGAAGGATACTGGATGGACACCGGGGCCACCCCAGGCTTCTTGCTAGAGTCCTCTCAGCTCGGCAAGTCCTTCCCTCCACTCCCAGCCACAGTGTCTGTCTCCAGGACATGGAGCAGTCAGACAGAGTCAGAAGATGCATCTCAACCACCCCAGGTGACATAGCCATGAAGAGTGACCTTGGTATATATGATCAGAAGTGGTGGGCCTGTAACATGAAACTAAGTAAATACATGGTGGTCTTGAGTATATTCAAATTTAAAGATTTTTTTTACATGCTTAACCTGTAATCTGGAAATAATTTTAGAATTTTAAAATGTTACAAAAATAACACAGATGCACTGGCTTTCAAAGCAGCATTATTCACAATGGCCAAAATGTAGAAGTGACCCGTGTCCATCAATCGTTAAAAGGATAAAGGATGGAAATATGACATATGCTACAACACACATAAAACATGAAAGCTAAATAAAAAGAAGCAATGCATGAAAGCTAGATACAGTCTTCTATGATTCTATTTGTATGAGATATCTAGAGTAGTTGAACTCAGAGACAGTAAGTAGAAAGGAAGGTGCCAGGGAGCATTACTAATGAGTATAGACCTGGGATATCTTAACCTGGGATGATGACGTGATCTCAGAAATAGGTGATTGACAATGGTCGTACAATGTGACTGTACTTAGCAACACCAAACTGCACACTTAAAAAAATTAAGTGGAAAATTAGTTGATAAATAATATATTTACTGAAGTTTTAGCGGGTTATTTTAAAACAAACAGCACACAGAGTTCCCAATTATACTTAATCCAGCCTCCCTAAAGTTAGTATCTTACACAACCACCACACAATTACCAAAGCCAGGAATAAACACTGATAAAATTCTATTAACTAATCTACAGGCCTTATTCAATATTTTCTAAGTGTCCCACTAATACCCTTTTTTTTCTGATCTAATACCCAGGTTCATGATATGCATTATATGTATTTAATTGTAGTCTCCTCTAATTTGGAAGAGTTAATATGGTCTTTGGTCGTTTATGAACAAGATGAATTTATTTTTTTAATTGAGTTTATTGGTACGTTTTAGGCATACAGTACACTTACATTCATTATTGGGATCTTGTACCTTTACATGACAGGTCTTGGTTCTCATTTTTTCCCCTTGTCCCTGCCCTCCATTCACCCCCTCCTTCCCTCCCCATTTACAAATACTTTATTTCCATTTTTTCATTTTCTCCTACTTTTTCTTTTCCCTTATTTCCTTTCCCCTACCCTTCCCACTTTCCCTACACCTTTAGCCCCTTTCTTCCTATTTCATATTGTCAGTTATCTCATTAGGATCTTATGTACTATTATAGCTTTTCACACCAGAGAAGCTATTCAGTATTTACCCATGTGTGACTTATTCATTTCACTAGGGAGTATATCCTCAACAAGTATCCATTTTCCTGTGAATGAATCTAGTTTCTCATTCTTTATGGCTGAGCAGTATTCCATTTTATAGAAAAACCACATGAATAAGATAAATTTAAAGAGGACTGGCCAGTTAAGGGTCGATCTAATGTTTCCATCTGATCAAATACATAGCATGTATTCTTGGCAAGAAAATCACATAAGGGAGATTGTGTCCTCAGAGTATCATATCACAAGGCACCTGATTTTGACATCTCATCACAGTGAGGTCAACATAGATCACGTGATCAAAGTGGCCTATGATGGGGTTCTTCACTAAAAAGATACAGTCTCCCTTTGTTTATCATCATATTTCATCCATTAATTTCAGCATCCATTGATAATGCTTGCTGGCCATAATTACTACCTACAGTCTTTCCTAAATGATGATATCCAGATTCCATCATTACTTCTATCTTTATTCATTGAAATTCCAATGTAAGGAAGTTTTCCCTTTGCATCCATTCAAATTTAATTTCTAAAAATCAGTACCACAAAACTAGAATAATAGTAAATCATGTTTCTGGCACTTAACCTCAAGATCCTTTTCAGTGTCAAAATTCTCATACTTATAGTGCTCTCCATTATAAAAAAATAAGACTCTAAGTTCTCATCACCTGATAGTGGTCAGAGGTATAAGTCTTTGGAGCACAAAAGACATACACCTACATTTCCTTTTCCCCGCTTCACATTTTTTATATCAAATCTTAATATTACTCAAAATATATAGTGAGGTTCAGAAGAGAAACTACTCAAGAACCATTCAGCCTGGAAAATGCACATTAAAGATTTATGTTAAATTTGCCCTCGAGAATGTGCTTATTGAACAGGAACTAAATCACAAAAGCAGCAGTGTTCTAAAACATTTTCATTTGCACACCAGTCCACTAGCAAAGTTGACTGTGCCATTGAAGTTCAGCTTGTGTGTGTTGATCTGGCCTCAGCCCTCCACCAAGGATGCCCCTGGAGAGCTCCTATCAAGCAGCTCCAAGCTTGTATTAATCTGCCTTCCTGTTTCTGGGATGCAACGCCCTACACCCACAATTTAAAGGAGGAGATGTTTAATTTTGCTTAGAGTTTCAGAGGATTCAGTCCATGGTCAGTGGATTTTCAAGGCAGGAACATCATAGTGGAAGATCATAGTGAAGCACAGCTGCTTAGTATATGGCAACAGGAAAGAAGAGCAGGGACCAGTGCCAGAGAGAAAGGGGCTGGGGCAAGATACAGACCCCCAGGTCTTCCCTCCATGACCCACCCAGACACATGCTTCGCCAATTGCCTGGGCAGCTCCCAAGCCAACAAAGCTGACCCAGTCAAGCTTAACCATCATAATGCTGTTGCCAAAGACCAACAGAAGACTAATATTGTAGAGCTTCAAACTGTATAGTCCTGAAAGATGAAGAAATAAACTTGTTTTTTCAGTTAGCACTTTGGTCCTTGTTATTCATTGCTGAATAGCAAACCAACTCAAAGTTCAGTGGTATAAAACAACAATCACTTTATTATATTCATAAATTTGGGATCAAAATTAAGGCAGAGCACAGTGGAAATGGTTTGTCTATCAGTCACAGTGACTTGAGACTCAGGAATGAAGACATCACGGATAGAGGTTGAAATGAATTGCTGGAGTCTGGAATTATCTAGAAGTTTCATCTATGTATTCTGAAACTGAACTGGGCTAATGTGAAGGCTGGGTTATCTGGGATCATCAACTAAAGCACTGCATATGCCTCTTGGGGGCAGATAGTCACCCATCACAACTTTGAGAACAAGTGTTCAGACCATGTCATAGTAAGGCAGAAGTCAAGTGGCATCACCTCCACCATACTTTTCATTTCTGTTGTTTGTCTTTTTAGTGGTTTGAGATGGGGTCTTGCTATGTTACCCAGGTTGAGCTTAAACTCCAAAGCTCTAGAAATCCTCCTGCCTCAGCCTCCCAAGTAGCTAGAGTTACACGTCACATCAGCATACCCAAATCCACCATACTTTTTTAACCAAAGCAGTCACATTCCCCAGACTCTAGTTGGGATCATGAACCTCATCACACTGATGAGAATTGTCAAAGAATCATAACTATCTTACCAAAAGCATCACATTCTTCAAAATGGAAACACTATGAAATTATAAACTTTAGTAGAAATGGAAAATATTCTCTGAGCCTGGATGTTCTTTCCTCCCTAAAAAAAATTCTATATAACATTCCCCAGATATCCCTCTGACTTAAATAATCTGTCCTGTGGGTTTCCAGGACACCTTGACCGTACATCTGTTATAGCACATTATCCTTTAAATAAAAACAGTAGCTAACACTTCCTGAGTCTTCGTTACGTGCCAAACATATTTCAAGCACTTCTCCTGTGTGATCTCACCTAGTTTTTCTAACTTCAAAGTTTCATCCCTAAGGAAATTAAGGTCCGTAAAGGTCAGACCACTTGCCAAAGGTTGGATGGCTATGACAAGAAAAAGTCAGAATTGAAAGTAAGGCGGTCTGGCTCTAGAACTCATGCTCTTAAACTACTTCTCCACGCAATGCCATTAATGTGCTGCTATGAGCAACTCTGCCTTCCTGGTGTACTCAGAACTGCTTGCAGGCTGGAAATGTATCACAGTTATCCTTGTCTCTCCAGTGCCAAACACAGGGCCGAGGTTAAGACAAAAAACAACAAATATGCAATAGGCAAATGCACCAGAGACAAAAATGGGCAATTCAAAAAGAAGACACGTAAATGGGAATAAACATGAAAAATACTTAAATGTTTAAAATGGTTAAAAATACTTGTAAGTCAGTGTGCAAAATAGTTAAAGAAATATGAATAAGTTGGTTTGCTTTATCTATCAAATTGACAAAAGTTAAGATGTCAATCATTAAATGAAAATCCAGTGTCATAGAGTGTATAGAAAAATGAATGTTTTTATTGTTATTCACTTTTTGGTAGTTCTTGGAATATATATAAAGTTACTATTTAAGGTATTTTTCAAAATTATGAATGTTTCTAATCTATGACTAAGTAATCAAATTCCTAGGATATATCATATAGGAAATTTTTCATCTATGCAAAGAGTAACAATTACAGCAATGTTCATTTATCATTGAATGTTTTAGGAACAACTTAATGAGATACAATTCACATATCATAAAATTTTCCAATCAAAAAAGTACAATTTAAAGGAAATAAGGGAAAAAAACAAAATATGAGAAAATGAAAAAATGGAAATAAAGTCTTTATAAATAAGGAAGGGTGGAGGGGGGTGAAAGGAGGGTAAGGTTATGGGGAAAAAATGAGAACCAAGACCTGTCGTGTAAAGGTACAAGATCCCAATGATGAATGTAACTGTACTGTATACCTAAAATGTACCAATAAACTCAATGAGAAAAAATGTACAATTTGGTGGATTTTAATATAATGACAATCTGCACAATCATTATTGCAGTCTAATTTCAGAGTATTTTTTACAACAATTGAAGGAAACCCATCACTATTACTGGTCATTCCTCATTCTTTCTCCTTCGCAGACCAAAAGCACCACAAATCTTTTTGCTGTCTCTATAGATTTGCCCATTCTTCAACGTATCATATAAAGGAAATATCACAATATGTGACCTTTTTTGTCTGGTTTCTTTCACTTAGCATTAAGTTTTCAAAGTTTATCCATGTTATTGTATTAATAACTATTTAATTCCTTTTTATCTCCAAATAATACTCTGTCATTGGTATCTGTCCCATTGTGTTTATCTGGTCATTAGTTGATAGACACTTGGATTGTTTTAGTCTTTTACCATTATGAATAATTCTGCTTTAACATGTTGGTACAAGCTTTTGGGTAGATATGTTTTCACTACCCATCAATATGCAAGTATAAATGGAAGTGTTGGGTCATATGGAAAGGCCGCGCTTAGCACTTAAAGTAAGTGGCAATGATGCCATTGTACTGTCCTACTTGCAATATCCAAGGGTTTGAATACCTTCACATCTAGACAAAATTTGCTGCTTTCCTGGAGAGGGTTGCTGTTTTGCTAGTTTTTTTTATTTTTGTTGTTTGCTGTTTTTACTCAACCTAGTAGGTGTAAAATGGTATTGTGTGGTATTGATTTGCCTAGTGTCTAAAAATGTGGAACATTTTTCATGTGTTTATTGGCCATTGGTATATCTTTTTGGATAAATGGCTATTCAAATATTAGGCCTATTTTTTAAGTTGGGTTATTTTACTTTATTGTAAGTTATAAGACTTCAAATATTCTGGTATAAGTCCCTTATGATGTGAAAATATTTTCCCCCACTCTGTGAGCATCTTTTCATTTGACAATTTCCTTTGAGACACAACAATTCTTTTTTTGTTTTGTTTTGTTTTGTTTTTTTGTTACCAGAGATTGAACTCGGGTCCTTGCACTTGTGAGGCAGCCAGTGGAACCACTGAGCTAAATACTAGGCCCACAAATTCTTCTTTTTAATAAAATCTAATTTATATACTTTTTTATTTGTTTCTTGTGCTTTTGAGGTCCTAGCTTAGAAAGAATTGTCTAAACCAAAGTATTAAAGACTTACATCTTCATTTTATTCTAAGAGTTGTTTAGCTTACACTTAGGAATATAAATCTTATTTTGAAAAAGTTAAATTTTGTATGTTGTATGAAATAGGGATCCAAATTCACTTTTTATTGTGGATATTCACCATTATTTTACCTTGTCTTTCATCAGCATCCATTTTGAAAATCAACTGACCACAAATCATTATAAATTACTTCTGCACTTTGTTTTATTTTATTGACCCAATTATGTCTCCTATGCCAGTACAACACTATCTTGATTGTTGTAGCCTTAAATTATGTTTAAAAATCAGAAACTGAGAGTTCTCCAATTTTGTTCTTCTTATTAAAAATTGTTTTAGTTACTCTGGGTCCTTCATATTTCCATTTGAATTCTAGGATCAGGAAAAACAACAACTGAGATTTCATTAAAGAAGTTATTTAGAATCTGTAGATAAGTTGGGGGAGAACTGGCAAGTTAAAAATGCATGGTGTTTTTGTTTATATATTTCTTTTAATGATGTTTTGTACTTTTGAGTATATAAATCTTGCTCTTTTCATAAAATTTACTCCTGAATATAATATTTACTTAAAGTTATTGCAAAAGCAATTGCTTTCTTAATTCCATTCGTAAGGTGTTCATTGCTTGTGTATAGGAATATACCTGATTTTTGTATGTCAATCTCAGATCCTATAACCTTGCTAAATGATTTTTTTGTACTACAAAATGTTTAAGAATTCTGCATATATTTTCTGCAAATACAGCCTTACTGTTCCCTTCCAATCTGGATGATTTCATTTATTATTTCTTGCCTAACTGAACAGCCTAAAATCTCCAATACACTGTCTAGGAGAAGTGGCAAGAGCAGAGAGCCTTGTCTCTTTCGGATCTTAAGGGGAAGTTTTTCAACCTTTTTTTCAGTCATTAAATATAATATTGGCTGTGGACTTTTCAAAAATTGCTTTTGCCAGATTATGGAAGTTCATTTCCATTCCTAGTTATTAAAAAATATGTTTATCACAAAAGGGCATTGTATTTTATCAAATGCTTTTCTGCATATATAACATGTGACTTTTATCCTTTATTGATATCATTATAAGAAACATTAATTAATTTTCTGATGTTAAAATAACCTTGAATTCTTGGATTAAATCCCATTTGGTTCTGTAATCCCATTTGGTGTGTAATACTTTTTATGTGTTGCTGAACTCAACTTGGTAGTATTTTTATAAGGAGTTTGGTTATACATCTGTAAGAATAGTAGTCTGTAGTTGTATTTTCTTGTAATATCTTTATCTGATCATCATGAAAGGGTAATAATACTAAGCTTCAATTAATACATTGGGAAGTTTCTTTCCCTTCTATTTTTTGAATGAGTATATGAATGATTGTTATCGTTCTTTAAATATTTGCTAGAATTTACCAGTGATGTGATGTGGGACTAAGTTTTTAAGATACTAATTCAGTCTCTTTATTTATCATGGATCTATTCAAGTTTTCTATCACTTCTTGAGCCAGTGGAGATTTATGTATTCGTAGGAATTTGTCTACTTCACCAAAATTGGAATCTAACTAGTTGGCACACATATATTTGTAGTATTCCCTAAAAACTTATTTATTTCCTCTAACTTTTGGTGAAATTCTTTCTTTCATTGTTAACTTTACTGGTGTTATTTATTTATTCGTTTTGATTTGCATGAATGACTTGTGTTTTTTCATTTTAGTCTAAAGTAAGACTTTAGGGCAGATCTGATGAATTTCCTCAGATTTTGTTTTTCTGGGAATGTATGATATTTTTCTTTATCTTATGAAGGCTGGTTAATAGAATTATTGGTTTACTTGGACTGTATCATCCCAGTGTATTCTGACCTACAAGACTTCTGGTAAGAAGTCTGCTGCTAATCTTACTGAGCATTTCTCATGTATTTTTGTTAATACCATGAACTCAGGACCTTGTGCTTCCAAGGCAGACGCAGCACCACTGAGCTAAATCCCTGGCCTCTCACATATTTTTTTATCTCGCTGCTTTCAAGATTCTTTGACTTTTGACAATTTCATTATGTTGTGTGTGTGTGTGTGTGTGTGTGTGTAGATCTCTGAATTTATCCTACTAGTTTTGCTGAGCTTTTTAGATAAGTATATTAATGCTGTTCATGAAATTAGGGATGATTTCAGTCATTATTTCAAAGTCTTTTTACCTCCTTTCTCTCCTTCTGAGACTCGTGTTGCTTGTATGTTCATATACTTTATGGGCTCCCACAAATCTCTGAGGATTTCTCTTCTCACTGTACTTCATTTCTTTTTTTCAAATTGGATAATTTCAATTGATCTATGTTTGTGTTTATTGATTCTTCTATCTTAAATCTGCTACTGAAGCCCAGTAAGAATTTTTTCATTTCAGTTATTGTATTTTTTACCTCTAGGATTTTAAAAATAGCTTCTAAGTCATTATATTTTCTATTTGATGATTCATCATTTTCACACTTTCCTTTAATTCTTTTTTTTTTCTTTTTATTGAGTTTTATTGGTACATTCTAGGTATACAGTACAGTTACATTCATTGCTGGGATCTTGTACTGTTACATGACAGGTCTTGGTTCTCATTTTTTCCCCATGTCCCTGCCCTCCCTTCACCCGCTCCTCCCCTCCTCACTTACAAACACTTTATTTCCATTTTTTCATTTTCTCATATTTTTTTCTTTTTCCTTATTCCCTTTCCCCTACCCTTTTAGCCCTTTTCCTCCTATTTCATGTTGTTAATTATCCCATTAGGATCTTGTGTACTATTACAGTTTTTCACACCAGAGCAATTATTTGGTATTTACACATGTGTGACTTATGTATTTCACTTAGGAGTATATCCTCTAAATGTCCTTTAATTTTCTAGATATGGTGTCCTTTACCTCTTTGTTTATTTAAAACTATATCTCTTTTAAATTTTTATTATTTCAGTTTATTAGCATATGTGTATAGTACATATCATTTGCATTCCTTGTGAGAAATTGGTACATACACAGAACACATCTTAATTAATTTTTCCATCCCCTGTCTCTTCCCTCCTCCCTTTTTCCCCATCCCTTCATTCCCTACTTTTTTGTTCATGCTTGCAGTACATAATGTTAACATTTCTTGTTTGGACTTGGTACATGGTATGTATATGTACCAAGTCATTTAGCTCTTTGAGTGTATTATTAATAGCTGATTTAAAAGAAAGAATGGCATGGAATTAATATGAGAAAATGAAAAATGGAAACAAAGTCTTTGTAGATTGGGAGGGAGTGAGGGGTTAAAGGGAGGGCAGGGAAATGGGGAAAAAATTAAGAACCAAGATGAATTATGTAAAGGTGCAAATTTCCAATGATGAATGTCATTATACTCTATAACTTAAATGTACCAATAAAATTAATTTTTTAAATAGCTGATTTAAAGTCTTTGTCTAGTAAATCTACTTCTGGGCCTTTTCAGAGTGTTTTTTATTTATTGCTTTTTTTATAACCTGTATATGAACCACGTATTCTTGTTCTTTGTGTGTTTTATAATTTGTTCCTGAAATTGGCCCTTTTAAATAATTACAATTTGGCAGCTCTGGAAATCAGATTCATTCCTCCCCACCATTTTTTTTATTGTTGTTTATTGCAGCTGTTTCTAGATTTTGTTATGTTGCTGTTCTTACTGTTTTGTTGCTATTTACTTGTTTGTTTTGTCCATTTCTGGACTAGCTCCCTAAAGTCTGTAACTTTTATAGAACTCCATTGAATCTGGTTTGCTTAATTGGTAACCTAATGATTGACAGAGACGTCCTTAAAGACCTTAATTGAAGTGGATTTTTTACCTTTTGGTGATGGGCTCTGTGGCTGTTTTGAGACATTCCTTCAGTGCTCAGGCAGGTGCAGCTTTGTTTTGACTTTCCTGCCTGGCTTCACAGAGTCTCAAGGTTGACCAAACATGAAAATTTAGGATCTTCTTAGACTTTTCCTGATTATGTTCACAGCTCTCCATATGTGTATGATCTTTTAAGTTTCTGAAATTATATTGCAACATTGTTAAGCCCTCTGTGGACATCTCACTCTTTATATGTCTGCTTTAAGTTTGTTGGCCAGCTTCTTATTTTCCTCAATTGGTATTGCTGTCTTAGGAAGCAATGCTTTAAAATTTTTCCATACATTCTTTTCAACAAACACTGGAAATAGAGCTTTTCCTATCAAGCAAACTCTAGGTCAGATCCAATAACAACCAACTCTATAAATGGAGTTTTACCAGATACCTTCCATAAAATTATCTGGAAATGAGATTTTGTTAATAGCTCCAAATCCACAAGTGTCTGTTACCTGCTGGTTTTCTCTGTTTCTGTAACAGAGAAACTGTAAGCTTTTAAAAGTTCTGTAGATCTAGGGAGAAGTGGGTTGGAATTGGGCAAGTTCAAATGCCCAGAAAATTTGCTGTTATTATTGACATTTCACTGTTTTTCTTAAATAAATGCTTCTCAGGATGGTGCAAGCTTTTTGTTAATTTCCAGAGGTCTGGATGAGATGATTTGGCAATATTTTATTCAGTATTTAATTTTAAGAGGAAATTTTGGAGGTTCTTACTCTATTGTGCAGGAAATGCCCCTCCATCTTTACCTGAAGACTGAAGAAAAGAAGGAAGGAAAGATGGAGGGAGTGATAGAAAAAGAAAGGAAAAAGAGAGAAGGAAAGGAAGAAGGAAGGATGAAAGAGCTGAATATACATCAATAATAGAACTGATAAATCAATCATGGTATATATTATATAATAGAATACTACATAGTAAATAAGGAGATACAAAATAGAGTTTTATGATAATATGAGTGATAAGTGAAAACTCATTTTAAATGACCATATGTATTATGTGTAGTTGTGTGTGTGAACATCCAAACATGTTAGCCAGAGAGGAAGACCTGAAACTAACTCATTTTATTAAAAAGAAAATAGGAGTTGCTCTTTAGAGTGAGTGGACTGAAACAAAAAAAGATAACCTGCTGCATCCAATACTACTAAAATAAAACTGTGAAGGATTTTTGCTTTGTTGTTTGTGATTTTCTTTTTCCCCCTAATTTACTATAAATCTTTCTTAAGGAATATTTTTGTCACATTGAAGCCTTGCTTGAGCTGAAAAAAAAAAGCTCAATAAGCCCCACTTAATTTGTGAGAGCTTCCTTTCAAAGCAGTTGCATCCCTTTCTCTTTCCTTTCAAAGACTGAGTGGGAACACACACATTTAAATTTCAAAGACACATACTTTGAATAGTGACACACTTTAGTTCAAGGACCCCTTTCACAATTTCATAAAAACCACATGTCCTCTTTCCAGAAAAAAAAATGTACATATGTACACTATTTTCCTGTAATTTTCAAACATTCAAGTAAATCAACTGATCAAGTATAAAGATATACAGAGAAAGGACAAAGATCTGGGAACTTGTAGTCTTTGCATTTATACAGAGGAGAAAAAAAGAGACCCAGATAATTGACTTGTCCAAGGCTATCTTGTTAGATGGTACCAGAATATGAGCCCCTTTCAAGAATCCCAACTTTCATGCCAAAGTTCTTCAAGTCACCTAGAATCATAGAAAAAATGATGATCCTCTAAGATTCTCAGAGACCCTGTGTCAAAGACAAGCTCTCATTATTGTGGCTTCTCCATCTGTCTTAGTTAATTTTATCATCTCTGAGATACAATTCCTACAAGTTAAAGAAGGAAAGGTTTTATTTTAGCTTACAGTTTGTAGAGGTTTCAGTCCATAGTCAACTGGCTCCAAGGTAGGGTGGCAGGGAAGAGGGAGATGACAGAGGGGAAACAGTCAATGGCAGGGTAGGCAGGAGGCAGCAAAGCAATAGCAGTGAGCCTCCTTTTCCCTTTTATTCCATTCAGTCACATCTGTTGGTTGGTGCCACCCATGCCCAGGGTGGCACTTCCCATTATCCACAAACTACTCTAAACCAGTCAGTGGATTAATTTAGTTATCACACATTCTTAACTCATATTCCCATACCCACTCTTAACCCATACATCCAAGAAAAGCCCCAACTATGAATACATAGTCCATAACACCATCTGACTCTGACCCTTATTCCCGAGTCCAAGCATCCTAGGTTCATGAAGTCAAGAGGAAACATGGCTTGTCATCCAACAGGTATCACTAGATTCAAATGGCTGCACTGTACCTGGGCTGATAGGAAGCACTAAGGAATCAGAGTGAGCACATGATGCAGGGCAATCCAGTTACAAAGACAGGAAAAGGTCATAATCTGATCCTGAAGCAACCAGATGATACGTGAAATATAAGCATTACCCCAAGAGAAGAGAATAGAGAATTTGATGAGGGTATGAATATGAAGACAAGAATCTGTGGAAGAGAAGAAGGAATCAAGCATGTAGAGAAACTAAAAATAGGGGGAAGAATAGAAGGCATTTGGGGAGGGGAAAGCAAACAGAGCAGTAGATAAGAAAATTCAAGGATTTGAAGAAATGAATTCAGAGACAGGGAAACAGATGGCTAAGTCTAACGGGAGGCCAATGGTTTTCTCACACACACCTTAGCCCTTGGAGTTCCTGCATGCAGCCCCAGCTAAATCCCTGTCCTTAGGCTAAACCAGAAGCTAATCATCCTTGTGTCTGTTTGGTCTCCACAGCTCCCATTCACGGAAGGCCTGTATCACTTTTATCACAATGGCCTCTCAAAAGCTAAGAGAAGACGCAGCCTACAGCATAAGCAGCAGCTGGACAGAGACCCCAGGGTGAGTTCTCCCCGGAAACCTGCCTCTCAGCCTCTTCTGTACAATAAAATTTGATCAGTGCAGAGAGGTGGGCAGGTAGTGGGGGTAGAAGTAACAGCATTTAATATACTGTGATGGCCAAAATATCTCCTGCAAAGGTGTACTAGACACTCTTTGCTTCTCTGTCTTGCTTATCATAAATAACCCTAGGCTTCTTTAGAGAGCCAGGGAAGGAGAAAAACCAGGGTACACTCCTTCCCTGGCTGTCCTCTTCTGGGTCATTATGTGAGTCTTTGGGTTGCCTTGGAGCATGTTTTGGCCCGTGATGGATGGAAAGACACCAACCAATTTTTAATTCACATGCTCTGAGAAGGTTTCCATAACCCATATTGTGAATAGAGAAGGGAGGGCTCCAGGAAGTGAACAGCTCACAACAGTCAGTGGACTCCCCAGTATCCAGGCACAGCTGTGGCCACCAGGCCATCGCAGTCTACCTTCTCACCTTGCATTTTTCTCACATTGATCTAATTCACCTCATGAGCCAGGTGCCTACCTGATGCTCGTGATCCCTGCTTTTTATGTACAATCTATCTTCTTTTTGGACTCCTGGACTCATTTTCTACTCCTTCAGACATCCCAAATCCAATTTTCCGCAAAGTGTAGCGTCTTAGCCACAAGGAAACTCTCAGTATTCTCCTTCCCTGCCTTTCCTCACTGAATCCCCTTCTTCCAGTCTTCTGTCACCTCCACTGATCTTCACATTCGTTGCATTAGGCAGACTCTGGTTTCGTAAAGTCAGCACCAGTCCCTTGGGGAGAAGCCCTCCTTTCTGTGTGATAATATCCCTGGCCTTGGCTGTGCCACTCATTTCCTGGAGGTTCCTCGAGGGGCTAGCGCAAGGAGCTTGACTGTTCCAACTGTGTCTTCAGGTAAAGACCACCCTGCTGCACTGTGATACTGCTTCTCCTTACAATTCAATCTGCCCCCAGGATCTTGCCCTTTGTGGCCAATTATTGTCTTTTTATTTCTGTGTTTTCTTCAAAGTCCCATTGGTTTCTCTTCTCACGGAGTAAAGCTATCGCCCCAAGATCATTTGAGAAGAAACACATAAATGGATCTAGAGTCAGAAGGAAAGAGATACTTAGCAGGCTTAGGCTGAGAAGGAGAATTGAAGAAGAGTGAATCTAAAAAAACCCATGTTTAGGCCAGAGAGACCACTTGGAACGCTAGCCTTGTGTTGTCTCATTTCTCCACATCTTGAGATGATTTCCAAAATGCTGATTCATGAAGAATAGAGTGACACTTTTGCAGGGGAAGAAAATGAGATGGGTTGGGTAAGAAGGATGGAGTTTGGGCGCTAGTGATGTTAGTTATTTGTCATTCTTTTAAAATATTACCTATTATCACTGAGCAGTCTGTCCCTCCTTAATTACCCATTAGAAAAGTCCCAGTAGTTAATGTCCTGTTCCTGGTAGAAGAAAACACCTGCCTTGACCATGAAGACTGACAGAAGGCAGCAAGGAAGCCTTCTCATCAAGGTGAAATATCACACCTTGGCGATCATGAACTCATTCTAGGAAAAAAAATTAAAACAAAAATCTCTTAAATCTTTACAAAAATAAAAGAAGGAAAAACACACTGCTAGCAATGATTACTTCATTCCAAAATGTTACTTTAAGGCCTGCATCTCTCCTGCCTGATGCTCTTTTTTTTAATTGAGTTTATTGGTACTTTTTAGGTATACTAATGTTCCTAAAGTCATGAAATTTGGGCATCTGATAATAGAAAAATATGGTGGCAACTATTCCTGAGCAAAAATACTGACTATGAGTAGTGCAAGAGTGGTGACATAAGGATTCTTCCCTGTGGGTTTCCAGACCTTAAACAAATGGATTAATGTGACTAATGTTGAGATCTATCAATTTATTTTTCCAAAGCATATTCAGTTATATTTCAAAAAGAGAAGTAAATTTAAAAAATGAGAAAAGGAAAAAATGGAAACAAAGTCTTTGTAAATAGGGGAGGGTGGAGTAGGTGAAGGGAGAGCAGGGGTATGGGGAAAAAATGAGAACCAAGATCTGTCATTTAAAGGTATAGGATCCCAATGATAAATGTAACTGTACTGTATACTTAAAAAGTACCAATGAGCTCAAAGAGAAAAAAAGAGAAGTAAATAAAAATATAGAATGAAAAAAGGAAGGACTAAGTAGCCATAAGAATTGCTGGCTTAGGCTCTTATCTCTTGTACAGTTGTTTCAAATTATGCCTTACAAACCAAGAGTTTAGGCATAAAGTGTCTTCCCGGTCTCTGAAATATGCTGTCTCCTTGATCTCCTAATTCTAGCCATGTATGCCTCAGCCTCCACTTTCTTCTCTACACAACTCCCTGGCCCCACTCACTCAGAGTCTGGGGCCTTGTGAAAGGGAACTCAGAGCCCCTGGAACCGTGCGCATCTGAATAACAGGAAGCTGAGCTCACATTGGCTCCAGGGCTGGATCTACCTAGGCAGCTTTTTGGCCAAAGAAACCAACCTCTGCTGCCAATACACAAAATAAAAAAGAGAAAGACAAAGAATCAAGGTAGTCTTTTGTTTTGGTTTAGTTTTAGAAGAGAAACTTCAATGATGCCTGTCCCTTATAGCAATTAATTTTTGTGCTTTAGCGAAAGCAAGAAAAAAGACTAGAAAGAGGTCATAAAGTGCTGCTTTCAATATGTTCATATTTGCTCATCGGTATGCAGGGATGTGGGCTATTTTGAAGACATTCTCTTCTTTGTCCAATCATTTCCTCTTATTATTATTTCCTTTTATGCTAAAGGTTAACACACTGCTGAGTATCATCATGTAGATGCTAAAAAGCAATATTTATCTCATTTATTTCTGAAATAACCTTACATAACGTGTATCTGAGTACATAGTAGGTGCTTAATAAATGACTGCCAAATGACTGGATGATTAATTCTTTCTCCTCAAAGGTTTAATTCATGAAATAGTACTGTTCTTCTCTTTTATATATCTGTACCTTATTCTGAAATACATACCCAGGAAGCAGAAGTAAAGTCTTCTTTGTAGCTTCCCTTTCGATATGTTCATAATTGTGGAAGAGGAAGCCACACGCCATTTCATTGCACCCAAGTTTTTTCACTAAGAATTCCATGAAGAACAAGCTTTGAATATCTAAAGTCCAATGCAGTCTGTTCCTGATCACTCACAGCCACGGTGCCACCCTTAAAGCACATATAGTGCATATGGAACATTCAGGTAGCTAAAATAATTTGAAGATAGAATAAATAAGCTCAATGCTGGTGTGAAATAATGAAACTAAAATTGTCATTACCCTGTCAGGGTAAAAAACGGTTATTTGAACCGGGTGTGATGGAGCACACCTGTAATCCCAGCACTCGGGTGGCTGAGGCAGGAGGATCACTGTGAGTTCGAGACCAGCCTGGGCTACATAGTGAGTTCCAGGTCAGTCTCAACTACATAGTGAGACCCGGTCTCAAAAAACAAACAAACAAAAAAAATGGTTATTCTGTGCCCCAAACCTCTGTGGGATTCATTCAACTTTGATGTTGCCAGAGCAACATCAGCTAATCTTGAAGACAAACCTACTTGTGGACTATGATCAACAGTCAAAAACCCCCATTAACTCTACAAGTACTTGAAAATTTGCTGGGGAATAGATTTATTTGAAATATTTGTTGCACTGTTCTGTGGAATCCTTCTTATATTGAAGTGAATTCCGTTTAAAAATGTGAATGATTTATACCATTCTATGAGCAACACACACAAGTTGAGAGGAAGCCAAGCAATAAAATAAAAATGACCTGAATTTCATTCTCTGAGAAAAGTCACATTTAATTCAAGAATTGCACTTATTTTCTTTTTTCAGCAATTTTACTAGACCACATAAGTATCTATCAAGATCATTTTTAAGCCTGATCCAATTTTACAACTTTTCTTTTTACAACTTTTACCATCTGATGGTGATTTTCCTTCTTTCCTGTCTGAAAGAATGGATGCTATTGTCTTTGTGTCCTATATTTAGGAGTCATGTCTTTCTAGTTTCTTTATCCTCCAAATGTGTCCATCTGTCTAGATAGCAGCCACATAGTAGTGATCTATCTTTGCTCTATAAAGTGCTGTTCTTGAACATATTTGTGGAGTTACATGGTGTTTCAATAACCCATAAAAGTTACTTTCACTGAGTGACAGAATCACTTCAAATCTCTCACCACCTTACCACCAGAGCAAAAGAAAACCTTTCTACTCTTTGAAATTCACTGTCTCAGCTAATGAATGAACCAGACCTTTGTCCATGGGACTTAATAATATAATAAATGATATTTTTTAAATGGATTTAGTCTCATAGTTGAAACTCAGGTGGTTAGCAGAAGCTGGGAATGACTTATAATTGCTGCAAGTTCTTTTCTTTTTTTTTTCCTCATTAAGTTTACTGGTACTTTTTAGGTATACAGTACAGTGAAAGTGCTTTTCTGACATGACACAGCAATGCATTTAAATCTGACTCAATGGGGTGATTTAGCCATAATTAGTAAACACCTTATACTATGTAGAATCAGATCAGAAAAATTAAGTATAGATGGTGGGAAGAGTAAGATCTGAAGGAACCCGTGAAGTTATTATAGAGAGCAATGATATAGCAATTTAGTCACAATCCACACACTTCTTTTTGAAAAAAATACTAAAACCCCAGAAGCTCAAAGCCAGCTTAGAAATTCATGTGCTCTCTTCCTCCACAAGGTACACAAAATTTTGACACAAAGTCTTAGCTTCCAATTCATTTCAAATACCAAGCATTAGGCACAATTTATATAAGGACAGATCACCTATAAATTTTGTGGATGAAGCATTTTTCCTTTGATTTATATCAGTTAATTATTTGATTACTTAGGTTAAATTTGGGGGAAAGAAGAAATAACACTATTACCTTCTACTTTCAAATAAAAAAAATGCCTAAAGAAAAATCTCCAGTTTTGCTCTGAGCAAACCCTCCTGCAGTGGGTGTGTACCAGGACTTGACACACCCTTGAAAACCATCACAGGGATTCATGATAGTCTCTCACCCTGGGGGTGGGGGGGTGCTGGTAGAAATAGAAATCACATATCTTTGATCCTTTGTAAAAGAATGTAAGCTGACTTATCCTTAGAATTGCTACCACTGCAATGGTTAAGGTTTTAAGATCCTGAGAAATATTTATCTTCCAACTATCTCCTTGAGGGGAAAAAGGAAACAGATTTGATTAAGTAAGTAATAATGATGGGTCTATTTTTACTCTTACAGCAAACACAATAGTCCTAATAGTATTTTGCATTTGTGTAGAACCCTTGATTCTGGAGAGCATTAATGGCTGGGGAGCTTCAAATTCTCATTTCCTTCCAGTATCAACTGGTCCAAGGTTGAGTCATGATTCTCAGAAGTTCCACAGTTAGGTAAGGAGTCGTAAGCACTACACACTGTATTGTTCTGCGACTGATTTGTATTTCATACATTAATTTCTCCTGCTCCTCTTCACAAAGAGAAGTATAGAGCAAGATGAGTCCTGAGAAAACATGGATGGAATCCTTTGCCTTGGGGCTGCAAAATATAATTTTACCATTGAGATAAAATGGACACAAAGAGAGGTAGTAACTTTCCTGGGGACACACGGCTATAATTGATGGAGAGAAAGTAAAGCGTAAGACTTAAAGTCTCACTTCCACTCGGCGGAGTGTGAACAGTGAAAAGGCCTCCATGATGCTGGGTCCTGTGACCAAGCGGGGCTCCCGGAGCCCGACGAAGGAGAGTCACCCAGGAAGGAACACACCAGGCTAGATGGTAAACAGATCTTTATTAGTCTGGCCAGACGGCACTCTCAGATCCAAGTAGCTGGCTCAGAGGCGCAAGTACTCAGGGATTGAGGTAGTTTTATAGGGTTTTTTTTTAAAGAAAAAAGTTCAAACATAGGTCAGGGCATTCACAGAACTACCAGAGGACAAGATTTCAAACACACTGCTTAGCTTACGCGGGAAATGTTCTATGGTCGCCTTTCGTCATACCATTTGTCCCTGGGTGGGCTGTTAACCAAGTTAGCAACTAGCATATGAAGAAGCACAGTCTCTGGCCTATTAGCATGGAGTCACTTTAGCTCACACAGCTCTCACAAGAGCACAGTACTCTTCATGATGTCAGAACTGCTTTAAATTTTAAAATTTTTATTACAGTAAAAGATACATTTCCATGTATTCCCCTCAAAATACTCCCCGTGGCTTCAAATACAATCATCCCATCATCCTGGCCACTTTCTGAAACAGTTCTGAAATTCCTCTTCTGTGAGTGATTTTATGGGCTGTGATCAAAAAATGTGCTAAATGTTGCTGCCCGGTGCTTTCCAAGGGAACGGCAGGTTCCTCAGAACATGACACTGTGTCCTCATCCACCTAATTCCCTAGATCTGACACCACGTAGCTTCTGGGCCTTCCCCAAAGTTAAAATGACCACCAAAGGTAAACATTTTGAATCCATGCGGGACGCTGAGACAGCCACAACAGCGTAGGACTGTGTCAGACAGTGGCCAGAGTGGTGGGAGAAGTGTGTTTCAAGACAGGAGGAGCACTCTGAGGGGGATTACAGGCAATATGTGTCCTACCGTAATGCTTTTTACAATTTCAAATATTTACTGAATTGTATCATATTTTGTCCTGGACCTTCTAAATTAAAAATAATGTAGTTAAAAAACATACAGTTACATCCTAAGTTTATATAACTTAGACAAATTCACAGGTAGATTAGATAAATTCTATTCTATAGAATTGGATAAATTCAGAGCTCAGCTACAAATGGAAAGGAAGGAGGGAAACTGGGATGGAAACTAGAAGGACAGGCACTTAGCTCCTCATTCTCCCTAGTTCCCTTTGCCCTAGGAGTCCTTAAAGTTACGTCACGATCGTCAGCTGACACAATGGTCAGCTGATGGAGCAGAGGCTTCAGGCTCTGGTGACTCTCACAGTGGGAGCTCATCATCTTTCTTGGCCAGAGGTGATACATTTAAAGGTAATACTTCTGGTACAAAATATCGAATGCACGTTTCTCCATCTGTTGTGGGAGCAGCAGGTTATTACCAGGTCCTGAAAGTCCACACTTGTGGTGGACTGAAACACAGTATTGATGTCTAACCTCCTGAGGGAATTTTCGAAGTTCATCTGAACCATGCATCCCTCCCACTTCACGCAGTGTAGGTGTGATTTCTCAATGAAAACATCAACAAAGATGGCGTCTTCTCTTGTGGATTTCCTGGACAGAATCTAAGGTGGCAATTTGTATGTAGGAGGTTTCTTGGGGAGCGAGGAAGACTGAATTGAGCAGAGAGAGACGATGATATAGAATGTGCTTCAAACAGGGACTGCACTTAGTCCCATAGGAAGCTCGGAAGCAGGGATGGCCCTTTGCAGTCACTCTCACTCAGGCCAGGGACCAGGCTTCTCTGCCTCCTTTTGAACCAGATGTTGACAAGGGACGTTCTCTAGAAAGGTGCTTGATCTTAAGCAAGTTACCTCCTGTTTCCAAAGGCAATTCTCAGTGAAAGACAAACCCTGAGCCATCTTGAGCAGCTGAGTAAGACATGGGAAGCATCTAGGAAGGAGACCCAGTGACACACCACAGCCACAGCCCCTACTGATCCTGAAACTCCGATTCCGTTCCGGAGACATTTTGTGGGAGTCAGCTCTACATATGGATCAGGCCCAAGGGCACCTGGCAGCATAGACACAAATTAGCCATGTGCTGACCCTTCGGGGAACTTACAATCTTGGAGGAGCAAGTTCTGATCCACCTGATTCATGTCCCCTCCCTGTGTCCCACTCATGCTCACATCCCTGGCTCAGGGACACGGATCAGAGGTGCCCCTAGATTCCCTGAGAAAGCTGAGGCTGACAAGGATTCTGGAGATGTGGAAGAAGTTTCAGTTTCCTCAAAACCGATGGGCTCCAGGGTCAGGGGTGGGCCCTGTTCAATCCCGCTCCTCTCCCCAACCCCCTGCTCTCCTGAGAGTGCTTCTAACCTGTGTTTGGTGCATGGCATTGGCCACGTTCTGATCCCAAATGGTAAAGGCCCAGGACCCGATCAGAGCAGTTCCTGACTTTGCCTCCCCGTTCATTTTCCAAACACCATGACAGGAGGTCAGCAGATGTTTGCAAGTGGTGCACTTGGAGAGAGACTTGGCAGCCTTGGGGGAAGGAGACATGATGGGAGAGGGGGCAGGAGAAGCAGAGGAGACGCTCGCATCAGTGCCCTGCCCTGTGGAGAAAGCTCATCATTCCTAATCCACTGGCTTTATTACCAAGCAGGGAGAACTCTGAGCCTCTCCTCTGGGCGTTGCAGATGTGCCTGGCTCCCGCCTCCAAGAGCTGCTGGTGGTGCTATAATTAAGTATGAGGGGGCAGGGAGAATTATTTACTACAGCTTTGGAAAGGAAGGAGGAAAGCTGCCTGAGTGAGCCTGGTTGTTTTCCTAGACGTGAGCACATTTTTAAATGATGGCTTCTCCTCCTAGCCATGATTCCTAAAGAGGCAGGAGCCCCAGGGAGGCCAATGGAGCAAGCCCAGAGAGCTCCAGGCAGCAAGAGAGAAATGACTGTCACCTCCTAACTAACTCCCAAGACTGAGACTCTCAAATGGCAGGCTGGCAAACTTTTAGGGCTTTCTAGAAAAATCATAAACGAACAAGTTTCTCCCAGATACACTGATTACCTCCCCCATCTTCCCCAAGATGCAAAAGAAAATGTGCTATATATTATAAAAGGTTCTATTATCTCCTCTTAAAATTGGTTTTGTATGATCATTTTTAAACTCGCCATATAACTACCTTACCTAGTTGTTTGCTCAATAACCCCTTATTCATTCAACAAATATTTACAGAGCCCAAATTCCATGTTAGGCACCGTTCTGGACCCTGAGATACAACCATGAACAAAAAACGTCCACCTGGGAAGCTTGTGTACAAGTGGGGATGAAGGAGATAAACATGAAATAGATGAACAAACTATTTGTGTGACCGGGTGGTTTTTTTAAAAAAGTATTATGAGGCTGAATTGAACACAACTCAGTGGTGAAAGAGAGCTGCTGGGAGGGGTGTGTTTTATAAAAACGGGCTGCAGGCCTGGCTACATTGGTTAGGGTGGCACTGTTATTAATATTATTAACATAGACCTGATAAGGATAAGGCATCCACACGCACATCTGGAGAAAGCGTGTCTCATGCAGAAGAAATAACATGAGGAAAGCAGGGCACATTCTATGTGTTCGAGGAACCCAGGGATCCAAGGGAGGCTGGGAAGGAGTGACCAGAAGAGATGAGATCAAAGAAGAGAGAGAGGAAAGAGAAAGGCTGGTGGCTTGGGCCAGGGTAGATGTGGCAATGGCAGTGAAAAGCAAGTTATACTTGGGGATATATAGTGAAGAGAGGGTCTTCAAATTCATTGACGTATTTATTGATGGGTTAGACGAGAAATGGGAGAGAGAGGAGAGGCGTGTGTGACTCCAAAAACATTGGCTTGAGTTGCTAGAGAAGGAAACTAGCAATCATGTAGATGCAGAAGATGGTGTGGGGAGCAGGTGGATGGTCAGCAGGCAGAGAATGTAAGAGGTTAATTTTAAGCCTGTTAGCATTTGAGATCCCTATTAAGTATCCAAGAGGAGATGTAAAATAAACAAACAGACTTAAGGATCTAGGAAAGAGGACGGAGTTGGAAAAGATCAACTGTGAGTCATCCACATCTTGATAGCATTCAGTGCCATGAGAGTAGGAGTTGAGGTGACCTGAGAAGTGACAGGAAAGACAGAAGGGAAGCTGTATGGAGCTGAGCACTAGGGCATCCCAAAGTGTCAGTGGGAACCAGGAAAGAACACAGTGAAGTAGCAAGGGATTATAGTAAAATGATCCACAGTCAAGAGAAGACAAATCCAATCAGCGTGTCCTAACTCATCCACATTTTGCCAAAGTAAATTTGCCATCCCTGTAATTACTTCTTATCAGAGCTATGTTTCACTTCCACAGCTATTTTTCCAAATACTTTCTCAAAGGATCTAGAAATTCATGGTGCGTGCATAAACTTACGTAATAAAAATGGAAGTATGAATTTTGTTCCATCCGGACATTGCTGTGTACAGCCCAGGCTATGTTATAAGGCACACAGAGTCATAATTTGACTCAGAAAGAAGAGAATCAAATTCTTAGGAACTCAGGTCCAAAGAAGCAATAGCTCAGGCACAGGACCTGGCTCGCTGAGCTGCCCAACAAAGTTGCCTAGAAATAGTTTCTGTTTGGGGTGGCGAGAGGAGAACCTCAGTTATGGAGTTTAAATTTGTCTGTTGGTATATGTTTGAGATACACAGTAATTATATTCATCTTGGGGAATTGGCATACACACAAATGGAAGAAACTATAAAAGCCAGGAGAAATATCAAGTTTTACTATAAACCAAAAGCAAAAGGATCATTAGCCTCCAATTAAGTAAAATAAAAATCCAAGTTGTGCTGATTCAATGCTTATTACCTTTTCATGGATTTCAGAAAAAGAGAGTTCTTAAAAACAATTTCTTATTAAGATTCAAAAATCTAGCTGGGCCGGGGTTTGTCTTAGTGGTCCCGCCGTCTGCCTCACAAGCACAAGGTACTGAGTCTGAACCCCGGTGCCAAAAAAAAATCTACCTATAAATTAATCTCTCACTTCCCAAACCACTGTTTCAAAATGAAGCTTTATTCATTACTTAGCTGAAGGAGACTGTAAGTGTTCTTTAATAGTGACACAAACAAATAATTAAAATGTTTATGTAGCTACAGAATAGCCCCAAAATATGAAGTGAGGCAAAGGTTGGTTATAAGTTGCCCCAGAAAGGTTTAAAAACACTCTTAAGAACTCTCCTCATTTATTCTTAAATTCGGTTAGCTGTTTTCCCTTTATGAAGCCTGTTGACATGTTTGTGATCACATCCCCATCTATAAATAAGTTTGATGTTCTTAAATTCACATCAAGGAAATTTTGAAAATGAATGGAATTGAATTCCTGCCATTTCCAGTCATTTCAAAGTCTTGTGGGTTCAGAAGAGGATAAGAGGAATGAAGCCAGGTCTAGAAATGAGTAAACAGCAGTTAGAGAAGAGATTCATGTCTGAATAACAACCAAATTGCTGGAGTTTATCTAATTGGTTTGCCATTATCTGTACTGAAAATGTTGTGTTTTCCATCTTCTCTATGGCAAATATATCCCATTTAGCAATAAAGAACATATTGCCTAAGAGAAAAACAGGTAAGACAAAACAATTTTCTATTTTCCAGTGCCCAGAAAGAGGAGAACGCCCCATCCCAAGTATAGAATTTCCTGATGGATTTTAGTTTGTAAGGACACCTGGGAGAATCAGCAGAAGAAAGCCCCCAGAGAGCTGAAGAAAAGAAAAGCAATTAAAACCAATTGTGTGGAAAGAGACTCAAGTAATTGTCTATCAGGGAGAGAAAGAGTATGAAGGCAAGTCCAACCTGAGGTCACTCTCAGGTTCCAATAGTAGCTTTGATACCAATTGCTGTATCTCTTTGAAAAAAAAAACACTTTAGCTTCATCACCATTCCCCTTATCTGTACAGTGGGGACCGTGGACCAGCTGGTCTCTGAAGTGACCTCTGCCGTCTTCCTATCTTTGATTCCAGGGGCTGCCTTGAAGCCTTTTAACCAGGCATCATCAAAACCAGAACTAAAACCCAGATAGTCTCACTAAGTTTGTTATCCTTCCTTTACATGCCTTTAACTTCATCTGAGAAATGGGGATATTCTTTAATATAGTTTGGAAGAACTATCATTTATGCATTCGGTATCCTTGGATTTTAGAAGAGAATTTCAAATCCTGTGCTGTTTAAACTAATTCAGCACAACCCTAAAATTCCATTTCTTATCTCAAGTATCATGAGATGATTAGGTAGAGGTTATTCATCCACTTCATAGATGATAGTGCCTCTGTTGTATTTTACAAATGGGGATTCAGTGTAAGAGTTTATTTGGGCATGGTGGGTTTGGAGGCGTGGGGGTCCATCAGCAAAAAAAGCAAGATTTAAAAACCATTGGCTTCTAAGTCCCTTTCTTGTCAGATACCCAATCCTGTGTCTGACAGGGGCAACAAATTGAGCACCTAGAGAGGCCAGGCAATTAAGTTCTGTTGAGGTGAGTCAGGCATAGGCAAAGCAGTAACTCAAGCAAAATGACAAATAATAAAATTATCTTCTGCCTCTTTGGAAGGACACAATCCAGGGTGGTAAAGATGGGAGAACCAGAAGGTGCACACCCTATCAAAAGGAGGATGTAGATCCTCTGCCTCAGCTGATTTCTAGATCCACAACTGGAAGCCCATGATTGCAAGATCAATTTTTAAAAGAAACCAGTAAAAAGAAACCTTTAGACAGAATCTTTACCCTTTTAAAAATATTAGGGACTATGTCAAAATTCCTTAACATACTGTCCAAACTGAAAAAAAATACATCTGAAAAACAAGTTTGCCCGTGGACCACTAGTTTACCTTAGTCCATCGTTTCCCAGGGTGGGACAACAGCATCCAGCAAGACTTCTCTGTCACCAGGCTATGGCTTCAGTCATTTGCCAAGGTAGTTCATGTAAATGGTCCTCCTTGAAGAAGGTGTGAAAAAGTAAACTACAAAAAAAGGGGAAAAGAACTCCTACCCACATCCCCTAAAAAAAGAAAAAGAAAAAAAGAGGGGGGAAAAAGCTCTTCCTTAAGGTAACCTCAACACTACCTCCTTATGACCTTGGTGCCCAATCCAGAATTTGCATTCTTGAGCCAAATGATTTCATCTTTTGTGTAAAAGCCCTTGAATCATTTGAAAATTGTTGTCATGCTCTACCCTGCCCCTTCTTATAGCAAATATTACTGGTTCTTCCAGATGTTTTAACTGAATTTGGCACTTTTTTTCCATGCTTTCTTGACTACACCTCTCTGAACATTTTCTGACAACCAAATACACAATCCAGTGCTGCTCTGATGATGTTAGAGTAATAGTACTGGACCCTCAGTCCCTATATGGTCCCATACTTTGAAAGCCACACATCACTAAACACCCCCTATGATCCTGTTAGCTTCTATTTTTCTTGGAAGTCAGAGCCTGACTAATATTGACCCTACAGTTAGCTGAAACTTCTAGGTCCTTCTCCAATACACTGCTAATCAGGCCACTCTTGGGAGTGGGGGTAGAGATTGAGTCTGTTTTTAAACAAAGGACTTAGATTTATTTCTTGAATTTTTTATCTTGGTAGAATTTATTCTGAGCTGTCAAGACTTTGCTGGATCAGGTTTGGTCTCCTTCCCATTTTTCTAATCATCAGTGATTTTGATCAGCATCAGTATATAGAAGAGAAAAATGACAAACCTCAGAACCCTTTGTCCAGGATATTATAAGTTTATAAATATAGACTCTTAGAAGTATCTCACACTGACCCCACATTAAAAGGAAATTATAAAGCACCCAAACTCCAAAAATATCATTCAAGTTAAATGAAAAACAGTGTCTCACCAGAGATGCTATTTGAGGACATGTTTATATAATTTAACTGCATTCTCTGAATCTGGTTGATTTGTTTGTGTTTGTTGCCTTGAAAAATCAGTTTATTTGCCATGGCTCAATCTAATTCAGTCATGCATATGACCAAAATCACCAGACCAACCAGTTCTCAATCTGGTCTTCTGAGGCAATTTGGATTTAGTTGATAGCTTGTTCACACACCTGCAACTGGTTGATGTTGAATCATGAAAAAGTTTAATCAGAGAACCAAAATCTATGGGTAATTGCTAATCATGAGAGTAGCAGGTGGCTCTCAAGTGTGGACCACTTCAGATTTTTCTAAAATTTAATAAAACAATTCCTCTTAAATGAGAAAGTCAAGACATATCAGAAATAGACCAATTCAGCTAAGGATCATATTCTCCACTTCTAAAATACAAACCATCGTTGGACTTATATAAGTGCACTTAAAGGAAAGTATTCTAACACTTGTTTGTGTGACATGGGCAAGATACTTACTTAGCTTTCACTAATTATCTCCATTTTACCATCTCTATCATTAAATAACAATGAAAGTCAAAATGTCTGGAAATAAATAGCCTTAATTTTTAATCTCTATGATGGAATCAATGAAAGTGCTAATATCTGCAAATAAATGCCTAAAACTTCAAAGCTAGAACAGTGGCCTCATCTTTGAAAGCACGCATTAGTTTCATAAATTCACTATAACTTTGCCAGAGGAGAAAAGGTGATGGTGTTGTCTACTTCCTCCCTCATTTAATTCTCTACTTATTCTTCTTGTCTGAACCTACTCTGAAAAATTTTAGCACAATTTAAAAGCATGCTCCTTGTACCATATTATGTTGGAGTTCTTGAATTTCCTACCAAAATGTTGTGAATAATAAAAATATTAGTCAGGATGAGCTATTTATTGCAGTAGTAACAAGTTAAACCTTAAGTACTATTGGTTCAACATGCAAACATTTCCTTCTCACTCCTGCTGTAGTCCAGCATGGGATGACAGCAGCTCCAACTCACATAATCTTTCAGTAACTGATGCTGTTGAAGGGTTCACCATCTTGGCCATCCACCATCTTAACATAGGGCTTCAGGGGCCCTGGGAGAGAAAAGGGAAGAAGTCATGTGAGGAGTTCAACCCACTCAGAAATGCCTCAGGTTAGCAATACTACATGTCACTCTCCTCCAAGTAGCCAGAAATCGCATCATGAATGTCATAATGTGACCTGTGAATCTCCCTTATGCTCAGAATTAAAAGGCAAACTGCACATAGGAAGAAGAGGTCTCTGATACAGTGTTTTTTATTTAATTCATAAAACGAATAAAAGCATGTTATGACCCTCAGAGTGCTTTCCTGAGATTGAGACTTTCCCGTAAACTCAACACCTTGTTCTAAATTATATTGGCAACAATTACTTCCATGCAGTCTCTGGCCAATGAAGAAGTCATGCAGTTAAATGCAGCACTTGCATTTTGCTAAGATGGCCAGAAAAACAGCTTTTAGCACATGTGCATCCAGGTCCCTCCTCTACCAACAGCTGAGTTTGTTTCTCTACTCATGTGAAAGCTCTGTGATTTTTTGTTGAGCAGAATGTGGCGGCATGATGCAAAGCCAACTCTAGAGATAGTTACTACCTGACCTGGAAGGTTGTACTCCATCCTCTTGGAAGCCAACTGCCACATGGGAAATAAGGCCACCCTGAGACCCCTGCTGTGAGAAAGCTAAGCCAGACGGAGAGGCTGGTAGGTGATGACTGGGAGAGACTAAGGAGTACCAAGATACCACACATAAGAGTGAAGATATCATCTTAGAACAGGACCTTTTAGCACCAGTGAGCCCAACTGCTACTACATGTCATGTCTTTCCAGAATTCCTGGCCCCAAAAAAATTCCTTATTTTACTTCTTGGTTCTTCTGCTGGGCCATGAATTCTCACCATGATGTTCTCCTTTATTATTGACCTAAAACTATGGGCCAATTAATCTTGAACTGAAATCTCTGAAGCTATGAGTCTAAATAATTTGTCTTCTTATAAGTTAATTAACTTGGGTATTTTGTTATAGTTATGGAAAACTTAACACAAGAGTTGTTGCCAAATTTTGTTTTATGCACACCTTAAACAATTCATCAATATAGAAAAACCAATGAAGAAGAGATTTCACCTACAAAATCGTCCATTCTTGGTTCAGGTTCTTCAAATTTAAAAAATGTATTCATTTTAAAAAGATCTACAAGAAGTATGCTTTTCCAAAATGTTAATTTTTGTGTGAGACAAAGCCAATATGTCCCTTGTGTGGTGACAGGGACAGGTGCTGTGTGACAGACAGTATGAGCAGTGGAAAGGAGAGTGCAAGGAGGACTCAGGAATGTGCATCCTAATCACAAATCTGTCACATCCTGTCTAGGAGGGTTCCAGAAAGCACTTAGCCTTTATGGCCCTGAGCATCCCCATTTGTGAAATGATGAATGACATTAGTCGTGCTTTAAATTGTGGGGTGACTGTGGCCATCAAATTCGATAGAAAGGAAGAGTTTCTGGCAGCTGTGAAGTGTTACTGTTATCCACAGAGATTCGGGACAGCATTTTAAGTTGCCCACTGACAAATCTAAAAATAACCTGTCCAAAAAGTGTGTAGGAGCTGCGTTTGAAAGAACCTCATATAAAAGTATTTTTTAAAAATTAAATACAGTGCCTGTTCAACTAGAAAATTACATGGGATTTAAATTTTCTTTGAAGTGTAAGAGAAACTTCAAGTGTGCTGAACTCTAATACTGCTTGATCTGGGGAAAAGCAGAATGAATTCAGAGCTCTCTTTCCCTCTTTGAATTCCTGTAACCTCCCAGTCTCTCTGGGGTATAGACTTGTGACCAAAATTATGAGTGTTGGGTAAATTCTGGTTTCAATTTCAGGTCTAACATTCTACCTTCCAACTATTTAAGATCTTATAACCTTTTCTACAAAATTTGGTTAATCAATGTAGCACATATCTCTAGAGTTTATCTAAACATTAAATGCAATAATACTAGGGTACGTGTCTGTGTGAGCATCTGTATTCACTGCTGTCTTTTAACAATCATATTTGTCATTTAAAAATCACATTTATTTATGAGTAGGTGATTTTATTGTCATTGTGATTTTAGCAAAACAATCTGGTTTGCAATTTTAAAAACCAAATGCAAGGCTTAATTAAAGACAGAAGCTTTTACCGCAACATTCCCAAATTTCACATCTCAGTCCCTCAGACAACTTGTCCACCAATTCTTTAACCATTCCTTATGCTCTCGATCTCTGCATTTTACAACAATAGGTATATTTTAAACTGAGTTGGCTTGCTTCCTTTCAGATGCTGTCTACTGGTTTTCATCTATGAAAATGCGAATTTAACTTTCTGAAATGCAACCCACACAAACATACACACATAAGCTATATTCATATTTCTTCTGGCTTTAAAATAGTTGTAACACAACATGAGGCTAACTCAATATTCAGTGTTTATATCATAATGAGAACTTAAGTGTCATTCATGGTTCAGCCCTTTGCACCAGTGATCTCTTGGTTCTCAAATAACTTTTTGTTTCCCTGAAGTTAATAATGGTCTTAATTTTCATTTGCTCAATATCTTCTGTCTCCACATCTAATCTTACTGCTCTGCTGTCTGATACTTCCCTAAGTCTTCTCTCAGTAAGGACAGACACACCAGATGGCCTCTTCCTTGCTTCACTTGGCTGTCATCCATCACGAAGCCACTGGTTGGCTTCCTTCCTCTGGACTTGTTCACACCTCTTAGCCTTGACTGTTTCACTCTCACCCTGGACAACTCTTTGGCTATCCAGGCTCAGATAGCTCTTTTCCGAGATCGTCTGCGTTTCTCTATCCCCGATCACTCTCTCATCTCGAAACAAGTGTTACTTAAAGGAGGTGATTTTTAGGACTTTTATTCTATATGGGAATTAGTTGATACTAGCTTGGCAGCTGTAGGTTATCGGGTTAGAAAGAGATGACCCTCGGAATGCAGAAAGTTTTGTGTACAGTGATGCTGTGGAGGAGTCAGAGAGCTTTCTGACTCCTTTTCCTCCAGAATTGCTTCAGCTCTTGTGTCTCTGCATTGTGTAGGGAAATTCGTTTCTCTTTTTTGTTTTGCAAATATCCTTCCTTCTCTGGTAAAATTGCGGAATCTGCTCCTGAAGTGTTGATTCCAAGGGTTTTTTAAAAAATACTTTTTCATTTACTTTTAATTACACAAATGCATTTTATGGTAAAAATCCAGACAAATGTAGAAAAAAAAATTTTAATGTCCTTGACTCCCACCAACCTCATTTCCCTCCCCAGAAGAAAGTTACTAGCTTAACATGCATCTTTTAGACGTGTTACTTACTGCATGTCAACTTGGAAATGTGTATACATAAAAAGAAAGGGAGTTTTATTTTTTGTTTTAAGATTTTTTAACCAAAATGGGATCATATTGTATGTACTCTTTTTCAAATTCTTTTTTCCATTTAGTAGAATATGGTGGAAAACTTGACTTATAAGTATACATGTGTTTAATTTTTATGAACTATTGCTTAGGATGCATACCAGTTATTTAACTATGAACCCACAGGTGGAAATTTAAGTGGTTTCAAACTTTTCACGTCATGACACTTTGTAACTATTTGTTCACATGTATGACTGGTTCTTTGGGAGAGTTCAGAAATGAAACCAATGGATCAAAATTGTGTTTCTGCACCTGGATTGATGGCTATGCGTCTTTTCAGTTAGGCCACATAGAAATCAAATATGGGTCCTTTATGCTTTAGAAAGTGTAGCACAGACTTCTCCTCAAACCCAGTATCATCCAGAAGAAGTTCCTGGTGTCCTTACTGACTATGCTTTGTCCCTGCATTAGTTAGGGTTCTCTAGAGGAACAGAATCAGTTTAAAATATATGTATAATTATACAAAGGGATTTATTAGGTAGGCTTGTAGATCAAAAGTGGGAGAGTCACAATGGCTATCTACAGATCAGAGGCAGAAAACTCAAAATGGTGAGCTGTGTGCTGGAGAACTGGAGGATCTAGTAGCAGGTGAAGGTTGAAGACCGGGAAGCTCACAGTAGAGTCACCTGTGCCAGGCTGTGTCAGAAGGCTGAAGAGTATCTGCTGGAAGACTGAAAAAACTGTTGACCAATGTCCAAAGACAATGGTGAAGACTGGCCTCCAAAAAGGGAACTCTTCTTTTCTTTTTTTTATTATATACAAGCTGCAAGTCTATTGGTTGGTACCACCCACATCCAGGTTGGCCTTTCCCCCTTGGTTTGCTGGCCTACATGCCAAATATCCACAGACACATCTAGGACTTTACTAATGCTAGGAAGTTCTTACTCAAGTCAAGACAATATATCATAATGCCCATTTAATTTTATCACTCTTGGGGATAAACTCAGCAGCTATGGAGATATTTACTTTCCAATGTTCCCTAGATCCACAGTCACCCACACACCATGGACCAAAAGACTGGACACTGTGTCCAGTGTGCCCTGCATAACACTTGGGGGAATACAGTAGTGAGTTATGATGGTCACAGGGTCCTCCACCTAAATACAGTGGGCTATGCATCACAAAAAAGGAACTAGTACTCTTTCATCAAAGAAATGTTCCAGCATTGTTATTGTTTTGAGATTCAATCTGCTCAACACTCAGAAGTCAATACCTAAGAGCCAAAAGTTGGTAGAAAAGAAATCAGGTTTACTTGATTTCTGGCACCCTGAGAAGATGAGGAGAAGCTATTGCTGCCCCCAAAACCCACCTTGGGGAATTCAAGTGCACAAAAGGGCTCTTATACCTCCCAGGTAACTGGGATTACAGGCACATTCCACCATACCTGGTATCTCTTGTTTTCAATTCAGTGAATAATCCAGGAATCCAATTACTCACTAACCCATTCTTTATTTTAAGGATGTCAGTTCTCCCCAAAGTTGCACATATCAGGAAGAGTGCAGGGACTACCTGCATTTAAAAAGGCCAGGCAGAGGGCTATTCCCTCTTATGTGTTTGAAATGAATCCTATTCCGCCTTTCAATGTGGCAGAAAAATCTGTAATGCAGGTAGTTTTTACTAGTCTGTAAATAAGTGCTACGAAAAATAACTTAAAAATACAAATATTCTGTGTATTTAGCACTTGAAAATCAACTCCAAAATTTAAAAAAAAAACAGATTGTTAAAAGCCTGGTTATACTTTTTGAGAAGTTGTAAATATATAATAATAATAATAATAATAATAATAATAATAATCCTTATTTTTCAACTAGTGTTTTTAAAATTCTGGGTAGTTTTAGAAATCAGTCATTCCACTGAAATACTAGACCTTGATCTCTTAAAAAAAAACAAGACAGAAAGAGAATCATGAGTAGAGTGGCCTTTTCTGGAAAGAGAACTAAGTATCACTATTGCCAAATGATATTTTTAATAATACAAGGAAACACAGGGAGGACAAACCTTTCATTCTTTTAAAGTGTGAAAGATTAATTTAATGCCTCTTGGCATACTTTTGATTACAGATCTATGGTATCAGCCTCAACAAATATTAGTAAAAGAACTCTGTAGGATACAACAGGATTAAAGGTTTACTGAATTTCTACAGAATGGCTTTAAAGATACTGTGGGCACCTCAGAGCACCATGTTTTGGATGGAAATTCTTCACAGGTTGAAATGCTGAAAACATAAAATCTATTACAGAGACTCACATAATTGAGTCCATTTTAGCAGAGCTTTGAGTTAAAATCAGTGGTGAAGAACGTCGCATATGCACCTCTTCTAGGAGTACTGCCCAACCACCAGGTGAGTCTGGGCTCTCCGCCGGTCAGGTCAGAGCAGCCAGCGCCTGTCCACACCCCTGCTGGACAGACTCGTTCTCAGTCGTACAGCAGCCCTGGGCTCAGAAATTATGCTGGGAAGAGCAAAGCAGAATCACTCTTTCCTCAGTGTGGAAATGCGGAAAGGGGAAGTAGATGGCAGAAAAATGTGAATTGGTTCAGTAAAGCAACAGCTGTGCCAGCCAGGCCTTCATCAGACATGAATCAGCATCTCTCAGCAGTCAGTACTATCCATCCGGACACCCTTGAGGTTCAGTCCTGTCCCACAGAATCCCTGGTCCTTGGATTTCTGTCTGTCTGTGCCCTCCATCTCTGAGTCAGGACCATGCAAGGCGACCAACATCAGATACACTCCCTTGACACAAACTGCCAGCGAACTTTCTAAACTTGTATTTTAACTGTTAAGAGATTAAAACTTTTGCTTAGAACATGTCCACACTGTGGACTATGGTTCTTATTTTTAGAAATCATTCTTTATGTTTAAAAGTTGAAAAGAAAAAGAAAAACCTTCTGGGGGATTGGTAAAGCCCCCTGTGTAAATGTGTTACAGTCTCTCCATGCTACCATTAAGCCAAAACAAAAGCTGTGAAATTAAAAAGTGCTTGAGACAGTGTGTTCAGAAAGTGATTTATTTACAGATTGAAGTCTTTATTTCATGAAGCTACTAAATGTTAAAAGAATGTCACCTCTTTTTCTTTGTTATGGAACCCAGAGATTATAAAATTAAAGAAAAAGGTTTTTAATTTTTGATGCCGGCACACAGTTTTTGTCCACTTTTTTTTCATATGTCTGTGTATAAAGAATTCTGTTGTTTACTATGGGATTAGTGTTACATTTTGAGGTATACAAAGAATTTGTACTGCTTGATAAATTATTAGCTTGTAAATTTTTAAAAAGTTTCTTTACCTCAATTAATTTAAAATAATGGACCAATAAACTGATAAAAGATTTTTTTAAAAGGGCTTTTATAGGAGGCAGAGGAGACACAGTAGAACAAGGAGCAGGAAAGCTGGCTCTTCAACTTTCAAGCTTTGTGGAGCCTCAGCACTAAAGAACGGCAGGAGGCAGGGTTTACACACACTGATAGGATCTGAAGGTCATGAGATATCCTGAGTTCTCCAAATCTAAAAGAAGATTATTTAGCAGTTAGCACCTTAATCACTTAGGTGCAGCTTTTCTTTGAAATTTAGACTGCCAGGCAACAGGAAAGAGAAGCAGAAGCAACTTCACCAAGGACAACGCACAAAGGAGCAGCTATTACCATTGCCACAGCATCTGTGGTATTAAATGGACCTAAGACAAGTAGGAGATTTTCCACTAATTCTTCCAGTCAAGAAGTGGTGACAAAGTACACTTCATGTCAGGATGTTTAAGATCAAAATGATACCTGAGTAATTGTTTTGTTGTTGCTGTTGTTTGTACCAGGGATTGAACTCACGTCCTCACACTTTCCAGGCAGGTGCTGTACCACTAAAGCTACATCCTCGGCCATGATACCTGAGTAATTAATTAGCATTCTCCATGTATCATTAAGCTTTCTGCTGGCCAAATAGGCATGTGTGGAAGTAAGAGGTAGCACATGATAAACTCTCAAGTTAATGGTTTCAAGACCCTGGGTCTGCTCCAAAACTCAATTGTTTTGATTTGCTTTGCAGTAATCTGGCTGTATTTTTCCTCTCTATCCTTTGCACTTGCACTTGCCTGGTAAGTCTTACAGGTGACATGACGACAACTCCAACCAAATATGACCTTCTGCCATCTTTGCCTTCTTCTTTTCCCTGGAGAAAGGAAATATTCTTAGTTGAATGTGTGAGTTTAGTGAAGGTCTCCATCAAACTGGGCATATGACATCCCTATGCTAAGTACACCTCTACCAGGCTGATGTGGGATCCAGCCTCTTTGTCCTCATAACTATGCAGTGGAATTAGATTTCTCCCTTATCTACTGTGGCCCCTCTCCTAATCTCCACCACTCTGGGACTTTCTTCTTGTTGAGATGCTTCCTCCAATACTATTAAAGAATGAAGTCCAGAAGAAAAGCCAAAGAACTTTGAAGTCAAGTGTTCCTGTCCCCTTAGAGGCAAAATTCAGCAAGGATTAGATCCTAAAATAGGATGCTTTATGCAACTATGTTTACCACTTGCTATGATACTCTGATTTTATGCCATGAAGCTAAGAACACCTCAGCTAGCGTAGCCATTCAAGGTACTCAGTCTGGGCATGCAAGTGACCACACAGAAGTGTTTATCTCTGTGCACATCAATGCACCGATTTAATATGAGAAGTCAGGTAGCTTCTCATCTTGGGCCAACTTTTGTCCATACACCATTCGCCCTCTATATCAATGGTTTTGCAACCATATAGATTCAACTAATCACACATCAAAAGTATTCACGGGCCAGGGATTTAGCTCAGTGGTTCGGTGGCCTGCCTTGCAAGCGCAAGGATCCAAGTTCGATCCCTGGTACCAAAAAAAAAAAAAAGTATTCAGAAAAATAACCTTATTTATATTGGACAGGTACAGATTTTTCTTTTTTCTTGTCACTATTCCCTAAACAATATAGAATGACTGTTTACATAGCATTTACATTGAATTGGTAATAAAAGTAATCTAGAGATGATTGAAAGTTTATGAGAGGACTTCAGAGACTAAATGCAAATACACATCATTTTCTATAAGAACTTGAGCATCTAGACTGTGGTGTCTACTCTGAGCCCTGAACCACAACATTGCAGATACCCTGTGCTCAGCCCTACAGTGCTGCTCTCTCTCTTGGTTGCTGGGAGTCTCCATGAGTGTCTTCTCTCTTAGCCAAGCAAGTGCAGGACATGGCCAGCCAGCACAGCAGGCAAGGTGTTTGATCACCTTTGCTCATAGGGATGGGAGTCCTCTGAACACTCTGCATGTCATCTGGCCACTTTTATCTGAGTCTCATGCTCATTGCTTCTACCTGTGGACAAAGCCCCTCTTGGGGAATTACAGAGAGGCCATTGTCTACCTATCTATTGCTAGCCTGATTTTCCAGTGACCCATTTGGCTGTCTTTAGATATGGCCCTCTCCCTAGATCATTCGCAAACTTTGAGCCTTTCAGTGCCATGAACACAATCCATAATAGTCCCCTCCTATTCTGGAATAGTCTCTATTAGTCTGACTCCATCTTTCAAGGATTTTTCATGATGTAGGCTCCACTGAGGCAATCCTTTCTTTTCTAATGAAGATAAGGAAATCTATCCATCTATCCATCCATCATTCCATCTATCTAAACCATTCTGTAATATCTAAGGATCTTCAGGAAAGAGAGGAAGTAGACAGTGACTCCCACTCTGCCATTTGTACCAACTCCTATGTAACATTAAGTGGAAATACCCATTTCCTTCATTGGCCATGCTTGCTCCTGACCCAACTGTTATTTTGAAGTCAGGATTACTCAAGAAGAGAAAGAGGAAAGAGCCTCACTGTTATACCAAATACAGATAAGTTCATGCTACTGTAATGTCTTCTCATCTTATTTCTGCAGCTCAGGATAAAAAGAACATCTCCAAAGGAGGCCTGAAGAACAGCCACATTAATTAAATGAAAGGATTTTTTTCCCCTAAGAAGTGCCTAATAACTAATGGACAAGAGAAAGAGACTCATTAGTGGGAATGTTTCCTTTGAAATGGCATGCACACTGTGAATAAAAGTGTTATGCCAGGCTTTTTTAATAAAGCAAGACCTTTTGTCTTTTTCCTATAAATAACACAGGCTGGAGAGAATGTATCTGAGAAAGTCTTGTACATAAGGTACCATGAATTAAAGATTATTCAGATTTCATGTTCCTTATTTCTCTTTCCTTATTATTTATTACCTTGCCCAAAAGAATGGTTAGGACTAGGAGTGTCTTTCGGCAGTTAGACCTGAATGTGGTGACTTAAACCTCATTAGCCCCATTAACCAATGAGACATTTGTCAAGACACCTTCTATAGGCACTGAACCTGCTGAGTAACTGGGCAGGGAATACACTCCCTTTACTCAAGATGAGACGTTCAAATGGAAAGGACGGGGAACGCTACCATGTGAAGATGGAAGGAGAGACAGATAGGCAAATAAATGGTTGATAGAGATGTGGATAGATATGTAGATGCATAGATATGAAGACAAAAAGACTAGAGAATAACTGAGGTTGAAGCTCTCAAGAGAGATCCATCAAAAAGAGGCCAGGTGTCCCTCGGTATTCATAGGGAATTGCGTCCAAGACCCCCAGGGTACAAGAACCTGCAGATATTTAAATCCCTTAAACAAGCGGTATGATACTAACACATTTTGTATACTATACATCCCCCCATAGGCTTTAAATCATCTCTAGATTACTAACACCTAATAAAATGTAAATGCTGTTATATTGTATTGGGGAATAACGACAAAGAAGAAAGTATGTACACGTTCATTGTGGATAATTTTGGGGGTGGTTTTAGAGATTGAACCTAAGGCCTTTACATTGAGCTACATACTTAGCAGTTTGTTTTTTTTCTTTTGGTGTGTGTGGTGGGTGGTCAGAATCTTGCTAAGTCACTCAGTTGCCCAGGCTTGGTTTGAACTTGCAATCCTCCTGCCTCGGCCTTCCAACAGAGTTGTAATTTCTTAAAGCATATTTTCTTTCTGTGGTTGGCTGAACTCATGGATGTGTATCCTATAGACACAAAGGGCCAACTGTTTTTACTAGGGGTGAGACTGACCCTGAAGAAGATTTCAAAGAGGCGTGGAGTGACAGGTGGGATGTGCATGATGAGTTGAGGAGTTATTCGGAACACAGTTTGCCACACCCCACCATGTGGTTTCACACAGACACAGCCTCAGAGTCCCCACAAGAAACTGGCCAGTTCAATACAGCAGGACCATGTGAATGCTGAGCCTGGGTCCCGCACACTGAGGGCCGGTGTACTAGAGGTGAAAGCATGTGCACAAGTAAGAGATGTCTAAGATGTGTCCTAACTTCTAAGTGTTAGTCTCTCCAGCCTGTGTCGGACCACTGTAGGATTTCAAGGGTAAGCATTTTTGGAAGATCAATTAAGGCTTCATTTTCCCATGCTAAGCAATCTAGCAAACTCATTCTTCAAGGGAAAAGGCAAGAAACAATCAGATCTCAGGTGGTGGCTCTCCAAGGGGCTCCCTCCCTTACCTAATCAGACTAGCAGCCTGCCTCACCCTGGGTCAGCTGGGATAGGAATTATCTGCCTACCTCACTCCTATCTCTGCCTCCCCTTATGGATACAAATGAATAAAACATGCTTTCTAGAAGTTTTCCAACATCCCTTAGATGACGAGTATATTGTGGCTCCTGTCATGGCTGGATCCACATCTCCCATGACGGACTGTGTTGCCTCAGCCACATTCTCCATGGACATTTAGATCTCTGTTAGGTGGTCATACAGCCACAGGTGATCTGTGGAGCACCTCATCATATCAACCTCTCTCTCATCTCTATCTCCATCTCACAAAGCTCTTTCATCCCCCAAGCAACATGTGAGATGGGCCAGAAAAGTACCATACTTCCTGTACGGGAGATGGACAAAAGAACCAAAGAAAGCAATGCACCCAGGTCTCCAGTGGCTCCCAACCTCACCCCTGCACATGGCCACTGACTCCCTCACCGACAGGTCCCATGCAGCCTGAAACTGCACCTGTGTTGGGCTACTGTGAGACACAGCATACTACTGACAGCGCCTGTCAGCCTCTCCATGGAAGTGATCCTCCATCTCCTTGCCTTCCTCTTAGTTCTTGAAGGGACTGTAGTTGGAGCTCCTCTTGCAGACAGCAGCAGACAGAGTGACTTTAGGAGAGGAGTAACCTTTGGATCAAGTCTTAGAGGACGTGCTAAAGTGTGTACAAATCCTGGATCGGTTCTGTCCCTGTCAACTGTGATCCATCATCCAAAACTCAGGAGCCGAATTTTCCTTCTTCCCGATCTAGATGGAGGGCCACAATCAACCTCATCTGTGACCTAGCACAGCACAGACCCACCTTTGGGTTACTACTAATGACCTCAGAGGATGCTTGAAAAATATTCTTTGGACCAAACTCCTTAGAAACCACTGAGAATATTTTATATGACCATAACTACAGAATGACCTTTAGTCTTCTCAGTCGACCTGTATTTTATGCAAATTTTAATTGATAGAAAATATAATTTTAAAGCCTTCACAAAAGGCGTAAGTGTAAGGCAAATCTGGCCAGGATATTCCTCCAAATATTCTGTTCAAAAAATAAGATCTTGGGCTGGGGATTTAGCTCAGAGGTTCGGTGGCCTGCCTTGCAAGCACAAGGACCCGAGTTCAATCCCCAGTACCAATAAATAAATAAATAAATAAACAAACAAACAAACAAATCAATAAATAAATAATAAAATCTTGCTGTCATTATTCAATTCTTCTTGATTTCTCCAAGCCTGCTTTGGTGCATGCTGGAGCACCCTTGCCAAAAAAAAAGACCTTTTGCCTGACACATGTGGCTACTTGAAAATTAACTGAAATAAAAACAAGCTGGCAACATCGGCATAATAGTGAATAACAAAACCCAGATGTCTCTTGAATAAAAGGTTAATCAAATGCTAATGTTAAATGAAAGCGTTATAAAGGCAGAAGGAAGAATGTTGGAGATAAATGGGGAAATGAGGCACAGCCTCCCCAGGACTTGGAAGAGCCAGCTGTGCACAGAATTTTTTTAAAGAAAATTAACCTTTTCTTTAACACCTCAAATGTGTCAGATGCTTTATAAGAAGAGGACTAAGGACCACTCCAGAGTTTAAGCTTTAAAGAAAAAGCAGAAGTACAAAGATGTACTTGGAGAAAGAAAAATGTAGTGATTGTTGCAGTGTTTTGGAAATGACCCTCCCTTCAGTCATAGTGGTAAACATAGATGCGTACATCCTTTTTTGTCAGGGATTCAGTAAGAGTTCACAATGCTTTTAAACTCACTTTGCTTCATGAATTGCAGAATAGCCCAGGCTGCTTCCAGCACCTCAGCCCTTGTCTCCACCTTGGCAGAAGAGGTCGTGCTCACAGCCTGCATTCATCAAGGCTCCCCTGGAAAGCGGCACCTATAAGATGGAGAGAGAGAGACAGAGATTTATTCTAAGGCATTGGCTTTTGTAATTGTGGGGCTCACAAGTCTGCAATCCCCAGGGCAGGCTGGAAATGCCAACAGGAATAGAAGCTGCAGCTCGGGCCTGTGTCTGTTCTGGAAGCAGAACCCACCCTGTCTTTTCTTCTGGAGCATTCACCTGATCAGGCGTGACCCACGTCTTTACGATTATCCTAGATTACTTGGTAACCTGCTTAAAGTCTACTACTTTAAATGTTACTTACATCTAAAGTTACTTTCAGCACAACATCTAGACCGGTGCTTGACTAAGCATCTGGGCACCTAGGCCTGGCCACGTTGATACATCCTATAAATCACCACATTGTCCAGGGGGCAAAGCAAGAAAAATTATATATTGATTGGTGGATCCAGCATTGGGGGCACTGCTGAGAGAAGGGGAAGGGTCTACAAGGGCAAGGGAGAGGAGGGCACAGTGAAAAGCTAGTAAATATTTTTCCGTGAGGAGCTGCAGGCATCTCAAGTGTCTTACACAAGCACATGTGCATGTGCATGTGTGCTGACATAAGAAGGGAACAAGAAAGCCATACAAAAGATCCCCAAGAAGTCAGTAGATCCAGGAAGGGAAGATTTACACTTTCTTGTCCAGTGTGAGTCTAAACTCAAGCACAGGACAGATGCAACCTTATCATTTTATTTCTTAACCAGCAGCCTAAGATTCCTCCTGCCTTGCTGGAAGGAAGGTCTCAGCTCTCCAAGACCACTGGTGCCGGAGGACAGCCTTGCTGCCAGGAGCACACAGGTGACAGTGTCCTCTCTCAGCTCCTCAGTGAAAGCCCTTGCCCTGGACAACCAGTGTCTCCAAGCCACCCTGATGGAAGGGGAGAGAGGAGAGGGAAGACTGGTGCTGTAGCTGGGCTTAGGGTTTGCCTGCTTTTACACACAAGGTGCCTCTACTTTGGAGACCTCATCACCCCACTTCACACATGACCACTGTGCCCACCTGAAAAAGCCACCTACCTGGGACTCTGCAGATTGCATGGTTTCCCCTTCTCTCCCAGAATGCCCACTTTCCTTAAGCAAAGTGACCTAGCTCCCATCTGAGGGCCAGCTCTGCAGTCTGGGACCTACAGCTGTCCCAGTCCCTGTCCTTCCCACTTCCCCTCCATTTTGTTATGAAGCGGGCATCCCACTGTAAAACAGATGATTTTTATTTTTTAGTTTCCTCTGTAACAAGCTTTTGGAAACCCACAGCATTCTCCATTGTGTGGCTATAGCATCATTTATTTAACAATTTCCCTATTTTTGACTTGCCAGCAGCCCTTCACAGGGCCTTTCCAGATATGAGTGGGGGCCCACTTGAGGAAGATGAAAACACAACATCAGCACCAATTTAAGCATGCCCTTTAATGGAGTAGTTGTTACAGCGAATGCATTAGTGTGGTTATCACAGAAGTGGGTTAATTATCATGGGAGTGGGTTCCTGATAAAAAGGATGAGTTCAGCCTGATGTCTATATCGCAAGAACTCTTTAGCCCTTCTGTCCATCCTGCATCAAAACAGCAAGCAGGCCCTTGCCAGGTGTCATCACACATGGACTTGGACTTCCTGACCTCCAGAACTTACAGCCAAATAAATAAAACTGTTTATAAACTTCCCAGCTGTAGCATTCTGTTACAGCAGCAGTATATGGACCAAGTCCCCTGATCCCCACGAATGGCTGCGACACTATGTTTGGCATTGTGGGTCGAACCCTGTCTTCAAATGCATATATTGAAGTTCTAAGTCTGAGTGCTTCAAAATCGGGTTATATTTGAAAGCAGGGCCTTTAAAGAGGTGATCAAATTAAAATGAGGTCACTAGTGTGAACCCCAATCCAATATGACCCTTAGCGGAAGGGAAAATATGGCCACAGACACACAGAAGGCAGACCTTGTGGACACACAGGGAGAGGACAGCCACCCACAAGCCAAAGAGATGCCTGGGCAGGAAGCAGGCCTGCTGACACCTAGATCTGTGACTTATGGCCTCAGAATAATGTCATTTTAGCCACCCAGGCTGTGGTACTTTGTTACCACAGCCCTAACAAGCTATTGCATTTAGCTTCCCTCTAAATCAAACAAATTAGCTACTCTAATGGGCTACTCAAAGCAGTCCTCCGAGGCTCCAGAGGAAAAAAAAAGGCCAGGTCCTTGGGCTATACCGCTGGGTCACAGAAGAAAGTAAGGGTGGCAGGTGCTGCTGCCACCACTGTGCACCTGGAGGGAAGCATTTCATTTCACTCCACAAGGACCAAGAGTTGACCCTAAGGGCTTCAAAATAAATACATGCTACAGTAACATAATTTGGTATATAAATGTGTAAAGGGAGACCACCCCTCAACTTTGCCCAGTCGCTTAGGCTTATTAATTAACTGATGTGCTGGTTGAATTTGAGCCAAATAGGTAATAGATTTGGGCTTTTCCAATGTCCATATTTGTATGCCCAAGTCACGGCAAATTAGTTTTGCACACAAAAATAACAGTGCACTACAAATGCACCACTATGAAACTCCTCTTTTAAGACCAGACTAGCACACCAGTCATGAACACGCACCACTGTGACTCTGGATGTCAGCAATGGAAGAGATGCGGAGGTGGGGCAACAGGGGAATGAGGGACCCTCTATACTTTCTGCTCATTTTCTCTTTGACTCTAAAACAACTCTTTTAAAATAATTTACTAATTTTTAAATTGGTAATTATTCAAGAACTCACACATCAATTTTTCTCTATCAACCCATTTATATTCTCAGAGAACATAACTTTAAAAATAAAAAATACCCAAAGTTAAACATCACAATATTTTTTGTGTCAGGGTTTTGTCTCTCTTTTGTTATAAAGTGGACATCCTGCTGTAAAAATCAATGTGGGTTTTTTTTAGTTTCCTCTGTAATAAGCTTTTTGAAACCCATATCATTCTCCCTTGTGTGGCTATAGCATCATTTATTTAACAATCTCCCTATTTTTGAAAATGGCCATTTCTAATTTTTTATAGTAGATGTGATTCAGAGAACAAGTTTTATAGATAAATTCTTATATATACTTTCTAATGCACTTCTGACTATTTGCACAAGATAAATTCCTAGCTGTAGAGCAGTGGCATTCATCAGTTTGCCCATTTTTTAGATTTTTTAGTACATTTATATCAACAAAGTGTATTATAATGTTACAGCTTCGTCAATTCTACAAAGCAAAGATAGTATCTTAGTCAACTTGCTTGGTTTCTATTTGACTTTTAGTGAAAGTTCATTTTCCCCATGTGGCCCTCATTTATACGTCCTGGTGAAAGGGTGACAATCCTGGGTATGGTGCCCACAGCTGCTCACAGCTGCACATACCCAGGTCACAGCCTGGCACAGAGTCGGTCTTTAATCAGAGACACCTGAAGGATCTGCCTTTTTTTGCCATCTTTTGGAGGAATGTCATCTTTTCCTTAATGGTGTGTACAGTGCCAATTTAAAGCAACAACATTACTTGAACATACTGTCGTCCTCAACAACCCACAAGTTCTAGGATGCAGATAGAATAGAAAGCATGAATATTGAACACACAAGCAACAGCTTCTACTGCTGTTGTGTATCTTGGTCTTTTTTCACTGTTACAAAATTAATTATACATTCACCACCATTTTCTTTAATTCTTTCATGGCCTCAGTTCTAACTCTCATTTATCTTTAATTTATTTTGGCACGTATTATTTTCCCTTTAACTATTTTCTTTTATCAGAAATAAAGACCTTATAGAAAGATCTTCACATTCAGTCTTTTTAAAAACTAAGAAAAAATACTTCTGTGTTCTCTTCCATACAAGATAAAGTCATAAAAGCATTAGATAAGTTGATTTCAAATAGGCATTTACATGATTAATTTAGTCCAAAATTTATCTAGATATATGATGGGATGCATGAATTTCTTTTTTACTAATGTAATTGACTCAGTATCACATGACTGATTTCTCTAGCCCTGATCATTTGAATTTGTTTTTTCTTTATTTTGAATTAATTTTATTGGTACATTTTAGATGTACACAATGATCATATTCATCATAGGAATTGTGTACCTGTACATAATATACCTTGATTCATCTTTCTTCGTAAGTCCCCTCCCCTCCCTTCAAGCCCATTTCCCTCATTTACAAAAGCTTTGTTTTCAATTTTTTCCTTCTATTCTTTTTATCCTCGTCCCTTCCTTGATTTTCCCCTCCCCTCTCCTTTGTTCTCCTTCCCATTTGAACATTTTCTTCCTATTTCCCAATATCTGCTATACATTTTGGTCTTTATTTACCTGTTCAGTTTCTCACATCAAACAAGCAATGTGATATTTAAACTTATGTGTCCAATTTATTTTACTTAAGAGTATAGTCTTGAGGTGCATCCATTTACCTAGAAATGGCTCAAATTTATCCTTTTTTATGGCAGAGTAGTACTCCATTGCATTTTTTTTAAACCACATCTTCATCCCCTATTCATCCATTGATGGGCATTTGGGCTATTGCCAAGATTTAACTATTATAAAATATACTGCTATAAACATGGGTGTGGTATAATGCTTCTAATTCCAAGGTACCAAGAAGGGGAATACCTATGTCAAATGGAACCTCTAATTTTAGTTTTTTGAGGATCTCTACACTGGTTTCCACAGTGGTTGCACCAAACTACACTCCAACAAACAGTGGGGAGGCCAGGGGTTTAGCTCAGGGGTGCTGCCACCTGCCTCACAAGCACCAGGACCCAAATTCAATCCCTGGTACCAAAAAAAAAAAGAGTGGGGAAGGGTTACTTTTTCCCCACTGCCCCTCCAGAATTTGTTATTGTTTGATTTCTTGCTAGTAACCATTCTTTCTGGAGTGAGATGGAATTTCACTATTGTTTTAAATTGCATCTCTCCAAAGTGATGTTGAACTCTTTTTCATATTTTTATTTGCTGTATGTACTTTTTCATCCAAGAAGTGTATATTCATTTCAGGTGCCCATTTTTGGATTGGCTCTATAAATTGGGCGGTCTGATGTTTTTGAGTTCTTTATTAGTCCTTTGTCTGAGAAACAGCTGGCAAAAATGTTTTCCCATTCTATAGGTTATCTCTTTACTTGGTGGCTTCTTTTGCTGTGCAAAAGCTTTTTAATATGTTGCAATCCCAGTTGTTGATTCTTTATAATATTTCCTACGTGGTTGTTGTTTTATTCATAAAGTCTTTGCCTACACCTGTGTCTGCAAGAGTTCTATCTATTCTATCACAACAGATTTAGTGTCTCTGTTTTAATATTTAGGTTTTTGATCCATTTTTATTTTAGTTTAGTGCATGGTGAGAGATATGAGTCCAGTTTTAGTCTTCAGCATGTGGAAGGCCAATTTTCCTAGCACCATTTATTAAAGAGGCTGTCTTTCTTCCAGGGAAGGTGTTTGGCCCCTTTGTCAAAGACAAGGTGACTGAGTGTGTTTGGAGTTGTTTCTGTACCTTCTAATCTGTTCCATTGATCCTTTGGTCTGGTATGTTGTTGTTGTTTTGTTTTTCTGTGGGTTTTTTCTTTTCTTGGTTTTTTTGTTTTTTGTTTTTTTTGCCAGTAACCTTATAGTATAATTTCAAGTCGGGGATTGTGATGCCCCTGTCTTACTTTTGTTGCCCAGGATTACTTTTGCTAGTCTAGTTCTCTTCTGGTTTCAAATGAATTTTAGGATTCTTTCTTCTAATTCTGTGAGGTATGCTATTGGCATTTTGACTGGAATTGCATTAAACCTGTATAACAGTATTGGAAACATAGCCATTTTTACTATATTCTACCCAAGAACAAGGGATATCTTTCCATTTTCTGATATTCTTTTCTATCCTCTTTCTCAGAGTACTCTAGTTTTCAATGTAAATGTCTTTTACTTCCTTTATTAGATTGATTCCTAAGTATTGCATTTTTATGTTATTGTGAAAGGTGCTGTTTGACTAATTTCCTGAGTGAGTTAGTTATTTGTGTAAAGGAATGTGATTGATTTTTTCAGTGTTGACTTTTAATTCAGCTATACTACTGAATTATACGATTAAATCTAGAAGTCTTTTGGTGGAGTCTTTGAATACTTATGTGTAGAGTATCATGTCAGCCCCTAATAATGATAATTTAATTTCTCCCTTTCCTTTGCTGTTCCTTCTACTTCTTTCCCCTGTCTAATTGCTCTGGCTAATGTTTCCTAAACTACATTGAATAGGAGTGATGGTAGTGGACATCCTTGTCTTGTTCCTGATGTTAGAGTCAAAGCTTTCAGTTTTTGACCGTTTAGTATTATGTTGGCTGTTGGTTTGTCATAGATGGCTTTTGTCAGACTGAGCTAAGACCATTTATCCCATTTTTCTGTAGGGCTGTTGTACTGTTGGACTTCATCAGGTGCTTTTTCTTTCTCTGTTGAGATGATCATGTGATTTTTGTCCTTGATTCTGTTAATATGGTATATTATATTTATCAATTCATGTATGTTGAATCATCCCTGCATCCTTGGAATAAATTCCACTTGGCCTTGTATAATTTTGATCACATATAATCTTCTTGATAATTTGCTGGATTCTGTATCTTATTGAGTATTTTTGCAACTGTTCATTAGGGAGACTGGCCTGTAATTCTCCTTTTGGTTTGGGTCTTTCTCTGGTTTTGGTATCAGGGTAATTCTTGCTTCTAAGAATAAGTTTGTGAGTACTGCTTCCTTTTCAATTTCATTAAAGAGTTTGAGGAATAGTGGCATAAGATCTTTTAATTTCTTGTAGAATTCAACAGAAAATCTATCAGGACATGGGCTTTTCTTTGTTGATAAGTTTTTAATTATATCTTCAATTTCATTGACTAATACTGGGTTATTTAGAATTTTTCTATCTTCTTGATTCTGCCTTGGTAATTCATACGTATCTAGGAATATGTCTGAATCTTCTGTGTTTTCCATCTTATTAGAATAAAGATTCTTGAAGCAGGTATTGATGATCTTCTGAATTTCTACAGGATCCATTATGTTTTCACTCTTTTCTTATCTTTTTTTTAACCAGGGATTGAACCCTGTGCTTGCAAGGCTAAATCCCCGGCCCGTCACTCTTTTAATTCTTAATTGCATGGATTTGAGTATTTTTTTTATAAGATGGGCTGTCAGTTTTTCTTTCAAAGAACCAACTCTTTTTTATTGAGTTTACTGGTACTTTTTAAGTATACAGTACAGTTACATTTATCATTGGGATCTTGTACCTTTACGTGACAGATCTTATTTCTCATTTTTTCCGCATACTCCTGCCCTCCCTTCACCCCCTCCACCCTCCCCTATTTACAAAGACTTTGTTTCCATTTTTTTCCTTTTCTCATGTTTTTTTCTTTTCCCTTATTTCCTTTCCCCTACCCTTCCCACTTCCCCTGCACCTTTAGCCCTTTTCTTCCTATTTCACATTGTCAGTTATACAATTTGGATATTATTTACATTTTTAGTTTTTTACACCAGAGAAACTATTCGGTACTTATGCATGTGTCCTATTAATTTCACTTAAGAGTAGGGCCTCAATATGCATCCATTTTCCTATGAATGACTCTAGTTCCTCATTCTTTATGGCTGAGTAGTACTCCATTTTATAGAAAAACCACATCTTCTCTATCCAGTCTCCAAATCATGGGCAATTGGGCTGTTTCCAAGTTTTATCTATTACAAACTGTGCTACTATAAACTCTAATTTGTTGATTCTGTCAATTGTTTTCTTGGTTTCAATTGCATTAATTTCTGCTCTGATCTTTATAATTTTCTCCTTCATTTGAGCTTTGGACTTGACTTGCTCTTCCTTTTCTACAAATCTGAGGTTTAACATCAGGTTGTTTATTTGAGCTTGCTCTGTTTTCCTTATATGGGAATTCAATACTATAAATGTCCCTCATGGACTGCTTTCATTGCATCCCATAAGTTCCTGTATGCTGTAATGGCATTGTTGTTTAATTATAAAAATTGTCTAATTTCTTCTTTAATTTCATCTGTAACCCACTGGTTGTTAAGGAGGAGGTTTTTTAATTTCCATGTGTTTGTACAGTTTCTGTTGTTTCTTTTGCCATTGATTCCCAATTTTATGCATGGGATACTATCAATTCCTTTGAATTTACTTAAGCATATTCTATGAGACAGTATGTAATCTATTTGGGGAAAGTCTCACGTGCATCTGAGAAGAATGTATATTCTGATGTTGCGGGGTAGAACACTCTGGATATCTACTAAGCCCATTTGTTCAAAAGTTTGGTTCGGCTCTAATATTTCTGTATTTTTTATCTAGTTGATCTATTTTTGACACTGGGATACTGACATCCCACATTACAACTGCACAAGTGCTTATTTGATTTTTTCATGTCTATTAATATTTGTTTTATATTGTTGGGTATGCTGGTATTTGGTACTTACATATTGTTATGTATTAGATTGTTCCCTTAACGGTTATGCAGTGACCTTCTTTGTCTCTTCTGATCAGTGTTAGCTTGAAATCCAATTTGTCTGCAAATAGAATAACTACCCTTTCTTTTTTCAAAGTTTCTGTCACATGGAGTTTTTTTTTTCTACCCTTTGAATCTCAGTATATGCTTCTTTTAGTTAAATGTGCTTCTTGTAAAAACAAGAAAACAGAAAAAAACAAAGAGAAAAAAGATTTCTCTGTGATTTTAAGCCTGTGGTTTTATTCTGGGTCTACTTATTTATTCTGGTTTATTTGTGGTAGTGTTTAATTCAGGACATATCTTTGCTAACTCTGCCAGACAAAGGAGTCAGACAGAGCCCAGATCCATGCTGGATGATCCCAGCAGTCCTGCAGTAGGATTAGGGTGCCAGTTCTGGTACTTTCTGCTCCACAGGAGTTCAGGCTGACCCTGGCCTCTGGTTGTGAAGTTGGGGTCCACTGCTGCTTATCACTCCACTATCTATCATTTGAATTTATTACATACAAGGGATTTTAAATAAAATATTAAGGCTGAGTTTCCATTAAAAGAATACATTGTTGGGAAGGGGTAAAACAGCATCTTTACAATACCAGCTTGTCCCCTTTAAGAACATGGTTTCTCTTTCAATTTACTCACATTATATTATGGGTCCTTCAGTAGAATTTTATAATTTTCTTTATTATGGCCTTGTATGGGAGCAATTCACTTTGGAATTCTCCCTACTCCTAAAGAGTAGCTGTTTGTCATCTCTCTTTTCCTCCTTCTTTTATTGTCTTCTTTTATTTTATAAATAAATGTTTTGCATGTTTCCTGTAGAACTATTCGAGGTCTTTTATATTTGACTCATTATTGTAGGCACCTTTTTACATTTTTTTTAAAGAGTACTGGTAATATGTAGGAAAACCATTAAATATTTAAATGTTTATTTTCCCTGGTTACTGAACTCTTATGAATAACAATAGCCTTACATAATTCTCTTGAATTTTCTAGGAAGAAACTCACATAAAGTATGAATAATGATCACTTGACACATCTTTTACAATATTTATATCTTGTACATTTTTCTTGCCATTGTTTTGTCTACAACTTCCAGAGAAATGAATAATAGCTGTCAGTGCAGGCACTCTCACTTATGACTTCACTGAGAGTACCTCTGTTTTGTTTTTGTCATTTCGTTTTTAACAAATACCTTTCATCCTGTTTTGAAACATTTTTATGCTCCTAATTTTTTCAGACTATCAGAAATGCAAATTTTATCGAATATATCAAAAATACTTCAAAATGTTTACTGGGCTTTTTTCTTTTAACCAGTTAATTTAATTATAGATTTTCAAATAGTAAAAGCTCCCCAAATTATTGTTGATGTTTTATCTAGAGGTTTAAAAATCTATTTTCCTAAGAGAAATTTGTCTCTAGTGTCCTTTCCTGTGGGCCTTTACTCAGGAATTATTCAGCCTATAAACTCAGCTAGAGACTGTGTCTTCGCCTGGGCATGGACGGTCTAGATAGTAAAGAAACAATAGGTACTTTGAAGGTCAGTACAATTCAATTTAACTGAGCTGATCCTGTTCTTCTTTGGAAGTTCATCTCTTATGTTTCCATTTCTTTTCATCATACTGTCTACTCATATTTCTACCACTTCTTTGGTCAGTTTTGGTCATTTATATATTCCTTAAGTTGGACTTATTCATGTAAGTTACCAAATTTGTTGCTATGAACTTGCATGGAGCTTCCTCTTTAAAAAATCCATTATCTATAATGACCTACTTTTATTCTCAATGCAGTGTATTGCTATTTTCTCTCTCTTCTTTGTTGCAGTTTTAAAAGGTTTGCATATTAGATTGGCCCTTTCAAAGAAGTGAAACTCGGTTTTATTGATACCATTCTCTGAAGTAGGGTGGGAGATATTTTATTGCTGTTTTTAATCTTAATAATACCCCTTCTTATTTCCTAGAAATTATTGGTTTTGTGTCTTGGGTTAATGCTATGTTATTTTATTTGTAATGGAAGCACATATGTTTTATTAATAAATATTATTTGTATAAAAATATCTCCATTGAATCAAAGTTTAGATTCATCTCACAGGCTTTGAAATGAGTTTCTATTTTTACTTAGTTCTAAGTAGTCCATAATTATTTCTTAAATGAGTAAAGATAACGCATAACATCTGCTTCTCGATTGCAAAGTTTTCTACAAGACTGTGAAATCCAGCATGCTCACTGCACTACACAAATCCTCTGTGTGTTCAGAACAGCTTTGTACTCCCTGCTACGCCATGGGCTGAGGAACACACAGAACATCTCCCCCATGCTTGGTGTTGGCTGAGTCTCCATTGATTACTAAGAGTTATATCCTTGGGCACTCTTCCCAAAGCCAGGCTGGATGCTCAGAGCTCTGTGGCTGCTGCATCTCTTCTGGGATGTTCCTTCCAACCATGGGCAACAACTCCTTTACCTGTGGATGTCACTCAGCTTCTGTGGCTCCAATAGTAACATAAAGGTGGTGGCTATCTTGCATTCACTGAACAGCTCTTTGGCATCCTCCATGCCCATCTGCCTCATACAGGGTTTCTTCTGAGTGTCTACAGGTGTGGCTATATTTAGTTGACATTTGCCTTGATTCATGCAGGTGGAAGACATTGGTTCTTTCTGTGACATCTGCATCATTGCCCTCGCAGCGTTCAAGGGCCATGGGGACCTGACATCCCGCTCTTCAAGTCCTGTGCGTTTTATATTCTTCCAGTGTTTCCTTTCTCCTTTTTCTTGTCTGCGGCCAGGATAACCAGCCTGACTTCATTTCTTCTGCCCTCACATACGGAAGTTGCACTGCTTCAAATTGAATTCTTCAGAATTCAATTCTCTGTTTCCCCTGGACTCTATAACTATGTTCCATTGTCTCCTAATGCAGTGTTTCAAAGGAAAAGCCTAGTGACTGAAAAACCCCACATGACTCTCCCTCCTGTAAAATGGTTTTTACCTTCTCTAAAGGTTTATAGGACCTTTCTTTTATCTTAGAAACTCAGAAATTTCTCAACATGATTTATTTCTAACAATCTTCACTGTTTTCCAGTAGGAGTTGCCAATCTAAAGACTAAAATCTCCTGCAAATTAAAAACACATTTTGCTTATTTTCCTCCACCTCATCCCTTCCTTCTCAAATTCTTATTATATAGATATTCAGGTGTCTCACTCATTCCTCTTATCTCTCCTTCTTTTATTTCTTTCTCTCCTTCTTTGCTCTGATATCTGGGTTAATTCCTTGAATTTGTCTTCTTATTCATTAATTTTATTTTTAACAATATCTATCCATTTGCTGAATTAAATTTGGGATAGTGATTTGTGTTAGTCAGCTTTCTGATACTACAACAAAATGCCTGGGACAATCAAAAGGAGAAAAGGTTTATTTTGGGCTCATGTTTTAGAGGTTTCAGTCCATGGACACTGTGCCATGTTGCTTTGGGCTGTGACAGCCCAGTAAGCTATGACAGGAACTTATGGTGGAGGGGGCCTCTTTGCCTCATGGTAGCCAAGCAAAGACAGAGACAGGAAGGGACCGAGGACCCTATATGGCCTTCAAAGTCTTGCCCCAAGTGACCTAATTTTCTTCCACTAAGCCCATCTCCAAAGGATTCCTCCATCTTCCAGTAACACCACAGGCTGCCAAAGTATGGACCTTTGATGGCCATTGAAGATCGAAACACTAACATAATTGTTGCAACTCTCAGAGAGTTCTCTTTTCCTGTGCATTCCTCTCTGCCCAGCAAATAGTTCATATCATATTGCTGGAAGTCTCCCTTAAACCTCACTCAGCTTATCCAAAATTGTAGCAATCTCCCCTGCTTTTTCAGTGATTGTACTGAGAACCACACATATATATGACTAACATTCATCAGGAAATTAGTGCACAGTTGACATTGTATTCCATGTGGTGCACAGGCTAACTCATTTAATCCCAAGGACCACACTGGTACAACCCACACAGTTGCTGCTGCTAGGCAGTCATTTTACTATCAGGGAGACTGAGCAGAGCTGTGGCTGTGCCATGAGCTCTGCATCTGTGTGCACCTCGCTGCAATCAAAACTCCCAACCCCCCAGAATATGAGTGAATTTATCAGCCACATAAAGTATAAAGCACACATCACAGGTATTTTTATATATAAAGCTGTAAAAAAATTACCAATTTTTTAAAGATAGATAATAAACACATAGAGCATATCCGTGGCCTTTGGTAAACATCCCCACTTAGAATATAAGTGAACCCCTCACCATCCCACCCCACCCCTGCCTTTCACAGCCCCACCTGTGCTCACAGGGCTACCATCTGTTCCCCCTCCTCCAGAAATTCTTCCAGCCTGGCCTTGAAGTCTGGCCTTCTGGGTCTTCCAGCTCCATTGCATATTTTATCTTAAATGTACATCCTTTGGCTATTTCAGTAGAATTTTATAAATTTTATAAAAGAGGAAAAGAAAACAACTGAGCTAAAATCAGCACCTTCAAAATGAGTCTTATTTTATTTCTGGCATATTTTATGCTGCTGATTTTTAATTTATATTTACAGCATAGTGTTTGAAATAGGTATGTACTGTGGGATGCAGTGCTTACCATGGGCTGGGGAGGTGGAGGGAGCTGGGAAGATGTTGGCCGAAGGTTACAAAGTTCAGTTAGATAGAAGGAATCAGTTCAAGAGATCTGTTGTGCAACAAGGTGATAATTGCCAATAACAATAGATAGATGGTGCCTTTGAAAAGTACTGAGAGTAGATTTCAGCTGTGCATATTTTTAAATTTATTATAATTTTTTAATCAGAAGGAGAATGTGAGGGAAGGATTGTGTGTGTTTGACATCATTTCCACTCTGAGTGTGAACAAATTCACTTCCAGTCTCAAAGGTAAGCACCAGGCCCATTTGTGACAGCTCCTAAAAAGTTAATCCATCTTTTAAAATAATCCATTCCTAGTTTCTCAGGTGTGAAAAACTATAATGGTACATGAGATCCTAATGATATAATTGACAATGTGAAATAGGAAGAAGAGGGCTAAAGGCGTAGGGGAAGTGGGAAGGGTAAAGGAAGGGACTAAGGGGAAAGGAAAAAATGGAAATAAAGTTTTTGTAAATAGGGAAGGGAGGGGGGTGAAGGGAGGGCAGGGGTATGGGGAAAAAAATGAGAACTAAGACCTGTCCCGTAAGGGTACAAGATCCCAATGATGAATGTAACTGTACTGTATATGTAAAATGTACCAATAAACTCAATGAGGAAAAAAAAATAAAATGGAGTACTACTCAGCCATAAAAAGAGTTATTATTATCGGTAGTAAAGTCAATCTCGTGTATTGGGAATTGAAGTAAGTTGAGTATGATTAATGACAACGTGTCTTTTACTGTAACAATTTAAAAATCATTATTTTTTTTCTTTTATTGAGGACACTTTAAGGAATTTTCGTTTATTATCAAAACTAATATACTGGTTCTTATGACTTCTAGACAAAGTTTATCTCTGTCTTATTTTTTCTCTTTAATTTATGGATTTTTTTGTTGTTGTTATTTTCTTTCTTCTAACATTTTGAAGTTTAAACCCACCTTTATTCTCCTTGCGGTTGCCTAAAAATTTAAATATATTCAAATTTTTTTCTCTCGTTATAAAATTCAGCTATCAAACACTATGTACCAAATTGTTTCTGGGTGAGTTGCCAAATCTCGGCACCCTGTTACTTCCTCTCCTCTCCACCCGGATGCTTTCTGATCTTCAGTGGATATGGCAGGGGTGAGGGTTAAACTTGGCTTCCTCCCCTCCTCCCATGCAGCTCCTCGCTGTCCACAGAGTCCATCTTACACCTCAGCTCCAGAGCAGTGGTTCTTACGGTGGAGAAGCAGAGTGATTCGGGTCCTCAGGAGACCCTTGGCAATGCCTGAAGGATTTTGATGATCTCTGTCAGGATGGGAGTGTTCTACTGGCGTCCAATGGACAGAGGCCAGGGTTGCTGCACCATGCAGAGCACGGAGTCTCCAACAAAGAATTTTCCATCCCAAAATGTGACAGGGTCAAGACTGAGCAACTCTGCTTGACAGATCTTGTGGCTTTTATGGCTGTGTTAAATTAATGTTACTAATCATGCTTAAATTATTTTACTGCCTATTCTTTCATATTATCACTCTTAAATTTAAATGCCATATATTCCTAGACTGGCTAGGAAGTGATATTAAGTAATTATTTTCCAAGTAGACTCTTTAGAGAGGAGGAACCGTGTTTCTCTAAGCCCTAGGGCCAGGCCTGTCTGTCATCTGTACACCCCTTCAGAGCCGGCACCCTGGGACAGACCGACCGCTGGCCAATTATTCCCCTTATTCAGCAGGACTATTTTTCCAGTACATGTTTCCCCTATATTTGCACACTTTACACCTCTGTTTGTTAATTTCCTGTCCTTATCTTGCTCTTTCCCTTCTTATCTATTATGTAATATTTTATATGCATTAGCCTGTGCCTAACACACATACTACAAATATTTAATCTATGATATTTAGGACAGCATTGACACCTTACTCATATTCCCAATGTTTTAGAGCAGAAAGTTTTTCTTTCTTTTTAAAATTTTTTTCATGATTTCTTCCTTCACTTTGCTAGAAAGACTTTCTCCATCCCAAGATCAGATATTTTCCTAATTGTCTCAAGTTGTGTTTCTACATATGCTCATTTTAACCATTGATATTACTTTAATGTTTATTACAAAATATTCTCAAGCTATTAAACAATCCATCCTTTGCTCTTTAATTTGAAATGCTACCTTTATGTTGTACTAAATAAAAAGGCCAGATTCTGGAGTTTATATCTTGTTTCACCAAATCTACCCTCTCAGTTTTAATTATTTGGGCTGTATATGTTTTCTATCTGCCAGCCTCCCTTCATTACAATTACTTTTTAACAACCGTCTTTTTAACTTTTCTTATGCATTATTGTTCCAAAAGAACTCTGGAGTAATTTTATGCTGTTTCAGAAATAATCCCTTAGGATTCCTGATTGAAACTGTACTACATTTCTAAATATAGGAATTATCATAATACTAGATATGTGTGATCCAGATCCTATTCCTCTTTTCTTCCACAATTTTTTATATTTCCATCCTTTCCTCTGAGTTCTAGAAGAATTTCTCAAATTTACCTTTTCCTTCACTAACCCAATTTTCTGCCTAATCTACCATTCTCCTGGTGCAGCAGTTTTGTGTTTAATTCTCTGCTGTCCTTCATGAAATCTTTACTGATATAAGGCACTTTCTTGCAGGGATTCTCAGCTGTACTTCTCAAATTTGATTGGGAATTAGGAAAGTCTATGTTCTTCCTCCTGCTCCTAGCTGTGAATCTGTTTCGGTGGAAAGCATCACTTCTCACTCTGTACAACACTGGCTGGCTTTCCTGGGATCTGGAGTCTGGGGTCTAGGGTCATCTTCCTGAAAGAATGCTGCCTGTGCGTATATATTAGGCCTACAGAAGGAAGACATGAAAATCTGATATTTGCTCTGGTTTTATTCCACCTGTTCAGAGACTTAGGGAAAATGCTAGAGTCCAAGAAATGCTCACAGCCTTCAGCCACCTCCTTCCCCTGTGCTATAGTCCAGTATAACCCAGGAGAGCCTTCCAATCCGCTGTTGCCCCATGAGAAGTCCACAGCCCTGTCCTGTGGATACAAACATCTGGACCCAGCATAGCCCAGGTCTGCACTGCAGTGGGAATCTGCTACAGCGGCACTAATGGGACTAAAATGCCTCTCCTCAGGGCCTGGCTGGCAGTGATGAAGCATGCACCAGCTCTCTTAGAGCCCTGCCCATCTGCAAGGACAAGAAGGACACATGAGCTGCTAGACCAGCACCTTCCTAGTGCCTAGGCTAGGTGGAGGTTTCTCTCTTTCCATCCTTAGTCCTTCCCACAGAAGCCTGGGACTGGGAGTGGATGAGACTTTGATGACCCATGTCCATCCCATTTCTGGACACTTAAGAAGTGGGAGCTGGGGAATAGTCAGGGAAGGATGGGCTTTATTTGCGCCTCAGTTGTTACAAAGAAAACATTTTCATTTTTCTCATATCCCATTTTCACACTTTTTCATTTAATAGAACATAGAAGAATTCTATAGAATAACATTTAAAATAATTCATAAAATACTGAATTTTTCCTAAGATGAATTGAGATTTAACTGATATTGCCATCAGAATGTTCTCACAAAACCTCTTGTGATTCTAGGTGAACATACCATTTTACCTGAAATACAGTTTTCCATTTGGAATATACATAACTTGCTTTAAGCAACCTTAATCTTTGCTAATACCGCACATTAACAGGAAGAAGTCAATAATAAAATACGTGAAGAGAGGGTGCAAAGAAACTCAGTAAAGATGTAATCACTCTTGACTGGGACAGGGTCTCATACTTCAATCATGTCTTTATAAATGAAGTTTTTAAAGTCAGTTTAAAGCTAGGTGTGCCAGGGATGTAGCTCAGCAGTGCAGCACCTACCTGGCAAACATGAGGCCTTGAATTCGATTCCCAGTACCACAAAAATAATTTTGTAAAGCCAGGTTTAGTGGCCCACACCTATAATCCCATACCTCAGGAGGCTGAGGCAGGAGGATCACAAGTTTGAGGCCAGCCTGGACTACATAGTGAGACCCTGTCTCAAAATAAAAAAACCAATTTTAAAAGCGGCACACTAAGACTTCAGACCTGACTTATAGCATAGGTGAAGACAGAAAAGCTGCTTGATGTTAGGAATTTGGGAATAGGATTTTAGGATCTAGGATGAAATTCTCAGCACTGATGTCTATGTATATTCATAATGCGCTGAACCTCAGATGATCTCAGGGGAAGCCAAGGTGTCAGGAGTTCTTCCCTCAGGGCCACAGTGACAGCTCATAAAGCGGCTCAGAGCAGGAGGAGGGACCATGGTGTCAAGGGCCTTGGACAGTTTGTATAAACGAGGCCACAAAATCTGAGAGAGAGAGCTTGGCCTAAAACCAGCACCCCGTTGGTGTGCACTTCAGTGTGAAAGTGAAAGCTCACCAATTAGTTTTCACAAGGAGACACTGGGCTGACAGATCTGTTTCCCAAAAAGCTTTCACCTCTAAGTTCCCCATCAAACATCTTTTGGATATTCTTTTTGGGGAAAATGGGCCATCACCTTATATTTGAGGTCACTTTCTCTTTAGGTGGATTTGGTATAAAGAGTCATGTAATCTAAAACAGTATGATAGATTTTAAGGGAAAAGTGGCCATTTCATTTTATAACCAATTCTCTTTATGACCTTTTAAAACGCCAAACCTCTGAACAATAGACATTTGGCTGGACGTAGCCTTCTTGTCTCTTAGCAAATTGAAAATTGTGATGTGGCTATGTTGATTTCAATTAAAGAGTTTGAAAGATGGTAGTTATTTGTTACTCTCTATAATTTTTGTTGCTAACAATATGAAATATCTCCCATATCTATCTGCCAATAAGATGTAGGGGATCAAATAGCTTCAAATTTTAAAAATACACAAGTAAATAGCATGAAACATTTGCCTGACTTCTCTCCATAACTTGCCCTTACTTGACGCAAAACTTCAGGTACCCACCACCACCACCACCCCTGCTGCCTTGAGGAAACAAGAATTTTCTTGTTGAGTTTCAATGAGGAACTCCTTGCTCAGGTCAAAACAGTTACCTGATACTAAATGTTCCTCCACCGTACAATTCCATGACTCAGTATCTTTTCCCCAGCCCCCTTCCAGCCCATGTCAGGGATTATCTGTTACTCTTCATCGTTTTCCCTGAGCATATTCAAGTTTACCAACACTTTTTGCAGTTTTCATTTGCTGGTGTTCACTATTGCTTCTGCTATCCCATTCCTCTCCTCCAGACTCCCTTGGTAGTTCTTTCAGTGAAGGTCTATAGCAAGTATGTATTGGGGACCTCATGTGTCTGAACGTTTTCTTCATATCGTGTTCACTCTTGATGAATAGCTCCGTAGAGAAAGTTCTAGGTTATCCTCTTCTGCATCAAGAGATGGTGAAGCTATTTTCTACCTTTTTAAGGACAGAGACCCTTTCCCAGCTCCTGGATTTATACTGGGAACCAGGATCCCATCATTGTGAATGATGTTTGCATGACTCCAGTTCTCACAAGGTTTTGAGGACTCCATTTGAACGAATTTATCCAGTACTGGGTACAAGAGCACTGAGAGCTCCAGATCTCACTATTTACCAATATGTCTCTGCTATTGTTGTTGTTGTCCTCTGTTTCTGGTTGATGATGAGATCCCTTCCTTGATTTAGCATATGGTAATATATTCAATTATACCTTTGCCTTAGTTCATTTTCTGTCACCATAACAAAACATCTGAATCTAAGTGATTTATAAAGACTGAAAGTAACTTGATTATGATTTCAGAAGCCTTGCACTGGCATCTTCTCAGCATCTACATCATATTGCAGTGCAAAGCATCATGTGGTGAGATACAATCCTTTCTTCCTCTCCCCATGAAGCTTAGACATAAATTAGAATTGACTTGGCCAGGGATTTGGCCTCTGCCTCACAAATTCAAGGACCCAAGTTCGATCCCCAGTACCAAAAGACAAATTAGAACTGACTCTTTCTTCTTTGTCCCTCATATTTCTAGCATTTAACACATTGCCTATAATAACAGGCACTCATTAAACCTTTGTTAAGTAAATAAATAAACAAAAACACTTCATCAAGCCATGCAAATACACCACTGTGTCGTTTACACAAACTTTAAAATAATACAACTGCAGTTAAGTTGAACAAGATTCCTTTCTTTACTGTCTCTTTACTATCAGGCATTCTCACTGTGAATGATGCAGTCTTTTCTTAGCTGGACATTTTTCTGCAAAAGCGTCACTCCCACAGTGACAACAGAATTTGCGTGAACAGCATTTCCATCCTAGATACTGGATTTACTAGTATGAACTATTTGTATGAGGCTTTTTGAAACACAATTATATGGACAATACAAATCTTATCTCCCTTTAGCCCACTCAACTATTGGCAACTCAATTTGTACTGAGTTTATGGGAACGACTTTAGCTCTTTTGTCTGTAGATAAATTATTATGTTAACAATGTTGGCTCATTCTCAACTTGGTATTGACATGGAGCATGTAAAGCTTGTAAAATATAACAATAAAAATAAAAATAAGATCTTTGGTGAATGGGCCTGTATATTGACTAGCAGAAAAGGCCAAACTTTCTGAGAGGGAATCAATTGACTCCTCTAACAAAGGATGTGTCCGACAGGTGAGGACATCGTGTATCTCTCAGACATCAGAGTTTGAAAGTGAAACTGCTTTTTTCCAAGTTTATATGTGTGAAGATCTGACCAGTCCTTGCACAGACGAAAAGCTAATGAGAAGCTAGAGAGGGGACCCTATTCCCTCGGGACAGCAACTTGGGTGGGGGGCACCTCCTTCCATGTCCATTATCTCTCCATCTGTCCAAAGACCTGAATCGACCTTTTGGGTTCTGTTAAGGTTAGATCTGAGTTGCCCCCCGGTGCTGTCATGCACTCCGAGGTGAGGCTTTTGGAAGGTGACTGGATTCTGGGGGTGCTATGCTCATCAGTGGCTTCATCTACTATGAGTTCAGCAGTTGAACCTGCTGTCATGAGAAGGGGCCTGGGAATAGTGGGAATAGGCAGCCCAGTGGGCTGTGATCAGGAAGGACACATCTCCCTCCTGAGCTCCTTCCTTCCCTCTCTGCTTCCTGACCACCATGACATGAGCAACTCTCTTCCACCACACTGTTTTGCATTTGAGGCTTCCAACCATGGACTGACACTTCTGAAACTGTGAGTCAAGCAAAACTCTCTTCCTTTAAATTGTGGGTGTCTGGTATTATGTCCCAGCAATGAAAACTGACAGGTTCATTACCAGGAATACTTTCAGTGACTCCAAATTTTTTTATGCTCCAATTGTTTATACTATTTTGAACTCTTATGTAAAAACTATGTAAAAAACTGCATAAAACTATTGCTTCTCTGTTTCTTTTCCTGAAGAAATTGATGTCAGGCTTAATTCTAATGTTTTATTATAGTATTATAGAAAAGTCTTTCTTGCAAATGTATTAGTATTTAGAAAAAGTTTTAAAATCCAAATGTCATGCATCTCTCCTTTAGGTAGCTGATTTGGGAGAAAAAAAGTTGAGAAGTGATTGACTCATTCCTTCATTTCACTAAGGCTGGCATGAGATGGTCAATTTTTTTCAATGACTTATTTAGCTAGGTCAATCTAGAAACAAGGGTACCAACCATGTTAAGTTGTAACATTATGTCTTCTTTGCTAATTTCCTCTTTCATGCAGAATTATTTCACTGGCTTTATTCTGTTTAATTTGGGGAACCCTCTTTCCAAGCACTGAAAATACAAAATGGAATAAGGAGTCATCTCTAACCTCAGTGAGTTTTCAGACTGATGGACAAAACTATCATAGAAGCATTTTTATGAGCTTTAAAATCAAGGGTGTAGAATAATTAATTCTCCTTGGTAACCAGGGATGAATAGAAGTTTCAGCTGAGGAGCTGAAGTTTGAGCTGAGAGTCGGAGGAGGAAGGGAATGGGTCAAAGACCATTCTGAAGTGAACAGCACAGTCAGAGGTAATGAGCCCTCAGGGAAAAGGAGATGCAGGACACTGGTCAAAGGGTGGTGGCAGCAGTGGGCCAGAACAGGAGCTCTAAGAGCTCTGTAGATAACAAGTGGATAACAACTGTCCATATTCACATGTGTTTCTGCCAAGTGGTAGAGAGCAATCGAAGGAAAGCCTTCTATGCATTTTCCAATATTTTATCGAGTTCCCTGACATGTATCATCAGTATTCCAGGGTCTGGCCATACAACAGACTCCCTGAGAGGGCCTGCATTCTAATTGGGTAAGACAGATAAAAGCCAAAAGAAGCAGTAAGTGAAAAGTAATATATTAAGAAATGGTAAATATTATTCAGAGTATTAAAGCTGGATATTGTGATGGAAGATAATTAGGTAGGACAATTAAGAAATATGGTCAAGGAGGGTCACACAAGAGAGCTTATATTTAAGCCGAGAACTGCCTGAGATAGAAACAGGGACAGACAGAGAGAGATGGAGCCAGAGACAGAGAGCTAAACGTGCAAAGACCTGCAGAAAAAGCAACCCAGAACAAAGTGCAAAGATTCTGAGAACAGAACAAATTTAATGTTTTAGGGGTAGAGAGAAAGCCCTGGTAGCTTGAGTATAGAGAGTTTCATATATGTATTTGGTAGTTCTTGCTGCATAAGAAACTATGCCAAAATGTAATGACCTAAAACAACAATGATTTCTTTAGCTACCGTGACTTGTGCATGTCAGTAATGAGACTGAGCTCAGCTAGGTGGCCTCCTCATGTACTTGTGGGAAGCTGGGGCTTAGGCAAGCAACTCTGTTGATCTTAGCCAGGACCCCAAGCCTAACACACCTGGAGCCTTGGCTTAGATATCTGAATGGACTTAACTCTGCTCCTGTAGTCCTTCGTCTTCCAGCAGGCTGGACCAGCTCAGTGACAGTCGAGGATGCTGAGGAGAGTTGTGGCTGTCAGGCCTCAGAAGGCCTGGCCCCAGAACTGCAAAACTGTCACTTCTTCCAGATTCTACCACAAAGTCACATAGCAGCCTCAACCAAGTATGCCGTCAAAATTCACTGGTCCAATCATGGTAATCCTGGCACTCTGGAAAGATGAGGGAGGAGTTTTGCGAGTTTGCCTAGCCTGGGCAACCTAGTGAGTTAGCCAGACCAGGTCTCAAAATTTAAAAAGAAAATGTAGAAAGGGTTGGGAACACAATTCAAGGTAAAAGCCCTGGGTTCAATCCCCAGTACCACCAAAACATGGAATTAATCAATTAATTAATCAAATCATCCTTCAGGCTACAGGAAATAAAAATAAAAAACTGTCACAAAGATTCAACAGTCAGAGTAGACTGTGGTCCATTAAATACAAAATGAATCTCCTTTGAGAACTTCTGAACTCAGCACTGAATATTAATGACACCGTAATGAAAAATCTCTGCCCTTAAGAAAAATGGTCAATTTCTGCTCTGTATTCTAGCATACATTGAAAGATTTCCATTGAAAATGTCTGTCATTTAATCTATTTAGTACTAAATAGATGTTTCATTTCCTGGAAAAATTTCACTGAAGTGGAATACTTTATTTCCTAATAATTCCTGATAAATATTACATGTATATCCTGTGTACATATTTGTTAGAGTTTAAGCATTTACAACTTGATTGTTATCTCTTTGGGAGCAGGGAAGGGGAAAGCAGGGTTATCACCATCTACATGAAATTGTAAACTGCTAGTCTTTCGAGGTGACCCAGCAAGTTGATGCCTGAATCTAAAAGTGGGTGATTTATCATTTCACTCTGGGAGAATGTGAAGAAGTTCTCAGCTTTTAGGATGCACCTTCAGCCATTAAAGCACACGTTGACAATGATGGTTGTGTAGTTTATAATGAATGGACAGATAGGTGTCAGGACAAGAACCTATATCTTCTGATCCTGTGCCAGTCCATTTGACCCTGCAAGGAATCCAGACCCAAGAGAAATAGGATAGGAGATCAAGAATTTTACAAGAAACCCAATAATGGCTCCAAACCTGAGGCAATGACTTTAGGGATGTCTGCAGACAGTGCTGCTTTTTCTCTTTCCCCCTTCTGTACCTGTCCTATGCTCTAAATGCTTCTGGAATGAGCTCATTAGAAGATCTGGGGGACAGCTAAACTCCCTCTCCCCATGCAGACTACATCCTGAAAGAAGGACCCAGATCGATAGGAGATGTCCCACTCCATTTTGAAAGCCTGACTGCTTTACTCTGCACCATTTCTCATGGAGAATTCTCTATTTTAGCTGCAAACACAGGGTTTCATCAAAGGTTCTTTCCAAAGTGGATGATACTGAAAGACAGCTTCTCCTCTTTCAGGTTTATAGTCTCAATTTTATGAACTTCAAGACTAAGAAGTCACCTCTGCACTCTGGCCCCATCTTTCTGTGAGGCCCAAATTCTGCAATCACCATGCACCATGGGAGCAGTCACTATGACAATGAACCCCAGAGCTAGGGGATGGGACCACAGACCCTTCATCACCCCTACAGAAGTCCACACTCTCCTCCGCTCGCCCGGAGCTCTATTCTTGAGGGCCATTAACAAACCACTCATTAGGAACCAGTTATTACTTTCCAAATGTACTCCCAAACCTATTAACTCATTTGATCCATATATCAATCGTGGAAGTCAACCTGCCAAATATTAGCATTTTTAATAAATGAGAAAGTGAGAGACAGTGGGCAAACAACTAGCTCAAGGACAAACAGAAAGCCCAGTATTGCTAGGACAACAAAAGCTCATCTGACTGGCCCTGCCCAGAGAGTCTCCCTCCTCTCAAGAGAGGTGATCTTCAAGACCACAAGGGGACAGGCATAGTGGCAGTGGAACAGCAGGCCACCATGGAGTGTACCCAAGAATATTTTAGCTACGGCCACCATGTCAGCCCCAAAGATATTTCAATCAAGTGAAGGAATAAAGCAGAGAAATCTAAAACTGTGAGATTTATGTCCCAAACCCAGGTCTTTTCCTTCTCCTTTGAAGTTCTTCCCACATATTTTTCCACTTTATTTTCTAAAAAGAGAATTTGGGTCACTAACTTAGAGTATCTTCCTTTCTGAAATCATCATCAAAATGAATGCTGTCTGTCAAAAATACAAAGGAAAGAAGGGGACCAAGACATAGAGAGAGGGGAGAGGGAGAGAAGGAGGCAGAAACATAAAGGAATGAAGGTGTATTATGTATGTGTAACATACATGATGATGCGTATAATCATTATGTACTGCAAAAGTGTACTAATAAAATAAAACTTCTTAAAAATACAAAAAAAAAGCCACATAGGTGATCTTATATTTTCTAGAAAGCACATTTCAAAAAGACCAGGCTATTAAAATGTAATTTTAATAATATATTTCATTTAGACCAATATACCCAAAATATTATCATTTCAACATATAATCCATATTCTAAAAGGAGGTGAGTGAGATAGTATTGTTCATATTTTCATTGTTAGTCTTCCAAATCAACAGTGTGTTTTGCACTTGTAGGGCACCACATGGGACCACCACATCTCAAGGGCTTTGAGAGCCACACAGTGGAGAACACAAGAGCTATTCCTTAGATATTGTAGCACTAACCATTCAGAGATATGATGACCTTCCTCCAGACCAAAAGGACCCCAAAACAATTCACACTGTGGTCCTCAAGAGGGCTACATGCTGCCCCAGAGAGAGAAGCTGACATAAGGCTTATTGTGGCTCACTTTGCTGGGAAAAAGGGAGACAGGACAAAAGCCCACTGCCTCCTGCTTCCCAACCTCTCTACCCAACCTGTTTGCATCTCAGAGAGGGAGAGGCCTCCCAAGTTGCTTTCTGGGTCACTGCTGGCTGATTCACACAACAATAGGTCCTAATTTATAAGGTTTGTCTCTGCAAGTCAACTATTACTAATGGCAGGCCCGCATTAATGTTGATGCCCACAGAGTGGAACATAAAAGGGTAGATGTTTGTTTGGGCAACCTTTGAAAAATCCAGGCCCAAACCCTTTTACAGAACATCTCCTAATAGATAAATGAGGTACAGGTCATGTGTACCTGACTGTAAATGAATAGCTTACATACACAGGGTAAACTCTGAAGACTCCATTTTTCAGCCAGAGCAGCAGTGACTAATGACATGCTTTTGTTTCTAGCCAGAACTAAGTGCTTCTTTCCAGTAGGAAATAGACCAGAGCCTCACCCCTAACCCATTTCCACCCCAAAGAGACTGAATTACTGAGTATTAACATATATTGCCAGACAAATGTGTAGGTGATCAAAAGCAGCAATTTTAGCCATTAAACCCTATCTTGAAATAGCACCTCACTAGACAAATGGGCGTCTCCGTTAGCAATTTTCAGGATTTTAAATCTGCTTTGACTTCCTTTCTATATGGCTTATTATGTTAAGCTTCATTAGGCAACAACTTTGCAATATCAGAGGAAAACTAGAGCTAGGCTTGAAAAGAGTCTGGGGAAATCTATATTCAACACCAGAACAGGAGCGGGAATGAATCAAGCTGTGCAGATTTTTTTCAGATATACAGAAAGTGAAGTATTTCCAGGTCAAAACCTCTTGCATTCAGAAATTGTGTGCACGCAAAGGGTACTTCCTGCATTATACTGCGATGTGACCATGTTGTGGGGGTACAGTCTTATGCCCCAGGGTGGTCCAAAGACTAAGGACAGGTTAGCATCTGACTTCTGCCTGGGAAGGTGAGTTTGTTCTACTTTTATTGCGCATTAAGCCAAATGAACCCAAAGATACCAGTTGTTACTTTTGAATGAGTTTTGAAATTATAACCTCTGGTGGGGTGTATTGATTTATTCCATTGATTTTTTTAAGGTCCTTTCCAATTCCCCAGTATCTGCAAGTTACTGGCCTCAAAAATTAGATTTTCGTACGTGTGTTCACTACTTAACGTTATCAGGTGCTTCTTAAATGTTTACAAATCCAAGTGTGAGTCCTTCTCATCTGTGGTGCCTAGTGTTCCTTTCATATTGTCTGAGTGGTTCTTCAGGATGTGTTGTTAAATTGCAGAAAGACAATTTTAGCACAGACCAAAGGAAGGATTTCTTTGCAATGGAAGGTAGTAAACTCTGCAAAAACTTTTAAAATCTTTACTGAAATAAGCCAGGGAAATAAGCAATGAGGCTCATGTATTGGTCTCTCCCCCACAAAAGAAGCTGTACAGCCTTCTCTGCGCATCTCTCCAGCCGAATCCCAGGGCCCAAAGACCAAGGACAGTGGCTGCTGGGGCTTCTCCAAGGACCAATCCTGGTGAATTTATGAACAGCCTGACTTTCAAAATGCACCGCAAGAGGCAGTCTTCGCAGGTATCTGTGGAGGGAAGTGCGAACTTGGCTGACCCTTGATGGCATTCTAGCCGGGGAGCCCCAGAGGGGCGAGGCGCACTGGCCTTAGTCTGCACTCTTCCGCAGGGAAATCGAGGCAGATCCTCTGGCCAGGCCTGGTGGGCCTCCTTCCTCTGTGTCCGCACTGTCCTCGACCCCTCGTGGACCCCACAGAACTGGCAGGGAGAGGCCATAAGGACCCCGAATGGAGAGCGATGTGGCATTAGCTGTCAAAGAAGTAGCTCCGTCCTTCCTTCCCTCGGGCTCCCCTCCAGGTATCTGTCACCCTCCCAGGCTGCAGCCCTGCTGTTCCCACCGCGTCAGTGTGGGGTGACTCACACCTGGCCGACACACAGGAGCAGGGTCTAAGGGCTCCCTGAACACCACTCACGCCTGGCCCCCCGCACTAAAGATTAACCACCCGGGATTCCCTGGCGTCCTTATTAGCGACTCTGTCATTATGGCTGACAACCAGCTGATCTTTGCAGCCCAGTAAGTGCGGTTGCCGAGGTTAACGACACCTCTTAAATCAGGCTGCTGGGCTTCCTTCCTGAAATTCACCTCTTTCTGGCTGGTTCCCCCCAGGTCAGAAGGGATCCCCGCAGTCTTAAACCCTAGGGTGGCTCCTCAGCACTCTGTGTGAACAAAATATGCCTGCTCTGTAAGTATCACCCTCCCTCCCCACAGTCCCTGCCCTGGCAGAGGCTGCTGTTCACCCATCCAATTGTACTGGACCCAAAGGAAGGTGGATGTAAGTGAAGAAACAATACAATGTAGTTGTTGATCCGACTCTTTCTATGTAAAGTTGGATGTGTGTATCCGTGTCTACATGTTCGTACCCGTCAGCCTCTGCGAGTGTCCACACACAGCGTAGAGGCCAGCATCTCAGGCAGAGAAAGCACACATCCGGGTCAGCAGTTTTGAATCATAAAACAGCATTGCATTGTGCTTAATCAATAAACTCACATGATTCTTCCCTTTCTCCAGAGCCTGGCTGTGGCCCATACTGAGGTGTGTGATGCTTGGTTGTGACAGCTAGATTGTAAGAGCGGAAGGCATGGGGAGACTCTCTACTACATAAGTGATTCCCAGGCTCCTCGCTGTTTGGTTTGCAGAGAAACCCAGCCCAGCAGCCAAAAGTCATTAAAAATTAACTCCGGTATTTCCTAACCTCTCTAAGAATGCTAATGGGAGCATTTCTTACAGAGCACTTTTCCCTCCTTCCCCATTACCCAGTTATTTGAGGCTGTCACATCTTCTCTTCCCACCCTAATGTCCTGTTCCTGGCTCAATCTGCCCCAAAGGCTCCTTTCCTCTCAGCAAACCTTTCCTCCTACAATTACCTAGCTCAGTAAATCAACTTAGCCTCTCCACGCACATTAATTTCCTCTCAGCTTCAAAGTCTCCATAATAAAGAATAATTGGGGACTGACTCAACTGTTTCCTAGTACAAAGTGGCGGGCCTGAGGGAGAGAAACGTGCATATGCATACATAAATAATTCTTGTCCCTAATAAACTTCTTTCCTGGGACATCCTTGTGAACTCTGCAAATAGAATTCCCAAACACCTTCCATTTCCCGAGGATCCCTCTCTCCTTTATTTGTCTTACTGAAATGGGGATCATTTCTCAGAATTTACCCTGTGCTGCCTGGCTGGTTCTAGCTGGTTCATTAATAATGTCCCTTTGGCAAACTTGGATCTGGAAAACAGGCAACTAAAGCTTCACTGATTAGAAGTGTTTTTTCTTCCACTAGCAGCCTCTATCTATTGCTCTCCACTACAGTATAATTGGCCCCACCCTTCCAACATTCCCTTGAGATGTTGCAGTTGTGCTTTTTTCATTTGCGCACCCAATGGTCAGGCATTCTTTAAAAGAAGAGAAAAAAGAAGTAACTCAAAATAGAAATAAAATATTGCCTACAAATAAAATCAACATAGGAAGAGTTTTATCACAAAACAAAGAAACAACATATGAAAAGTGAAAAATAACAAAGACAAAATTTTTTTTTAAAGACTAGGATGCAAGAAAGATGGTTAGGGAATGTCTGGAAAGAATCACAACCAAATAGCTAGAGAACAGCTGGTAACAGAGATGAAGGTATAAATCAGAAGACAAATTTTTTTCTCATTGAATTTATTGGCACATTTTAGGTATACAGTACAGTTACATTCATCATTGGGATCTTGTACCATAACACGACAGGTCTTGGTTCTCATTTTTTCCCCTTACCCCTGCCCTCCCTTCACCCACTCCTCCCCTCCCTATTTACAAATACTTTATTTCCATTTTTTCATTTTCTCATATTTTTTCTTTTCCCTTATTCCTTTCAGAAGACAATTTTTAAAAAGAAAATGCTGATTCTATTTTACAGTGAGTCATTTTAAAACATATTTCATTCAAACTTGTTTTGATGTGTCAGACATCCCCGGTGTCCATCCTGGACTCCAGATGCAATGTCGTTGGACAGTTGAGCATGCTGTAAGATCTACTATCCAGGTTCATGCTGATTTACTTACTTACAATAGGCTCCCGGCTGGAACACAGTTCCAAATGCCAAAGAAAATTAGGGCAGAACACCACATCCAGTTCCATCTCCATCCCCTAATGTGGGCAAAGAGAGCTCAGCCCTTGAACTCTAGCCTTTGTTGTCATTTAGAGATTCCCAGGAGCCACGTCCCTGCCCTCCATGAGTTGAGGGATGTCACCGTCTCTTGATGAATGGGTATTTAAGACCCAAAATATATTGAGGTCTACTTGTTTGCCATACATTTTCATTTGCCCAAGACTCATATAGGATGGAAAATAACATTGGCAATCCCTGTTCCAAAGGCAGAATGCATTCTAAATCACATATAGCCTGGGGAATGTCAAGCAGCTGAATCTGCAGTGTGGGAGTTGTTTTGGTTTGGTTTGTTTTGGCCTAAGCCAGGAAACAATGAGTATGTTTGTCATTTTCTAAACAATGTGGCCCCAGACCACTTGTGGCTGGTATCTTTTCAACTCCACATTGCCTTTCACTCCACTTCTGCCACCTGCCAGGGACGCTCACAAATGTCAAGGATCTGCCTCTGCTTTCAACAGCTTTGAATAAGCTACAGGGCCACAGTTTACCTCTATTGTCATTTCTTTGAGGAAACTGAAGGGAATAATCTGCTACTGTGGAGGAGAAGCCCCTGGGAAGAGTATATACACAATCAAAACAGCTGGGGCAGGATCACTCCACTCAGCCGCAAGCAGAAAGGGGGAGAGAGAGAGAACAGCCTCATTTCATGATGCACAATGTTCATTGTTGAGCTAATGTTTGAGGAAGGAGCAGATTTATGGGAAAAACATACATGTTTGTTTTCATCAGATAAATGGTAGGCAAGCAAGAATTAATCATTAGTGATCCATTAAAGAATCATTTCTGATGGTAAATAGGACTATTTTTTTATGCCTGGGCTCATATAATTCCCCGCTGTAAACAGTTACCAACCTATGCTCCTACAGGAAGTTGGAGTGTAGAAGTAAAGATGAAAAGTCTCAGGAAATCAATGTCAGCTAAGTAACAAACCACCAAGGTGGCAGAGACTTCAACAATAAGCATTTCTTCACTCACAATTGTCTGGCTCAGCAGTTAGGATGGGTTCAGTTGGGCGGATCTTCTGTTTGTGTTGCCTAGCGTCATCCACATAGGTACAGCTGATTGATCTCAACTGATCTTCTTCAAATTCTGATTTCAATGTTGGCTGTTATCTCGGGAAGTCAAGGCAATGGACCTCATGTCTCCAACAGGTGATCCCAGCCTTAGTCATACGTTTTTAGTCACAGTGTCCCACAGTGCATTGAGAGGGGTCACACCCCATTACCTGTGCAATTTTCAAGACAGCTAATGGCTTATTTGCTATGTTCCATTGGACAAAGCAAGTTATATAGTGTCTTTATCACTTTCCTGCTGCTGAGACAAAATACCCAGCATCCACAACGTAAAGAAAAAGAATTTGTCTCACAATGAGTTCAGCCCAAAGTCATCTTGTTCCAAGGCTGACATGCATAGTGTAAGGGGATGGTGGCCTGAGACTGCATTTGTAAAAAGTTCCGAGGAAAGGCTAGCAATGCACCTTTGCTGAAGAACCATGCTTTGAGTGGCAGGGCTCTGGGAGTTGGTTTTTCATACCCAACTTCTCAACTCTCAACATTTTCAGCCTCTGAACACACTTCGCCTCCTTGACATTACCACTCCTCCCAGCAATGAGTCCCAGGACTGCAATGCTCTGAAAAGTCCCAGAAGAACTTCCCTATAGCAAAAGCTGTACCCCAGGAGATGCTGTGTACTCAGAAATAATATACAATTCATAGCACATGTTCCGAAAACTAGGATTCCACTCCACCATGGACCTCAGGGAGACTCCTCCCTCCTGGTACCTGTCTTCTTTATAACTGCAGTTATCAACCCCTGAGGTAGAGAATGGCTGAATCTCCCAGTCCCTGGCCAGACCCCTTTATCCAAAGGTAGGCAAGTGAGAAGGAAAGAGAATGAAGACAATAAAATGTATGTTTTCAAGCAAATGGCCCCTGGAGGCGACTGGGGATCAGGCAGAACAGGCCTCAGAGTAGTCCCACACAATGTGGAGGAGTAGGTAGTCACAGACCAGCACCCTGCTGGGTTCTACCTAAATTAATTCTCCCCACTTGCAGGTTTCCTGTCCTTGGAGAACTAACCAGTAAGTCAGGGATAGTTTCAATGTATAAAAGGTGTAATGGAAACCAAAACAAACCACCAATTCTAAAACATTATTAGAAGAAGCAAAATATTATGGCATCAAACAACTCTTAGACTTTTTTCTTCTCTTTCCTCCCCTCTGTTAATGATTTGGTTGGTTTATGTTGCTGGTGTCATCATAAAAACCAATAATGCCTCAGCTGCCTTAAATAAATGGTTGGTTTTCCATGTTATCTAACCAAGTAACTCAAGAGGAAAGAAGAGATTTTTTTTTACTTACTTTGCTTTGTATTAGGAAGCAATATAGTTGGTCTTCTGTGTCCCTACCAGCAGATTCAGCCAATCGCAGACTGGAAATACTCAGAAACAAATTGTATGGAATATGTACAAGTATTTTTTTCTTACTGTATTCCCTAATAATACAGTTAACTACTTACATCACATCAACATTGTATCAAGTATTCTAACTGAGAGATGAGTTAAAGTATATGCAGGATGTGCATAGGTTCTATATAAACACTGTACCATTTTATGTAAGAGACTTGAGCATCTGAGGATTTTGTTATCCTGGGGGTCCAGGTCCTATGTCTTCAGGATCCCAAGGGCAGCTGTCTTGGATCTGGGTTTCATTTTTTCCTGTCACTTCCAAAACTGTGGCCTTGGTGAGGTTATCTTCTCCAAGCCTCTTTGTCCTCATCTGTGAAAAGGAAGAGCAATTTTTGACTGTGTAGACTTGTGGTAAGGGCAGGGTGAGAAGGATGGCAAGCAGCTGGCCTGTGAGATGCACACAGTTCTGACTGTTTCTTTGCCCCAGCACCCGCTCCCATTGCCAAAGACTGATGTCAGCCTGCATCATCAATTTGCATTGAAGACTGACTGTGTGTAATGATAAGTAGGACCCCATCTGCTCCCCACCAGTTGCCCAAATTCCTGAACTCTGAGAACAATCACAGCCCATTCCTACATCCTGTAGCCCTTTGCCTGAGCCTAGGATCAATGCCTGCTCTATGAGAACACATCTGCCCCATCCTCCCCACCTGCAAGGTCACAGCGCCTGTCGCTATGGCTACATGCTAGCCATTCTCCTCCCCCAGCCTTACCCTTCTTTGTATCACCCCACCTAAGCTAATCCCCCTAGCCTATCCACAAAAGACCCAATTCAATAAACTGGGTCTCCTTTGGAGTTACTCTAGGAGGTCCTGCCTGAAATTCCCAAATTCAGGCTGGCTGTGTTCTTTACTGGGTTGTCACCATTCACCTAGCACATAGATCTACGATCACGTAGGAAGCATAAAGCTAATAAAATAGCCTTTCCTTCTAGGAACTTTCTGCTTCCAAGAAAGACAGACATATAAAGAGACTCCAACAAAATCAGGCAGTGATAAGTACTACTTTCACTATAAAGAGCACTGTTCTCTAATCTTTCAGGGAGAGAGAAATTATCCTCTATTTTCCTATAATTTACATAACAGGAGTTGATTCCATAATTCACACTCAACCGCTAGAGTCTGCAAAATTCCACCTCTGCTATGCTTAACAGAATTGTATTACACATGAGAGAAACCTTTGCCTAACCTCCGATTGATTCTGACTTTCTGGGGACTATGAGAAACAGTTGAAAATAATTTTAAAACTGCTGACTGGTATTAGGCAGAAATTTATCCAGACAAAACAGAGAAGTGAAAGGTTTTTGAAGTAAGATTATTTTGTCAATTTCAGGCACGACAAAGGAAGACAACAAAAATTGTTGTTCAAGCTTTGAAAACCTTTTTGCTTGTGATGAGATTGGCATAGGGAAGAAAACAAACAGGATCTGGCTGAATTGCTAAGCTGTCCAGACTGAGCTCAAACTTACAATGGTCCTGCCTCAGCCTCCCAGACTGCTGAGATTATAGGTGCACCACCAGAGCTAGCTTGATAAAGTCTTTATTCACCATTTTATTTGATCCCCAAAAAGCTGTCGGAGGAAGATGCTGATTGAGCAAAGCTACATATATCAGACTTCGGTGGTGAGAAAGACCAGTGCCTTGGTAGTAAGGTTTCAGAGCTGAGTTGGGTGCTTTGGGAAAGGTTCTTGCCTGGTGGGGAACTTGACATCGCTAGGTAAACTTCACAACATTATTATCTATTTTGGGTTGGTGGGCATATTGGAGGAAAGGTCTTTTTTATCTTTAGTAAATGTATTGGTACATATTTGATATACAGTATAGATACATTCATCATTGGGGTCTTGTACCTATACATGACTTATCAGGTTCTTGTTTTTCCCATTCCTCAATCCTCTCCTCAGCCCCTGCACCCATCCCCATTTACAAAGACATTGTTTCCATGTTTTTCCTTTTCACATATTTTTCTTGTCCCTTTTTATCTTTCCCCTACCACTCCCACTTCCTCTACTCTTTTAGACTTTTCTTCCTATTGCACAATATCAATTATGCATTTCAATCCTTATTTGCACTTTTACTTTTTCATACCAGAGAAGCTACTTGTTATTTACACATGTGTAACTTATTAATTTCTCTCAAGTATGACCTCAATGTACATCCATTTAACTATAAATGACTCTAGTTTCTTGTTCTTTATGGCTGAGTAGTGCTCCATTTTATAAAAAATAAAACCACCTCTTCTTTATCCAGTCTCCAGTTGATGGGGAACTGGACTATTTCCAAGTTTTAGCTATTAGAAACTGTGCCGCTATAAACATGGGTTAGCATATATCTCTGTGGTATGATTCTTTTAATTCTTTTGGGAAGATACCCAGAAGAGGAATAGCTGGGTCAAATGGGATTTCTAATCCTAGTTGTTTGAGGTATCTCCATATCGATTTCCACAGTGCACCGGTCTGCACTCCCACCAACAATGGAAAAGGGTTCCTATCTCCCCACAACCCTGCCAGCATTTGTTATTGGTTGATTTCATAATAGCAGCCAGTCTTACTGGGGTGAGATGGAATCTCATGTTGTTTTCATCTCCATCTCTTGAATGACCAGTGATGTTGAATATTTTTTCATATGTTTATTTGCTGATTTTACTTCTTTGTCTGTGACATGTCTGTTCATTTCAGGTGCCCATTTTTTAATTGGGTCTTTATATTTGGGGGGTCTGATTTTCTTTTTTTTTAGTTCTTTATATATTCTAGATAGTAGACCTTTGTCTGAAGAGCAGCTGGTAAAAAATTTTCCCCACATTGCAGGTTGTCTCTTAGCTCTGGTTGTGAGTTCTCTGGCAGTGCAGAAGCTTTTTAAAAAGATGAAATTCCAATTGTTGAATCTTTGGGCTAGTTCCTGTGCTACTGAGGATTTGTTCATAAAGTCTTTTCCTATGCCGGTATCTTCAAGAGTTCTACCGAATTTATCTTTCAGCAAGTTTAGCATTTCTGTTTTAATATTTATATCTTTAATCCATTTGGATTTTAGTTCAGGGCATGGTGAAAGATACAGGTCTAGTTTTAATCTTTGACAAGTTGAAATCCAGTTTTTCCAAGACAGTTTATTAAAGAAGCTATCGTTCCTCCAGAGAAGGTGTTTGGCTCCTTTGTCAAAGATGAGGTAGTTGAGTATATCAGATGTTTCTGCATCTTCTAATCTATTCCACTGACCCTTCAGTCTTTTTCTTTGCCAGTACCATGCTGTTTTTATCACAATGGCTTCATAGTATAGTTTCAAATTGGGGGTTGTGATACATCCCCCCCAGGTCTCTCTTGCCTAGAACTGCTTTTGCTATTCTAGGTCTCTTCTGATTCCAAGTGAATTTTTGGATTGTTTTTTCTAGTTCTATGAAATATACTCTTGGGATTTCAGTAGGTATTGCATTGAAATGATATAGCCATTTTGGAAGTGTGGCCATTTTCACTATGTTGATTCTTCCTACCCAGGAGCAAGGGATATTTTTTCCATTTTCTTATATCCTCTTCAATCTCCTTTTTTAGAGTACTGTAGTTTTCAGTATAGAGGTCTATTTTCTCTTTTGTTAGATTGATTCCTAGATATTTCATTTTTTTGGATGCTATTGTGAAAAGGATTGTTTCCCCAATTTAACTCTCAGTGAGACTGTTATTTGTGTACAAGAAGGCTATTTATTTTTGAGTATTTACCTTGTATCCAGCTACTCTACTGAATTTGTCAATCAAATCTAGAAGTCTTTTGGCAGAGTTCTTTGGGTCTTCTTTGTAGAGTATCATATCATATTATCAGCAAATAATGACAGTTTCACTTCTTCCTTTCCTACCTTTATTGCTGTTATTTCTTTCTCTTGTCTAATTGCTGTGGCTAATGCTTACAAAACTATATTAAACAGGAGTGGTGATAGTAGACATCTTTGCCTCATTCCTGATTTTAGTGTGAAGATTTTCAGTTTTTGACCATTGAGTATGATGTTGGCTGTTGGCTTTTCATAGATAGCCTTTATCACATTGAGATGAAGACCATCTATTCCAAATTTCTGTAGGGTTTTTATCATGAATGGGTGTTGAATTTTGTTGAATGCTTTTTCTTCATCTATTGAGATCATGTGGTTTTGTCCTTGATTCTGTTAATATAGTGTATTACATTTACTGTTTTATATATGTTGAACCATCTGTGCATCTCTGGGATAAATCTGACTTGGTCAGGGTGTATAATCTTTTTGATGGCCCTCTATATTCTGTTTGCCAGTATCTTATTGAAGATTTTTGCATCTTGTTCATTAGGGAGATTGGTCTGTAGTTCTCTCTTTTGGTTGGGTCTTTCCCTGGTTTTACAATCAAAGTAATACTTGCTTCAGGAATAAATTTGGAAGTATTGCTTCCCTTTCAGTTTCATTGAAAAATTTAAAGAGCAGTGGCAATAGTTCTTCTCTAAATGTCTTGTAGAATTCAGCAGTGAAACCATCAGGACCTGCACTTTTCTTTGTTGGTAAGTTTTAATATGTTTTCAATTTCACTGATTGCAATTGGGGTGTTTAGAATTTTTATATCTTCTTCATTCAACTTTGGTAATTCTTAAGTATGTAGAAATCTGTCCATTTCTTCTGTTTTCCATTTTATTAGAGTACAGGTTCTCAAAGTAGGTATTGATGATTCTCTGGATTTCTACTGGATCTGTTGTGACTTCACCTTTTTCATTCCTAACTGCATGAATTTGAGTCTTTCCTTTTTTGATAAGGTTGACTAAGGGCTTATCAATTTTATTTATTCTTTCAAAAAACCAACTCTTCGATTCGTTGATTTTTTGTATTGTTCTCTTAGTCTCCATTGCATTGATTTCTGCTCTGATCTTTATAATTTCCTCCCTTGTATGATCTTTGGGTTTCTCTTGCTCTTCTTTTTCTAAGAGCTTAAGATTCACCATTAGGTTGTTTATTTGAGCTCACTCTGTTTTTCTAGTGTGGGCATTCACTGCTATGGATTCCTATGTAAAACTGCTTTCATCGTATCCCATAGATTCCTATATGTTGTACTGGCATTGTCTGATTTCTTCTTTAATTTCTGCTGTGACCCATTGGTTGTTCAGGAGAGTTACTTGATTTCCATGTATTTATGAAGCTCTTGTGGTTTCTTATATTATTGACCTCCAGTTTAATTGAACTATGGTCTGATAATATACATGGGATAACTTCAGTTCCTTTGCATTTACTTAAACATGCTCTGTGAGCTGGCATGTGGTCTATTTTGGAGAATGACCCATGTGCAGCTGAAAAGAATGTATATTCTGATTTTGTGGGGTGGAACACTCTGTAGATGTCTATTAAGTCCATTTGTTCAAAAGCTTGGTTCAGTTCTAGAATTTTGTTGTTGATTTTTAGTCTAGATGATCTGTCTATTTGTAACAATGGTATATTGAGGTCCCCCATTACAGTTGTATTAGTGCTAATTTGGTGTTTCATGTCCCTTAAGTATTGTTTTGTATAGTTGGGGGGGGCATTAGTCTTTGGTGTGTGTGTGTGTGTGTGTGTGTGTGTATATATATATATATATACTTGGATTGTTCCTTTTACAACGATGTAGTGACCTTCTTTGTCTTTCTTAATTAGTTTTTGCTTAAAATTTACTCTGTTTGCAAATAAGGTAGCTACTCCTGCTTTTTTCTGGGTTCCTGTGATATGGAGAACTGTTTTCCATCCTTTTATTTTCAGTCTATGAGTATCTCCTTGACAGGAATTTTGGTTAGTAAGTTGTTTATTTTGATAGGTGAGCAGTTTTGTTGGCATTATGGTATGAATTATGTCCCTCAAAAATTCATATAATGAAGCCCTAACCTCCTTATCTCAGAATGGGACTGTATTTGAAGATAGGCCTTTAAAGATTAAGGTTAAAGAGCTCATATGGGTGGCCAAACCCAATATGACTAATGGTTTAGTCCATTTGTGCTGCTATAATTAAATGCCCAGACTGAGAAATTTATAAAGAACAGAAAAGCATTTATCATAGTTCCAGAGGCTGGAAAGTCCCAAGATGAAGATATTGGCAGGCACAAACTGGTGAGGGGTCTGGTGTCTCCTTCCAAGATGGTGCCTAGTTATTTCACCAGAAAGAGAACCCTGTGTCTCCTGTGGCAGAGAAGACACAGGGAAAGGAAGATGAACTCTCTCAGAAGCCTCTGTTAAGGGCAATAACAGTCATGAGTGTGGAGCCTTAATCATTTCCTAAAATACCCCATTTACTATTACCACCACAAAGTGGGCTAAGTTTCAACACATGAATTTTAGAGACCATACTGTCTGTAGTGTCTGGAATAAGGAGAGATTAGGACCCTGACCCACACAGAGGGAAGACCGTGTGAAGACACCAGGAGAAGACAACCATCTGCAAGCAAAAGAAGTGACCAACCTGTCAACATCTTGATTCTAGACTCTCAGTCTTCAGAACTCTGAGCAAATAATTTCTGCAGTTGAAGCCTCCTGATCTGTGGTGCTTTATTATGCAAGCCCCAGCCAAGCAACACAGCTTGTTTCTAGCCATCTCTGCTACAAGCAGTTCCTTCCAGCAGCAAGAGGCTGTGCCACATGCTCAGGGTGACACAGCAGGGAGGTAGAGCAAGATTCTTGCATCAGCCCACTGCTGCAGAGCAAACTCCTCCATGTTTTGAACTTTCCTCCCAAGCAGAAACATAGTATAAAAAGGGACTCAATGGGAGGTAACTGGTGCTTTGTTGAACTTTTTTTTTTTTTTTAATCACTTGGCCAATTTTCCAAGGAGCAGAAAAGAGCACAGAGCACCATGGCTACTTTTCTTCCAGCCACAGCCTAGGTAGCATCCTACAACTTGTGAAGTGCACAGGCCAACTGGAGTTTTCTACAATGGGCCAACATGCCTGTGTCCACCAATTTTCCCTCCAGCCTGACCATTCTTGAGCACAGGTATTCTGTGACTTCCCACTCACTGAGAAAACCTGCAACTTTTAGGCTGAGGGACTTCCCAAGTGGCCTGCTTGGAACCAAGTGGAATTCTGAAAGATGACTGCTTCTCCCTGAACAGCCTCAGCCAAAGACTAGTGGGGTTGGTGGGTAAACACCCCAGCTCTGCCTCCTGCTTGTGGGATGATTCTGAGACATGTTCCCTGCAGTTTCTAGAGTTCCTCACTAGGGTTGATCCCCCAGACACCCACTTAATAACTGGTTTGATCACACACTTTGTGTGGGCTACCTACCCTCCTCCACAGGCCCTTTCCAGGATCCCCTCAAATAAACCCTCCTCATCTCGAAGTCTTTTGGAGCAACAAATGAAGATACCAGGTTATTGCCACCAGCTGCACTTGGGTCCCCTTGTGTCTGTAATACCTCTGTGGACCTCTAGGTCTCATACACGAAAGGTCAGGTTCTTGACGTGCCTTGGGATAGCTGTCTTCTCTTCCTCCTTCCCATTCATCCATGTCAGGGTTTTTGGCTTTCATGCCATAAACTGAGTCTGAGTAACTAAAAAGAAAAGAAATTTAGCAGAAATGTCCATCCCACAGAATCAACTCAGAAGGCCAGGAACCAGGCGGAGTCAGAGGGGAACAGCCAAGGCCCTGCCTTGAGAACCATCTGTCGAGGACACCCTTGCAGAGCCCAGCATGACTTGGTCCTCATCACTCTTCCTACTGCTGAGTCTCACTGCCCCATGCTTACCCCTGCCCCTGAATGCTCAGCTGCCAGCAGCCCCCACCTTTCTAGCCTTTCTGCAGGAGGTGCAGCCTGAGCTGGAGCTATTGACCTGGCATGCATCTGGCATGTGAGGACAGGAGTCTCTTTCTCCACTTCTCCATCGCAGAAGGAAGTGAACAGAGGGCTGCGATCCTGGGCATCCAGAAGCCAGCCCCTCACCCTGCCCCTCAGACCCTCTTATGGTGAACTCCAGCCCCAGCAGGCTCTGTGCAGCTCTGTGAAGCTGCTTCCCTCCTCCTGCTTTAGAGCTCTGTTCCCTTTTCACAGAGTACTCCCCTCCTCCTCCCATCAACACCCTTTGCTTCAGAATCCAGACCAGCCTTCCTGAAAGAAGATTTCCTGAGCACACAGCCAGGTCAGAGCCCCCATAAATGTGTGCACAGCAGCCTTCCTCTGAGAAAAGCACTTCCCTGCAATTGCATTTTTATCCACAGACCTCTGAGATGCCAGCTCCCCGAGGCCTCGAGCTGCAACACTTGCCCATCCCTGTGTACTCAGCACCAAAGATCAGGCACAAAGTGCATGGCTGTAGAAGGATAAGGACATCAATGAGCATATCCCTAAGCAGCTCAAATTCAATTTCCTTAATCACTACACAGTTTCTCAGGAACTGAAGACATTGATTGGTTTTTGGCTCAGGGCTGAAGCAGCTTATTTTTTTCAGTAAGAAATATGTCCTCTCATGACAGACATGAAAATAAGTCAACAAGGTACATGATCCCCATAATGACATGTTCCCAAATAAATGTGTTTTTAAAAGGCTAAAAAACTTTGAGTCTTGGGTACATTCAGTGCTAGGATACATATCAATTAATTACTGCCACACAACAAATGTGTCCACAGCTCAGATGTAGAAAACAACAATCATTGATTACCATTTATCCATCTGAGGGTGGCTGGAGTAGACCAGCCCAAGCGTGTTCCTTTTTGGCAGTGATAGAGACAAAGAAGGTCAAGTGGCATCACAGGAGTCCTCTTAACACCTAGGCTCAATCCAGCCCACTGTCCTTTCTGCCCATGTGACACTGGCCAGTACAGCTCAGTGCCAAGCCCAATGTCCAAAGGCAGAGAAAACATGTCCACCCACCATGAGGCCACAGCCAGACTATGGTACAAAAACAGGTGATAAATCAGGGCCAACATCGCAGTCTACCACAAGATCAGAGATCAAGGGAATGATGAAAGCATTTGGCACTCAAATCCTCAGCCATCATGTAAATCCCTTTGTAGAATAGAGCTGGAATTTGTCAAATCTGTGCAGGTTACTAAATGCCAAAAAAAATCAAAAAATTGTCACAGCCAATAAGAACCTAAGGACAAACAAAAGTAATGTGGAGCCACGATTGTAATCCCAGCACTTGGGAGGCTGAGGCAGGAGAATTGCTGCAAGTTCAAGGTCCACCTGTTGCTACACAGCAAGGGCAAGCTGAGCTTATAGAGAGACCCTGTCTCAAAAATTAGAACAAGCAAAAGAAAAGTAATGTGGTATCTTGGATGGGATATAGGACAGAAAAAGTACATTAGATTAAAACTAAGAAATCTGAATAAAGTGTGGTCTCTAGTTATGAAGGAGGAGAAGAAATCAGTATAGGGTTATCAGTTATGGGAAATGTTCCTTACTAATATTAACTATTAATCATAGAAGAAGCTGGGGAAAGAAGATATAGGAACTTTTTGTACTTACAGCTTTTCTGTAGGTCTAAAACTACTAAAAAATGAGTTTATTTAAACATAAGAGCAATCAGTAATAGGATATGGTTTGTGGTAGCAAAAATCATTTTATATCCAGATTCAGTAAGTTCTTGACTTTATTATGGTCTTCTGAGTGTCAGATTTACTCACTAAGGAAGAAAAGAGCCTTGTTAAAGGCTCCGGAGCCACAGATTGATGCCCTGCTGAGCTGGGTACCTGTGGCAGGCCTGGAGGTCCATGGAAGGACTCCCACCAGTGTCTGCAGAGAACTGCATTAAGGCACTGCCCATGGCCCTGAGTGGGAGCTCCAACCCTAGCATCCTCCCCTTGGGCTCTTTCCTGCCTCATCTGCCAGAACCTTGCTCCAGTTGGCACCTGCTCAAGCCTTCCCTCTTCTGGTTCCTCCTCTGTACAGAAAGTCAGACCAGATTCTTTCTAGACCCAATCTCAAATTTCTATGACTTTGTACTAATCTAATGTAAATAGGCTAACTTAAAAGTCCATAGCTACCATGGGAACTGGCAGCCCATTTTAATTTCATTTATTTTTTCAAAATCTAATATACATCTTGCCTCCTTCCAAGAAAGCTTCCTTGACTGCTATAGCCTTCTGCTACTGCACTTTCCCTGCACCCCAGGAGAAGCTCTTGTATCAGATAAGCATATGCCTTGTGCTAGGTTGCTAGCCTAACTGTAAGTTCCCTGAAGGCAGCAACCAATTTGGATACATTCTACATCCTCCAAAAACTTCACAAAATGCCAGATCACAGGCCACCACCTCCCTCCTGCCACAAACCCAGAGCACGCGGGATGCTCTCCACTCCCTCCCTGGGGCAGAACTGCCATCTGAGGCTGCAGGCAGCTCCTGGGCATAGCTTGCTGCCATGGCAACGTGGCATCCCTCAAGTAGACCACGCTCCATGGAATCGTAGAGCAGCTGCTACCGCTGTGTCTCCACCCGTGCCATTTCTGCCTCTCTGAATTTTATATTGGCTGAGATAATAACACAAATTAAGGTATTTGCTGGTTTCTATTACCTTTTTTTTTTTTTTTTTTTGTAAATCACACATTCCATATTAATGCATGGGAAAGAGATTGTCAGCAAACACACCATTTATTTCACGGAAAAAAAATCTTTAAATGCTCAGTCATATTTTCCTAATACAATTCACTGAGCCCAAATGTGTTTACTGCTGCCTCAATGAATCCAGTAAATCATGCTGTATGGATGCACATTGCACTCATGTTGAGACAAGATTGCTAATGGGCTCTTTGTGGAGTCCTGATTCTGACTATCCAGCAGGACACGCATGCTAGCGTGCTGGTTGGTAATGGGATGGAGGCGACAGAGACCTCTTCCTTCACCCTTGAAAGAGTTCCAGCACAGGGAGAACAGCAAAATGAAAACCCAAAGAGAACAAAAGGAAACATAAGCTCATCACCCATTTCCCAAAACTAAATTTCTAAGAAGCAGTTATAAAGCATTTTTAAATTAAGTTTAACAACAGATTTAAATGTATAATTACATTGGATTATCGTTCCTCCAATCTTCCCAGAAAAATTGTGGGGAGGTCTCTGAGTTTGTGTGTATGGTTTCCAAAATGAAGTTTCTTGTGTGTGTGTGTGTGTGTGTGTGTGTAAATGTGTGCCTATATATGATCACAGGTAACATATAATTATATCACATATAATACACGTAAATTATAGGAAGTACATACTTATTATATAATTGTATCGATACAATTATAGATTATTATAAAAGTATGTATAACTGTATATTTTTTAAATTATATAAATACAAAATTGTACATTTCTGTATGTAGAAAATTACATATTAGAATACATATACATCGCTTAATAAATAGTAGCAGTAGGGACATCTGTAATGTAGTTAACTAACTGTGGTTTTAAATGCCAAATTGTACATCTGTATGTAGAAAATTACATATTAGAATACATATACATCGCTTAATAAATAGTAGCAGTAGGGACATCTGTAATGTAGTTAACTAACTGTGGTTTTAAATGCCATCCAATCTATTCTTTTTACTGATGAACATTTGGTGAGAAGGTGCTGCAGAAGAGAAAGGAAGAGAGGAGGAGGAGGAGGAGGCAAGACCAGAGCTGAAATGGAGTTTGGAGACTGTCTTTCAGCCCAAAGCCCGATCTTATGCTTGAAAGGTGAGGTCCTGCAGGGAAACTGAGCTGCCCACAACACACCACCTTGTGGCTTAGCTGGGAGTAGAGGATGAAATCGAAGCTTAATCACCAGGGCTCCTACTTGAAATGTGGACAATCACGAAGTAACCCTGCAGGCCTCCAGCATGTGCACCTGAGGACCAGTCTGCATCTCAACTTTACCCGCACCCAGTCACATGGCACTAATACACTACAACGCACCCCTTCCCACAGCCTGGCCTGTTGCATTCTGTGCCTGGACTCCCAAAACCCCAGCTACTCTTTTCCTCTCCAGCTCCACTAGCAGGCTGGGAATCTGTGTGCTGGCTTTTTAATTAAAAATAATAATAATTAACATACTAAACACAGTGTTGACTAAAAACAAACCATTATTCCTCCTGAATCACTTAGGCCCAGTAATTTGTCTTTGTATTTGGCAAGCCCTCCAAAGGAATAAATCAATGTTAAATCTGAAATTTAATGACTCAGGGGTTTAGGGGAGAAAAACAAACCTACCAGCGAATCATAGAAAGGCAAGAGGAAGGATGAATCTGGCTGTTTTACAGGTTGTTATGCTCCAGTAGTGAACAGAAAAGTAATTATAAATACTGTCAGTTACATACAACCTAACCTAAATGCATTTTAATTCCTTTACAAATTTATGTTTGCTGCTGATCTCATAAATATATTCCAATTATTCAAAAGGAAGCTTGTTTCTTAAATAGGATTTTGCTGTTAAAATGAACACGCTGTTTCATTATCACAGTCTTACTAGTATCTGTCTAATATTTAAGGTGGTAGAGACTGGAAATGCCTGTTACATTAAAACATATATTCAAGAACATATCATGTTTCAAAAAACATGGCTATCAAGTTTTACAATTCCAACATAACAGCTAACACATACCCACCTTTAGAGTGAACAAAGTGTGTATGCATATGCATCAATTCATTTATTTTAATCTTGTCTTATCTTCCTGAAACTCATAAAAGTAACCAGAAATATATGCTCAGTATAGAAAATTCAAGTGTATAGAAAGGGAAAAACATCTCCCCCATTTGATCTTCTCTTTTAGTTCCACACCTAGAAGTGACCATCACCTTCTATCAGTTTATAACAGTGCTGTCCTATAGAAATGTGTTACCCATACTGTGTATATAGTATTAAGTAGCAACATTTAAAAGGTAAAGGAAATGTGTGAAATTAATTTTAATAACATATTTTATGTAATATGTCAAAAATACAGTGTATTATTTCAATATGAAATCATGAGATATTTTAATTCTTCTCCAATACTAAGTATTCAAACTCCAGTGTACATTTTATACTTCAGTACATTTCAATTCATACCCGTCACATTTCAAGTGCTCAGTAGTCAAAGAGGCAGTGACTACGTACTGGACCTTACAGCTCTAGATCTCTTTTTACATGACAGAAAGAAAATCTGTGGAATGGTATATCAGTTAAGAACCTGTTTGCTTAAAAAAAAAAAAAAAAAAAAAAAAGAATCTGTTTGCTGCCTGGAAAAAAACTAAAGAAGCTTTTAATAATAAAGGCCTTAACAGGAAGTCTGAAGGTGGGCAGATGGTTGCTGTAGGTCCAGAGAGCAAAAGTTCCTTCCCCAGACTCCAAAGACAAAAATCAGAAGGATGACTGAGGAAAGGAGATAGAGACCTTTAATTATGGGTGTAGGATCTTTCCCCAATGCCCCCTTATATCTCTTGGCCAAAACAGATCTCATGACCTTCCTTAGCTGCAAGGGAAGCAGTTGTCTGACTATATAATCTCTGTAGAGAGGTATGGGAATAGGGGAAGGAAGTTAAAATAGTAGGTAAGCACCCAAAGAACTTTCATCTATAGTTTTGAAAGTTGAATTTCTAGGGCCGGGGATTTGGTTCAGTGGTTCTGCCAACTGCCTTGCAAGTGGAAGGTCCTAAGCTCGATTCCCACTACCAAAAAAAAAAGTTGAGTTTTTAGTTCAAACAGCATACCCACTGTAGAATTATATGGACTCTTCCTACACACACTAGGTGGGTTGTGCCAATTTACACTTCCTCCAGGAAAGGTATAGAAAAGTATGTTTCATCCCATCTGCAGTCATATTGAGCATTATCAGGTTCTCACACAAGCCTTTTCTCTTTTATGATTCTTGCCTTCACTTTATGGAGAACTATACCTCTTAATTTTCACAATTTTATAATACTCATAAAGTTATGGCTCAGCCATTTCTATATAACAAACAAAAAACTACAAGAGACCCTTTCTCACTCATGTGTATATAGTTTGGTTGTGATGCAGCTGATATAAGGTGAGCTCAGTCAGGCATGACTCTAAGCCAAAGGCTGTTTCAGTGTTTCTGATTAACACAAATAATACTTTGCAAAAAAATTTACACTTAATAGATCTCAGCTATAAATACTCTTTCTTTTTCCAATGTTCCTGAATGGGAGTTGGAGTGTGTTGGTAGAAATGGAAGGACTCCAAATAAAGAGAAATGTCCTTTGATTTCTATCAAAGGGTCAAGTGGAACTAAAAACAGGGCACAGGATTTGATAGGTGGGAGATCATTTATGAGGTCTTCAGTTAAATCCTGGGCAGGGGATACTGTGTAACACAGGTCCCTAAAGCAGTGATCCTCAACTGTAGTCCCGTAGACTAGCATCACTTGAGTACTTAGTAGGATTTTCTCAGAGATCACCCTGGACCTACCAAATCATAAACTCTGGGGGAAGGCCCCAGAACTTCGTGTTTTTCTCAAGCTTTTCATAGTTATACACCTTTTAAATTTGAGAACCACTGCTAAGAAATTCTGACCTGCCTAAATTCAGTGAATAGTTTTCCACTATGATGTGTGTGTGTTCTTGGGTGTGTGAACTACTGTATATACAATAGGTAGCATTGTTTTTAATTTTCTTAGTCCTGCCTAACAAAGAGGACCCTTCCATATCTTTGGCTTTGGTTTCTCTACTGATGAAAAGGTTGTTGTTCTGTTTTGTTTTGTTTTGTTTTGAGTCAGAAATAACGTTAGTGGACAATTGTCAAAATTTGAATAAGATGTAGAGATTAGGCAACAGTAGTTGAGCTATAGTTATGTAGGAGAAAATGGTTGTTTTATGAAACACACACTACAGGTTTTAAATCTAAGGGAACTGGTATTTGCAACTTACTCTCAAAGGCACAGAAAAGATATCTTAGGGTTGAAGAGGGAAAGCAATGTAAATGTGGTACACTGAATATTTAGAAAAATCTGAGTAAAGGGTATGTGGGAATTCAATTTTGTGAACTCACTACTTTTCTATTTTTTTCAAAATAAAAAGTTTACAAAGGAAAAGTAAATAGATCTACCATGGCTTATGCTCCAAATGTATGCGACTAATTTCCCAGAATCTCATGGTTCATGTTCTAGCAAATTTTAGAACATTGCTTTTTCCCTTCAGAGGAAACAGGAAGCCTAGGGAGATGCTTATGGAGGTCGGATGGTCACTGGACACTGGGGGTGGACAACAAAAAGATAAGTTTCTTGGGGCCTCCAACTTAGTGATCATCACTGCTAGAAATGCCCTTCCCTCTCCAAAGTCTTGCAATATTATTTTCTGTCCTACAATATCAATACTTATTTGCCAATATTAAGAAATGATTTGAGATGATACAAATCCTAATTACCCTGATTTGATCATTACACATTATATACATTTACTGAAATATCACAGTGTACCCCATAAATGTATACAATGCTATGTGTCTGTTTAAAAGGAGAAGAACTACTTTAAGAGCCCAGGATCTACTACAGCTGTAAATTCTCTATGATGAGTATTACCCTTACGTATGCTTAAAATGTATTGATAAATGTTTAGCTATACATAAAAAAAAATACTTCCTGTCCAAAAAAAAAAAAAAGAGCCCAGAATCTAAATCCTGATACATCCACTTTTCCCCTTCATGACCTTGGGCAAACCCCCACATCCTTATTTGTAAAATGAGAATAATAATAGTAATGAGAATTAAATCGTTATAAAGTGCTAATTGAGCTAAGAACTTGTAAGTCATTCTATAAGTGTTTGGTGTTGCTCCTATTTCTGTTTCTTCATTATAGGTCGTTTTGCATTTTTAGGCTTCAAGTCCAGATAGTTTGGGGTCCATAGTACTCTCACATTTTATGCCTGAAGAAAAGGAGATCCGGAGAGTTTAAATTACCTGCCCAAGGTAACAAAGCTTTTAGCATTACTTCACTGACTCAAATCCTTTGTCCCTGGAATGGTTCTGGGTTGGGATCTCAGAGAACAGTAGCAAGGCACTCTAGAGATCTCTAGATATGACACAGTTTGGCCTTGGGTATACCAGGCTTCTAATTAGGTAGACATAGTATCTCTTACCAGCCAGCAGAGATACCAGAACGAGAAATGGCCAGGGACCATAGGAGCACTAAACTGTAATTCAATTTCTATGGAGGTGTTGTTTTGAAGACAGTGGGGAAAAGCTCAGTACAATGAGACTCAGAAAGTTGTGGGTTTAGAGTAGCGATTAACTGGAGTGGATGCCTTGACTTCAGCACCCACAAAGCCAGTCAACAGTAAGGTGCTTGTCTCCCAGCAGGGTGCCAAGAATGAGAAGCCTACTTCAGACTTGCCTGGGGCTGGCCAGTTTGGGTGGAGAATGCTTTCTCTCTGCTCCCAAAAAGGACCCCCAAAAAGTCTGGATGGGACAGAGAAACCGAGGGTACAGGGAAGGCTGGCGAGGACCAACCGGAAAGAACTCTGAGCAATCCCTGGAAGACAAATTTCCAAGGTTTCTGCCCCAGGGGAAGCAATGATGCCAGTGTCATGTAATCATTACCTATTCATTCGCACACAGAGGCCTGGGATGGTCTCTTCATCCCACATGGATCTGCAAGGAAGGATATAAAAGAGAGATGGTTCACTTTGTATTCACATATTCTGGGTCCTGTTGGGATCCCTCTGCAATTAGCTAACTAATTAGAAAGGCATTATGGCATAGAAATGAGGGCGTTGGGTTTTTTTTTGTTGTTGTTGTTGTTTTTACAGGCATCATGATTGGTATTTCTGATGCATGAATTTCTGAGATTTCGAAGTCATTTTTCTAAATAACCAAAAAGAGTATTGGTTACCTACTGGGACAAATCTAGTACAAAATCAGCAACTTTGAAATTGTTCATGACTTTGGGCAAGTTATTCAAACCTCACGGGGCCAATAAAATGGTAGATCTTTGTTCTGCCTGACAATGCGCTGTAAGAAATTACACCCACGCCTAGACATACCAAGAAGCAGCAGTTGTGTCTTTTTGCTACTGTGTAGGACAAGAATTTGGGAAGAGCTTGGCAGTTTCTGTTTGAGGTCTCCCCTGGTGGCAGGCAGATGGGGTTGGAGTCATCTAAGGACTCAGCAGGCATGGTGTCAAGGAAGCCACTCCCATGGTGGAATTCAGCGACCTCACTTAGGATGGGCCGGAGCACAACCTCTCCAGCCCAGCAGTATGGGTGTGGGGAGCTGGACTTCCTCACATAGTGACCTGCTTCCCCTAGCAAGGATTCCAACCCAGAGTCCACGACCACCTGCAGCTCTGGACGGCTAGTAATGCAGCCCGACATGACTGGAAACCTTTAATATTACTATGTGATTTTTCGGCAATATTTTTCGTGACTTCATTGCGTGATCCTTGGGCACAGACTAGGTGACAAGGAACCGGGGGCGGGGGGTGCACAGTGCAGTGCTAACTGCCTACTGCGCCTGCGCAATCCATTGGCAACCTGTGTATCAGACGTTGCCTGCATGTGCAAGACTTGGCTAGTGAAACACAGCGATCACTGATGAGAGTGTTTCAGCCCACCTATATGTGTGTGTACCTGTGCAGATAGGCGTTTATTGTAACTAAGTGGACATGTAAATTTTCTTAATTATCAAACTAGTTTTTAGCAGCTGTGGCAGAGGAAGTATAAAATGTATCAACTATGTTTTTGCTCATGTTATAATTACTATAAGCATTGCTAATGCTACAAAGATAAATCGTTTCCTATTTATTAATCTTGGGAATGTATAAAGTTGCAGACATTTAACTCTAGTAAAGATTTGATCATATCTCTTTAATAGACTCTTATAAAACCTAACTTGCTAGAGAAAAATGCCCCTTACTTCCCATGCATGTCAGCACTTCTTGGCAGTGTGCACAATGATCAACAGCTACTTTTTTTTTTTTTTTTTTTTTTGGTACCAGGGATTGAATTTGGTTCCTTGTGCTTGCAAAGCAGGCCACTGAACCGCTGAGCTAAATCCCCGGCCGGATAGCTACTCTTGAGAAGGAGTCCCATGAAGAGTAAAATTAGAGCCAGAATTTCTGACCAGCACTGTAAACACTCACTAGGAACTGTGACCACTTCATGAAAAATTCTCACAGGCACAGATGCCTTCATTTCACAAAAACAAGGTCAAATTATCCCACAAGTTTTAGGATTCTGAGGCCCTCTTTTTCTAATGTTACAAAGATATATAGATATAGATAGATAGATAGATGAAATTTGGCTACTTATATGCATTGACTATATTATATATTTTATGTGTGACCCGAGACAATTCCTCTTCACTCAGCACAGCCTTGGTAAGCCCAAAATTTAGATGCCTATAAAGAGAAAAACTAATAATATAAGAAAACAAAATGGGTGGCCTTCATCTTGGCAGCCAGGTGGCAACACTTTACTGGCTGAAGAGTCACAGTTCACCCAATGAGAAGAACAGTAAAGATTGGTTCTAGCAGATATGTTTCAACACTTCCACAAGAACAGTATCATGGCACACGATTGTTGAAAGGATTGGATACATAATTCTAAAGTATTCTGCAAACTTGGCACTATTAAGATTCTTATAATTGTTTATGGCAGAATAACAAGATGTTGCTTCTCATCAGTTGGAGAGACCCATGGCAGAAGAGGGACAAACGGGTGTATGGTGCCATTTCCTCAAGCCACAGCTTTATAAAAACCCAGTCACTTGCACCCAGGCTAGTAACTACTTCAAGGTGATCGATCGCTTAGATGAATTGACAGAACGTCTTCTCAGGTCCCTAAGATGCATTGATCGCCTGCTTTCCACCTCAGTGTTGGGCCAATGTCCCTGAATGGAGAGAGGCTGTCTAAATGGGCAGAGATATTGATTTTCTTTTTCTACCTTATTTGAAAGCTCTTTGCTTACCAGGTGCTGAGCAAACATCAGGCAAATGGCAGAACATGTAGAAATAGATCGAGTGACAGTCATGGCTTTCTGAACACCAAGCTGGTTAATCATCAGGTCATACACACACACACACACACACAGATTTTTAGCCTGGAATGTGCACACCATTGTTCACACTTTTTTATTTGCCAATTGATAGTGCAGATGACCCAAGTGGTACCAAGTAGCACCCTGGGAAATATTTCCAACCAGTCTATGGACACAAAGCTCTAATCTTGTCTGAGGCTGAGACGAATTGAGTGTTAAGATCAGAGAATGGGGTAGGCATCCTGGGTGTCCAAGTATAAAATTGATTATCCTTGGAAATGATAAAGAAGATCTGTCTCAGTGGTGACAGGTAAACACAGGTTAAGAAATTTCTGTGTTTCTCTGACATAAAAGACATTTAAGAAACCACTCATGAATAAATGTTGCTGTAGGCATCCAAGAAAATAGAAGTGTGGTTATTTTTGTGCAGAAAAAATGACAGGGGTTCCTTGAAACCCTTCCTTGGAAGGGAGGTAGATTGGAAGTCACCTGCAGCTTCCACCACTGGAAGGAAACCAATAACCAGGGATGGAAAAGATCCCCTGAGTTTGACTCAGCTCCTTTCCAAAGTGCATTTCCAGGAGGCCTAGACAGTCCTAGAGAACTTGCCTCAAAGAACAATAAAGGAGAATCTCCAGGGAATGACACATTTCCATGATTCTGTCAGATTTCCCACATTTAATTGGACCATTGCTGTCATCAGAAAATGATGAAAACTGGAGATTCTTAGATTTGGTTTAATTTTTTGTAATTTTTTTTTTAGGAGAAAGACCTTAGCAGGCAGGGCAGTTTTGCCAAGCTCTGTCCTTGGAGCACATTTTCAGCATTTATTTTAAAGAATAATCATTTTGCCTTCACCTGTAATTGAGAACTGGATGTAGTAATTTTATTAAAAACTGGGGGAGGGAGGTGGTTTTCCATGCAATTTGTAGAAGACACAAAAAGAGAAAGCTACTTCATATTTGCCAAAGTAATTCCCTTTGTCTCCCCTGAGATGAATGATGAAGATGTTTAATGGTTCTGGAGAACAAGGAACAAGAGGACTCAATACCCATGTCCTGCACACAATGTGGTCAGGCAGGCACTGAAACCCTGGCCAGAGTTCTTCCCTGGCCCTGCACCCTGACATGTCCACACTTGCCATCTCCTGGGTGCAGGATATCCTGAAAAGGAGCTTGCTTTTTTAAATTATTGTTGCTACTCTTGTTTTAAATTGAATTTTTGTCCATTTGGTCAGGCTTTTTTCAGGAGAATAGCAATCCTAAAGCAACCATCTCTTCAAAATAGCTTTCATTCTTTAAAAATCCAATTAACACAGCCATGCATTACTTAACGACTGAGATATGTTCTGAGATACTTGTTAAGAGATTCTGTTATTGAGTGAACATTTCAGGGTGAACTTCACAAGCTAAGATAGCTAAGATGTCACTAGGAAGTACAATCTTATGGAACCACTATCATAGCTGTGTTCCAAAATGTTGTTAAGCTGTTCTCAATGGTACTTCTCAACTTCTTACTTTGCATGTAACACTTCCAAGAACTTAAAAATAAAGAGAGAGAGGGCTGGAACTAGGGGACAGGGCTGGTACCTTCATGGAGTTCAGGGAGCCACCGGGAGGGTAAATTAATCTACTTCATTCCTAGACTGATCAAGAGATTCTGCTTGCTGCAGTTCACAGAGAAAACAATCTCAGCACACTACTGACCTGTGGGGTTTGCCTTGATAGCTGAATGTCATCAAACTACTTTAAAATTCAAGATAATGTTCCTGGAAGGATATAGTATTTCCTATAGCATCTTGTTTTTGAAATGATTTTGCGGGACTCGTTGAGACAGGTTATATATTTTTATCACCAAAAACAGTGCACATTTTTAGAGAAATCCACGCAATAACTGATATAATAAGACTCTCCAGTAGAAGGCTTCTGGGGGTGCACAGCACTTTTTAGATTCCATAAAATAGTTGCATAAAAATGATCTAATTTCACATTGTGAAATGAAATGTGTTGTAGCTTTTTAAAATGCTGATGAGTCACAGGCAAACGGGTGATCTTCATTTGTTTGCTTAATGGTAGGACAATCAAATTCACGCTTGGAAGTGGGTGCAGTAGACGAAAGTCACAATCGATGAGAGAATAATCGTGGCCTATCTCACGTGGCTGAGGTGGTGGGAGAAGTGGTATGAGGACTTTCATAGAGCCTTGTTATATACATGAAAAGCCATAGAATGCAAGTGGCAGAATCTCTTTTTCCTCTCTCTCTCTAAGACTGGAAGAAAATACTTTTCACACATGGTTGGTTGTCCCCTTGGAAAAGTACAGTTTAACGGCAGTGTAACACCAAAGGGCCGGAAACACCCAGTGTCCTGGTGTTAAATGACCATGTGGTTCAGTCAGTCTCTTTGCAAGGAGAATTATCAAAATCATGATGGCTGTCATCGGTAAAGGTAGCAGATATCAAAGGGTAGGGAGTAGTTCATGTTGATATTTTGATGCAGAAGCATTGCGATGTGAGTGAATGTGTGCTGGGCATGAGACAAAAGGAAATGCATGTGGATTTAGTGGGAAGACTAGCCTGTCCCCATTATGGTGGAAGGAGTGTATTGTAGGAATGAAGGTGGATATATGGGGTGGGCTGTACTCTGGCGCTTTGAAAGCCAAGCTAGAGAATTGCTGCATTCTAAAGAAAGAAAAAGTGTTTGTGACTATGAAAGAATCCAGAACTTAGATGTCTGGGAAATGAGGACAATTCCCCTAGCTGACCCCCAGTCTCTGCAAACCCTAGGATGTAGAAAAGAAATGAACATGGCAGCAAATGTGTAGGGCAAAGACGATGATAGTCTTCCTTTAACCACGTGCATCCTGAAGTCCCAACCCAATAATAACCATCCTTAAATCATATGCACCCATCCTTTCGATCATACCCAGCCTTTGAGTCTTTCCAGCTGAGGCTCCAAAAGTAATATTATAGAGACAAGCCATCCTTCTGTGCCATCTCCAGATTCCTGACCCACAAAATCTGTGAGCATAAGGACACAGTTGCTTCAAGCTACCTAGGTCAATTTGTTATATGGCAGCAGTGGCTGTAATACAAACACTGGCCTCTTGAATGGTCTGCTAATTGGCTTCTGCCACTTGGTATTGGAGAGAAGGCCTCACCCACTTTGATGTCGAATTTCTCTTTATTAATGTGATTTTTGTGTCTCTGCTCAAATGCTTCTGATATGTTTTTCTCTATCTCTGCAATTCAAATATGTCCTGGAATATAGATCTCTCATAATTAACCTTACCTAGAATGTGGTGAGCCTTTCAGTTTGTTATCAAATGTTTTGCTTTCTGTCTATTCCAGAGTTTTGTTGATTGGTTGGTTTATTGATTGGTTGGTTGGTTCTCCAGAAATATTGCTAGGTGCATTCCCAAACTAAAGAGCTAGTCTCCACTGAACATTTTGGAATATTGAGTTCAAGCTGTCCCCTGCTATTGCTCAGCTCCTGTTATTGCAGCTCCCTGTCAAAGGACCAACAATAAAAGAACCAAGTAGTCTTCTAACTAGGGGTAGACTGTGAGCCCAGTTTAGTAAAGGTTACTGTAAATTCTAGCAGTAGATCTGTCTCATGCTAGTACTTGGATTTCCAGGTCTTGGGACCTAGGGCTCAACATTTGGCATTTACAACATCCATTAGTTATGTGCCAACACCGTATGGTGAATGTAATCATTGTATACTGCAAACATGTACAAATAAAAATAAAATTTAAAAAATCGATATAACACATCCCCACCTGTTATGTGGCACAGCCTCCTTTCAGTTTCCAGAAATTTATGGTTCTCTATCTAAAATTCCTTAGCAAAGTGTCTGCCCCAGTGCTACCACCAACAAAAGCAAATGATTAAAGAAACTCCTCCTCCTCAGCTCCTCCTCCTGCAGCCTATCCACAAGGAGATACTGAAGATTCCGTAATACAAATGGAGAGCTAGAGGAAGGGTCACCAGGTGCCGATGAAAATGTCAAGTGACTGTAGGCCAATCCAGTTCCACAGCTGTAATATTCTCTACTAAAAAAAACATTTAGGAATAGTCCTATCTCCAAAATTATAACTTTTATGCTGAATCTCTGCTTCTTTATTCTATGTTTTACACGTCTATAATTTTTTCTTTCAACATTTTTATCTTTCTGGTAAAAATGTTCAAATTTACCTTTATCATTACCACCCCATTTCTACATTTCGGTTCTTCTCTTTGCTGCTTTCAAAACAAATTTTAAATTCGATTTTGGGTTTTCATTCTCTCTGCTTCATCAGTTTACCTTTGATCTTGGCTTCCTATGTTTATTCTCATCCTTTCGTCTTAGGAATTCAGGCTTCTATTTCATCAGTCTTGATTTATGTCGTAATCAATGCACCAAGGACCTTCCTTCTGGCTCATGAAGCTGGTCATTTTTAATGTAGCGCTTTTCTCTGCACCTTCAGCATGATGGTCTCCTTTTCCTGTGCCTACTGTTTTGCTCACCAATTCCTGGTTTATTTGTTTTTGAGCAAGAAGCTCTATGCAAACTCAGCCTCTGCCACCAAACTCACTGTCGGGGGTGTCCTTGGTCTGCCCAGTAATGCATTCATCATCTGAGATGTGCACTAAAAGACCACAGTTCTTTGCCAATATCTCCCTGTCTGAAGGACTCTCAGGACTGAGCTGGCCCCTCTTGGCCGCACTCTATCCTTCAGCCACTCTGAACACAGGAAGCCATTGCAAGTGACAAATACACCATGTACACTTCACCAAGGCTTTTTTCTGTTTCTACTTATACAAATGGCACTTGGATTATGTGATTTGTAGCTCTTAAAGGGAGATGCACCAGCACTGGCCTCCATCTCCTATGCATCAGTCATTTATTCTAGAAATGTGAGTTCCTCAAAGGCTCTGGAAAGAATCTTCAGCTGGGGAGCTGAGACGGAGGAGAGAGAGGGTGATTGTCAGCTTTCAGTGCACAATAGCCATGCTGCATGTCCCAACTAAGAGGAAGACAAAGGAGCAGAGGCTTGAGGTGATGAAATAAGATTTTTTTGCTGAAATTTCTCTTATTTTCAGGATGCCACAGAGACAAGCCACCAAATGTGTTTATCTAGCTGCAGTGACCCAGGGCTTGGTAACAATTCCTGTGATTTCCAAAATTAAATGGACTGAAAGTTCTACTTCTCATTGTAATGGGAGTTTTCGTCTTCTCGGGTGTGTGTGTGTGTGTGTGTGTGTGTGTGTGTGTGTGTTGCTATCAATCAAAACCCAGGACAAGCACTTAACCACTGAGCTACAGTCCAGACTTTAATTTTATTTTGAGATAGAGTCTCCTTAAGTCACTCAGGCTGGCATCAAACTCACAATCCTCCTGCCTCAGCCTCCCAACTAGCTGGGATTACACATACTTGCGCCACCATACCCAGCTTTCGATGTCTTAAGTAGTTTTTCACTTGAGCAGTGAACTCTTATTCAAGGAGTTATGATACAGAAGCATATTTCAGACAAATGATTTTAGAACTGTTTTTAGCAGAGACAGACACAGGAACAAAATAACCATATGTGCCCTCAACAGTCAGATTATGCTTCTTGAAAAATCTATCTCCATGGCTGGTTCCTCCGCATCTCCCATGAACTTGGCTTGGGTCACCTCTCAGTGTCCATCTGTGCAATGTGCACATTCTTATCTTTCCACTCGCAAGCTGCCCTCCCAACTGCTGCTCAGTGAGAAGTATATGTGTTTCTGTGTCAGGTTAACCCCTGACGGCCGTGGGAACACTTGATTTTGCTGTGGGTCACACTCAGCATCATATCTCAGAAGGAGGCAGAGAGAGACAGACAGACTGAGATGGACAGAGATGGAGAAACGAACACCACTCAATCTTCACATACATTCCAAGAGGTTTATTGTTGGTATTATTTTTTCCCTGCTGACTTATTTAGAATATGGAGTATGCTAGGCAATGCCTGGAACTTTCATAAACCAAACCCCAGTAGATGGTAGACCCAATCTTAGGGCCCACACAGTCTGCCCTTCAGTATCTCCTTCAGCCTGAATTGTGTAAGGGAAATTCTTGTGCATCAGTAGTTGAACCCAATAGAGATCCCATCAAATTACACTTGGGAGACAGATCTGTTTATTCATAAATTCCCAGAGGAGCCAGGCATAGTGGCTCACGCCTGTAATCCCAGCACTCAGGAGGCTGAGGCAGGAGGATCGCTGTGAGTTTGAGACCAGCCTGGGCTACATAGTGAGTTCCAGGCCAGTCTCAACTATATAGTGAGACCCTGTCTCAAGAAAACAAACAAACAAACAAACAAAAATTCCCAGTGGAATATCTGACAATTAATAAGTCCACTTCAGCAGTCTGTGGAAATAAATAGAATTAGAAGCTTTAGTCACTCCAGTTTGACTCTGACAAGACAATATTGTGACCCAACCATGACTGTTTTCCTGAAGGAAGTGAGGAGTCCTCTGCTTTTGTCCTTTGCCAGCCATGATACAGGATGCCACTTTCTGTCATCATCCTCAAAATGCAAATCCATTCCTCAAAGTATTAAGAAACAATATTGGTTAGCTTAAAATTTCCCTATAAAAAGAAGGAATAGGCATATATTACACCCTCACATAACAAGCAATTTAATAAAAATTCCTGTTGAACTTTTTATATTCTTCCAAAATCACTTTTCAGCCACCAGCTATCAAATCACTGCCATTCTCTGTTGATTTTCTTGTGTTTGGTAATTAAGCTTGATCAAGTCAATTTGATTGGCTTGGGAGTCATCCAGGGGATTGGTGGAGGACACTTCTGGATGTATCTGGGAGAGTCCTTGAAGTGTGAAGTCCTTGTATGCTGTATACGATCTCTGTTTTCTTCCTCTCTGACACTGTTTCCCTACTGTGCTTCCCAACCACCATAAATTAAGCCGTTTTGCTCTACCACATCCTTCTGCCATGAAATTCCTGCCTTGGAGCCAGCCGACCGTGGACTGAATCTCCAGGAACCATGAGCCAAACTAGACCTCTCCTCTTTTAAATTGTAGAGGTCAGGTGTTATATCCAGCAATGGGAAAGCTGACTAATACATCTCATCACACTCAGATGTCCTCTTGAGTCATAGGCAATTTGGCTCTGGCCCCAGTTTGCCCATCCTTAGATGAAACACCACAGCTCTCCAAGTATCTAATGGACCCAACCACAGAAGAAGGCAAGTTAGTGCTCACTCAGTGGTGATGGAACCCATTACATGGGCATCTCACCACCTTGTCTGAGAAGACTGTCGATGTGTCCACCTAAAAAGACAAGAATTATTTCTTTCCCTGCATTTGAGAAAAGTAGTGTCTTTTGCTAGGAAAATGTGTGTTTTTTACCCTTACTGCAAGACAAAGTCACTTATTTCAACAAAGATCCAGAGCTTCCCTGAACAAAACTGTAATGTACCCATTTGTCTGTCTCTGTTCCATCCAGTCACATTAGTAGACACTTCTAATTGATCATGAAAGCCAAACCAATCAGCATTTTACTTTTTTATCCTCATTGAATTTATTGGTACATTTTAGGTACACAGTACAGTTGCATTGATCATTGGGATCTTGTACCTTTACATGACAGGTCTTGGTTCTCATTTTTTCCCTTTGCTCCTGCCCTCCCTTCACCCCCTCCTCCCCTCCCCATTTACAAACTTTATTTCCATTTTTTCATTTTCTCCTTTTTTTTCTTAGCATTTTAAAATGTGGATAAGGAAAATGTTTAAGTACATAAGCAACCAACTCCAAAATCTTTGAGATTTTGGAAAATTCAGGAAAGAATGAAAGTTAAAATTACCTACCTTCTTTCTCTTCTTAAATTGCTGGATCAAAAACAAAAATTTCCCTTTTTTTCTCCAATATCACTTTTTAAATGTAGCCAATATTTGCCACTATGCTCCTAGACTTTTTAAAAAATCATACACAGACACACACACACATTAATGTGCTGGTGTTTTTGCAAAAATAAGATAATGATATGCATATTTCTCTATATTTTGTATTTTTGTCTAAAATAAAACATAGACAAGTATTTTAATTGGTACTGGTTCATTCATTTTAATAATCATGCTGTATTTCTTGAGACAGTTCCTCTAATTATTCATTTTAATAACTGCTATATGTCTTGAAACTGTTCTTTTATAGGACATGTAATTTCTATCATTTCTTCTCTCTCTCTCACTCTAAAAGATCATACTAGTTATACCAACTAATGGTCTTGAATCTAGAATATTTTTGTTTCTTTTTGGTTTATTTGTACACGTTTGCAGTACATAATGTTTACATTCTTTGTAGGCAGTTGGGACATATATATAACACATCTAAAGTCCTTTTTCAATCTTCTTTCCCTTCCTTCCCTTCCTTCTCCACCTATCTCTTATTTACATGCACCAACTTGTCTAGTAATCTCTCTTCTATCTTTTAGCAGCAATGAGCATTCTTGTAACTATAGTTGGTTTTCCAAATCAGCATATCAAAGGTCTCCATCCAGAAAAAAAAGACATGTCAAATATTTTCACTGTAGAATGTTAGTTCAGAATCATATATTTCTTCCTTAGCATCTAGAATTTACGCAGTGAAGATTTACTAAGGACTCAAACAGCCTTGAAATAAACATGACTGTACCCTATCAACATCAAAAGGCAGGCCAGGGATTTAGCTCAGTGGTGCCACACCTGCCTGGCAAGCACAAGGTCCTGAGTTAGATCCCCAGAATTACAAAAAAAAAAAAAAAGGCACAACATACTCTGAGATAAACAAGAATACATAATGGCAATACATCAGTCAGCTATGACCACAAAAATGCTGTGTAACAAAAATTTCCTCTCCTGTACATCTGTGTATTGAATAGAGAAAAATTGCTTTGGGTTGCAAGGTAATTTGAATAGAGAAAAATTGCTTTGGGTTGCAAGGTAATTTTTTGTGGGCCAGTGGGAACAGTTCTTCTGTACCTGAGTAGGACATCATTCTTTTAGGCCCATGTTCTCTCTCTCTCTCTCTCTCTCTCTCTCTCTCTCTCTCCCTCATTGAGTTTTATTGGTACATTTTATGTATACAGTACAATTACATTCATCATTGGGACCTTGTAACTTTACGAGACAGGTTTTTGGTTCTCATTTTTTCCCCATACCCCTGCCCTCCCTTCACCCCCTGCACCCCTCTCTATTTACAAAAGTTTTGTTTCCATTTTTTCATTTTCTTATATTTTTTCTTTTCCCCTTATAGGCCCATGTTCTTCTTATGAGCATGGCTGAAATGCAAGCAGTCAAAGATGAGCAAGTGTGCTTTCTCAAAATGAGCCAAAGCAATTCACATGGCCAAACTCAGTATCAGTGGAGAAGAGGAGTATACTCTCTCCAGGGAGGCTAAGGAGAAAGTAAATACTACACCATGACATACCACAAATATAGTAGTTCAACTGGTAAAGGCTTCTGGAATAGTCATAGGGAGACTTAGCCATCAATTCACCATTTGGAATCATCAGCAGACCTTCTTTTCAGTCTCTGTCCTGCCACCAATGACATAATGCCACAGATTGGGTAAGCTAAAAAGAAAAGAGGCTCATTTTTAGCTCATGGTTCTGATTCAAGGTCAAGGGGTAACAGCTAATGATAGCCTTCTTGCTGGCATATTCCTGAGGCAATATGATGATCACACAGTGAAAGACGGATGCTCAGAGATACCCAGTCAAATTAGCTATCATCATGGATTAATCCATCTGTGAGAGTGAGAGCCAATGATGTCACACAGATTTCACTTGATCCTACTTCTTAATATCTGACCATGAGGATTACATTTCAAGAAATTTCAGAGTGGACCGGCCATCTTTTTTTTTTTCCAGTACCACGGATCAAACTCTTGTGAGTCAGGCATGACACCACTAAGCTAAATACCAAGCCCCCAGAGTGGATCAGTTACACCCAAACCACAGCATTCCTCACTCAGGTATCACCATCTACAGTCGCACCCATGAGCTGAGTTCCCACATCTCTGGGTTCCTAAATGTGTGGCTTCTCAGGTTGGTCATTATCTTAGTTTCCTTCCTCTGAACACAAAATCTCCCAGTCCCCTTCTGAATACACACTCCAGAACCAGCCTGGCTCATGTGTCAGGTACAGTCTCCCTGGATGTCTCAACATCTGTCCTTTCCTTGCCTTGGGACTCTGTGTCTGCTACAGCAAGGAGTTTGAATTTGCTTTTCCACCCACTGGTACCAACACTGTTCTTTTCACATTAAAGTGGTTGTCTACTCTTTTATTAAGAACACTCTCTTCTTCCCTATGGTTGTGTAACTGGCTTTTTAAATCTCATAGTAGAATCTTGCAACTACATGTGCTGTCAAATGTTGCTTAACTGACCTATCCCAACCAGTTCAGCATACTAATATTATTTGAAAGGCTGATTCTGCATCCAGGAGTTGAGCATTCCTCCTGAGGTATCTGGCATCAGCTGTTGAAAGAGGTCTGATAACTCCACTATAACCTTCTCAACCACTAAATAAGCACCTCACTTTGCCAACTGTGGTTCACCCAATAATGGGGCTGCTTTGTGTCTTTCCCCCAAAAGAATTTGGGCTTCTCTGTCTCCATCAGACTTCCTTCATGCTTGCACAGATATCGTCTATAGAAATAGCAACAGGTAGCCTCATTTCTTACTATGGATATCAGCTTTCCTACAAGTGGTAGGCAAAGTAATGATTCCCTTCACTACCACCACCCCAAAGATGTTCATGCCCTAATCCTTAGAATCTGTGAATGTGCTATGTCACATGGCAAGGGGGAATTAAAGTCATTGAAGGACTTAGGATTGCTAATAAACTGACTTAAATATAAGGGTATTATTCTAAAGTTGCTTAGATGAAAGCCTTGAAAAAGGAAGGCAGAAAAGATGATGCCATGCGAGAAAATATTTGACCCACAGCTGCTGCCTTGGAAGATGGAGAAAGGAGACCAGGGGCCAAGGACTGCAAAAATCCCCTAGAAACTATAAAAGGCAAGAAAACAAGACTCTCCTCCACTGGGCCTCCAGAAGAAGCACAGCCCTTCTGATTCCACAACTGGAGACTCTGACCTCCAGAATTCTGCAAGAATCACTTCATATTGCTTTAAGCTACCAAGCTTGTGGCAAGTCATTACGGCTGCAATAAGAAACTGAGACACTGTAGGGTGACCATGTGTCACTTTGATGTTCTCTCAGAGGGCAGGCCTGAGTGTAGTTGGGTTCTGTGTCCCAAAGAGCTGTGTAGCAATGTCCACAGCGTACTGTATTCATCTGTTCTGCATCACTGTGCAGGCTCAGGGACACCCTGTACTGGTTGTTGTGTGCCTCCGTAGGAGTGTATTAAGAATCAGTAGCTCTGACTTTATTCCTATTGGTATTCTGTCATCGTGGGCTGCTTAGCTTGTGTGAGCTACTCATCAGCTGCATGGTGCGGAGGACACAGTCACCAGCCCCATAATACTTCAGACACATGCCAGTTACAGTTGCAACATGCATTTCTCTTCCACCCCATCACCCTGGAACTGTCCAGTTGGCAACTAATACAACAATGATGGGGGAAAGAACTGACTAGGCTTTGCTCTTGACAAAGGGACCAACTTGGAAAAAGATTAAAAATAGATGCCCTTGAGGAAAGAAGAACTATGGATGCAGATCCTCCCTCCTCTCTAACTCATGAGCCCATTTTTCAATCCAAAAAAATCAAACCTTCAACATCCATTAACTTAAGAAAAGTTAATTGGGAATTTTCAAGAATCCATGTGTATTCTGTAGCAGACAGCATTTGTGCTTGTTCCTCACTGAAAACGTTTGAAGAAATAATACTTCAGTCTTTGCTGTAGGGGATACAGTGAATGGTGCCAGTCATCAACTGTGCCAGGAAAAGCAACCTGCTTGAGGGGAGAGGCTTCCCCTCAGTATGCTGGCACCTCTGGTGTTGGCACTGGTTGCACCTCTCAGCCTCGTGATACCCAGTTGTGTGCACTGAGCCTCAAATTCCCACAGCTTCCGGAGCCAATCTAACCATCACCATCAAGAAAAGCTAAGTGATACATTCACATGCAGGAGTGGATATGCAAGAACGCCTGGATATGTCCTCCGCCAGAAAGGGCTTGGTTTCCAAATCTTTTCCACAGAGTTCTAATGATCTGTGTTCTAATGATGTGTAAAATTAAAGATTAACCCTTTGTGGCTGGAATTCATTTGCGATGCAGGTGCTCAGGGCAAGTGATTAGGGTCACAGGAGGCTTCCTCTGTGCCCTTGCATCACACCACTCACACCTAAGCCTAAATGCAGCCCTTGATTCTTTCTGCTAAGTGAAATGGCTTCCGTGGATATATTGCTCATCAGAGATACACCAGGAATATTTAGGATATGTTTCAAAGTTCTCAGCAAGGAAAGTTTATGTCCCCTGCCAATAAGCTATGATGTCAAGAAGCTCACGATCCTTAAGTCACACATCAGGGTCAACAAATTTTCCATAAAGGGCCAGAGCGCACGTATTCTTAGGCTCTAGAGGCCACATCTTCTCCATTACCGCTGTTCATGTAGCATGAGAGCAGATATGGAATGTATGTAAGCTAATACATGCCTGTGCTCCCACAAACTTTATTTATAAAAATAAGTAGCAGGCTCACAGATTTCGAGGGGCACCTGAGACCATTCACAAATAAGAAGCAAGCTATGCCAGGACCTGAACCCAGATCTTTCTGACCCCAAATATAGTGCCTGTTCACTGTACCACACAGAGTTTAGGGCATGGTTTTTAGCACTTAAGAAAATCATGACTTTAGCTCGAATCAACCAATTTTCTATCCAGGCCCTCTTACCACCATGCATGTTCATGAGGCCATAGCTGTAGCTGGAAAACCTCACCAGCCTGTGGCCATATGAGCACAGGTAAGGTAACTGACCCACAGGACCAAGCCAGGAGACATGTATGCCATTAGCTCTCTCCAGAGAGGTTTGGCAGCCACAAACACCATATCTGAATGAAACTGCAGGGCATCTTCGGTTGGATTTCTCATGGCTTCCAGAACCACATTATCAAGACTACTTTTGCACCAGAGGGGATCAGACAACCCTCACATTGCCCCATTGGGTTCCTTCTGGTTCACTAGGAGGATCAGAGCTTGCTCGAGTATCATCATAGCTGCTTGGCAAGAGAGCTGTGCTCCTGCAGGTGCTGCGGCAGTCATTCCCAGAGGGTGCCTTGAGTGCCATCTATGGGAGCCCTGATGGCCTGATTCACCTCTTTCACCACCCCTCCTGTGCAGGGGAGGTGGAGCATTCAGTGGGCTGCTCAGATGTGAGGATGTTGGCTGCTCACATCTGGAGTGGAGAAGTGCAGAACTGTCACCTCTCTCCTCCCCCTTCCCTTACTCCATCATCCTCCCTCTCCTGCCATTTGTCCTCCCAAGATCACTGAGGTCTTTCTGCCCTCATGTGATGAGAAACAGAACCACCCACATGGCCCAGCAGGCTCTCTGGAGTGCTCTACTGTGTGTATGGCCAGCACTATTAATATGTCACCATGACTTAGTTTTGCTTTGCTTCCTTTCTGCACTCTTCTCTCAGGAAACTCTGTATGCAGGAAACAAGCCATTTTGGCCACAGGCAGCATTTTGGGGCTTCTGGCGTCTCTGGAATTTTGTCCTCTCTCACACAACCCCACCTAACCAGCCCTTCCTTAACATCTGCCATCTTTAATTATGTTTTATTCCCTAAATCCAACTAACATTCCTGCATCAACCTGGCAAGAGGAAGTTCAAGTTCTTACCAAAGCACAGCAACCACAACACGTATATTTTAGCAAACTGAGGGGCTGGGATTTTTATCCTCTGGCAGCACTCTCACTGTTTCTCTTTCCTTTTGCTCTCCTGGAAGAAAACCACTGCTTCCTCCCTAATTGCATTGATTCATCTGGTGGCATACCTTGTATATGGCACTTTAGATGATAGATAGCAATTTGTTAATATCTTGTCACCAAGATGCAGTGATTGAAACTGTGGTCCGAGGCACGCAGCCATATCTTCTCTCGTCAATTGATTGCCTTCCTTCTTGCAAGATGGGAAAACCTCTGCAGTGAGGCCAATCGATAGCTGTGCATTCAGCCATAATTGTAGCTTAACTCGCTGTTCTCTAAAAAGTTAAGCTGTGTGATTTGCACATAATTGAGCTCTGCAAAAAGTCATACTTGCCTGCTCAAGGAGGAAATTAAGCAGCCAGACTGCCTGACTATTGGCCACCTGCTCTCTCTTTCCCTTCGTTTGATCTCCTTGGGCCAGGTCTTCCCTAGCCAACATCTGTCTTCTCTAAGTCAGTTTAGATCTTGACAACCAAGGCCAGCCATTGGTGGCAAAGCAGATGAACTAGAACACTCGGGCCCAAGAGCAGCCTCTTCCTCCATTATCCCCAGAATTACTCCAGTGATGCTTTGCACCATCCCTGGTTTGGATGGTCATGCCTTGATCACTGGTTCACATGCTGAAATTACACACTGCCTTAGGAGACAAAAATCCTAGAGCAGTGGGAACCAACAGTGAGCCCCAGTGTGAGCCATGGACTATGGGTGACAGTGATGTCTTCATGTACACTGTCCCTTGATTGTAACTCACACATCACGCCAGAGCTGGATGCTGGTAATGGAGAAAGCTGTGCCTGTGCAAGTACGGGGCATGGAACTTAGCACTTTGCTCTCCATTTTTCTATGAACTCCAAAATGAACAGTCTTTACAAAAGAGAGCTAGAGATGTGTCCTCCTGCAGCCGGCCTTCTGCGCTCAGGACACATGAGAATGACTCCAATGGGTCTCTCTTTCCATGCGTGGTTTGATTTGTCTTCATTCAGCTAAGAGCCAGAGGAATGAGGCACAGGGACCCTGGGGTGCTTTGAAATAAGACAAGCCTTGCTTCAGGAGAGACAGAACAAGGGAATACACACCCACTGCCTTTCCACAGGGCCTGAGACACTACACTGCAACAGCACGGGCCACGATTGCAGAAGTAACTGTGGACATTGCTGAGTACATACTCTGGGCAGGTATGCACGTGTCACCTTGTTTGGTTTTCACCACAACCCAAATGGGAGGTGGGACCAGAGGATAAACGCAGTACAGAACAGAGGTGTACAGACGCTGCAGCTAGAGTGCTACGGATCACACTACTCGGCTAGGGACTGCCATGCTGCCCAGCCAGGGACACTGAAACTACAGAAATGTGTAGGGAAGGGAGTCTGAGGCCCACATGGCTGCAGGGCTGGTTTCCTCGGGATCTGAGGGAAGGATCTGTTCCAGGGATTTCTTCTTAACTTGTAGATAGATAGCAGTCATCACATAATGTCCTCTGTGGCCAGTGTCCTCAAAGCCTCTTAGAAGCCTCCAGTAGTTTTGGATTGGACTCCCGTGTAATACATTTACCTTTACCGCTTTAAAGATACTGTCACCAAATACAGTCACATTCTCAGGGACTGGGGGTCAGGGCTTCAACATTTGAATTTGGGGAGGGACGTAATCCAGAATACAATAGTACAGACCATAGCTGTACTTCTGGCCAGCTGCATGACTCTTCACCCTTGCTTCATCCCTTGGTGCCTGCCTTGCTGACCTCAGGAGGTTGCTGGTAAGGGCAGAAGTATCAGAAACCTGCATGGCTCACACCCACCCTTCATCCACATGAGCCATTATCAGGCTCAGCCCAGTCTCACAGGTGAGCCACCTGAGACTCTGATATATGTATCACATTTTCTATCCATTCATCCAATCACAGGCACACAACTACACTCTTATGAGTAGTGCTGCAATAATTACAGGTATGCGGGTATTTCTCATAAATATTCCTTAACACTTTAAAAAATCCCTAAAGTGTCAGCCAACTTTAGCTGATTTCTTAGGCTTTTTTTTTTCTTTTCTTTTTTGTACTGGGGATCGAACTCAGGTCCTTGTGCTTGTGAGGCAGGCAAGGCAGGTGACAGAACCAATGACCTAAATCCCTGGCTCTTTTGCTTTGTTTTTAATTTTCTTTGTTTTGCCATCAAAGCAAAATCTACTATCCATAGATAATTCTAAAATGTGTGGTTTTTGCATTCATCTTGTGACTGCCCCCACCAAACAATTGCTAAAATTGTCATTGTCTAGCCTAGTGCAATTAACCTGCAGAATGGGAGGTTGGCAGCTTGGATGGAGTCCTAGGGACAACAGTAAAACACACTTTTGAGACCTGCTGGGTCACCAAGGCTCCTGCTAACATTCAAGGTGAACTTGAGTGGGAACAGAGTCAGGAACAATGCTGACTTGGACTCACTAGCAAGGAGGTTTAGGAACATGGCAACCAATTCGCTTTGCTAACACTTTCGTTTTTCCTTTGTAAAAGTTACATACAGTAATAGAAATTTGCATCCAAAAAAACTATAAGAGCCCTTTACATGCCAAATAATGTATGCTAGTGAAAAAGAAGCACTGTGACATAGTTTCATTCTCCATGATTGTATTGGTTTCCTAGGACTGCCATACAAATTACCACAAACTGGTAGGCTAAACACAGCATAAGCCATTCTCTCCTGATTCTAGAGGCCAGAAGTCTGAAATCCAGGTGTGGGCAGAGCCACACCTTCCGCAGGTCCAGGGGCAGATCTTTCATTGCTTCTCCTAGCTGGGTAGATCCTGGTGTGCCTTGGCTCCAATCTCTACTTCCACTGTCTTCCCATGATTTCCATGGTCACTTTTCCCTTCTGCCTCTCAGTCCTCAGTACAACACCCACATGTTGGTTTTCAATTGCATCCTACTCAGTATGACCTCATCTCAACTAACTATACCTGCAATGACTATTTGTAAGTAGAGTCACAGTTTTGGACTTGGAAACCAAGAAATTATAAATGCAATTAAAATAAAAGCAAAGAGAGTTTTTAGCAGGGTACCACATGGATTTGCAAATTGGGAGACAGAGATTCATCAAGTGCTTCATTAAGAAAAGAGGATGGATTGTTGAGGAAAAAATGGCAGAACAATGAAGTAGTATAAAATAACTTCCACTGAACAATTTTCAATTGGCTCTGTTAATTACACAAGTTATTTTGAACAAATTGTAATTAGTGCTGAGGGTCTATTCATACATTAAGCTATACTTGATTGGTTTCTAGGGGAGATGAGAGGTGTTACCAGAAAGCAATAAGTCTTTTGGAAGAGTCAATGAATCAGCAGAATTCCAAGGTTGGAAACTTGCCATCTGTAGTCCCCTAAGTTCATTCTTCCCAGACTGCTGTTCCTGTGGACCAAGAGACAAAGGATTTCTGTCAGATATGATCTCTGAGAGAAAAGTTACTCCATCTTGACAAAACTGCAGCCATCTTAATTTTTACTTCCACAAGACCTCAATCTTTCAGAAGAACACAATTCAGCCCATAATTATGGTAGATAAAATAATCCTTAGTGATAGAGAAAATAATAGTGCAGTGCAGCCAATGATTTTGTGAACAAATCAGAAATAAAACGAAAGTTTAGACAAGAGCAGAGGCATTTATTCAGGGTCTTTAAAGGAAACACAATATCAGGAGGCAACAGGGACCCAGGGCAACTAGACTGTGCTCTGACAGATGGGGAAGGGCAGCGTTGTTAACGGCCCAGAGTTGTTTTGCACAGATCTAGACTGTGCAAGTAAATAGTGTATGACTCCAAAAGTCCACTACTTATTCCTTTCCAGCAGTTACAAAGTGGGTTCTGTGGTTTGTGTTTTAGAAGTGTATGGAATTCACTCTCTCTAGGGCTCCCTTACTCTATTTTGGGGACTCTGAAGTAAAGTGAATCCATTTGATGATCTCTTTTTTCAAGCACCATAGATTAATAAACCAGTATTTTCAGAAACATGGCGTTTGGAGTTCTATGTTTCTTTTCTTGGGCTCACTTCAAGAAAAGATGTTCCAAGATACCAGAAGGTTGACTATGTTGCCTTCCCCGAGGGAGAAGAAGTGGCTTAGCAGAAAGTTCACAGCATTTAGAATTGCTCAACCTTGGTCTATAACTGTTAGACAATGGTTTCTAGGCCTCATTTCTCAACCGTAATGATACCCACTCCACAGTTTTGTTGGGAATGCTGAATATAGTAAAAGTGCCTTGCTAACTGTCAAGTGGCATGCAAATGTGCTGGGATGGTTTCTGGCCACACAAAAACATGTGCTGACTTGGGACTTCTCCGCGGAAGAGAAAGACAAGATGAGCCCAGGGGTACGCAGAGTCAAAGTAAGATGTAAACAATGAACCAGACATGAAGACTGTCCACCTGTTTGTTTTCAATAAAACAATATCCAATAACAAGCACTCCTATTTTCCCATGTTTCTTATTTACTTAAGTCAATGTTCCATTTTGGCAAAGGATTCTAAACTTAACTACCAAGTTAAATGTATATTATTTTTTGAGAAAGGGAACAAGCTATGTCTAACTTGTACACATTTCACTGGTGTTGTGTCCAAACGGTTACATCAGGTATTGCATGTGAAAGGCTAAGGTTCAGAGGAAGGAGAAGAGAGGTAAATTCAGGTGGTGTTTCAGTTGCAAAGTGAGAAATACTGTTTATATTCTAAGCAATATTTCTCTGACATTAATTGTTTTATCACACATAGAATTTTAACAATGAAATTTTCCTCAGAGTTCTTTTTTTTTTTTTTTTGCCGGGGTTTGAACTCAGGTCCTTGCACTTGCAAGGCAGGCCATGGAACTGCTGAGCTAAATCCCCAGCCCTCCCAGAGTTCTTTAAAAGCAATTTATAACCTCATCTCTCCAGTCATGGCAATGTCAGCTACAAGGAAAAGCAATCTAAATGACCGATACAAAAGGAAAGAGTTATGAACTGTGGTACATGATTCTATGGATATGTTGAAATCAAAATATGATAGCTATGTAAGGGCATGTTAAAATTCTTATGGTAAGATAACTCAATAAAGAAAGAATATACAGTTTTATCTATAATGTAATAATTAATTATGTAAAAATTAAGTATGAATAAAAATTAATTGAATGAGAACCCAGAGAAATAAAAATAATTGATAGGGTTACACAGTGACATGGTGAAAAAATGTTTTTGGGTTATTTGTGACAAGTGAAAAGATATATTTTTAAAGGCATCGTCTTTCTTGAAGTATAACCAGGATCCGCACTGAATGTAGGAAGATAAAATAGACAAAGAAAGCCTCCTCCTGTCTTAGAACTTGGGTTCCTAAGTTGCGAAGAGGGTTGTATGCAGAGACCAAAGCATTCTAAAGCATCGCTGGTTTCCATTAAAATGTCATTTATGGAATTAAAAATTAATTTTATGGAAATGAATATAAGCAGTCTATTCATTAGCATCCACTTGATCTGATTAAGCTTGGAATAATTATAATAGCCACTTCTGCACTGTTATTTAGGAGGATGAAATCTGTTGTGAGTTTTTGTTCTTATTCTGCTAGGAAACAACACTGAGATGAGTTGTTAAACTTCTGTGTGGTGGTTACTCTTGCTTCTCCAAGATCCTAGAAAAGCAAAGTGCTGCCTCTGGGAAGTTATTCATGACAGTGAGTCTAATATAATGAGAGTTCCTCAGCAAAGCCAACCCAGGCCTCCCCTTAGTAAGCTAAGCAGAGCAGACAAAAACCCCATTGTGGCTCCAAAGCAGGGAAGATACATCAGCTGAACCCAGGCTCCTCCTTTCCTGAGGACATTTGGAAAAACACCTGTTGAAATTCCGTCTTCCACAGTAATAGAAGATCTCAAGAGAAGTGCGCTGTGTATCTCTCTTTCCAGGTTAAGAACTATGTATTTCCATGAACTCTTAAATGTTCTACTTTAAGGAACACACACACACACACACACACACACGTACATACATTCTGTGGCAGCTATGAGAATGCATATAAGGAGCAGACCACTGACTTTGGGGAGCATAACTGCCCAGGGACTCCAGCTATGCACCCTGAAAGCTATTGCCACATGGCAACAAGGGCACAACTTCCCATGGTACTTCTGCCCCATGACTGAGCCTCGCAGGGATATTGAGGCAGCCCCAGTTGGGTCCTCAGCAGTCTTTCTGAAGCTTCCTTAGCCCCAGGGTACTCAATGAGGGGTTTGCCTAACTCCAGTCACTCACTTGTTTCACTCCTGGACTTGGAGTCAACTCATGGCACCATTTATTGTTTTTTTCTCTCCTAATAAAATCCTTGCCTATTGCATCTAGTTCTTAGATGAGGGGTGGGAGGGATGCATTATATTTTACAGATTTATATGGGCACACACTTATATATGCATATACATATGTGCATACACACACATATATATATGTGCATGTTTGAATCACAATTCATCTACTGAGCCAAATCCCCGGCCCTCATCTACATTTGATGAGGCATTAGTTATGTCCAGATTTTTTCCGTTATAAAAGCATCCATCTATCTCACTTTTGTGATAATTTTGCTATTCCTTTGGGGGGCAAGTTTTATTTTTAGCTGTGCCATAATGTCCCTGTTGGAAATACCTCCAAGAACTCACACCTACCTAGTCCTTTTTTCCTACGTGATAGCATTCTTAGTAGTTAGAATTTTTCTGGCAAGTGAGCCTGGCCCTCCTGGATGAGTGTATAGAGCACAGAAACAGGAGCTGGTCTCATCTCCCAAGGGTGCTCCAGGTTCCAGGCCAGTACTGAGCATAGGTCCCTGCACATCCTGCAGCAGTGAGGAGTCTCTTCACTCTTCCCTCCCTACCACTACCCTTGCTGCATTCCTTGCTGCCCTCTTCCCATCCCACATCAATCAGAGTACCTGACTGCATGCAACAGAAATAAGTTCTTCTCACTTCCTCGGAAGAGAAGTTGAGAGGAGGATGTCAGGGTGCATCTGTAAGGGTGGAAGAGTCAGTCTTACTCCCCCTGAGGTTACAGGAACTCTGGCAAGGATCCTTCTCAGGCAGAGTGTGGTGAGTGAAGAGGTCCCAGGCTTCTTTGCCCTTGCATTGCTTTCTTGAGATTCAAATCCTAGTTGCAAGGTACCTGTGGAGGTGCCCTTGTCCCCAGCTACTCAGGGCCACTTGCTAAACTGTTATGGGCTACACGGGCCCCTATGCTCACTAGTCTACAAATAACACGAGGCCATTTCTTTTTTTTGGTGAAAGGAAAAAGGCTTTATTCAAAGCTAGGCCCAAGATAGAGATGTCTCATATTGCTACAAATCACCATCACACTTAGGGGTGTGCAAGGGCCTTTTATAGCAAAACAGATAGAAGGGAAGCAATCCAACAAGACAGTAGGCAATTGCAGGCTTGCTTTGTCTCTCCCCAACATCTTCCACTTCCTCCCTGCTCTGTGAAATGAAGGATACTAGACTTTGATTCCCTGGTCCCCATATCTGCATATTCTGTCCTTTCATCTGTGTGAAGGAGAGGAGTGGGTGGTAAGTATCCAGTGCCTGATGAAGTTGGAGCGCCAGTGGAAAAAAAAATTAACTTTTAAAGCTCCATCTCACCCTGACCATTATACCCTGGGGCCCAGGAAGTCCCTGGTGTTTACAGTAAGCAGAGCTCAGAATTTCACTCCCAAGAACACACAAAAACCAGTAGAATCAAGGAAATTCACCCAAAATATGGAGGAAAAATGGGAAGAAGAAAAATGAATGCTGAGCCACACATGCAGCGTTAATCATAATAAATATCCAGCACACACCCTTGTGTCCATGAATCCAGTCTTTGCATTCGTAGATGTTCAGATTGGCCACCGCTACTGGATGATAAGGTAGTGAATGTCCTAATGAAAGCAAGTCTCCTGTTTGAGACAAAGCCTGCCATGGCCAGGCCTGAACTAACTGAGTTCCTGAGTTTCATTTCCATCCATGACCTTGGGGTTCAATCTCAGTGTCCAGAAATAAAATGTTATCTGTCAGTGCAGGGCCAGCAGCACTTTACATAAATTTCCTTTCAGATGTCTCTTGCTCACTTTCTAGAGCTTTGCTGTGGGACTTGCTTCCTTCTAGTAGGTGTGGCTTTCTGTTGGTGGTGTTTTATTTTTGTATTTCTTGGATACTTTTGGTTTTTGGTTTTTACTGATTCCCAAAATGTGATAACACGGGACTGTCAGCTGTCAATTGTCTAGAAATTTTCTCTCCCCTTCCCTGAATCCACATCAGTCTCCTTTCCTTCATAAAAATATTCCATTCTTTTCTTTTATTTCACTTAAGAAAACTCACGGGCAGGGGATTTAGCTCAGTGGTTCCGTTGCCTGCTTTGCAAGTGCGAGGACCAGAGTTCAATCCCCAGTACCAAAAAAGAAAAAAGGAAACTATAAATAGTTGTCCTTGGAAAATAATCATAAAGTGAGAGTCTGCATGAATTAACTTGCTTTTACTGAGAAAAAGAAAACCACATTATTTACAAATGAATTTTGAATTTGTTTCAGGGAAGTCCAGAAGAGGGATGTTCAAGTTGTTACTTGGTAATTTACCAGCCTTGTCATTCCAGGTAAAGATGGCCTTGCAACAGGAAGGATTTGACAGAAAGAAGAGAGGGTACAGAGACATCAATGAGATTGACATCAACATGAATGATCCTCTTTTTACAAAGCAGTGGTACCTGGTAAGTGTCTGATATTTCTAACATCTCGCATGCCCTCTTAAAAGATGCATTTTTTTCTCCTTAGTCGGGGGATGTTAGCCTGTGCCTGGCTCTATGAACTCTCTGTGCCCTCCAACATTCGTGGACTTTCTATCACCTCCTCCCCTAATCTACTTTCTTCTGGAATTGCCAAATAGACATGTCCTGCCAGGGCCAAAGCTACTAACAATGGCAGATCACATACTACTAGACTCTGGAAAACTTAACCATATGTGAATGAAGACTTGCAAAAACACATAAAAGTCAAATCAAAGATCTGGGAGGGGTGATCCATGGGTCTCAGAAGGTGGAGTAATTGGAGGAAAGTAATGTCACAGGCCCAAGAGAAACAATCCAGTGACTGCAGAAGGGTCAAGCGAGAGAGCTTAGAGACTAGAGTAGCAAAAGTAGCATCTCTTAGTTCTTCTTGCAATGGTGGGAACTCAATTCTACACAGCTGAATGGGATGTAGGATTCCAGGCTCTGACATCCAGTCTGTCTGGTGCAACAATACTTTCTGTCTTTCCAGAAGTTCCTCATGATCTATGTGGACTGCTTGGGTTTTGTTTAAAAGAAGATCAGTGAGTCCCAGCCAACCTGAACTGCAGGGCATACTGTGGGGGAAAGTGACTCACACATGAGAATGAAGCTTAATTTTATTTAAGATTTAAAGGTGATGACCAAGACAGAAAACTCAGTCACAGCCCTGTGGACTGTTAGGGATGCATCACAGTCCCCCCCACACCCCCCAGAGCTTCAGAACTTGACTATGCCTCGTGCTTTCTTTTTCTTTAATTATGTGGAGAGAGCCAATGGCCTTACCATCCCATTTCTCGCAGAGTGGGTAGTGGCCTCATGATTATTTTAAAATTAATGTTATTGGTACATTTTAGGAATACAATATAATGACATTCATCATCAGAGATTTGTACCTTTATGTGATATATCTTGATTCTTATTTTTTCCCATTCCCCTGCCCTCCCTTCAACCCCTCTTCACCCCTCTCTATTTACAAACAATTTGTTTTCATTTTCTCATATTAATTCCATTCCCTTATTTACTTTCCCCAACCCCTAACCACTCCCCTTTCCCCTTTGCACCTTTTTGTCCTATTTCACATTATCTATCATACATTTTTATCCTTATTTACACTTTTAGCTCCTCACACCAGAGAAATTATCAGTATTTACACATGTGTGTCCTATTTATTTCACTTCAGATTATCATCTACATGTGCATCCATTTAGCTATAAATGTTTCTACTTTCTTGTTGTTTATGGCTGAGTAGTTCTCCATTTTGTAAAAAATATGTATATATTTTCTTTATCCAGTCTCCAATTGATGGGGAACTGGACTGTTTCCAGTTTTTAGCTATAACAAACTGTGCCGCTATAAACATGGGTGAGCATATATCACTGTGGTATGATTCTTTTCATTTGGGGGGAAAGATACCCAGCAGGTGAATAGCTGTGTCAAATGGGACCTCCAATCCTAGTTTTTGAGGTATCTCCATACTGATTTCCCACAGTGGCTGCACCAGTCTGCACTCTCACCAACATTTGAGAAGGGTTCCTTTTTCCCTACAGCCCCACCGGCATTTGTTATTGGTTGATCCCATGATAGCAGCCATTCCTTCTGGGGTGAGGTGAAATCTCAGTGTTGCTTTCATTTGCATCTCTCTACCAGTGATGTTGAACATTTTTTCATATTTTTATTTGCTTTCCAACTTCATTGTCTGAGAAATGTCCGTTCATTGCTGATGCCCATTTTTGGATTAGGTCTTTAAATTTGGGAGGTCTGATTGTTTTAAGTTCTTCAAATATTCTAGATAGTGGACCTTTGTCTGAGGAATAGCTGGTAAAAATTTTCTCCCACTTGTGGGTTGTCTCCTGGATCTGTTGGTGGTTTCTCTTGCTGTGCAGAAGCTTTTTAATAAGAAGAGATCCCATTTGCTGATTCTTTGTGCTAGTTCACGAGCAACCGTGGTTTTGTTCTTGATAACTTTTCCTACACTAATGTCTTGAAGAGTTCTACCTAACCTCTCCTCCAGCCAGTTTAGAGTATCTGCTTTAATATTTAGATCTTTAATTCACTTTGATTTTAGTCTAGTTCATGGAGAGAGATATAGGTCTAGTTTTAATCTTTGGCAAGTTGAAACCCAGTTTTTCCAGCACCATTTATTAAAGAGGCTATCTTTCCTCCATTGAGGGTGTTTGGCTCCTTTGTTGAAGATGAGGTGGCAGAGTGTATCTGGAGTTGTTTCTGCGTCTTCTAACTTATTCCACTGGTCCTCAAGTCTGTTTCTTTGCCAGTACCATGCTGCTTTATCATGATAGCTTTGTAATATAGTTTCAGGTTGGAGATTGTAATAACCCCTACCTTGTCTTTGTTGCCTAGAATTACTTTTACTATTCTAGGTCTCTTCCTGTTCCAAATGAATTTTTGGATTGCTTTCTCAAGGTCTGTGAAATAGGCTGCTGGGATTTCAATTGGGATGGCATTAAATCTATGTACCAGTTTTGGAAGTATCACCATTTTCACTATGTTGATTTTTGCCACCCAGGAACAAGGAATGTCTTTCCATTTTCTGATATCCTCTTCGATTTCTTTATTCAGAGTACTATAATTTTAAGGTAGAGGTCTTTGATTTATTTTGTTCAATTGATTCATAGGTATTTCTTTTTTATATGCCATTGTGAAGGGAGTTGTTTCTCCAGTTCCTTTTTCAGTAAATCTGTTATTCATGTACAGAAAAGCTATTGATTTTTGCGTGTTGACCTTGTAACCAGCTACTCTACTGAATTTGGTTATTAAGTCTAGAAGACTTTTGGTGGAGTTCTTGGGGTCTTCTATATAGAGTAGCATGTCATCTGCAAATAATGACAATTTGACTTCTTCACTTCCTATCTTTATTCCTTTTATTTGTTTCTTTTGTCTAATTGTTGTGGGTAATGTTTCCAAAACTATATTCAACAGTAATGGTGATAGTGGACATCCTTGTCTTGTTCCTGATTTTAGAGTGAAGGATTTCAATTTTTGGCCACTTACTATGATATTGGCTGTTGGTTTTTCATAGATGGCTTTTATCAGATTGAGGTAGAGACCATATATTCCAATTTTTTGTAGGGTTTTTACCATGAATGTGTGTTGAATTTCATCGAATACTTTTTCTTCATCTATTGAGATGATCATGTTTTTTGTCCTTGGCTTTATTAACATAGCATATTGCATTTATTGATTTGCATATGTTGAACCATCCCTGCATCCCTGGGATGAATCCCACCTGTTTGGGTATATGATCTTCGTGATGATCTTCTGCATTCATCTATTTGTCAGTATCTTATTAAGGATTTTTTCATCCATGTTCATTAGTGAGAATGGCCTATAGTTTTCTTTCTCAGTTGGGTCTTTCTCTGCTTTTTGGATCAAGGTGATGCTTGCTTCCAGGAATTAATTTGGGAATGTTGCTTCCCTTCAATTTTATTGAAGAGTTTAAACAGGAGTGGCAGTAGTTCCTCTCTAAATCCATTTGATCTGTGAAGAGGATAGCTACTCCTGCTTTTTTGTGGGTTCCTGTCACATGGAATACTGTTTTCTACCCTTTAACTTTCAGTCTATGAGTTTCTTTTTGAATTAAGTATGTTTTATATGCAGCATATTGTTAGATCTTGCTTCTTGACCCATTATGCCAGTTTATTTCTTTTAATTGGTGAATTGAGACTATTAACATTGATGGTTATAAGTAATAATGTATTGGCTTATCCTTGTCATGACTTTTTTTTTGTTTTTGGATTCTCCCCCTTTGCATTTAATTTCATGTTGTGCCTGATGGATTCATTTTGTTGAATTTACCGGAGTTGTGATCCTCATTATCATTTCCTAGGATATTGTTTAAAATTTCTTACCAAACCATGAAATTCATGAAGTTCCTCAGGTGCTCTTTGTCATGAAAGTATCTTATTTCTCCATCAATTTTGAAAGATGGTTTTGCAGGGTACATCAATCTGGGTTGGAGTTTCCTTTAGGGTTTGATATATGTCACTCTAAGCTCTTATTGCCTGCTTGCCACAGAAGTCTGCTGTGATTCTGATGGACTTTCCTTTGTATGTGATTTGTTTCTTTTCTCTACCTCTAGTGTTTTGTTCTGCTGGGTTCCTGGAATCTTAACTAGTATATACCTAGGTGTAGACTTTTTTTAATCACGGCTAGTTGGAGTCCTATATGCCTCACTTATTTGTATGCCAATTTATTTTCCCCTGTTTGGGAAGTTTTCTGCCATTACTTCTGTGAACAGTTTTTTTTTTAATGTAATTTGGACACTCTCGTGTTTCTTCATTGACTCTGCTCAGTCTTATTTTATCCTTCTTTGCATCTTCTAGCAGCTGCTGGATTGATTTCTCATGGTTCCTTACTATTTTTAAGAAATTTTTCTTGGTCACTAATAGCAATCCTGTTTTCTATATCCGAAATTCTGTCTCCACATTGGCTCATTCTGCTGAATAAACTTTCAACAGAGTTTTTAATCTCCTGGAAATCTGTTTGCATCTGTTTTATGTATCCTATTTGTTTCCCATGTTGGGATTCCATCATGTTCCTCAGCTCCTCTAATTTTTTTGCCTGTGTCTGCTCTAGATTTATTAATCATGTCTTGCACTATACACACAATCTCTGTTGTTATCTGAGAAATTATTTCTAATTTCATTTCTTCCAGAGGCTCTTCTATTGCAGTTCAGGGAGTCCAGGTGGTTGAGTATCAGATTGTTCCATCTCATTGACCTTTGGGGTTGCCTTAGGTGATCTGGAAGTCTGGTTCTGAGACTTGTTTACATGTCTTCTCATTTCATCAGATGCAGCCTGCTGCACCTTTGTTGAAGCAGCTTTTTGCTCACACAGTGGTCTTCATCTCAGCAAGCCACCAAGCCTCCTTTTCTCTGCCACTCACTACTGAACCACTTCCTGGGTTCAGTGTGGGAGCCTTTTGGATCCCTGTGCTGTCCTGTTGTCTGGGTGGGGTTCTGGCTGGGGCCTATGCACACTTTGGATGGTATCTAAGCATTCCTCTAGCTAGGGCCTGCCCTCCCACATAGCTGTTGCCTGGGAGGGCCTTTAGATGGGGGCTGTGCACCCTAGTTGTTGGTGCCTGGCTAGAATCTGCACACACTTACCAACGGTATCAGGGCAGGCTTCTGGCTATTGCTTGTGCACCTGTGCAGCTCTTTTCCAGGCAGGTCTTTAGATGGAGCTTGTGCACCCAAGCAGCCAGGGTCGGGGCAGGGTCCTGGCTGGACCTGCCTGCAGCTGTGCCACTCTGGTCCACACTGGCTTCTCACCCTTCTCATGCTTTCTTGACATGGAATTCTCAAAACCCAATGTGGATAATTGAATGAGTTTATAATCTAGGATAGGCTAGATCTGCTGCCATAAATACAGTCTCCAGATCACAGTGCTTTGCTGTGCGATTAATGCTTCATAATCCTTCAGGAACTCAGGCCAACCAAGCTCCATCTCAGCTGCTTTTGTAAGCACTTGAGCAAGTAAAAATGACAAATTGGACACTGGCTCTTAAAGTTTTTGCCTGGATGCGACAAGTGACTCATGAGCTCACTTGCCATTGGCCAAAAACATTCACATGTACTTTCTTACTTCAAAGGAGGTGGAGAGGGATAACCTTAACCTGAGCTTGAAAAATGAAAAGCAGTAATTTTTCTGTAAAAAGCACTTTTGATGTTCACACAATAGCCACTGCCTACTGTGTGATTTAAAGCTCTGACTTTACTATTTATTTTATAAACTATCTTTGAGAAAAATCTGTACAGAAAACAGGTATATGCAAAGAGGGGAATAAACATAACAAAGTGAATTTTTTTCTTCCCTTCTCTTTCTCAAGGGGACCAGGGGCTTCATTTTTCAGCATTATAACTTGTGTGAAAGCTGGAGGGGGAGCATTTGTCTTAAATTCAGTTGGACAAATATTTTTGAACAATATTTAGTATGTTGGTACTAAAATTGTCTCTTGGAAATGATAGTAGTTAATACTCAAATTATATTTAGTAAGGATAACCCAAGACAATACATGATAAATTCAAAGCATGAAGTATAAACCAAAAGCTATAAGAGTAAACATTTGATTCTCAATTAGGGAGGGTCTCTTAGCAATGGCAGTTCCAGAGTTTTATATAGAATGAGTTTAAACATGACAATCTAGTTACAGAAATGAGGGAACTGAAGCAGCTTTTGCATACTTACATAAAACATAATGCATCAATTGTTTAAGTGGAAAAATAAAGAGAGATAGTGCTGTGGGGGGTGAGGACACCCAAAAGTGCTTTTTCATAGGAGATTTGGCCTTTCACTGGTCCTGGGACACTAGGTAAGTGTGAACACATCAAACAAACAACTGCACACATTCTGTACTTCCCCAAACCAATAAGATTCTTTCTTTTGGTGTTTTTGTACCAGATCAACACCGGACAGGCTGATGGCACTCCTGGCCTTGATTTGAACGTGGCAGAGGCCTGGGAGCTGGGATATACCGGGAAAGGGGTGACCATTGGGATTATGGATGATGGTGAGTATTTCAAAACTTTTGCATCATTTGGAGGAAGTGTGTCTTTGCATGCCCTCAGATTGGGAGAGTCATTGTTTCAGTGATGCTCACTGGAGACAGGATTAACATTTCTGACTTTGGGCCTAATGACCACAGTGCACTGTGACCAAATCCTCACCTTCCTCAGGATCATGGCCACTAAACTCAGCAACGAACTTAACAAATATTTTTGAATGAATAAATAAGAAATTGAACAAATGACAACTTCCTATCAGTCAACCTTAATTTCTTATTAGGCCACAAGTTATACTTTACCTTAAGAAGTGTTCTAAATCTATTTATATTTACCATCTATATCTCTAAAATTACACTACGTGATGTAATAGCCACTAGCTACAGATGGCTGCTTAAATTCTAATTTTAATAAGTTAAAGCTAAAGAAAATAAAACATTCAATTCTTCTATCATACCAGCTTTATTTCAAATTGTTTTGTTTTGTTTTTTGTGATGTTGGGGATCAAACCCAGGGCCTTGCTCATGCTAGGCAAGCACTCGAATATGGAGCTAAAACCCTGGCTTGTCATTTCAACTTCTTGGTGGTCAAATGGGTTATTTTAATTGCTGAAATTCATACCAATTCCATTTCAATCATCACAGAAAGTTCTATCAAACAGGGTGGCTCTGGATCCATGAAATAGTTTTTGAGTAACAGGGTCAAGTTTCGGAGATATTTAACTTTAATGCTACTTTTAGAATGACCCTTGTAAAGCAGCCTTTGGTAACCTTTTGTTATAGATACTGCCTCTGTATTATTCTACCCTGTGTGCCTGCCAGAGATTTAACAGACCTTTATTTTCTACAGTTTGAAGACTTGAGCTTCTACGGTATGACTTTGATGAATTGGTTTTTTTCCATCTGTACATGTCCTTGCCTCTGGGTAGATTCTGTAGAGTTACCAGCCTGTGGTTATTTCATGGGGCTGAGCTTCTGTCCCTTCTCACCCCCCTGGGCCCCCAGGTAAAAACTCCACTGTGCATTATGGATCTAATTACATGCAAAGGCTGTGTGGAAATGAGACAATGGAGCCTGTTCTTTCTGAAGATCCTCAAAGCACACTGTGTTGTCTAAAGCAAGCCTTTGAAGCTGTGCTGATGGAGGGAACAAGGGAAGCCAGCTTGCTTAAAATCTGTGCTACCTTTGCTTGGGGTCATTGAAGAGCAACACACAAACAAGGCCTTGGTGTGTCTCTGACCCAAGAGATGTTTTGAAGTGGATGCAAAAGCTTCCTCTGGTGGGTGAGGGCTTTCAGAAAACAAAGGAGCTCTGCACAAAACTGTACATGGATAGATGTCTTCAGCTTGTGAGTGTATTTCCTTCCTAACACTTTGGCTGGAAACTTTTCCAAAGCAGTTGATCCCAGCTCATCCAAGAAAAAGATGCACCTAAGCTTGAGGGTAGCCCACCTAGAACACATTTGGGATGACCAATACCAAGTCTTTCTAATGAGTCATCAGAGAAGTCCCCTAAATGACACTACAGCTACAGCATATATACATTGGTCTTATGAAGCTTCCATGAGCACTGTAAGTGCCCATTTCCAAGTTCTTAGCTGTACCCCTTGCCAGAAGCTTCAGAAGATTGCTCCTGACTCTGTTCCAACTAAGAGACCAAACCCTTTAGAAAATCCTAGCAGAATTTCTTGTTTGATATTTCTTCTGCAAAGGCATGGCCTTTGGGATCCCCAAGAATGAACCCTCTGCCCTTTTATTTGAGTTTATTGGTACATTTAGGTATACAGTACAGTTACATTCGTTTTTGGGATCTTGTACCTTTACATGACAGGTCTTGGCTCTCATTTTTTTCCCCTTGTCCCTGCCCTCTCCTCTGCCTTTTTCCTAATTAAAACTCCTGGCATGTTCATTGTTTCAGTCATCTACTGCTATAGAATAAACCACTTCAGAACTGAATGGATTTTTTAAAAGAGTAACCATGTTACGATCTTCAGTCTGTGGGATGATACAGAATCTGCTGCTTTCTCACTGGGGTCTTTCAGGCACTTGGAGTAAGAGATGGCTGGGGCTTGAGCTCACTGGGGATTCAGGCTTTCTTGTTATCCACGGACCCCTGGGGCCTCTTCTTCCTGTGTGGGGTCTCTAGCAAACTGGTTGGATTTCAGACAAGTCAGGACTCCAAAGAGCAGGCTTTCTGAGACAGAGAGAAGGGGTAGCTCCAGTCCTCACCAAGGCTGGACCTGCAGGAGCAGTCATCCCTGCCACTTCTGCTGGATGATGGTCCCAGCATCATCAGTCCAGACTCTAGGGTAAGCAAAACAGACTCAGCCTCGTGATGCAGAAACACCAAGATGGTGCACTGCAGAGCTGGTGACTGACACTGACTGCCAATACAGCCCTGTGGACACTCTCAGAGTGAGTGACTACATTGTAATTTCCTCTCATGTGTGGCCTTGAGGCGTCTCTGACAAGAGTGGCTAAAAGTTCTAACCTACATTGACAAGATTGCAGGGAAGAAACTATATATGTTTACAATATACTTAACTCAGTCTGATCCTACTGCTATAACAAAATACGTTAAACTGATTTGTCAATCGTAGATATTTATTTCTCCCAGATGGAAGCTGGAAAGTCCCAGACTGAGGCACCAGCAGAGAAAGTACCAGCAGAAGCTCCTCTGCTTCCACAATAGTGCTTTATCTTCACCTCCTCTGGAAAGAAGAGCACTGCATGCTTACATGACATTAGGAACAAAACATTAATGAACTTGCTCTTTCTTGCCTTAATCCCAAAGCACTAATCCCATTCATGAAGGTTTAGCCCTCAAGACTGAATTACCCCCTAATGGCCTTATCTCCAAACATTCTTGTCCTGGGGATTAAGTTTCAAAATGAATTTTGGAGGATGCAAACCCTCAAGCCATAGTATTACACCCTTGACCCCAAGATTCATGTCCTCCTTTGCACAAATATATTCATTCCTTCCAAACATCTCCAGAACCTTAGCTTGTTCCAGCACCAATTAAAAGTCTCAAGCCCAGATTCTTCTGTAAATACCATCTAAATCAGATACGGGTGAAGCCCCAGGTACAATTCATCTCAAGGCAAATTGCTCTCCAGCTGTGACCCTGCAAAAGCAAACAAGTTCCAATACAATGGTGAGACCAGCATAGGACAAACATTCCTATTCCAAAAGGGAAACAAAAAAGAGAAGAAAACAATGGGTAAACAGGTCCCAATTAAGTCCAAAATCCAAAAGAGCAAACAATAAATCTTTAGGCTTAAAGATAGTCATTTACTCCTTGTCCCACCTAAAGTGGGGTCCATATTATGACCCGCCAACGCTGCCTACAACCCTGCCCAATGGCACTGGGCTCAACCCATGAAGTTGCTCCTGTGGCTTAGAGTCCTGTGCCTGTACTTCCCCAGGCCAGAGTTACATATTGGCTACTCTAGGTTTCTGGACTCTTTGGAACAGTCCCAGGCTTCCAGCTCTGCTAGACATCATAAAGTTTTCTACTATGGTTACCTCCCTGTGGTTGTCTGCCTTGGCCTTAAGGCTCTCTGGAACATCCTTAAAAACCTAGGTAGAGGCAGCCCTGCTTCTGTCCACTACAGAGCTAGCACCACATGAAAGCCACCAAGATTCATAAGCTAAACCTTCTGCACAGAACCTGAGCCAAAACTTGGCCTGCTTAAGCCACATATGAGCAGCCAAGGAGCAGGGTACCTAAATTCGTGGGGCAGAAACTTGAGGCTGCCCTGAGCAGTGAGCCTTGAGATCACACAGGTGCCCCAGGACCCTCTTTGCAAGCTATTCCAACTTGAAGGCCTGGGTACCCTATGCCTGTGCTGGGTAGGGCAGCCAGGAGGATCTCAGAAGCAGCTCTAAGCTCATTCATCCATAGTTCTGATGAATGTCATCACACTTCCTTCCGTCCACACGAGACTCTCTATCAAGCATTCACTTGGTCAAACCCCTGATGCTCCTGATGTCCTCTCCTGAACACACGTTCTCATTCCTTACAACTGCACCAAACTGAAGATTCTCTAATTGTACAAATTCTGTTTCCCTTTCAATCATAAATTCCACATTTGGGGGCTGGGGGATTTAGCTCAGTGGTGCCTCCACCTACCTCACAATGCAAGGTCACAAGTTCAATGCCCAGACCCAAAAAATAAATGAATAAATAATAAATAAGCAAATTCCACATTTTACTATATACAATCAGGAGAAACTGTGCCTACCCTCAGTGCTTTCCTTGGAGGGTTTTCTGCCAGATATCCTAGCGCATTGCATTTAGGTTCTGCCTTCTATGAAACACTCTGTAGCAAAACACCTTTTCTCCATTCCCCAGTACCTTATTCCTGGTTTCTGTCTGAGACCTCACCAGAATTGCCTTTATTGTCTATTTTCTACCAACATTCTCTTTACAAAACCTAGAGAGTCTAAGGACATCTGGGCTTTCCCTCTAATTCCTTCCCTCTGGACCCTTACCAGCCTCCCTCTTCATGTTCCATTCAGAGCAGTATTGGCTTTTTCTAGTCTTCACTTTCAAACTCTTCCAGCCTCTGCCCATCATCCAGCTCCAAAACTGCTTTCACATTTTTTAGTATTGTGTGCAGTAATAGCAACACATCACCTCTTGGTACCAATTTCTGTCTCAGTCTATTCCTGCCACTAAAATAAAATTCCTTAGATTGGATAATTTATAAAGGACATAAGTTTATTTCTACAATTCTAGAAGCTAGAAAGTTTAAGATCAAGGTGCCAGCCAGTTTGGTGTCCAGTAGAGGCCTTGTTCCTCAGAGACAACACCTCCAAGATGTGTCCTCACATGGCTGAGGAGACAGAAAGGTAAAGGGAATGAAGGCACTTCCTTTGGCCTCTTTTATGGGAGCATTAATTACATTCTTGAGGGCCCCTTGTGACCTATTCATCTAATGGCCCTACCTCTTAATACTATTACATTGAAAATTAAGTTTCACAATGAATTTTGGAGGGACATAGTCCTTCAAAGCAAAGCAGTACCTTTCACAAGATCCTTCCCTTTATCCTACTGGTATCCTAATGCTCACATGTTCAACCTGTGACCAAGTGACTGACTGACAGGAAACTTGTTTATACTGGCACATGCCCTGGCTTGTCTGACCTGTGCCCAGTTTATTTCCACCAAAACAGCCACTGTCTGGGAGATCCCCGACTGAGTAAGAACTTAGGGTCTGGGTGTGTTGGTCAGGGGAGACACAGAAGAGGCAATTCAACAAAAACACGCAATGCCAGATGTGGTTTATTACTCAAAAGGTCCGGAGAGAGGAGACCAGCATGGCTCACAGAGCCAGAGAGGGGAAACAATGGGAACACGCACACTCAGCCATTGTGTGGGAAGCAAGGGTCCCATGGGCCAAGGCTTTTATTGGAGCCTAGAGCAGCCACTTAGATCATACCTCACAGGGAGCTCCAGTGTGTGGTTCTATGAAGTCATATGGTGACTGGCAGTGGTCAGTGCAGCTTATCTGCTCAGTCTTCATTCAGAGGGGACAGCAGCCAGGGGAGCAGGTTAAGTAGATCATATCTAACTGTTCCCTAGGGAAAGGCCCCCAGGAGGCAGCTGTATATGGCAGACAGCTGGACTGACCATGCTGGGGAGCTAGGAGGAGACAGAGTTAGAAATTGTGGCAAGAATGACAAAGCCCTGCTTCTGGTAGGAAAAAGTTAGATCTATACTCAAAATAGACTCAGATAAAATCTTACAAATACACTGCATTGCAAATAGGCTTCTTATATGGCCATCCACTTTCCCCCAAAGTGACCATCCAAAGGAGCCTGGTGGAAGACCACTGGCCTTTCCTGGCCTAGACCTGTAAGTCATGCAGTGATGTCCCCTGCCTCCATTGACTGAAGCAGTCACAAGCCCATTGAGATGGAAGAGGAGGCAACAGATCTGGGTGTCTAGGAGAAGCATGGCCAAGTTACCCCCTAGAAGACACATGGCATAGGCAGTTCAGGGCAGCCAAACCATCAGGCTTCCTGAGAATTTGGACTGGTGTGGATTAGACTTTTGAAAAGACTCAAATTTATAGCACGCTATTAATGGTTTGTGAACAAAAATATAACTCGACATTTGTCATCTGTGTGCCACATTCCTCATGACTGACTGGTCCTGAGACAGGTGGGCTGAGTCTTGATGTCACAGTGTGACTACAGGTAATTGCACAACATGGGGTTGGTCTAAACTAGGCTTTCTAGCATCCACAGCCAGCCAGCCATTCATTGTTGAAAAATAAATAAAAGCATAGAAAATGATAATACATTACTAATGTGAGAATTAAATATAAATGAGCTCATCAAGAAATGAATTCAGTAGATTCCAGCTCAAAAAAAATCAAATATACAAGAATATTAAAATGCTATCTGGTTATTGGGTTATTATTTTCATTCTTTACTTCATTATTATTTTTCTGAATCATGTCTATCATTTTTTGTGAAAAAAATGTAAATATTTTCTCAGACCAAAGTCTCTATCCATTCTAATTTAACACTTAGTCTTTTCTTTAGCCTAATTAAAGATTCTTTATTTAAATTAAGCTAAATTTATCTTGTTTTAAGTCTGATTTTCTTCTAGTCTCAAATTATCTCCTTACTCCAATATTTTCCCTTCACAGAGAAGAGTCTAGAAATTCTAAGAATATTTTTCTCCTAAATTTCACCCTCAGAATACAAAGTCATGTTTTTAAAAACCTCCTGTTAGAAAAACATATGTCTATGTATGTTTTTATATGTCTTTTTTTAATCTTATCTATATGTCAAAATTTTTTTCCTTAACAAAGTTAACCAATTTTATCAAATGAATAATTTAATTTCAATACTATGTTCTAAAACCATGTACAATTTTAAAACTTTTTCTCCCCACATTGTCTCATTACTCTGGCGAGGTGGGGACGGTGGTACCCATGATGATAAGAAACATAATACATGAACAGTTTACTACAAGATGAACACTCAGTGAATTGTTTCTGATCCTGAAAAGTGCTGTGCATGGTAAATAATGGTCCCACTTCAAAGCTGAGGAAGCCGAGGCTCAGAGCGCCTGTGTCACCTGGCCAAAGCCATACCAGTGTTGACAGTGTCCAATCCCCAAATGGAACCTAAAGCTTGTGGTCATCCCTAGTTCTACCCACATCCTACATTGACCATCTTTGAATTAGGGTCCAGAACAAGAACTGACAACATTTTAAAACATGAGTTGTTTTAAACTCATGGTGCTGGGTACTGGTACTGGGTGTACTGGATACTGGCTTACTGGGTGCCAGAACTGGGTACTAGGGCTTGAACCCAGAGCCTTCACATTGAGCCACATTATGGCCCTTTAGCCCTTTTAATTTTTGTTAGTCTTGAGACCAAGTCTCACTAAAATGCTAAACTACCCAGGCTGGGCTTGAACTTGTAATCTTCCTGCCTCAGCTTCCCCAGGTGCTGGGATCACAGACAGTCCCCACCTTGTCAGGCTTTAAAACATTAGTCTTTAAAGCTTCTGATCCTTTCCCTTCTGCAGAGCTGGGGAGGGGAATGGAAGGAGCAGGCAACCTGGCTGTGGGTGAGAAGTGATTCTCATGTACCATCTTTCACTGCTCCCACTCCAGAATATATTTGTATACCCAGAAAGAAACAAAAAAAAATCTTCTTAATAATCCATCCTAAAAGAAGTTCCTTTTTGCAGGGCAAAGTTATAATAGCAGCACATCCTTAGAGTATGCAGCAAAGACACCAGCTATGGGAGGCACTTAATGATACTTCCAGAGCATAAGTATTGCTTCGTAATATAGTTATTGAACACAGCAGCTGCTGGGCTCAGCACTCACATACATTAGTTTCTTTAACCCTTGCCCTCTTCTCACTCCCAGTAGTTTGAAAAAGAAGCAAGCATAGAGAGGCCAAGCAATCTGCCTGCTGCTAGTCCTGCTGCTAGTAATCAGGGTGGCTGGGAGTTAAACACTGGTCTCTGACTCCAAATACCTGCTTATAACCATTGCTATGCTAGGCAGCATCAGCACCTGCCCTGCCCCTCTGTCTCTCCAAGGGCTGGATACTCAGATGTGACTGCTGCAAAAATTACGCAGCTCTGCAGACCCAGATGAGAGATTTCCAGTCCCCCTTGAAGTTCTGCAGTGACATCTGATGGGACTCAGCTGTGCTCCAGGCCATAAATCTACCCTGGGAACAGTCCCTGGGCAGTGAGACAGACCCATATTCAAGAGAAAGCCCTAGAGTCCTGCAGAGACTCAAAGCCTTGGCTTCCTGGAAAGGAAAGCCACATTCTGGAGAGATGTGCATCACACACCTAGGGGACTCCTCCCTGGAAACCATTTGCCCTTTGCTAATGGCTCTCCTCGCCCAGCCAAGTTTCTTTCCTTATTTCTATGCTGGAGCATGAATAACTAATCCATCGATGCCCGTGCCCTGTTAAATAATCATAGTTCTCCCCAGGGCCGGCTTTGTTTAAAAAAAAATGCCAGTCAGTACTTTAGAAATGTTGGCATTTCTACAATTCTCTTGGTGAGATTTGCCTTGGTGAGCCATCCATCTCGCAGCCACTAAGCCCCCTCAAACTGCATTTACGCCAGTGTCATCCTTGGCCTGAGCTCTAATTGGCTTGGCTCCTCTGAAGTGCACAGGGGGCAGCTGAATGCACCTGGCTGCAACCCATCTGCCCTCAGGAGGACAAATGCCCACTTCCTTCCCCTGCGGCAAGGCTCCAGGTGCCAGCCCTAAACGGGGGCTTCTTGGGCCAGCTTTCCTGAGGACACAGCGGCAAGTATTAACCCGTGGTTCCTGTGTTGTGGTCTTTTCACAGGGATCGACTACCTCCACCCAGACCTGGCCTCCAACTATGTAAGTAGGAGCGGGCTTCAGCAGAGGGAGGGGAGTGCTTTTCAGTGTTCAAGTTATTAGGAATGTGCTTGAATACACACACTTGCAGGTACAGGAACAAACATGTTCACACAAGCACAGAGCACGTGCAAATATGCACTCAGAGACACAGGAGAGTACACACAGAAATGTGTATGCACACTCAAATAGGCACACACACACACACACACACACACACGCACATGCACACACAGCCTATTTTGTTAGAGTCACAGCTCAAGCCAAAGGCAAAGATCAAGACTGTGATTTCATGAGAAGCCAAAGACACTGGAAGCTTGAAAGAACAGAGTACCAAGAAAATGGGTGCAGGGAGGGGCAGAGAAGAGAGAGAGCTGGTGAGGCCTAAGTCAACTGCAGCAGAAAGTGCTGAATTGATGGGGGGAAAATGGGCCACTTGGGTTCTAGTTGGACAAAACCAAAGGCAAAAAGCCAAATACTATGCTAGCTCACCTTGCAACCATCAACACGGAGCATGACACTTGACAGGCATGTGTTGTTCGTAGAGTCACAGCGAACACTGCCAGGTTAGAACAGTCTGCTCCAATTTCTCAGCACATCTCATGCCGCTTTCCAGATGATGAAACCTGCAAGTGCTTTCACACAATCCGTCACTTCATTTTAACCCCAAATACAATATTCACACTTTGGCGTTCATTTCAAAGTATCCCAACTATCACTAACCTATTCTTCCCCAATAAACTCCATGTTTAAGCATAAAAATATCGTCTTGGCTGAAGAGACATCTCTTTAAGAGGACAGGGGCTTCTCCTTAAAGAGGAGAAAGGATGGTTCAAAATCAAGAGTGTCTGGGCTCGTGGTTCTGGTCCTTTACCCAAAAGGTGTGTACCTATATTGCCAAAAGAAAGTGGAAGTTTTCCATGTGTTCTGTTCACTGGGCTTCAGGAAAAAGGGTGATGATGGTTTTGTGTTCACTGTGCGTCTTATAAATCTGCAAGCCTGCAAATTGAGCTGAGAATCCTTTTAGTATTTTAAAAAACATGAAATGAATCATTTGCACAGTTCAAGCATTACAGCCCCCAAGAGAAATGACAGCCACTAAGCCACATCTATGTTCCCAGGGATGAGATTGTCCCAGAGAAGATGGTAATACCCTGCTGGGGAGTTGCAAAGCTGGCCCCAGTGGGCCTCTTTCTCTTCCCGTGTCCCTGTGACCGCCTGTCCCCTGGGTCATCTGCTCCACTGCCAACATGCATGGAGTTGTTGGCTTGCTTGGCCGTCTGTGCCTCCTGCTGACCATGGCCCCTATAGTTCTGCTTCCCCTTGCTCTGCAGCCTCCCATATCGCAAGGTGAGACATCTGAGACATCTCTGAAGGGAGATGCAAAAGTGCATTGCTGCACTTTCTCCAAGGCTCTGCTGTCTGTAGAGACAGGGATGGGACATGGAGCTGCAGGGCAGCCAGTTCAGCCTGGGAGCCACGGGCAGAGCACTGGTGCTCCCCAAGGTCCCCACCAACCCCAGGGCCCAGCACCTCCCGAAACAGCCACAAGAGGGTCCGCTGCTTCCCAAGTGAGTGTTGTTCTGAGGCAAGGCGGCCTCCCTCCTGCACCCACAGTCCAGTCCCAGAAGGCTGAGGACACCACAACTGACTTCCATGCCTTGCCCTTCCCTATACCCAGGCTGGGGGTTTTCTGCTCCTGATGCCAGTTGTCAAACTAAAAAAAAGATACTAGCCAGGCACAGTGGTGCGTGCACGTAATCCCAGCACTCTGGGAGCCTGGGCAATTTAGCAACTGAATGATCCCCTACCTCAAAATTAAAAATCAAAAGAGCTAAAGTTGTAGCTCAGCACAAAGTCTCTGGGTTCAATCCCCAGTCCTGCAAATCTGAGAGGGAGGAGGGTGGAACAGGCTAATTCACCTCAAAGAAAATCCCCCAGGGGACTGCATGGCTGCAGGTGCAACACTGGGGACAGTGAGATCCATCTGCTGAAACCCTCACCTGAGACTGGGAATGGAGGTGGTCACACCAAGAGCTGCTCCACTCAGAGCTGAAAGGTCAGAACCACACCAGGGCTCTGAGTGCTCGGCGATCCTTCCTTTATTTCTTTTCCAAAAATATTTTCCCTGGTTAGAAAGCAAGTACATGCTCTCAGTAGAAATTTTACAAAAATCATAAAGCAAATTAAGCTAGCTAAATTCTTAATGTTCTCGACTTCGATTTCTATGTGTGTATTATCAATGAAATTCAACTCATTGCATATAGTGTTTGTTCATCAGCTTGAAATGTCAGGAACATTTTTATACTATTAAATATTCTTCCAAGCATGATTTTAAGGGTTCTATAGCTTTACCTCATCCCATAATTTATTTAAACAGTTCATTCCCCAATTGCTGGAGATGTGGGGTGCTTCTAGAGGCCTCTCGCTCTGCAGGGGTCAGGGGAGGGCAGCAGGCCATGACATTGGTGCAGGGCCCCCTAACCTACTCAGGAGAGCTGAAAGGACTGGAAATGTATGTTCTTAAATGTTTTAAATTCTCCTGTGGAATGGAGCATTCCGCGGGTGACAGGTGCAGATGGGGTTTTGGTTCAGCTAGAGGCAGACCCATCTAGCAAGGAGGTGAGCAGCTCAGTGGAGGTAATGAGTTCCGTGTATCTAAAAGTGTTTAAGAGGAGAGTTGCAGCCACTGAGTGGAGGTGTGGGTGAAGAGACAATGTCAACACTGACCTTAACCCAGATGACATCTAGTAACTCCATAGAAAATGGGATTTCTGTACAAAATGTGTGTTTGTTTGTTGTTTGTTTGTTTGTTTGTTTTTGATACCGGGAATTGAACTTGGGACCTTTCACTTTCAAGGCAGGTGGTAGAACCATTGAGCTAAATCCCAGGCTCAAAATGTGTGTCTCGATGACTTCCATCCAGAGCAAGATCTGAGCCTTCGACATGTATCACAATCCTGGTAACTCCCAGAGAGTGTACAGGCATTTACACCTGCCTGCAGAGATAGAAAGCAAACCATCCTTATGCCTCATTCTGCAGGCATCAGCAGGGAGCCTGGATTCACTGGCTTTCTCTCATCATGGTGTCTCCCTCACCCACCTTTATCTTCTTAATTCTTTATTAGAAATTTGACCCTCTCTTTAGCAGAATAAGAGTGGCAAGTGGAATAAACCAGAGCAATGAAGCCAGGGGACATGGTGGAAGCAAAGTAACCATGGAGAGTGTCACACCTGCTTAAGTGACTTAATGGCTCGGCTGGGGGCAGCCAGCCCAGTCCCCTTCCAGGGAAAAGTACTCTGGGGAGGTCCTCTGCAGCAGATCCTGAGTGGTGGGGTTGGGCAAAAAGAGTTTTTTTACTTGGGAAGTAGTCCAGGAAGCAGAGGTAGGGTTAGGGAAGGAAATAGAAAAGGGGAGGCAGCCAATAGGTACCTCCTGGGCAAGCACATTCCCACTTCAGACAGCTGGACCTGCACCCCACCAGGGAGATCTGGGCTGTGGTGCAGAATATGTGTGCCTGGAATGGGGTACCTGAGAGGCTGGAGAATCTGCATTCCAGCTCCATCGGACACTGGGGATCCCAAGGGGATGCTCACTGTACAGCCCTTCCTCCTCCACCCAGCCCTGGGCAAAGAGCCAGGGACACAGTCAGGCAGCTGGAGATCACCAGGGAAGAGAGGGTGGCAGGGTTGTGTGTAGCAACATCTTCCCTGAACAGGATGTCTTGGGAATCTCTCGAAGATTAAAAAGTCAAAATTGTTCTGTGTGGGTAAGAAAAGAAAAGAAAGGCTCCTTCTCAGTGAGAAGTTAAAAATTCCACCCAAGGCTCTTCAGAAAAAATTTTTTCAAAATCAAACTAGGCAAAATGTTTCCCAAAACAGAATTATTTTCAAAGCTTGGTTACTGTGTATGTTAAAAGACAGGGATCAGAGTATGTCAGAAGTTCAGTGATCTTTCTCTTAATCTGAGAATTAAAATGCTTTGCAATGGGCAAATCAATATATAAATGTACGTCATTAGGGTTAATGGAATTCAACAAATCTTTGGTGAGCCTGTTAAGTGTTAAAAGCAAAGGATAATAACAACCACTTGTGTTATTACTCTATTGTCCGACAATTGGATTTAATCTGAGAGATTCAGTCCCACTCCAAATAATTAAAATTTTCCCTTTCCCACCTCCATAATAGAATGAAATGAGTGTTGGTTGAGAGACTATTTTAGAACAAATCAAAATCAGAACCTCCTTTACCTATCTTTCCTTTACAAAGTCTGGGTAATTCTGCAGCTCAGGACACTGCTGCATTATATCTGTAGCATCCATGGCCTGGGAGGAGGAGAGAGCAACGATGCCTAATAAGATGCATGCGCACACAGTGTTGCACAGATTGGGAAAGACACAGATGCAGGCGAAGGCTGGCAGTGGGGAGGGTGCATCTCCTTGCTGAATGGCTCCCAGGCCATTGATGACAGCAGGCTGACTCATGGTACTGGCCAAGCCTAAGGTCCCTGGACAGAGTGTGTGGAATGGAGTACTCATCTTCAAGCACACGAGTGTGACTACACCTTCCGCAGTTCTGCTCCAAGGACCTCCTTTTGCTAAGGCCACAAAGGTGAGGAAATGGCTGTTGGGCCTTTAGGACATGAGGGGACCTTCTGCTGGGTGTTGGGTGTTCTGCAAGGTGGGCTACCAGACCAACACTTGAAGACAGGTGTAGTCAGCTCTCATGTCCATGGATTCCAACTGGACATGCACAGTGACTTTTTCTTGTCATTCCTCCCCATCCAACACAATATAACCGCTATTTACACAGCATTTGCATGTATTAGGTATTACAAGTTACCTAGAGATGCAGTGAAGTATACAGGGGATGTGCATAGGTCATAGACAGGTGCCACTCTAGTCAGGTAAGGGATGGGAGCATCCATGGATTTCAGCATAGAGGGGCCCTGCCACTAATCCTTCCTGGTTACCAAGGTACAACTGCACTTCATTTGGATTTGGGTGGAGCCCCCAGCAAGCACCAGAAGAGAAGAAGGAAAGTAGTGTCTAAAAGGAAGGGGAGCCACAGAAGGAGTTGTTATGCAAATTGCCACTGAGGCCAACAGGAGCTTAATTTCCCTAAGGAGCTCCAGGAAGGAGTGTAGACAACACCTGCCTCAGAGTTACCCACCAACTCCTGCCAAGCACTGGTTTAGGCCTTCATATATATATATACATATATATGTATTTTTAAAAAGCACAGTATCCAGTGACATGGAAGTGTCAATGTCCCCACTTGCCCTCCCACACCTCTGCCATCATCACTAGAAGCACATGCCCAAGCTAGCCCACTGGACTAGGAGAAAGAGGAGAGCTGATCTGACTTCCACCGCAGGGAGCGTGAGAGTCACTCCAGACCACAATAAAAAGCAGGGCTGCCCAGCCAAGCCCACCAATACCAGCCAAACTCTGGGCAACCCACAGAGGCAAACAGGTCCAGCCAGGATCCACAGAAGTACCCAGCCTAGGCCACTAATGCAAAGTACCTGTTGTTAGACAGTACAGTTGTTGCCAACAGCACAACTTTTGTGCAGCACCTGTTACCTTTGCCCATGCAAGATGCTCTCTCAGTCCTCCTGTAGTACTTGATGCCCATCCCAGCTTAAAGAGAATCCATAGACACCATTTGACTTCCAGTAGGGTTATGTCTCCATAAACCCAACCAAGTTGAAAGTGTCATAAATCAAAAATACATTTAATTCACCTACCCTACCCAGCACCATGGCTTAGACCCACTCACCTTGAATGTGCTCAGAACATTACTTACATTAGCCTATAATTGGGCAAAATCATCCAACTCAAAGGCTATTTCATTTGTTTGAAAAAAAAAGAGAGAAAAGACAGAATAAGTATTGAATATCTAGTGTAATTTACTGAATTCCGGTACCCAAAAAATGTGGCAACACAGTACACCGCAGTGGATCTGTGGTGTCCCCTGTGGTCATGTGGTTGCGGATGGCTGCTCTTGTCCTAGCATCACAAGAGACGATTTTGTACCACCCAGGAAAAAGACCAAACCTTCAAAGCAGAGCCTCTATTGAACGCATACTGTTTAGTGCCCACATGGAGTCTAATATAAGATTTGCTCCACTGTAAATCAGAGACCATCTGTGTGGACGTCTAGCCCTGCCCTACACCTCCTGAATCCAAATCTTTAGGGATAGGCCTCATCGTGTGTGTTTCTTTAAAGCTTTTCAAGATTCTGGTGATTGATGTAGTCACTCCTTTGGGCACGTCATTCATATACTCAGTGAATCATTTCATTCACTCATTCTAATGCTATTCACATATTCTGTATGAGTGCATCATGATTAGATCACAGACTCTTTGTAGGATGGTGTTACTTTGTACATACCCTGTATCCACCCCTTAGTATTTGGAAGTGTTAAGCAGCCATTTAATAAATAGTTGTTAACATACATTGAATAGTAATCCAGCAATACAATAGCAAATGAAGCCAGATGCTAAATCTAGTCATCTCTGATCTTCTGTCAATGCTGAGCAGAAACTCTGGCATATAGATCCTCCAATTCCCAGCTCTCAACCAGCTCCTTTGGTAGGGGGCACCACTGCATCCCCACAGTGCATGAAACTGGGCAAAGAAATAGAGGCCTCCGGGCCCTTTCTGAGCCCCCATGGCTACTGGCCTGGAGAGAACAGGATTCAGGAGATATTCTCACAAGTTATTTCCTCTGCAAAATCTAGAATCCATCAGGATGATGAAAATATAATTAGGTTCCCAGAGGGGAAAGGACAAATTAGGCTCTTTGGTTCCGTTCAAAATTCAGAACATCACTGATGCACCAGGGTTGGTATTTCACCAACGGAAGTGCCTGTGAGGGCAAGCAGCTGCCCCTGAGACCTGCACTTTTCCATTCTTTTGATGGTCCTGACAGTGAGGACCTCTGGGAGAGGCCCAGGGGAGCTGGAGCCGCTGCTAGTACTGCACCAGGGGAATGGCCTGGAGCTCAGCACTGGTGGCAGGTGGCAGGTGACTTCTGTGATGAAAGGGTAACTGCTGGAGATGGGCACAGCTCTCCATGAACTGGGATGACTCAGACACCATCAAGGACTGATCACATACATTGCTCCAGGCTTTTAGATCCATGAATATTTAAATAAGCACACTAATATTGCATAAGAAATTGGGGTTTGAATAACCTTTGTTTCTTATTGAAAAGTGAGCCTGGCTTTTTGTTCAAAGCACTTGTGAATCATGAGTGGATAACAGGGCACTTTATCCCCAGGAGGCCAGACCAAATCCTGGGATAAGAACATTTTTTGCAGTAATTTTGATTGATAGACCACCAGTCAAATGACTATCATCTGACCCAATCCATGTACTAGAGAAAAGTTTGTTTTATAAGTACAGCCTTTGGCATAAAAGTGGGGACAAATAAAAATTATGTAATGAAATGAAACTCCTTGTGTGGTCCTAAAAGTACTGCTACACCCAAAAGCAAAGGAAAAAAGCCTGCTCAAATGATTTCCGGAGCTGTTCAGTTGACTCAACTTTGTTCTATTGAACACAGTCATACCTTAGGAAACCATACTGACTTCCTATTGTGTGCAAAATGCTGTTTTCCTGGCCATGATTAAAAAGTGAAAACTCCAGGTCCTGGCCTGGTACCAAAAACAAAACAAAAAAAAAGTGAAAACTCCAGTCCCTGGTCTCAGGGAATTCACACATAGGTGTATAATTCCATTACAAGGAGCTCAATACTCTCTTGAAAATATAACACCATCCACTTAAGAACACAACAGAAGAAAACAATCAGCTCCAAAGTTAAGGAAGGAAAGAAACTTAATCTTTTTCAAAGACTAGAGATGAACTTATTTTCTCAGGCGGGAACAGTATAGCAATTTATTGCTTAATATGATACTGGGCAGATGGGTGACTGGATTTTCATCTACCAAGTTACTTCTACCAAGAAGCCTAGACTAAAAGTAACCCACAGAAATCATTTTCTTACCCCAGATTCCCTAATTAACAATGGCTTAAAAACCTGGTAATATCTTTCAAATCTTTTGCCCATAACAGAATCAACTGGAGGCCTCATTCCCCAGGAAGATTATTAATAGAGACTTTTCCTATAAAGAAATAACTAAATTATGCTTGGATAGTTGAGTGGGTGGATAGATGGATGGATGAATGGTTGGATGGATGTTTATAAAATTACCAGGATTTTATTCCATGATCAAATACAGGTGTTTAGAAAAAGTATAGCAATATTTACACAGTATGGCAAGCCCTAGAAAATCATTTATGCTACTGTAAAAATACTTAAAGATTTCTTTTCTCTGCTGTCATTATTTCATTATTTCCTTCTTATCCTGACCACCAATGCAAACTCGCTGAACTCCCAAGCTCTGAAACATTTCATTGGCTTTTCTCCTGGAGTTTCTACCTCAGCAAACCCAAAACAGTCAGGTGACCAAGGCTTGCTCGAGAGAGGCCTTACACATATCTTGCCAGCCATGTCTTGCCATAGCTACGATGAGAAATGCTACACCTATCATTGTGGCATCTGCTTTTGCTTTTCCCCTTTCTTCACATTATAGTGCCTCAGAGCCATAGATCTGGGTGTGTGGAATAGGACAGCCCAGACTCCTAAGCTCTTGGAAGTGTAGGGAAGCCACAGTCAAGTGGTGCCACCCACAAGGCTTGCCCAGGTCTGCTATAAAGCTGCAGGGCCGTAGTGGGCCTGTCCACAGGAGGCTAGTCCATGAGTGGTCATGCCAGGGCCTGGCATGTGGGCTGGATTTGGGTAGAGTCCTAAAGTCTGGCCCATCATCCAATTCTACTTTTCTGAAATGACAAGAAAGACCCACACCTCATTTAAGAAAACTCAAACCCTGAGCCATGGGGGTGTCTAATGTGTATATTTGTAGTTATGTTGAATTATAAGTTCTATAACTTTTATTTCAAATAGTCCATGCTTCTCTTTAAAATCGCTCTATAATTTTTCCTTGAAGATAAAGCCTTTGTGATAAGCAGAATTCTAAAGTGGCCCCTAAGATTCCCTCCTGGTGTGAACACTGTAATTGCCCACTGTGTGTGGACAAGACCTAAAAATATTACAGGATATTACTCCCGTGGTTAGGCTGCATTATATGGCAAAACTAAAGGAATTTTTTCAAATATCATTAAGGTTTCTAATCAGTTTAACTTAAGCTAATCAAATCAATTTAACTTAAGCTAGTCAAAGAGAAGGTTCTCCTGGGTGGGCCTGCACTGATCAGGTGAGTCCTTTCAAAAAGGATCTGCAGACCACCGAAGGAAGAAGTCAAAAAGATTTCAAGCAGTAGGGACCCCCTGTTGACCTGGAGGAGGCACTGTCAAAATATGAAGAATGCCACCTAGAACATGACATGTCCCACGGTTATTATTTTATCAATGAAGTACTTGTAAGAGAAATGGCGGCATTTGTAGGAGCTGAGGGTACCAGTCTTACAACTCAAATCACTGAATTCTGCCAACAACCACTGAACATGAAGAGGACGCCAAGCTTAGGTGAAATTTCTACCCCATCTGAAAGCTTGTTTGCAGCCAGGTGTGCCCTTAGCAAAGGACCCAGCTGACCGTGTCCAGAAACTCTGAGATGATGGATTTGTGTTGTTTTAAGCCCCTAGGATTTTAGTAATTTGCTATGCCTCAACAGAAAATTAATATCATCTTTTTAGGTATAGTAGATATTTGAGCCTCCACCAAATAACTTGCTTTTTCTCTAAGTCATAAAATAGACCACTCTTCACTTTTTATGTTTTTCAATACGTTTGCTTTTGTCTCAAAAATATGTAAGGGCTGGGGATTTAACTCAGTGGTGCTGCCACCTGCCTCAAAAATATGAGAACTTTCTACTTATTGCTACTGGGATGGTTTTATAAGTAATAATCTTGTTATAACTGGAGACTCGGAGAAATTTAGTGTGAGAGTTAAGAGCCAGCACCCCTGAAATCAAATCTACCCCCATCTACTTGCTGACTGTGTGACCAGGGCAAGTCAATCTCTCCATGCCTCAATTTTCTCATCTGTAAAATAAGTTAATAATACTGAAGGTATTTGCTTTACATTGCTATAGCAAAATACCTGAGACAACTAGCTATAGGAGAAGAAAGTTATCTGGTGCATGATTTGGGAGGTTCAAGTTCCAAGATCTGGTGAGCCCCATTGCTTGGGCCACTGGTGAGGTTGATGAATAGCAATGACAGGAGCTCATATTAGAGTGAGCAGTCACATCTCAAGCCAGGAAGAAGAGAGACTGAGAGTGCCAGGATGGGGGCCTGGGATCTAGCTTAGTGGTGCCACCGCGTGCCTCACAAGCACAAAGTCCTGAGTTCAATCCCCAGTACCAAAAAAATAAATAAAAAGGGAGTACCCGGATGGGTGGTGTCCCACAGTCTCCTTCAAGGATGAATCCTGATGACCCAAGGGCCTCCCACAAGACCTCATGTCCTAAAGTTTCCTCCACCTCCCCCTGGCACCACCCTGGAAACCAGGCTTTTCACATATGGGCCTTTGGGAATAGCTGATAGCCAAACCATTGTACTGACCTTACTAGCAATTATGCTCATTTGCACAGTGACAGGCATGAGGCCTTGGAATCCTCTTGCCCCAGGACACCACTTGCTGTACAGCAACTTGCCCAAGACCATGTGGCTGGGATCTAGCAGAGAAAGACCACAAGACTGAGACTGTCAGAACCCAGGGTCCATGCCCAAGCTCCTCTTGCCTTAAGGACTCATCATGAATTCACAAAAAGGACTTGATAATGAAGCTGAATTGCCAGTTAGCATGTTATTCTATGTTTTTGTGTTTTCCTTCCATTTTGGTGCTACTGCAAAGCATGCAGAAACTTCATGAGAGTAGCTTTCCTTTGTCTCACTCTAAGCCAAGGTCCACATATTGCAGAGGGCAAAATACTTAGCCCATTGCTTATCTGAAAAATTATACTTTAGTCCCAAATTTCACCTTATAAATGTACTCTGGTTAGACACAGGGACATAGACCAACAGAAGGCATAACAGTTATGTCTGCTCGTTGTTACAAAAGTCTAGTACATGTATATGTATTTCCATGTCAAAAACATGTCAGAGGGGGGCAGAAATTGGGTGAAAGAGGTTGGGTTGCTTATTATTACCAACTATCTAGCTTGGATACCATGGAAGCAGATGACATGAGGACTCCTAGGAATGTGGTTCTACTGGGTGAGGGCTCTCAGGAGAAAGCAAGGCAGGAAGCAGGACAGGATGTAGTGTGGTCTCAGCTGGAGCCCAGCCTGGGACTTGTCCCATAGGGAGCTGCAGAGCCTCAGTCATGTACAACAGTAGGTTTCCTCCTGGGATGAGAACTAGCACTTGATGCCCCTGTCTCTGTCTGTCACTGATCAGGCAGTCCCTGCAGAAATGCCCACATGGAGCTTCCCCGGCTTGGTGACACATCTGTCCAAGGGTGATGTGCAAGGAGAGGAGAGAGTTGTGAGTTTCTAGCAGCCATGACTCCCAGAGGTGGGGTTCAAGGGTACTGATCCAATGAAGGAGATCTGTCCAGGCACCAGTGTCACAATTTGCCCAGCACAGCACCTCCTTGGTGCTCTTGATGTGAAAAAGTCCTGTGCCTTAGTGTTCTCCACATCTCAGCCCATCACACAGGACTTTGAACATAACAGTGAATAATCACTACTGGTTTGCAAAATGAATGAATGAAGTTGAAAGAGAGTCAACATCAAGAAGAAATTCATCCAAACCAAAGGAGGGAAGGAAAGCAGGAGAGAAGGGCCATGCTGTCAGCAGAATAGCACCCCCCCAAGATGTCCAAGGCCCAATTTTTGCAACCTGTGACTGTGATATGGTATACCTAAAGGCATTTGGCCAGTAGACCTAAGATTGATTCAAGATGGGGAGACTGTCTGGGGGGACCAAATGCAATCCTACGTTCTTTAGAAGAGGTAAGCTTGATTGTATCAACTTGATTGGCTTGGGAGCCACCCAGTGGATTAGTAAAGCACACTTCTGGGTATGTCTGGGTAAATCATAAGAGTGTTACAGTACTCGAGGTACTGCATCTTGTCCCTGAGCCTTTCCTCTCTGGTACTGTTCCCCTGCACTGCTTCCTGGCCACCATGAACTAAGCAACTTGCTCCACCAGCCCTTTCCACCATGATGATCCTGCCTTGAAGCTAGCTAACCATGGACTGAATCTCCTGAAACCATGATGAGCCAAATTAAACCTCTCCTCCTTTAAGTAATAAGTGCCAGGCATTGTTGTGTCCCAACAATGGGAAAGCTAACTAACGCAAGTGAGAGGGGAAAGCAGGCCAGGTCAGAAAAAGGCATGAAGGAAGAAAAAGGGGAGAAGAGATTTAGAGTACAAAGATTCAATACACTTACTGGGTCTGAAGATAGAGAACAGAGGACACAAGCCAAGGCATGCAGGGGACCTTTGGAATCTGGGAATGGTCCTAAGTGACAGCCACCAAGGAGACAGGGACTCAGTCCACAAGGAACTGATTAGTAAAGAAACCGTTTCACCTGCAGGCACCTGCTCTTGCCCCAGTGCGACTGAGCCTCTCTCTCCCTCACAGCTGATACTTCTGGAAGTTCATGCTCCCACTGGCACAGTGATTCTAAGGATTCTAAGGAAGAGTCTAAAGATTCTAGGTGATTTTAAGAGGATTCTAAGTGATTCTAAAGAAGCACAGCCTTGCAAGCACCTTGCTCTAGCCAGTAAGATCATATCATAGCCTCTGACTTACAAAACTGCGCAATGATAAACTTGTGTTGCATGGCTTCACCCTGTTTTAGCTGGTAGTAATTCATTCCAGCAGCAGTGGAAAACATGGGCCATCTTCACTGAAGATGGTGCTTCCTTTCCATGGAGAAGAACTGAGCATTCAAATCCCATGAGAGGAAGAGAGTGGCTCATTATCTCTCAGTGATGCTCCCAGCCCCACAGGCTCACTGGGGACATAAGGGACCCAGTTCTGAGTTCCATCAGCCAGTTGAAACAAATGCCCCGGATCCACAGAAAGATGGGCCTCACTGTGCCAAAGTCAAGGCAGTGACAGCTCAAGGGATATTAGAGGTGTCCTAGCCTAGGACGCCACGGTGAAAGAAACCGAGGCCCTGGATGTCAATAAAAAACATCAGAGGTCACACAGCAGGTCCTGAAGCTAGGTCTCCAGTATCCGCCCAAGGCTGCAGGCATGCCCTTCGCCACTGAGGCAGATATCTGGTTGCTTCCAGTGTCTAGATAAACCCTAGCCCCAGTACAGACCCACCCACAGGTCCCTCTCCAGTAGCTCCAAGCTTCCTGACACTGGGGCACCTTTCACCTGCCAGGCCCCTCAACCCCACCCTGCCTCCCGCCACCCTGCAGTCATCTGCCACAGGACACCTTTGTCCCATTTTCTGCCTCCCGCCACCCTGCAGTCATCTGCCACAGGACACCTTTGTCCCATTTTCTCGGCACCCCTCCCCTGCTGTTGTCTGCTCCTCCACCTGCAGGCACCTGCCCTTGCTCCCGGGAGACTGAGCCTCTCGCTCCCTCATTGCTGATGCTTCTGGAAGTTCATGTCCCCTCTGGACAGCCATGGCACAGCTCATCAGCGTCCCCTGTAGGACCAAATGAGAACTACCCAGTGGGCCTCAAGTCCAACCTTGGCTTGGCTTCTCCCTCCCGTCTTTAGCCTCGAGACTCCTTTACTGGTTTCTGCTGGGATTGCCTCCTTAATAAAGCCCTTACCACAAGCCTGCATCTCCAGGTAGCTCCTAAGGACTCTGACCTCACATGGGCACAGGCTGGAGCAAAGCAAAATTTTCCACCCTCTTGGCCAAGGCAGAGAGAATCTCTGACGTGGAAATAAGATTAGCTTCTCCGCCATGGTAACTCTGCTGGCTCCCAACCTACGGGAAATTATTTTTCACAAAGAAAGAACTGTTAATTACTAACCGATAATTAAAATCTGAAACTAATAACAGGAAGCCAGGGCCTGGCTCTCTGCAATGTTCCTTGACATCCTGGCGGGTATTCTGAGGAGGTCTGTACTTTGAATGTGGAGGGCACAGGACCCCCACAAGGAGCTGTCTGTGAGGCAGGAGAGTGTGAGGCATTACAGTGCGTGGGAGATGTTTTCATTACATGAGGAGAGAGAAGGCTTGTGTTTTATTAATCCAATGTTGCCAATTTTTAAGCTAAGATTTCTTGCAAATCAGAGTTGTCAGTCTCTTCAGAGCACATTGGCTCAAGGACTACCATTGAATCTCTGCAAAAAAAAAAAAAGGCAGGGTGAGCTTGGCCCTAAATTTCCCCATCTGTTAAACAGGGATGGAGGTGGATCCCAACAAGAGTTTCTTCAGAATCAAGGGCATAGAATAACTGTCTGTGTCCCTGATGTGAACACTGGGTCTCTGTTGATTTATCAGGAAGCACCAATTGAGTGGAAAGGCTCTGAAGTCCTTCTGGTACATTAGTGGGCCACCCATCTTCCTTCCCCACAATGTCCCACAGACATTGCCTTTCTCTAACTTGTAGAGATGTTCCAGAAGATTCCATGAGAAGGTACCGCCCCTGAACGGCTCCTGGCTCCATGTCCAAACTGACAGCAACTTGTAGGGATGCGTACCCAGCACCCCACACAGAGCACTTCAGCCTGTCATTCAGACACAGTCACAGTCATCCCAGGCTATTATAACAGTTTTTCTGGAGAGCTTTGGTCTGCCGCTTATAGGATGTAGCTCACAAATCCATCTCCCCTCACACGGAGAGTTGACTGTTCGTTAACGAAGTGTGAGACTGATCTGCTTTCTGTCTCCCACCTCTTCTTCTCCCCACCTTGGTTCTTTTCCTTTTTTTTTTTTTTTTGCAGTGCTAAGGATTGAACCCAGGGCCTTTCACTAAGCTACGTCACCAGCCCTTCTGGTATATTTTCTTTTGAGACAAGTTCTCACTAAGTCTTTAAGTTGCCTAGGCTAGGCTCAAAATTGCTATCCTCCTGCCTCAGCCTCCCAAAGGGCAAGGATTAACAGGTATGCACCACCAGACCCAGCTCTGTCCTTTCTTCTAAACAGCAGGAGTAATGGCACATAGCATTAATTGAGCACTCTCTATGTGTCTGGCCTTGTGCTTTACAGGCCTTATCACACTGAGTCTGCACATTAGCTGGAGAAGTGGGCACTTTCTTATCCATTTCTCACAGACAAGAAACTGAAGATCAGAGAAGTTAGTGGTTTGCCTTATCTCACACAGTCAGTGATGGTAAAACGTGAAGTTCACCGTCATAACAGTGACTTCATTCAAACCAACCCCCCTCCAGTGTCCCCATCCCAGCAAAGGACCCAAAGGACTCATGTCCCAAACACTGAAGTCAGCCTCTGCTGGACCTCCTTCCTCTTTCTCCTCAACCAGCCCATCCACACTGCAGCTTCTCTGTCTCCCCAGCTGCATCCTGGACCCTGCCAACCTCACTTTCTTCTGGGACCCACAAAAGCTTCCTGCTCTCACGTCTGGGGCTCCAATGCCTTCTCCCCAAACCAACCAGAAAGGCACTTGCAGAATGGTAAAGGCCTCAGGTCCCTTCCTACTTGAGACACATGGTCCACAGAGTTATCCTCTCCTCCCTCCACCCCTTTGAAACCTCTGTCCTGCTCACATGGCCTCTTTCATGGATTCTGGCCACACTTTCCCCTCACACAGCTCTCCTCTCTGCCTCTCCTTATGCACCTCCTTCTGTCCTGCTCATGGTAGAAATTACTTATTTGTGCCTTGGTAAACATCAGATTTTCACCCAGAAAGAAAATCTGGGTCACCTCAAGGTGCTCAGTTCAGGTAATGAATATTTCTTGTGCTTACTGGCTCCTGTGGAGAACTGATCTCCCTCCTCACAGCCACACACCAAGGAAAAGAAGATCCCACTGCACAAGACTGCCCGGTCTTTCCCAAGATGGAACCAGAGAAAGGGGCAGGAGTGATTGTTTTGAGGCTTTCAACTCATTCATTTGTGCTATGTGCCTTTAACAATAGCCATTCAATGTCTCAAGGCACGCATTTCAAGCTAAAAAACTAACCAAGAGTTTTCGTATACAAGATCACTATCTAAAACATTTTGAAAACTAAAAAGAAAGGATATGCGGGCATATTCTTATCTGATAAGCTTTGCATAATCTCTATTCCAGTAGAAGACAATTCCCAAAACATAAGGACTCTATTCACAGGGTTCCCTAGAGAAACATGCCATCACATGGTCTTCTCTATTAATACTGAACTCAGTGCTCCAGATTTGCAAATCCTTCCCAGGGAAAGCCAACCTGCCATAGAAATAGAGCTTATAATTATGATTTTGGATGTCATCAGCTCCTTGCAGGGAATGCATCAAATGCCAATTTAAATGCAAATGAATTTTATCATTCCAAATTAGACTCATCCTATTGTGTTGAAATGAATATAGAAAATAATATTGGACACTAAATTGCAAGTAATTAATATTGACACAATGAAAAATAGACACTGTCACCTCAATACCTGGGGAACAAGTCTTGCCCTGTGTGTACCATGCTTATGCTGGGCTGACTGGAACAGACACCTCAGGGCCTGGCAGGGCTAATGCACAAGATTAAAAGGGTAGCAATTGGGGGGACAAATGGCAATGATACAGCCAGCTAGCTAGCTGTTCTTTAGGTCTAAGGAATGTACACTCAAACCTATACTTGTGACCGCATGTTATTTAAAAATAATTTCTCAAGTACTTACATGCTAAAAAGAGAGCTTTAAAATTAAGCTATTTTCCTTCAACATGAAGGCAAGGAAGACCTTTGTCTCCTCTATAATCTAACCTAGAGGTTGGCCAACTATAACTCCCAGGTTGGCCATCTGTTTTTGTAAATAAAGTTTTATTAGAATGCATCCACAATCATTGGTTTACTTCTTCTCTATGGCTGCTTTGTACTATAATGGCAACTGGGGCTAAAATATTTATTATTTGACCCTTTACAAGAAAGTCTGCAGAAATCTGTGCATCCAACCAATCTGTGTAACTAATCTGTGTAGCAAGACATGGGAAAATTATTTTATTAAAAGCATAGCTGGACCACTTTCTATTTATGTGGCATCAAGTAAGTTGCTAGACATCCTGGGGCTTTTTCCATCCCTGAATTGAGGTGTTGTTGTTGTTTTGAGACAGAGTCTCTCTGTGTAGTTCATGCTGGACTTGAACTCACTTTGTAGCCCAGGCTGGCCTTGAACCCTCAGTGATCCTCTTGCCTCAGCCTTCTGAATGCTGGGAAAGAAATTCTTTACTACCCAGCTGCATCTTCATCTGTAAGCAGAGAAAATTAGATTATTGTCTGTGAAATCTTATAAAACCCTCCTCCCTTCCAATAAAATATCTGATTAAGAAGCAAAAGCTGAATTGGTTTCGTAGGAAAGGAAATAGTCAATTACTTTGAATCTACTTAATTTGCTTTCGAGAGTGAGAGAGAATGTCAGAGTCATGCTCCTTCTTATCATCCATGCACAATACTCCATGCACGAATCACCATGGCCATGTGATTTCAAAGGGTTTTACATTCATTTATGTCTTGCTGACACCAGGACATGGAGACCCAGACTAGCGGTTTCCTAAGGATTTGGTCCCAGGGTAGCAAATGGGACTCGTCTGTGGGCATTGCTGGACACAGCTCAGAATGAGTGAGGCAGAGGCATGAACAACATGCGCCAGCACCCACAGGGCATGGGCGAGTCTAATAGAGGGTTGGCGGGACAAGCAGTGGGCCATCCTCTGGGCTGCCACAGAGAGAGATGAAACGAGGACCCCACAAGTTGGTCCAGTATGTGTCAGAATGCTACAGCAAGGCATTATGGATGAGACATCCAACAGCTCTGCCACACTCACAAAATCAGAAGTTTCTGCACATCCTAATCACACACCCACATCTATAAAGATGAAATGTGAGCATTCTCTCCCAGTATCTGCACAGATATTCCCTCACACAGTGTATTATGTATTACTGCGCCGGTGGACTAGGCGCCTTACAGAACATGACCAAGAAAGACAATTCCAAAGAATATAAAAACAAAGACTTTAAAATGTTAAATGCAGGGCCGGGGATTTAGCTCAGCAGTTTGGTGGCCTGCCTCGCAAGCGCAAGGACCCGAGTTCAATCCCAGTTACCAAAAAAAAAAAAAAAAAAAAA